>NC_138137.1:8613325-9333381 GCF_964188305.1 Podarcis bocagei
AGAAAGAAAGTAAGTAGTTCATAAATTCCATCTGGAGCTTGGGGATTTTTGATGTAATGAGTTTTACAGTTTCAGAGGAGGCTGCTTTGCTAATAATTATGTAACAGTAATTAAATCTGAAAAAGGCTGTACTCTAACTATGTTGATTTATTGCATCGCCGGCAAAGTACTCCTAAGGCATGTATTGGCTTACAGACCTCCCTCCTCCAGTTTTCTTTAAATTCTAATGGAGCATTGGGTCACAGATGGTCTGAGATGCGATAGTTTCCCTATTAAATTCCTAATAATCTTTTTTTCTGAGGCTGAGTCATGGAGGCCTGGGGATTTCTCATTTTAATTAGAAGGTTTAAGGAGCTAACTCTGTTTGAAATGTCCTCCCAGGATAGATGGGTGCAGGTGATCCCATTCAGAAGAAATGACACAATATCAAGGCCAGCGGCTCATTTCCATATTAGATTGCAGGGAGTTCTGGCAAAAATCCGAATCTGGATGCTGATGAGGCCCTGCCGGAGCAGCCGTGAACTTTCACCGTGCGAAATGAAAGGAGGCGGTTTTTGGATTAGATCTGGAGGCGTTCTTTGGCTTTGTGGCAGTTTCGCCGGCTGACTTCGTCCTACAGCCTTTCCCATTGGGCTAGATGGCAAGACGAGAGGAATCATAAACTGTAGAGTTGGAAGGGAGCACGAAGGTCATCTAGTCCAACCCCCCTGTTTGTCCAAAGTGGGGCTCAAACACACAACCCTGAGATTAAGAGTCTCATTCTCTACCAACTGAGCTATGTACTGTCGAATGCTGAGCATCCGTCCTTCGGAAAAAACCACTGCCACTAAGGGACTTATTTGTTCTCACTTGTACCAGTAGTACAGTGGTGCCCCGCAAGACGTATGCCTCGCAAGACGGAAAACTCGCTAGACGAAAGAGTTTTCCGTTTTGGAGGTGCTTCGCAAAACGAATCTCCTATGGGCTTGCTTCGCAAGACGAAAATGTCTTGCGAGTTCCTGCGGGGTTTTTTCCCTCCCCCCTTTTTCTAAGCCGCTAAGCCGCTTATCAGCTGATCCGATAAGCCGATAAGCCGCTAAAAGCCGCTAATAGCGATAATAGCGCTAATCCGCTAATCCGTCAATGGGCTTGCTTCGCAAGACAAAAAAACCGCTAGACGAAGAGAATCACAGAATGGATTCTTTTCGTCTTGCGAGGCACCACTGTATAGTGGTACCTCGGGATGCGAACGGGATCCATTCCAGAGATCCGTTCGCATCCTAAACAGAACGTAAGATGCGACAGTGCATCTGCGCGTGCTCGGGTTGTGTTCCGCCGCTTCCACACATGCGCATGACGTCATTTTGACTGTATGCGCATGTGCGAGCAGCGAAACCCAGAAGTAACACGCTCCGTTACTTCTGGGTCGCCGCGGAGCGCAACCCAAAAATACTTATCCTGGAGCGTATTTATCCCAAGGTATGACTGTAGTTGGGGACGCGGGTGGCACTGTGGGTAAAACCTCAGCGCCTAGGACTTGCCGATCGCATGGTCGGCGGTTCGAATCCCCGCGGCAGGTGAGCTCCCGTCGTTCGGTCCCAGCTCCTGCCCACCTAGCAATTCGAAAGCACCCCTAAGTGCAAGTAGATAAACAGGTACCGCTTTATAGCGGGAAGGTAAACGGCATTTCCATGTGCTGCGCTGGTGCTGGCTCGCCAGAGCAGCTTCGTCACGCTGGCCACGTGACCCGGAAGTGTCTCCGGACAGCGCTGGCACCCGGGCCTCTTAAGTGAGATGGGCGCACAACCCTAGAGTCGGACACGACTGGCCCGTAGGGGCAGGGGTACCTTTACCTTTACCTTTTATAACTGTAGTTAGCATAGTGAAGTTCTATCCCAGCTGGGCCCTACGACTGAGATTTCTAATATGAAAATTAATACCACAACAAAATGTGGTGTGTTCAGCTAGCCATTCCTAGTCCACTACCACCTCGCAAATTTTCCAGTCACCTTAGCAAACACTCAGTGTTCAGTCCTCATTTGATTGGGTTTTGGGGCGGGCTGCCCCTTAGATTCTCACCTCTATTTTTTCCTACTTTACTGCAAAGTTCAGAGTTCCCTGCCTATGCTGTTAACCTCCCTCTTGCTTTTCAACGGCCCCATTTTGACTACGGTCCTGTCAGCGCTCACCATCTGAGTCCTGTGTTAGAAGGACTGATAGGACACGAACCTCAAAGCAATGTATTCTTTTGACAAACTCGCCGAGTATGTTTCCTTTTGGCCTCTCCCCAACCCTGACACAGGAACACTTTAGATAAATTCATGGACAGTTAGGCTATGCTGATGATCATATTATGTCCAGTATCAGAGGCAGTATGCTCGAGAAAATGAGCCTTTAGTGTCATTGGCCCCGTCCTGTGGAACACCCTGCCACTAGAAATTGAGCAGATACCTTTTGTGTCAACTTTTCTGCTGAAAACGTTTCTAACTTGCCAGGCCTATGAAAGCAATTAAGATGTTTGTTTGTTTGTTTAATAAATTAATAATAATGATGATAATAATAGTAATAATAGTAATAATAATAGTAATAAATAATAATAATAATAATAATAATAATAATAATAATAATAATAATAATAATAATAATAATATACATTTTATTTATACCCCACCCATCCAGCTGGGTTTCCTCAGCCACTCTGGGCGGCTTACAGCATATATCAAAACATAATAAAACATCAAACATTAAAAACTTCCCGATACAGGACTGCCTTCAAATGTCTTCTAAAAGTTATGTAGTTCTGTATCTCCTTGACATCTGAAGGGAGGGTGTTCTACAGGGTGGGCACCACCACCGAGAAGGCCCTCTGCCTGATTCCCTGTAACCTCACTTCTTGCAGGGAGGGAACTGCCAGAAGACTCTCAGAGCTGGACCTCAGTGGCTGAACAATGGGGGTGGAGACGCTCCTTCTGGTATACTGGGCCAAGGCCATTTAGGACTTTAAAGGTCAGCACCAACACTTGGAATTGTGCTCGGAAACATACCGGGAGTCAGTGAAAATCCTTTAGGACAGGTGTTGTATGGTCCTGACGGCCGCTCCCAGTCACCAGTCTAGCTGCTGCATTCTGGATTAGTTGTCATTTCCGGGTCACCTTGAAAGATAGCCCCACATAGAGCACATTGCAGTAGTCCAAGCAGGAGATAACCAGAGCATGCGAGACAGTCTGTGGGCAGGTAGGGTCTCAGCCGGCATACCTAGTGGAGCTGGTAGCCTTTTAAATTCTTTTGCTTTTGACTTGGTTTTTTTATAATTTTACTGTATGCATTTGTGGTTTAATATTTTTGTAAGCCATTGCAATATATTGCTACGACACAGCGGTATATAAATATTTCTAGAAACAAACAAATAAAAATTCACCTGTGTATACTGCTGCTGAGGAATATCAGCAGGAGAATGCTACTCCACTCAGGTTGTGTGAGAACATTTGCTGGGCTTAAATTAAGCTGCAATCCTTTATATATTTATATTTATATATTGACTCAATGTGACTCACTTCAGAGTAGCCATCTATGGGATTGTGTTGTGAGTGTCTTACAGAAATAAAATGCATTAAGTTGTATGGTACTTCCACCCTAGTAAGTGTGTTTAAAGGTGTAGCCTTATGTGCCTTTGTTACACCAACTGCTATAGCATATTTACCCATTTAAAAGATTCACATGTTTGCAAATTTGTTAGCTTTTTAATTGAGCTCAAATTTGAATTCAGTCGTCTTCTTTTTAAGTGAGTTGAATTGCATGTCCATTCCTTGATCTGACAATACAGGGCAGGGGCATTCTGAAATATACGTACAATGCTTCCCACAGATCCATTTGTAAGTGCTATATTTACATGAGGAAGCATAATGTATCCTCATTATATCTGCATTTTCCCAACACTGTGAGATGTTGAAATCTTGAAGAAGTTTCTGATGGTGCTTGAAGACTAGATGTGGGATCAGAAACTGTAGCTTTATCCAGACACCACAGAAGATCAGATGGTAGCAGGACTGATCTGGATATAAATCACCAAATACACTGTAGATGAATGAATAATTCAACTTTTTCCTACCCAATGTCCTGCATCATACAGTTACACTGTTAGATCCTATACATAGCTACACGGAAGTAAGTCTCTCTGAGTTCAGTTGGCTTACTACCACATAAGTTGGTACTGGATTGAAGTCTTAATTGTTTTGTAGCAAAGCATGTATTCTCAGAATCTTGTGATGCTTTCATAGTAAGCCATGATCATTCTCACAGGAGAAACATGCAATTGGTAGAGTCAAATCTTCTGCAATCCCATGACAATTTAATGCTTGTCCTTACCAGTTTCATGCTTTCAGATGGAGAGACTACAAAACCCAAGATGCAGCGCAAATTCCACAGGCGCAAAAAATCATAGACTTTTAATGGACATTTATGTGCATCAATTAATAGTCAAACAAGTGGTGAAATAAAGGAAACCAGCTGAAATTTAAATAGACAGAATAGGATTTGGGGAGATGCAACTGTTTACTGTTTTCGTAAGTGCTTCAAACCCCCACTCAACTCACCCCCAAAACAGAAAAAGGCTAATTTTAAAGGAAACCCTATGAAAATGGAGATAATGTGATTGTTCAAAAATGAAGAATGGGGCATTTTGAAAAAAATTAAGGTTGTGTTGGGAAAATATTGGTGCACAAAAAGTCTAATAGTGCCCAGGCAAAACATATTCATCTTATAAATCCTAAGACAACATTCTGCATTTGCAGATATCATGGTTTCTAAGGGATTCCACCCCACCACCTTGTAAGTCTTTTATTTGCAAAATAAGATAAAAAGTGCAGGGGGGGAAATAACCACAAATCTTTAGGTTCTTTCTGAAATATCTGCGGAGAGCTGAAAGCCACACCACACCCAGCACAACTGATCCAAAAGAGGTTATTCTTAGGTGCTTGTAACTGAGCCTGATAATTTGTATGCCTGTTTAGGAGTGAGTCTGGTGCACTGCTCACATTTCCCTTGATGATGCATTGCTGTTTGGCGGGGGGGGGGGGGGTTGGATGCTTCTTAGAAGACAGCTGCTAGGGGTTCGTAGTCGTACGCTGCACAGCCAATTCTTGTACTTTACAAAAATAATGAGCATATCGTATCTTTTCAGCATGGCACACAGTTGTCAAGAAGTCAGACTATACCATAGGAGATTTCTCTCTCTCTCTCTCTCTCTCTCTCTCTCTCTCTCTCTCTCTATATATATATATATATATATATATATATATATATATCCATGCTCAAATGTAGTTCCATTTATTTCACAAAACTATTGCAAAGCCAGCAGTAAGCTCCTTTTATGGACAGACAGAATCACTGGCAGACCTCACTTTCATTGTTTAATATGTTAAAAATTCGTTTCTGAAAAAGAAGCTCGGAAGTGCACCGATTTAATTGAGAACATAAAAATAAGATTCCCCCCTTTCTCTCTCTCTCTCTCTCTCTCTCTCTCTCTCTCTCTCTCTCTCTCTCTCTCACACACACACACACACACACACTACTCCTGCTATTCACATATTCTGTGCACATACTTAGCAGAAGTAATTTAGAGTAAGGAAACTTTTATGCGGTGTTCAAAACCTCCATTTATTAATATGGAATGGTAATAATAGAACAGCACAGGTCTGGAACAGTTACATGCACTTTTTCACACCAACTGTCACTTTCAACTTTTCCCATCCTTCTCCCAGTTGCCAATTTCTTCTGGCTTTAATTCCACCCCAGTCCCCACTTTAATCATGATATTGCCTTTTAATGGTTTCTCGCATTCTGCTCCTACATGAATGCTTTGTTCGTGCCCCGCCCTCATTTCCTCCTTTCTGTTTTGTTATTTTGCAAAACAATTTTTTTTAAACTTACCTTGGAAATCCCCTGAATATGCAGAAACCTTTAAATGTGCATGGCCCTGGCTCAAGTCTACCAAGTTCGCTACTGTGTAAGAGAGAGAAAGGTCTAGCAGCAATTGCCATTCCCATAGAAACAGTGGGGATAGCAGAGATATTAGTAGTGTACTTCAGGGGACAGGCATTATAAAAGGTATTATTGTTTGATAATAGCGATCCTCAAGGTATATGTGTACTTGTAGCATCTTCTGAACCAAATGAACCATTTCCAAAATACAGTGGTACCCCGCAAGACGAATGCCTCGCAAGACGGAAAACTCGCTAGACGAAAGAGTTTTCCGTTTTGGAGGTGCTTCGCAAAATGAATTCCCTATGGGCTTGCTTCGCAAGACGAAAATGTCTTGCGAGTTCCTGCTGGTTTTTTTCCCTCCCCCCCCTTTTCTAAGCCGCTAAGCCACTTATCAGCTGATCCGATCAGCAGATAAGCCGCTAAAAGCCTCTAATAGCGCTAATCCGCTAATCCTTCAATGGGCTTGCTTCGCAAGACGAAAAAACCCCTAGATGAAGAGACTCACAGAACGGATTCTTTTCGTCTTGCGAGGCACCACTGTAGCTTGTCTTGTCCTCCCTATAAACCACCAGCAAACTCAACCTGCAAGCGTGGATCCTTATCAGAGCCGTCTTACCTATTGGGTTTACCAGCGCGTTGTGCCAGGGCTCTGGCCTCTCCGGGGTGCCTCAGCAAGTGGGGGAGCTGTGCGGCTTTGCAGGCAGCCTCCCCTTTCCCTCCCGCATGCCTGCCAGCTGTGCCCCATCAACCATATGGCTGGCGGGCGTGCAGCTTGCCTCCCAGGCCTCCACGGGAGGAGAGCAATCCCTGCAAAGGTTTAGGATGGAGGTTGCGCCCCACCAACTATATGGCGGCTGGCGGGCATGCAGCTTCCTTCCCAAGCCTCCGTGGGAGGAGAGCAATCCCTGCAGAGGCTTGGGAAAAGGTCAACAGCTCCGGTAAACTGGGGGGGGGGGATCTTTGCACCACAGCACCGGATATGCTTAAGACGGCCAAAAAGGCACAACCAAAGAAGATGGAATCAGCAGCCTCCTCGCTTCCTTATGTGCAGAACAGAGCCTAGGACTTGCCGATCAGAAGGTCAGTGGTTCGAATCCCCGCGACGGGGTGAGCTCCCGTTGCTCGGTCCCTGCTCCTGCCAACCTAGCAGTTCAAAAGCACGCCAAAGTGCAAGTAGATAAATAGGTACCGCTCCAGCGGGAAGGTAAAGGGCATTTCCGTGTGCTGCTCTGGTTTGCCAGAAGCGGCTTAATCATGCTGGCCACATGACCCAGAAGCTGTACGCCGGCTCCCTCGGCCAATAAAGCGAGATGAGTGCCGCAACCCCAGAGTCAGCCACAACTGGACCTAATGGTCAGGGGTCCCTTTACCTTTTTATCCTTGAGAAAGGCATGGTTGGTTGGCTGGCTGGAACCCTGAACAGAAAGAAACACTCCACGCTGCCCCATTTCAGCCCCACTTCTATAATCTAATAAACTGATAGTGAACTCAAATGCTGAGTTATGATGGTTACATAGTCTAAACAAGAGGAAGACATGTGTGAAAGCAGAAAGAGATTTAGGAAGAAACCGCAAGTGTCCCACAATGGTTCAATGAAGCCTGAGGTAGCTTGGTAGTTGCAAAATGCTGGTGGTCTTTTTTGCAGGTGAACAGAATGTTGTACAGTGGTGCCCCACAAGACGAATGCCTCGCAAGACGGAAAACCCGCTAGACGAAAGGGTTTTCCGTTTTTCAATGCGCTTCGCAGGGCGAATTTCCCTATGGGCTTGCTTCGCAAGATGAAAATGTCTTGCGAGTCTTGAAATTTTTTTTCGCCCCCCCCTTTTTCTAAGCTGCTAAGCCTTTAATAGCCTTTTAGCAGCTAAGCCGCTAAGCCTTTAATAGCCGCTAAGCCTTTAATAGCCGCTAAACCGCTAATAGCGCTAAGCCGCTAATAGGGTTGCTTCGCAAGACGAAAAAACCGCTAGACGAAGAGACTCGCGGAACGGATTAATTTCGTCTTGCGAGGCACCACTGTATTCTGAAAGAAGGCCATGGCTAGCTGGCTTAGAAAACTGAAATTCTTCATGCTGTAACATATCATTGCAGGTCCTGCTGGTTTCTTACTAAAATCAATTGCGGACCCTAGGCACCAAAATTTTGCTTCTGCCAATTAAAAATAAACCTCCCTTTTTAAAATAATAATAATAATAATAATAATAATAATAATAATAATAATAATGTGATAATCAAAACAAGGCAAGGCAGTTTATATTGTTTAGAACCATAGGTCAACAGTATATGAAAATTATGTTCGTAAAAGAATGCTCCGTTCTGCTTGTGGTATAAAAATTAGGGCAAGGAGACACAAGGAAATGTAATCTGTTTTGCATGTTGAATACTAAATCAGTTTGCGGTGATAAGACATTCTGCAAGTGCCTGTGGGATGAACGGATGTTTCTAGAATTTGCCGGATTTCGCCATATGTTGAGCTTTCACTAAATCTAAGAAGAAAGTAGCTAGCTTTGCCAAACTACAAATGTGTGTGCGCAGGTTTGGCTTCTGTGATATATGCTTATAATTCTGCTTCTGCTAATAAGAAGGGAAAGTATACCCAACCCTGTAATTGGGAGGAAAATCCCATTGTTTCCCTTTCCAGATCTTTGATGTAAGGAAAAGGGAGTTCAGATCCTATCAGCTAAAAGGGAAAACTGAATTCTTTAGAGGCAGAAAGAGTTGGTCAACGTAATTGCTCCTACAAAAAAAGGAGTTGTTGCAATAGCTTTCCTCTGAGGTCTTTTAGTTGGTTATATTCTCAGCTAGCATAAGATTATTTACAAATAAACTTGGGGAGGGGGAATCATGCAGGAGGGGGTGGATGGAAATAACATAAGGGACAAGAATACGTTAATGGGAAAATGACTACAAGTTCCAGCTAATGGCAGGGACAGAGACGTTGACTCCTCTCGGCAACGCATGACAGGTGCAGGAGGGTAATACCTAATATAACTAATCTTTGACACAGGAATTAAGTCATTTTTGCACGAAAGCAGGTCATTAGAAGCTAAATTGAATTATAAGTAATACCATCTCTGTGGAGGATTGTAAATTAATTGGTTTTTAACAATAACATTTCTGTGTTTTATTAAAGCAGTGTAAGAATCCAGCGAAGAGAAGAATGCGGCAGATAAACAGGGCAGGTGTTGACGATGCAAATGAAATAGATGACAGATGGTTAGTAGCACGATCACTCGCTGCGTGCGTATAATGGATAGAGGTAATCAAATTCCTTTGTGGGTTGGTGACTTTCTTTACATCAAGAACTTTTAACTGAGGGATGCCTGCAGAGCCTTGTCTTAAAAATTAACTCCACTCAATGCTATTATCATTATTAGGTGGCTGTTGCCATGCTGAGGCCAGGAAGTAAGAGAGATAAAAAATAAAAATAAAAGTAAAGTGATGTATTTTGATTGGATGAACACCCATTAGTAAGGAAAAATTCTGTTCTCTTTCGTACACATTTTCGTTGCAGTTCGTAAAAATAGTGGACATTACCTATTTCTCCATTCCTCCTGACGAAGGGTTCTGTGTCACTTGAAACACTGTAAACTCTAATGAAAAGATATATTCTGATATACTAGAAGCTTATGAAATATCAGACAAATACAGCTGGATCAGACCAAGTCCAGCACCCTCTTCTCAGAGGAAAACCCACAACTAGGGAATGCATAGACCTCTCTGTGACGTTAACATATGAGAGTGCTGGAGGTGAAATAGTTAAACAGGTTACCCAATCAGAACCCAGGGGGTGGAGTCAGAGGGACTATAAAACCAGCTCTGGGGAGAGGCAAAGGGAGGAGTTTGTTGGGAGTTGGTTGGTTGGTTGGTTGGTTGGTGTGGGAGTGAATTGGGATAGAGTCTGTGGGCAGGTTGAGTTAATGTAGCAAAATAAGCTGAGTCAGGAATAGTTAAATGTAAAGGACCCATGACCCTTAGATCCAGTCGTGGCCGACTCTGGGGTTGCGAAGGGCATCTCGCTTTATTGGCCGAGGGAGCTTCCGGGTCATGTGGCCAGCATGACTAAGCCACTTCTGGCGAACCAGAGCAGCGCACGGAAACGCCGTTTACCTTCCCACCGGAGCGGTACCTATTTATCTACTTGCACTTTGACGTGCTTTCGAACTGCTAGGTTGGCAGGAGCTGGGACCGAGCAACGGGAGCTCAAACTGTCATGGGGATTTGAACCGCCGACCTTCTGATTGGCAAGTCCTAGGCTTTGTGGTTTAACCCACAGCGCCACCCGTGTCGCCAGGAATAGTTAGGGGCTAGGAAAACACGTAAATATCTGAGAGGTGGTTTAGTGAGTGAGAGCAGGTAGCGGAAGTTATAGGTCTGGATAGGCACCCTATGATTGTAATTGACCGATACCATTTATGAAACCACACACTTGTTAAACTGCAATAAATAAACAGAAATTTATGTTCCAATTTAACCCTGACTGGACTCAGGGTTGTACCAGGTAGGGCCTGGGTGGTGGCAGTGAGAAATAAAGTGGTGGCACAGGGATCAATAGACGGTGAAACATCCGGGGACCCTATGTGATCACCATTCTCTCCAACTTGTGTTCCTTAGCAACTGCTTTCCTACACAAACCAAGCATTTGAAGGTGCAGCTACACATATATACACAGAGAGTGGTATTATAATCCAGTTGACTAAAGGGCTTTAAATACAGTGGGCTAGATCCAGACTACGTTACCTGCACATTGGTCCCATCAAAACCAATGGGTTCTAAACTATTTGCGACTATCCCCATTGATTTCAGTGGGATCCAAGTTCCACTAACCTAAGTCTGTTTTGAACCATGGTGAGGAGAAATTCTGCCTTGAGACCAAAATCTCAACCCTGTGAAATCTAAATACATCAGATATATTTGCCAACATTTTCCAGGAAATACAAAGAATTTATCGTTACGTTGTTTGGCCATGTGTGCTGGTCCTGGGGGGAGGTTACCGTGAGGCGTGGTCAGAGTCCGGTCCTGGGTCGAGGGTCTGGAGACTGTCCACCAAGGGTGAAGCGGGGTCCAAAACGAGGAGCCGGGCAAGGTCGGGAACTCTGGAAGAACAGGTCTGGGTGCGGGCAGAAACAGGTTTCCAACGACGTTGCTCCTGCAACCTGGGACCGGGCTGACTGGCCTTTATCTTCTCTGAGGCCAGGGGTGGCCCCGGCCCACAGGTGACCTGCCTCTCCTGGCCTTAAGGCGAGCACTTCTCCTGGGAGAAACCAGTTCCCTCCGCCTCTCTGCCCTGAGCCTCTGCAGCTCAGGAGAGGCTGGAGGGTTACTGGACCCAGGGGGAGACTCACCTTCCCCTGACAGGGCTGGGAGAGGTGCACCTGTTGGCAATGGGTCCTCAATCACCTCCGGAGCCAGAGTGGATTCATCTGGTGTCTGCTCCTGAGGATCCGGCACAGGTGCGGGCCCTTCAGATTCAAGCCCCTGCCCCGGCTCAGCCGGCCCTGGAGGCAGGGACTCCTGTGCAGGCTGGGATTCCTCCGGTTCAGCCTCTGAATCAGATTCCCAGGCCATCACACCATGGAGCAAGAAATCGCTGTCAGACAAAGTATGTGAAAAGAATGTCTGTGAAAATACATCCATACACAGGAGCTGTGACTATCTAGCAAATTTATGGCAAAGTCCACATTGCAGTGGAATTCTTCAAGGAGAGAAAAACTTCACAATCAAATTTACCTCAGGAAAGTTCATTGAGATGGGCTGTAGAGCATGAGACTCTATCTCAGGGTCATGCGTTGCAAGAATCTCAACAACTCTATGATTCTATAGAGTTCGTTTGTATAATCTGAACACACTCAGAAGGAATGTTTTTCAGATTTAGAGACATGGGCTTTGGAGATTGTAGACAGAATCCTTCAGAAGAGCATTCATTCAGCCCTAACTTTTCCTTTCTGGTGAAGACATGTGCACATTAGTGGAATTGTTTTGGTATTTATTTGTGTTTCCTTTATCGTTGCTAATGGTTATGGGTCGTCCTCAGTGGTTGTTTGCCATTTGTAGCTAATTAAATGCATTCTTTATGTTTTGTTGTCTGCATTTTTAAAAGAGTTTTACTTGGGTATGGTATTCGCTTTATCGATTTAGTCTGGGAAGGGATCTGCCCACTCTCAAAGGCCAAAATATTTACCTTCAGCTGAGAGGTTAAATAAACGCAGCAGCAAAATGGCCATGTTGTTCACCACGGCTCACAAAACATGGTTAGACCAAAATCAATACGAAGGAATTTCATGGTGATGAACAAACATTCCATGAATTGAGGAGGAGGTTTTGTGTGTGTGTTTGTGTGTGTGTATTTTGGCATCATACATTTTTATCATTGTAACGCTATGAATAATTAAAAAACACCCTACCATTTTGTACCTCCACTGCTGTTGTTCTACTATAAATTACAGTAGCATTTTTATTTTAACTTCAGAAAGAATATATTCGAGAGTCTATCGTTGAAGATATGTATTTTCTAATAGTGCTTCCATTTTCCGTCTTCAGTAATATTTTTATTTTCCAGTACTGAAACTATAGGGGAAATGCGGACAGATGGAACATTTCATTCAAATGTGCACGAGTCCTGGCCTTTAAAACCTGGCATGCGTAATCATAGGTCCAGATTCTCCAGCGTGTTTATAGCCCTTCAATGCTGCTAAAATGGCACAAAAGAAAAATATCATTACTTGTCAGCGACAATGGTTGTGCTGAAGAATTTCACTGTAACTGGGTCCTATGGCTTTGCCACAAATGGTTCGTTGGATAGCTATATGTGATGAATTGGTACATGAATGGGTGTCATATACACAGAGCTAGACAGATGGCAAGCTGGATGTGTGCTGGGCAGCAGTTCACTATTTGCAGTACAGTGGTACCTCGGGTTAAGTACTTAATTCGTTCGTTCTTAACCTGAAACTGTTCTTAACCTGAAGCACCACTTTAGCTAATGGGGCCTCCTGCTGCCACCACACCGCCAGAGCACGATTTCTGTTCTCATCCTGAAGCAAAGTTCTTAACCTGAAGCACTATTTCTGGGTTAGCAGAGTCTGTAACCTGAAGCATATGTAACCTGAAGCGTATGTAACCTGAGGTACCACTGTATACATAATCTTATTTTGTGATCTCCACATAGAAGAATGTGCTTGATGTTGCTTCATTGACAGAGTTGACCTTTCCAAACACTCAATTTGTGATTTACATAAAATAATAGATGCTTTGATAGCTACAGTCTTTCTAACATCGGCTTCATTTTACAATTGTTATATTTACATTCCTACCTGGTCCACACTAAAAATTACCTAGTTCCCAGAAACTTGTGGGAAATGATATATAATGAACTGAAAGAAATATTGAAAATAACTATCCCTAAGAAACCAGAAGCTTTTCTTTTAGCTATTGTAGGACCCAAGATCCCGATGGACCAGACGAAACTATTTATGTACACGAACACGGCTGCGCTGACTCTCTTAGCCCAGAAATGGAAAGATGGTACAACTCCGATCAAAGAAGAGTGGCAGACAAAATTGATGAACTGAGCTGAGATGGCAAAGCTGACAGAAAGAATTAGAAACCAGGAAGAGGAGGTCTTTAATAAAGAATGGGAAAAACTTGTAATTTATTTGAAAAGCTGTTGTAAACAATTGCATACATTGGTAGGATTGACAGAAAACTTGTAGTAAAAAAAATGAATTATGGATTGACAAAGGACATGCATGCACAAAGGAGTTATGATAGATATGCAGAGGGGGAAATCATTACATTAAGATCCACAATGGTGGGGAGGGAAGTCAAAAGGGATTATATATTTATGTAAAATAAAATTTATCTAAAAAATAAAAATTACCAAGCTCTAACTATTTTAAAATGTTTGGCAAAGCAAGGAGGCTGAATTTGGCTATATGGAACGAGTAGGTTTTATTATCGCAACAACGGGTGTCCTGCCGAAGAGAAGAGAAAGGGGGGATTGTATCGAGACAGGGTTGTAAAGACTGCGGAGAGAATAATTGGGTGCACTCTTCCCACCTTGGATCAAAACTGTGCTTCCAGGTGAGATAAGAAAGCTGCAGAGATAGTGCAGGATAGTGCGCACCCCGGAAATGATCTCTTTCAGCTTCTGCCTTCTGGAAGAAGGTAAAAGGTAAAGGGATCGCTGACCATTAGGTCCAGTCGTGACCGACTTTGGGCTTGCAGTGCTCATCTCACTTTATTGGCCAGGGGAGCCGGCGTACAGCTTCCAGGTCATGTGGCCAGCATAACTAGGCCGCTTCTGGTGAACCAGAGCAGCGCACGGAAACACCGTTTACCTTCCCACCGGAGCGGTACCTATTTATCTACTTCCACTTTGATGTGCTTTCGAACTGCTAGGTTGGCAGGAGCAGGGACTGAGCAACGGGAGCTCTTCCGCTGCAGGGATTTGAACCGCCGACCTTCTGATCGGCAAGTCCTAGGCTCTGTGGTTTAACCCACAGCACCACCTGCATCCCTTCTGGAAGAAGGTACAGGGTTATAAAGACTAGAACTAGCTGCCTGAGAAACAGTTTCTATCCAAATGTGATTTTGGTTTTAAACGCAGTGTAAGGTAGTCTCCATGGGAGTATATTGTATTTAATTATGGGGTATCAGAGTTTTAGGGGGCTAACCAGGCTGGGATAGCAGGGATAGCAGGCTTGTTGGTTTTTGAATGTCTGATGTAGATTTTTCAATTTCGTTGTTCTGTATGGGACAATGACATTAAAGATTATCGTATCGTATTGAAGCAGAGGACTTGGGGCAGAGGCTACAGGAGAATCCAAGAAGTCTGCCTCTCCTTCTGCGACTCTCCCTCGTTGACTCCAAGGGCATTCAGGAGGATGGGTTGGGCAGAACAGAAATTAGAGGTTTGCTGATGTAGTTTGAGGCTGCTTGGGAAACATCCAGCAGAGGAGGAGATCTCTATACAGCAGGAGGAGGACGGGGACCGTCAGCCCTGGCAACTGCTTGATAGGGGCAAGTCCTGATGGAAGAAGAAGAAGAAGAGTTTGGATTTGATATCCTGCCTTTCACTTCCTTTAAGGAGTCTCAAAGCGGCTAACATTCTCCTTTCCCTTCCTCCCCCACAACAAGCACTCTGTGAGGTGAGTGGGGCTGAGAGACTTCAAAGAAGTGTGACTGGCCCAAGGTCACCCAGCAGCTGCATGTGGAGGAGCGGAGACGCGAACCCGGTTCCCCAGATTACGGGACTACCGCTCTTAACCACTACACCACACTGGCTGATGGAAAGCATTGCTGGGTTTTATGCCGTTTTCTTGAATAAAGAATCAACTACACTGCCCGCCTCTGCGTCTTGTGTGCTGACCTGCATCTGACCAAGCTCTGACAGTTGACAATAGGATGGAATCTACCCCTCCTATTTTCCAGGCCACCACCCTCCCAAAATGAAGCCCATACAAATTAGGGCAGTGCTTCTTGTGAAGCTAGACAACAAAGTATCATTCTGGAACAGTTTCTCAGCCCTTCTGCAATGATCCCCCAAGTGAGCATCTTTTATTTCTGACAAACATTTTCACAAAACTGGCCACCCCATTTCGGCTCATCGCTAGTTTTTGTTTCATTGTGTTGTGGGTGTTCATTTATGAAGCTTTAATACTGCAAAGTATTATTTTGGTTTATTCATGTCTGCACTTATGACTGGCACCTGCAAACAATTTAACAGTTATTAAACCACTTTGTTATTTCTGCTGGGGAAGTGCAGATTTCGCAAAAGACAAAATATGTAGGGGATGTTAATTATTTTGGGAGTTTGCTAGTCGAAGATAAGCCACAATACCGTAGTGAGGTGACGCACTGATGGAGCTATGCCATAAGATGTAAGAAATAAAATCAAAACTTTCTAATGGTCCAAAGTGCTATAGACAATTTGATAAAACAATACATAATACAGGAGCTCGTCCATAAATCTAGCTTCTCTAGATGTAATCAGCAGCTTCAGTCAGAAAACTTATTTTCTATGTTCAGTGGAAAAGAGGTGAACTATCAATTCCAATGATTGAATGGCCTGCTAGACTTTATATTATACTTTATAAATGAAATATATCATCAACTTGCTGACTTACAAGTTCTCGCTTTGCTCTGCAAAATGTCAAATTTCAGTATTCTGCTGAGTCACACACACACACACAGTGTCCTCTCTTTGTTTGCAAAACATGCATTCTCAATTTTTAGCCTTCATCATATTGTAAGTCATTACATCAATCTAACTGGTACTTCTGCAAAGCATTATTGTCATTAATAACTTCACAATATTCAGAGGCATGGTGGGCTCTCCCTTTCTGGAGTTCTTCAAGCGGATGCCAAACAGTCATCGGTTAGAGGTGTTTACTCAAACCTTTGCTCTTCTCTAAAACCATAGTTTTGCGTGGGCAGGTGGAGTCCCCAGATCCCGAGCGGTCCCCCCCCCCCCCCGTCATGTGGAATAACGACTCAAGACAATCTGGGATTAAATTGGCCACAACTTTATTAACTTTCAAATGTGGGTAGACCTTGGCTCAGGCATTGGGCGTTCTCCCTCCCCAGTCCCCAGCCGGGGACCTAGGGAGCATCAGGGTTATCCAGTGTGTGTGGGGGGGATGGGCCGGCTCTGGAGAACATATGTTCAAGCAGAGATAGTCGCCCCCGTTACGCCGCCACCGCAGGGGAGAGCAATGACGACCTTTCGGCGTACGGTCAAAGCCTCCCTTCAGAAACCCCTTTAATGGGGAACCCTGGTATCGCCACTGCAAAGAGGAAGATAGACTAAAGGATTCTGCCCAAGGCCTGATACCGCCTAAGTTGTGACGTTTTGCTATGGGAAAGGCAAAACCTGCCAATGCAGGGAAATTCCTTTCCGGCCCTTTAACAGCGACCTTATCGTAGCAGTGCCCGCATACCTGTGAAGAAAAGTTAACCTGCAAAACCTGTGAAGAAAAGTTAACCTGCAAAGGAAGACATTAACTGAGGGTGGGTAGGGTGGGAGAAGCTCTGGAGCCAAGTGAGGATTCCCAGGTAAGATCCTCCCTCTATTGTGTGGGCAGGTAATCCCTCCCCCTACCTGGCCTGGTCTCCTTGGCAACGCTTCCCCCAGGTGGGATTGGACAACTGACTGAGGTAGGCGGGGACCTCCAGGTATCCCACCTGAGGGAAGGCAAAGCCAAGCCTATGCTGATGGGGCCGCTCCAGATCCAGGGCTGTGCGCGTCCACGCAAAGGGCGCCCCCCGTTTTAAGCGGGGAGCGGTCATTCCTCTCTGTATCCCTCTATCCGTGCTTTACTCAACCCTCAGGCATTGTTTAAAACTGTAATTTTCCTTTCAGTGCTCTTTCAATCCACTTTACTTAAACTTCTGTCACTGCAATCAAACTTCTTTCTCTTCTATTCCTCAGCTGCCTCATGAGAGAGATAAAGGACATGGAGTTCTCAAATATTCCATACAACCATATAGTGGTATCTCGGGTTACGTACGCTTCAGGTTACATACGCTTCAGGTTACAGACTCCACTAACCCAGAAATAGTACCTCGGGTTAAGAACTTTGCATCAGGATGAGAACAGAAATCGTGCTCCAGCGGTGCGGCGGCAGCAGGAGGCCCCATTAGCTAAAGTGGTGCTTCAGGTTAAGAACAGTTTCAGGTTAAGAACAGACCTCCAGAACGAATTAAGTACTTAACCCGAGGTACCACTGTACAATGAAGGCACTTTTTTCAAATCTCTGCTGTTGTTTAAAACCACCATTTTCCTCTCAGTTTCCTCCACCCCTGCATGACTCAAACTTCTGCCATTGTTTCAAACCACTACCTCCACCCTCTCAGTGTCCCTCCATTCTTGCTCCTATGATGTGCAACTTGTCTTCACTTTTGCCTCCCTGCCCAGACCGTGGCTTTGTGCAAATCCAGGATTGCGAGGTGGCACTATAAATCCTCCAGTGAAGGCTGCACAATGACATTCTTACATTTTTATTATATATAGAGGTTATCAAGAGAGGTGTTGGCTTCAACTGAGTTTGAGAAAGGACCTGTAAGTACCTTTAGGAAATTTTGGGATGTGTTTACTTTCTTTTATTTTAACAGTAATTTCTGTAGCATCCCGAGTAATAGCAAATGCCGTTCTCCCTTTAGAAAATGAAGTAGGAAAGCTTGATTTAAACAAAAATTAAGGACAAGTCACATTTGAATATTATATCTTTGGGCACAGAGCCAAGCATGGATGCATCTAGCTCAGTTTTGGATCCAGGCCAAAGTCTCAGAGTCCCAGTTGTTCAATTTTATAGCTAGTGAACAAAAGTGGGGGGAGATGCAAGAGATGTAATATGGTTGTTTAGTAACCAATGTTTCAGGGCTTGTTAAGGTGCAAATGCAGGCATTTATGTGCAAGAAAAGCGTAAAATTAATACTGCATTCCCCTCCCCACAAAAAAACAGAATATAGTGGATGCAACAGAATAATGTATGCAAGCTTGCATTTTTTAAATATCAGCAATGCTGCTCTATGTAAAGCCATGAATCTAAGAACAAAAACTGGGGGGAAATTAATAATATTACTGGATCAGCCCATTTTTATATACACTACTATAGAGAAGCATCTGAATATTCTTGTGCTGATTTTTGAAATGTATACAATGTCACATTCCTTCATTCTCCGTTCTCACAGCCACCTATTCAAAAGTCAGGAAAATACATCTTCATGTTTGTTTTCTTCCTTATTTTATTGGTGCTTTTCTCTAACTAAATCCACTATCAGAATACTGAAGGTGTTCATACACCCGTTCCCAACACTGCAGAGAAAAGTACAGCTCGCATCAATATTTTCACAGCCAACAGGAGTGGTTTCAAAGACCAGCAGCAGAATTTGAGAACTGGGCAAGATTTTTAGGGTTTTCTGGAGCAGGAAATCTCCTTTCTTCAGGACACTAGCAGCCAATCAGATTACAGCAAGCGAGGGCAAGAAGGAAAAGGGAAACGGCAGAAGAAAAGATGGTAACTAGGAACAAAAGGATGCCAGCCAGAATAGAAGCTATGTGACTGTTTCATTCCAGAAATTTGTCAGTGTGCAAATTTGTCAAAGTGAATATCAAAATGAGAAAATATTAGACATAGTATTCACTTTTCAAACAACCTGGTTGCTGGCTAAGTTCACAGGCAAATCCTAGTGAAAAGAAATCTTAAGAAACTCTTCTTTCTGGGAAATGTTTCAATATAAAAACCCACAAAATAAATAGGATGCCCTGTGTCCTTTTAAAGGTCATGTATAACGTTGTTTGATATTACCAGTAAGAGGTGAAGCTGTAACACAAAAGGAGGAGCCAAAATCCATTTAGCGCAATGAATCAAAGGTTACCAGCCATCAGGGGAGAGTGACAAAAAGGCTTGTTGAGAAGATCAATCTGAAGACAGGCTATTAAGTAATGAGTTAAGTAATTAAGAATTAAGTAATGGCTGTTATATCAAGATTGCCATGCTGATGAATGAAACTATAACCACGTTGTAAAATGTAATCTTAAACATGCACGCCACCCATAGCACAAAGCTCTGATATTCTTTATCTTTACATCGCCTTATTGATTTTAACCAATTATTACAACACCCCCATGAAGTTTGTGCAATGTATAGGAAGATGGCAACCCTGATGGATGATTAACTCATGAGAAAGGATCCTTTATCTCCTTTCTCCTGCTGTGACCTTTGACCAGTCGTCTGTATCAGATGAACGTCTTGGCTAACATTTCCCCTTCTCCTAATTCTCACCAGACTCTGAACCGTTTGCACACGCTACATTTTCATGGTGCTTATCCCAAAGGGAGTTGCCATCTGTTACAACACTGTGTTAGCCATGGCATGAAGCTGTTCATGTCTGGAATGAGCAAAGCCAGCTTCAGGTTTGGGGCAGCCCTCCAGAAAGATGCCCTTGGTGCTCCTGCCCACCTCTGCGAAGTGGCAGTGAGTCCGTCTAAGAACACAAGAATAATCTGCTGGATCAGATCAATCATCCCTCTAAGTCAGGGGTAGGCCACCTAAGGCGCATGGGCCACAGGCAGCCCACGGGGGTCGTTTAACTGGCCCACAAGCCAGTGGCAGAACTTAATGCTCCGGCACCGGGGGCAGAGAGCAGGCGGGGCAGGGCTGGCGCACGTCCCAGGGCAGAGAGTGCCACCTGCAGGGGCAGGGCGTGCGTCCCAGTGGCAGAGCACAAGTCCTGGGGACGGGGCACGCCACCTCCAGGGGCAGGGCACCCAGCGCGGGTGGGGGGCAGCCATGATGGCACCCTGGGGATCAAGCTGCCCCCAAACCCAGCCGCCCGCTTAGCGAGTCCCCACGCACTGCACTAAACCAGCGCAGTGCGGCGTGGGGACTTGTTTCTGCGGTGCCGGAAATCATGCCTGCACAGACACCGGAAATTGTGCCTGTGCAGATGCAGACGCCAGAAATCGCGGGTGCGCCCGCTCACATGCATGCACAATCCAGCCCACGGAGGGATCTCCGCTGGACTGAACCGGCCCAGGCGAGGTAAACGTTGCCAACCCTTGATCTAAATCCATCATCCTGCTCTCACTGGCCAAAGGAAAACCTTCAAGCAGGGCCTGAGTACAAGAGTAAAGTGGTACCCCGGGTTAAGAACTTAATTCATTCTGGAGGTCTGTTCTTAACCTGAAACTGTTCTTAACCTGAAGCAGCACTTTAGCTAATGGGGTCTCCTGCTGCCGCTGCACCGCCGGAGCACAATTTCTGTTCTCATCCTGAAGCAAAGGTCTTAACCTGAAGCACTATTTCTGGGTTAGCGAAGTCTGTAACCTGAAGCGTCTGTAACCTGAGGTACGAATGTACTTTACCTTCCAGTGGTTTGCAGCAACTGGTATTCAGAAGCATTGCTGCCTCCAGCTGTCTCATCACACGTGCACAAGAGAGCAAGAGGAAGGAGTAGCAGCTAGCAGCACCACCACCTATTCTTAGAAAGGACAGGTGAGTGAGCAGCGAGACACAACATCCAGTTGCTTGCAGGTAAAGGTGGACCCCACTGGACAGCAAAGGTTTGGGCATCTGCCTAAGCATGCCCACACTTACACAGACCCTGCGTTTGAGTCTTCCTCACCTCAAGCAAATTTGCTCCAGCAATTAAACAGAGCAAAGTTCTCAGCTATGTAGGGCTTGTCATCAAAAACTATCACGAGTGCCCATTTTACCGGCAGTGTCTGTACAAGGTACCAAAACTCTGTAGTTTTCATGCAAGACTACACTATTCCAGCCACAGAGATGTACCATAACATTTTTACAAGCATTAGGAAACTTGTCTTAAAAACAGTGGCGGACATGGTCCCTTGTTGCCTGTTTCTGTACCACTCTGTCAAATGGCAGAGCTTTGCTAGATCTATCACCGACTGACACACCTATTGACCCACTGAGGCGGTATGGGGAAAATTCCCTCAAAAGTCAGGATTAGAAAACCTGAAACAGTCAGTGACAATGTAAGGGTTTCAAATAAGCCTCACCTTGATTAGAACATACTAAATTCTTTCTATTACGTGTTCAGACCCAGAAACCTCCCCCTAAATAAATTCACACATGACTCAAATTTTAGTTTTGGTTTTTGGCAGAATTTAGGCCACAACTTTATTGATTACAGCAAGTGACTGGTTGCATAGGTTCTGATTCGCCTAGCTCCCTGCCATACAGGTAGCGCTGACCCAGGGTTCCAGCATAGGTCAGCCAAGGGTGAACACCTGGATAAGCGGAAAGCCGGGAACGGGCTAACTCCGCCACCCAAATACTCCCCTGGACTCAGGCATGGGCACAACCCCCTCTCAGGAGTCGACCAAACCATTGAGTCCCTAGATTCCTTTAACAGAATACCCTTCACACAGGAATGGCGAGAGCGTTCTCCCATCCCTATCACCTGAACCAGAGCCCATAAGCAACCTTACAAGTTGTGATGGTTTGCTACGCGGCAGGCGAAACCCTAATGGCAACGGCCAATCAGCCAAGTGGGGGAAATTCCTGCCGTGCCCCTGTCCCAATGACAGATGACAGACAATGGCATAGCAAGGTCAAGCGCAAAGCCCTAAAAGTAGGGAGAAGTGGGCAGGTTCCGAATTCACGTGCCGAAAGAGGAAGCTCTGGGTCACGTGCATGGGCATAAATAGGTCCCTCGAACCATTTGGACTGCGTCCCATTGGCCAGATTACACCTGCCTTCAAGGGACCTACAAGTCAGGTTTTGTGGCTGACCAATAGTTTTTGGTTTTCCAGGTCTCACCGCAATACGTGCCCTCTTTAAGGGAGGACCCGATTTCACCCAATAGCATGGTTGCAGAAGAAAGAAGATGCAGTTCTAACTTTGCAGTGGGATAAATATCACTCTAAAACTAAGCTGAATACTGCAGGAAAGTAAATCTGAATAAGTAATAAGGATGCTTGCTTTACAGCTGTAAAGTGCTTTGGGTATTATAACTGTTTGCATTTTATTGTCTTGAGTTTGATTCCATGGGAATAAAATATGGTAATTTCAAACTTTTAAGTCCCCAAACAACATCCCAAATCACATGCATTGCTCAATCCTTTTTCTTAATTCTATGCACCAACACTTCATTATTGGAAAGTCAAATTTGCAACTTGCTGGAGATGGGGTTAGTAGCACACACACACTGCAATGCTGCCAAGATAAGAAAATGCAGGAATAAAAACATTGGCCCAATACCATAGATATTGCTGGTCTCCCCACTGAGCCATTGTCTACCCTGACTGACAGCTGTTCTCCAGGTTTTTTACAAGAGTCCTTCTCAGCCTTACCTGGAATTGCCAGGAATTGGTTATCTGCAAAGTTTATTTGTGAAGCTGGGCAACTTTTACTGAAAGCTGTAAGTGTAAACAAGCTAGAACAGGTAGGAGGTTGTTATAACTGTTTTATCCATTTTGAAAAAAGGATCCATTTCATTCCAATGGGGTTGTGCCCTAATGACAATTAAAACAGTACTTTTACCAAATATCCTCAGGAAACCCTTTCCATCTCAAAACCTCCGCATGCCTTCCGTAAAAACCCTTGCACATTGCAAAGGATCCTGGGAACAGTGGAATGTTATTGGTGACAACCTCAGTTCACATGGCACACTCACTTTACGTGACACCTCAGTTCACTAGCTTGTTATGCTTCATACAGACACCTTGTGAGAACTGAGAGTGTAGCCTAGAATCCATCGCAAATATCCTATGTGCTGCATATTGCAAGTGAACATTGAAAGAGGGACAATCTGTTTTTCAGCATGTGCTTTAGGGTTTTCTCATTGAGGAGCCTGTCATAAGCGTCCACAAAACACAGCTTGAAAACCACTGGTGTAAAGAATTCCTGGTTATATTTTCAAGTAGGGGAGTGATTTGGATTTTCATGACATGCCTGGTGAAAACACTGCATTAATTTTAGGTTGTAATCCAGGGATGGGAAACTTGGGGGGGGGGCATATGATATTGGGCACCAACTCCCATCCTCTCTAGCCAGCATAGCCAATGGTTAGGGATGGCAGGAACTGTAGCCCAAACACATCTGGAAGGCCATAGTGTCCTCATTGGACGCAATGGTACTTAGGTACTTCTGAGTAGATATGTCTAAGAGTGTGATGTGTTACCAAGCCATAATGGCTTACAGATTCAATCAAATATAAAATAAATTTCTACCTACCCTGGAGGATAATTCTGAAGATCAGAGTTCCTGGAAGTTCTTAACCAGCTCATGATTCATGGCTTCCGACCCCTGGAGCCATCTAAAAAGAAGCAATATTTTTGTAGTTCAGGGTTTTCTGTTTTGATCAATGATTAGGATGTTGCAAATTCTTTCTTTTTCTCCTATCACATTATAACAGCCGTGCCATTCAGGTTTCTGCTTTTTTAACCTCTTGCAGCTGATAACTTCAAGCAAGTAGAGGAGCTTAATTTTAAAACTATGGATTTGGCGAACAATAGAGGAATAGTAGCGGCTCCTCGCTTGGATCAGAGATATGAACTTGGCAGGTGTTGTGAGTCATGGCAATCTGTTCTGCATCTCTTCCTGGGTTAAATGTGGTTTCATCATTAACTTTGCTGGGGGGGGAAATAGAATTGATACATTTATGGGACATTAAACCTCTAAAATAATAACGATTCCACTTTGCTATATACTATCAGTCACATCCACCAGCAGAAGGTTGAAGCTGGTTCACCCAGACAAGTGGCGATCAAAAAAACTGGACAGCAGACATTTTGGGGTTTTGGATAGCGTTCTGATGTCTCTGTGAGTCTAGCAACCCCAAATGTGTGCTTGCATATGGTCTCCTATGATATTCACTTTGAAAAAGGACACTATTTCAAAGACACTATTTAACTCCAGTACTGTCGCAGGTGGCGCTGTGGGTTAAACCACAGAGCCTAGGGCTTGCTAATCAGAAGGTCGGCAGTTCGAATCCCCGCGACAGGGTGAGCTCCCGTTGCTCGGTCCCTGCTCCTGCCAACCTAGCTTGCACGTCAAAGTGCAAGTAGATAAATAGGTACCGCTCCGGCAGGGAGGTAAACGGCGTTTCTGTGCGCTGCTCTGGTTCGCCAGAAGTGGCTTAGTCATGCTGGCCACACGACCCGGAAGCTGTACGCCGGCTCCCTCGGCCAATAAAGCGAGATGAGCGCCGCAACCCCAGAGTCGGTCACAACTGGACCTAATGGTCAGGAGTCCCTTTACCCTTTCCTCCTAAGAAAACTACAGCTGTGAATACCGCCTTGGAGTTTTCAATGCAGTCAGATCTTCTTGGACTCCAGCTCCCATAAAACCCAATGAGCACAGCCAATGGACAGGCGTTATGGGAGTTGGAATTGAGCATCTTTTGGAACTCTAAATGTATAAACTGCCACACTTTTCTCTCTTCGGATTCATGGGATGGGAGATATTCTTCCCAGTGTTTCCACTAGTCAATACTGTACAAATAAAATGCAAATGGCAAATAAGAAGAATTCCGCTTCAAAGAAAAACTGAAGTAGCAGCGACAGGATTCCTTTTACAAGAACTCCCATCTGCATAATGCAGACCATGAAAACCTGCAGAATTGTTTTAGATATGTGAGGGTTTTTTAGAAAAATAATCTGTTATTTTCTGTATCGTTAATTTTCTTAACAAGCCATAGCAGTTGGTGGTGTCTTTTCTTTCTGGTGGTGTTTCTCTGTGGAAAGAAATTTTCCCCATTACCCAAATGTGCTATTTTTTCTCCCACGGTCGCCATCTTGGTCTACAGCAAGTTATTGTTTTTAAATGAAGCAACCATTTGGGTAACCAGCCTGCAGATAGTGCAAAATGTTCTAAACTATACATAGCTCAAGACTCAACCCTCTCAGAAGTCTGGGTGGGTAGAAGCAGCCAATGCTATGCTGAGTATGATTTAAGGAGGGTATCTGCCAAATTGGGAACTGAAAGTGCAGCTGAATCGCAGTTTTAGGTAACAGAACCCTTTCTAAAAAAATTTAGCCCAGCCCTCTCCTCAAAGTACTCCTAAGATTGTAGACTTAATATTCAGCATGAGATAAAGGATGGTGTGAAGTGTTTTAATGAATCAGAGATCATGTCTCATCATGATTTTTATTTTTGTTTGATATTTTTTTAATGGAATTTACTTTGATAATTTAGACTGAAATCTTCAAGCCATTAACTCTGGAATAGTCTGTGCTGATTGAAAACAGTTTTTTTGTTTTTTTTAAGGCTAAATTACAAGCTTACTAATATAGCAAAGAAAGAAAGAAAGACCATTTTACCAATGACTATTGAAGATGTTTATGCTACAATCCCATAAACATTTACCTGGGAGTAAGTCCCACTGAACTTAATATGGCTTAATTCAGATGACTTGCTCTGTCAGGCCATTGCTATTGTCTCAGAAGGTGTGCCTCTGACAGTATGCCTCTTTTGCATTTCTACTCACTAATAAGTACCACTAAATAAAAGGGTGTTTCCATAAGTGCGTATACGATTGCAGCCTGTGTGACAGTTAGTGTTGAGGTGAGACGATGGTGACCTTTCTGGGGCTTGTACAACTATCTCATTTTGAGAGTAGTGAGGACAGTTTCGCTGCTCTATAGGCACATGTGCATGTACAGAGTGTGATTGACTAGTTGGTGCAGAATATAGATGCACATAGCGCTGAAAGTAATGCAGTGTGGGTGGATAATATCTGTATAGATGGAGACTGAAGCAGAGCCATCTTGCAGAATTCTTCATGACTGGAGCTGGATCAGGGTGAATACCTTGCTGTGCAGAGAGATGAAATTGCCAGCTCAGCTCCGCAAGATAGGATGCTTCACCCATTACTTGGTATGCATTTCAAAGGAACTGCATCGGGGGTTCAAAATGTTCTCAATTTGATTGGCTGCATGGCTCTGTGAAGGTGACATTCTCACATAGAGGATATAAGGTAAAGGGTAAAGGGACCCCTGACCATTAGGTCCAGTCGTGACTGACTCTCGGGTTGTGGCGCTCATCTTGCTTTAGTGGCCAAGGGAGCCAGCGTACAGCTTCCAGGTCATGTGGCCAGCATGACTAAGCTGCTTCTGGCAGCGCACGGAAACGCCGTTTACCTGCCCGCCAGAGTGGTACCTATTTATCTACTTGCACTTTGAGGTGCTTTCCAACTGCTAGGTTGGCAGGAGCAGGGACCAAGCAACGGGAGCTCACCCCGTCGCGGGGATTCGAACTGCCGACCTTCTGATTGGCAAATCCTAGGCTCTGTGGTTTAACCCACAGCGCCACCCGCGTCCCATAGATTTCCATAAAATGTGCATGTGTTGATTTATATGTATAGATGCCATTTTAAAAACAATTAATTCTAATTTAAATAAACAATATTATGCATCTCATGATAGTGGAGTACCTGTGACCAGGTGGGCCTGCTGTGGGCCTCCTCAATCTGCTGTCAATGCACAACTTCCAAGATCTCTGTCTCTCCCTTTATATGGTTCTTTATCTTAAAACTAGACAGCTCTTCAAAAACCAGACAGTCCTCTGCAAAGGACACAGGGCCACAGTACAGTTCAGACAGAAGTCTTTTCTTAGCCCTGCCTGGAGACCTTTTCCTGTTTCATGGAATGCACCATATTTTTTGCTCTATAAGACGCACACGACCACAAGACGCACCTCGTTTTTGGAGGAGGAAAACAAAAAAAAAAAAATATTCTGAATCTCAGAAGCCAGAACAGCAAGAGGGATCGCTGCGCAGTGAAAGCAGCAATCCCTCTTGCTGTTCTGGCTTCTGGGATAGCTGTGCAGCCTGCATTCGCTCCATAAGACGCACACACATTTCCCCTTACTTTTTAGGAGGGAAAAAGTGAGTCTTATAGAGCAAAAGATACGGTATGTGATCCACCTTTCCTATTGATCAAGCCTAAAATGCATATGATCAGGGCTTTATTTCAGCACCTCTCAGGTGTTCGCCATTGCCTTTCGAAGAGAACAAGAGAGGCGTTTGTGGTGAGTTCTGGACCCTCTTTTTGTAGATGAATAGCACTGTATGTGATTATCTTGGAAAGAAGACCAATAAACTACAGGTCCCATGTGTCACGCTTCTCAAGGGGCTTCTGAGAATGGAAATAAGAATTCAGAAGCGCTATTTCTGCTTTTTTCACTTAGTAAGCTGTGTCAGGGATAAGCACAAAAGACAAAACTGGATAAGCTAGTCTTAGATGTACCTTCCAACTCTAACCATTATTATTATTATTATTATTATTATTATTATTATTATTATTATTATTATTATTATTATTATTATTACAGCTGATGTATAACTGGAATTTCTCCAACGGTTTTCACTAAGAGGGAAAAGTAAATGAGAATATCACTGTTTATCGTGCTGTTATAGAGTGTTTTTCCGTAATGCACAAGTTTGGTAATTAAATCTATTTCTGCTGGTCTTGTGGCCATATGTCTGCAATATGTAAAAATACATTTTGTTCTCTTCCCCCACCCCTCCTTTCTCAATCTCTTTATAAAAAAAAAAAAATCCTTTTGTTCCTAGTACAGACTGGCTGTCAGATTGAGCCCTCCAGATTCCTGTGCGCTGGTATCCAGAAGCTCTTCCTTGCCAAGCTGCCAGTCTGAACCGTCACACCTTAGTGCCTTTAAAGATTGCCCTGCAGAGATAGAGGGAAATGGCAATTTTTACATGATGCAGTCTGGCAGCCCAGGAGATTTGAAGTCAGAACTGGTGCCAAGATTTACCCAGGAGAGCAAGCAGAGGCAAAACAGAGAACCTGGGCCAAAGGAGGGGAGGGAGGGGCGGCGGAGGGGAGGGGGGGAAGCGAAGGGGGGAAGAAAAGAGGGGGAAACGTCAGAGCCAGAGAAAGAGCCAGTACTAAAAGTACTGATGGAGAAGGCTACTGAATGGACAGAACTGTAGCGTTTGCATATGTTTACTAAAATGGTTGGGGTCCCAAAGAATGTCAAAGGGAAGAGGTTGATGTTTTTCGTTCCCCCCCCGCCCCAAATTGTAGTAGATTGCAGAATGTAAATGAGACAATTATTACACCAATGCTCATCAAGCTGTGCTGGAAAGACTTCAATAGCCTGATGAATATGCATGCAAATTTGTTAATTAAGTTAATTATTCTGCTGAAAATTCATTTGTCTTCCAAGGACATTTTCCCAATGATTTTAACATGCTTGTGCCATTAGTCATGCTCCATGCTATTTAACATTACTTTTTGTCCACTTTTTTTCCTTTACTTCTCCTCTCTCTCTTTTTTTTAAGTTTTAAAACCAAACGATTGGCTCCCTTAATTGACCCCTGCAACGCTGGAAAGAGACTTACAGCTGGCTCCGTAGGAATCTCTTACGACGCATTTCATTTAAATATTTCTTTGACATAGAAAATGTCACCTAAGAGAATACAAAGCCGCCCAGCGGTACTATGTGTGCTGCTCCACGCAGGGAAGCGCCAAGAGGTAAATCGCTCCCCGCTATAGGGTTTTTCTCCAGCTGTACTTTTATTTAACACCAGCAGCTACCCAACCGTGCTCCAAAAGGTATGATGATCTTTCCCTAGATTTCACCCTCCTATGAGCATATTACAGCATATTCAAGATGCTCGCTCAAACAGGAACAAGGTCTATGAGACTTTTTCTGTCACCATGAGGCCCAAAACCTGTTACCATGGCAACCAAAGGGAACAGAGAGTTTAAATTCATATCAAAATGGCAAAATGGCATACTTTAAAGAAACAGAAGGGTTTTGTTTTGGTTTTTTTGAAGGGGGGAGTTGTTTTAATTAAAAGAAAACCCAACAAACAAACCCTAAGCAAGAGAAGAGGACCACAATGGTGTTCCTTCTCCTAGTTTTAATGAGAGCTAAACCTTCTCATTTTCTTTATTTCCACTTCAGCGGAGGCACAAAATATCGGAAATATTTAATGCCCAGAGCTGGCACTGTCAACACCCTTGGGGCATTCACCAGAGCCTTAGCACCCTGACAGAGGCCACCACAGGTGCATATTCTGGATCCTACATTAAATATTTTTGCTGGGACAGAGCTCCGAGCAGCACCAGAAAGCTAGGTGCGGCCGCCATTTTAATTCCCCATGCTGCCTCTCCCTAATGCCATTCTGAAGCATTGCAGGAAATTAAAATGGCAGCTCCCCGGTACTGTTATACCTTGCCCTTGCAAGCTAAGCCTAGGAGAGTCTGCCAATTGGGGGGGCAGTCACCAAAGGAAAATTCAAACCTGGAATTGACCCTGCTAATACCACGAACCCCTTCATGGATCACTGCCTTGCCGTGGCGAAGGGGCTTGAAGAACTCAGAGAAGCTATGAACTACGCCGAGCAGGGCACCCAAGATGAACAGGTCATAGTGGAGAGTTTTGACCAAACGAAGAACTGATGCTTTTGAATTATGGTGCTGGAGGAGACTCTTGAGAGTCCCATGGACTGCAAGAAGATCAAACCTCTCCATTCTGAAGGAAATCAGCCCTGAGCGCTCACTGGAAGGACAGATCGTGAAGCTGAGGCTCCAATACTTTGGCCACCTCATGAGAAGAGAAGACTCCCTGGAAAAGACCCTGATGTTGGGAAAGATGGAGGGCACAAGGAGAAGGGGACGACAGAGAATGAGATGGTTGGATGGTGTTCTTGAAGCTACTAGCATGAGTTTGATCAAACTGCGGGAGGCAGTGGAAGCCAGGAGTGCCTGGCGTGCTCTGGTCCAGGGGGTCACGAAGAGTCAGACACGACTAAACGACTAAACAACAACAACAACAAATACCACGAAAAGGAAACCAGAATGGTAAGCCTCTCACGTACCACAGACCCTCCAAGGGCATCCCTGATTTAGTTTCTGACTTGACCCCAGTTTCTGACTTGATCCCAGAATGCCCCACTTTTCCTTAGGGTGTCCCTATTTTCAATGGAGAAATGTTGAAGGGTATGGAGCAGGCATAGGCAAACTTGGCTCTCCAGATGTTTTGGGACTACAATTCCCATCATCCCTGGACTACTGGTCCTGTTAGCTAGGGATTATGGCCATGGAGTTGTAGGCCAAAAACATCTGGAGGGCGAAGTATGCCTATGCCTGGTATGGAGTTATCCGACCCCTGCGTCATCTGAAGGCAATCCTGTGTAAGGCTTTTTATTTCATGTTTAATGTTGTATTATGTTTTTATATATGCTAGAAGCCACCCAGAGTGGCTGGGGCAACCCAGGAAGATGTGTTGGGTATAAACAGTAAAATTATCATTATGGAATGGGACGTCCCTATTTTCATCGGAGAAATGTTGGAGAGTATGGTACTATATGCCTCTGCAATGTCATATAGCTGAACCTACACAAGCCTAGAGAGAGCCTAGAGAAATAGGACTCTTATAAGTGGAGCTGTGTGTGGTCCTTTTGTTGTGCAACACACAATCCAAGGGAAGCTGGTGGAGCGGGGGTTATAAAAGAGAAGAAAATTAGAGATAATGAAGTTTAAGAAATTAATTGGCAAAAGATCTCTCTTTTGTGCAGCCCTTCCACACTACAAAGTCTGAATGGCCCTGTAGTGTCACAGAGATCGTAAACCAATTAGGATGATATTTTAAACTCTGTAATTTCTGCAATTCCATCTGCTTTAGACGGTTTAATTAGGGAAAGTTACAAAAGCCAAATATATTTGACTATTTTGAAAGCAAGCCCAAAGAAGAGTCACTTGGCAAAATGTGCAGTCATATTGCAAGGAGCAGGGTAGAGAAATGGGATTGGTGTTTCCGCTCCATCCCACCCTGCACTCAAAAAAGGGAAGAATGTTTTAAGTGCCCTAAAAGGTAACGGATAACAGCTAATATATCTGTCGTTTTCCGTACAGCAGTAGAATTTGGCCCCATCTCCTAGCCCTGTTCCTACTGAAATGAAGGCTAAAATATCATGGGGTTAGAAGGATAAAGGTAGGTAGCCGTGTTGGTCTGCCATAGTCAAAACAAAATAAAGAAAATTCCTTCCAGTACCACCTTAGAGACCAACTTTGTTATTGGTATGAGCTTTCGTGTGCATGCAGACTTCTTTAAATACACTGAAACAGAAGTCACCAAACCCTTATACAGTGGTACCTCAGATTAAGTACTTAATTCGTTCCGGAGGTCCGTTCTTAACCTGAAACTGTTCTTAACCTGAAGCACCACTTTAGCTAATGGGGCCTCCTGCTGCTGCTGCGCCGCCGGAGCACGATTTCTGTTCTCATCCTGAAGCAAAGTTCTTAACCCGAAGTACTATTTCTGGATTAGCAGAGTCTGTAACCTGAAGCATATGTAACCTGAAGCATATGTAACCCGAGGTACCACTGTAGTGAGAGGGTGGGGAGGGTATTATTCAGAAGGGTGGTGGGAATGGGTGATTGGCTGATAGGTGTGGTAAACCAGTTGACGACTTAACGACTGCAGTTAGTCTTACAGGAAAATGGCCAAAAATAGCTTTATCATGCATGCATGATCTAGTGACCGGTTTCAGTGTATCTGAAGAAGTCTGCATGCACACAAAAGCTCATACCAATAACAAACTTAGCTGGTCTCTAAGGTGCTACTGGAAGGATTTTATTTTTTTTATGGGGTTAGAAAGTTTTGGTCCTCTTTGTGTGCATGTATAACCCTCGGCTACACACCTGGTCCTTCAAAGAGAGTGCAGTCCTGTCCATCACAGGCTGTACGTATAATTTGCATTCATAAGAACCACCTGCCTGCCTCCAGCACTAATTTAGGTGAACTTGGACTCATCTGACCAGATACTGACCCTGCACAGCACAACCCCACAAGTTCTGCCATATTAGTCCTGTCCCCCGAGTCCAGGTGCTGTGTGGAATCTGAAAAGGGCCTGAAAGGCGTCAATCACCCAGATGTGAGCAGCTGCTCAGACTCCATTGCCCCTTTGTAAACATCTGTATCCAAATGTGCAGGTATTGTTTTTCATTCCTACAGGGCTTGTCTGTGGTATACCCTTCATTTTGGTAACGCAGCAAAGGAAATTAGGCTAAGAGATAATGACTTGACCAAGCGTATCTGCCATGAACTTCATAGCTAAAAATGGAACCACAATTATATTGCATTTTTATCCTGTCCTTCCTGCCCAGCTCAGAGCGGTGTACAGCGTAATCTTCATAACTAAATGGGATGTATACCAGTCCTAGGCTGACACTTTCACCCATCGGTAGGCAAACTAAGGCCCGGGGGCCAGATCCAGCCCAATCGCTTTCTAAATCCAGCCCGTGGACAGTCTGGGAATCAGCGTGTTTTCACACGAGTAGAATGTGTGCTTTTATTTAAAATGCATCTCTGGGTTATTTGTGGGGCATAGGAATTCATTCTCCCCCCCCCCAAAAAAAAAACCACAACTAGTCTGGCCCCCCACAAGGTCTGAGGGACAGTGGACCGGCCCCCTGCTGAAAAAGTTTGCTGACCCCAGTAACCACAACACTAGTCTCACTTTCAGGAGAAAGGCAGACTCATTGCAGACTCATTTTCTTAGGAAATCATCCTCTGATTTTCAAGATGTTCAAAACAAATTGACCTATTAGGTTTGTATCATGTTCATTTAGTTTTGGTAATATTCCTCTGCTTAGCAGATGTGTGTTGTTATGGGCCTTGGATATCATCATTCAGCAATAGCTGATAGCAGTCGGACGGCAATTTGACACATGGGGTCCTCCTTGTTTTAATATTTCCCATACCATGACTGGGATGCAACAAGTCTCCCATTCGGCCCCTTTTCTGTGTGACAAAACATTATGTGGCATTGTCAAAATTGTGTAAGATAGCTTTTTTTTAAAGAAGAAGAAAAAATCACAGTTGTCTTCTTAAGAGGAACATGGTTAAAACAAAGGGTTATTAATTAATTTTATTCCCTACAGTTTGATGGGAAAGATGGGGTGTTAAGTGGGGGCCGAATATCTCAAATAACATGATATATATGCCTTTGTACACACAGAGAAAGACAAAACAAAAAAATAAGTATGTTAATTGGACCTGACAATTTCATATAAATGTTCAGTAAACAACGGCATTTTTTTTTTTAAAAAAAACCTGAACAAGTGGCCATTTCTGAGCACCCGCATCTCTTTAATATTCCTGTCATGAGTTACTAGTATAGAACAGACACTTCCCATTTGGGTACTCAGTACAGCATCCATTCTCTGGGCAGCATTTTGGCAGGTACTAGAATAATGTAAAACAAATGGTTTCAAAAACCTTAAAAATAGGCCCCATTGGTTTAATGAAAACGGACTGAGCTTGTAAAATGCTGGCTGTTTGTGACAGACATTTAAAAAATAATAGCGTGTATTATAAGGGAAGTGCGTCTCTTTCTGACTGCATTAAGGGTTTGTTGTTTCCAATGTACTCAATAACTCGAGAGATGTGGATAAACTGTGGTTCTGCTCTGCTAACTTTTGGCAGAAAGGGGAATGATTTCATTCTGCCCACCAAAACTCTTTTTCTTTACATAAAGAGAAAGAAGGAACCTTTTACCACATGTGGTGGACGTGCTCCAAGGTAAAAGACTTCTGAGAAAGGATTTATAATGAATTGAAAAAAGTGTTGAAAAACACATTTATTAAAAAACCAGAAGCCTTTTTACTTGGTATAGTGGGGGGTGAAATCCCCAAAAAGGATGTTACTTTTTTTCTGTATGCTACAACAGCTGCGAGAATATTGCTAGCGAAGAATTGGAAGAAACAAGATTTACCAGGTATTGAAGAATGGCAGATGAAGATGATGGAATATATGGAACTTGCTGAACTGACCGGGAGACTCCGAGACCGGAGAGAAGAGATGGTGGAAGAAGATTGGAAGAAGTTTAAGGAATATTTGAAAAAATATGTTAATATTTAAATCTTGGAATAGCTTTGGAAGTGGATATAGGCGGTGGGTTAGAAGTAGAAGATAGTGTATTTTATAAGTGATAAAATGTGAAGTTTTTTATGGTTAAAGTAAGTGTGATAAAAAAAAGATGGTTAGAAATTATGATATATGTAAACTGCTAAAGATGAAGTAAAATGAAAATCAGATAGGTGGGACTTGGGGAAGCCAACTTAACAATGTTTAGGAAAATAAGGATATGACAAGAATTTGTTTGTATTGTTTGTCTTTTTCTGTTTGTGTTTTTTATTTGTGTTATAAAATGAATAAATTAAAATTAAAAAATCTATTGTGGGAATGACGGACCTCTAACCTGCGTGCACCAAGGGATCAGGGAAGAGAGGAGAAGTAAAACATTATTTCCTCACCCTGTCCTGATGCCCCACCCCCTTTGTTTCTGGAGTGGTTCTAGAACCTTCTAGAAAGCTGTGAATCTCCAGACTCATTCAAAATAAAATACTGCTGTCTTACCTGTGCCAACAGAAAACGTTGAGATGTCATTGAAGGGAGTGCAAACTCAGACAGCGGCTCATCTTCCATCTCTCTATTCAAATTACCCACTCTGTCCACCCCACCAAGAAAGCTAGCTAGTAACCATGCCATATGTATCACTCTATCACTCCAGCACTAAAGCAGAGGAGGCAACATGATACCTTTCAGGTGTTGTGGGACTCCAGCTTCCATCACACCTGATTTCATTCAGGTGTTGTGGGACTTCAGCTCTCATCACAACTGATTATGGGCTGTGCTGACTGGAGCTGATGAGACTTAAGCAACATCTAGAGATCTGGATGTTGGCTACTCTGTTCTAAAAGTCACAAGAACAAGGAAGGAAGGAACATTTTTTTTAATTAAAAAAAAAGGAGCAATGTCTTCACATATTTGTACATACACTGTAGCAGAAACACCTGAGCTACTGGAGAAGGGAAACCATTTTATCTTGAGTTCCCCCATTTGCTCTCTTCTCCTGGGGTCTTGAGGGATAATGTCAACTTGTCACAGGTACATTTCTGTTGCTGCTTCACCTCCACAATTTGTTATAATGGGAGCTTTGAGGGTGGAAACTGGTGAGTCTTTCGTGGCTTCGTGGAAGTGAACTTGATGGGTGCTGGGACAGCAGACCATGGGGAGCCCCATGCAAACCATTCAGCTTTCCAAGCAGGCATAAGGGATTTATATATAAAACAAACAAAAGTAATTAGTGGTAAAGGTAAAGGGACCCCTGACCATTAGGTCCAGTCGTGACCGACTCTGGGGTTGCGGCACTCATCTCGCTTTATTGGCTGAGGGAGTCGGCGTACAGCTTCTGGGTCATGTGGCCAGCATGACTAAGCCACTTCTGGCGAACCAGAGCAGTGCACAGAAATGCCGTTTACCTTCCCGCTGGAGCGGTACCTATTTATCTACTTGCACTTGACATGCTTTCAAACTGCTAGGTTGGCAGGAGCAGGGACTGAGCAACGGGAGCTCACCCCGTCACGGGGATTCAAACCGCCGACCTTCTGATCGGCAAGTCCTAGGCTCTGTGGTTTAACCCGTGTCCCAATTAGTGGTAATGCCCCTTTATTGATGCCAACAGTGAGCACACTTTATATGATGCGGAAAAGAGGCCATCTTGGTCAAAACGATTTTTTTCTATGAAACAAAGGGTACATCTAAAACAACATAGTGTGGGTTATAATTTTAATTCTGTATATAATGCCTTGTTTTTTCACTCTCTCCATAAATTGAAAAGGCACACAGCAAACACACACAGACCAACAACCCTGGGTTTCAATAACTCACGTGCGTTTGTGGAGCATAAAGTCTGTGGAGTAAATAAATTTGCCATTTATGTTACTATTGCCAGGGAGATAGAATCTACCTGTACCCTAAGGGATGGGAAAGGAAGCATGTGAAATGGTCATGGAGAGGTCAGGCTCTCATGGCTGAATAGACAGACAAGAAGGAAACCTACATAAGGACAAGGGGTTTGGAAGCCAACGATTAGCAACTACTGCAGCAACAAAAATACCAGGGCCCAAATTAAGTCTTCCCATGTTCAGATTTCTATAAATTGATTTCAGACATTTTAGTGGATGATGTTGATCTTAAATCTTCCATGACCAGAAAACACAGAGACTGTTATGGTAGATTTCATGGTTTTGCTTTCAGAGAGAACCACCAGGGAGTGTACTGCATTGGACATGCCCTGGCAATATAATGCCAATTAAAAAATAACAATTCGTTGTAAAGAGCTTAGAATATTTTAGCATAAAGAGCAAGAGGTTAGCTCACTATTGCAGGATCCTTGTGTTACAAACCCGCTTTAACCACTGCTGTGGAAAAACAAGAGATGGGTGAATTGGCAAATTAGATTAAGGTATGTCAAAAAAGTAGTTTGAAAATCTAGGTGGTCAACTTCTCCATGAGACCAAAGTCCAAACCCTTTGTCTCCAGGAATACAACTGAAATTATTCAAAACCTTCCAGTTTTGAGCAATCCATAGATGAGCTGCGGCTGGCAGACGTGTGATAAATTCTTTGTGGCGAAGGGATGGTTACAAACAGAAGTTTTGGGTTGCAGCAATAATACCTACCGTGAAACATGCATCTTTCTGGAGGCAATGAAAGGATGGGGCAAAAAGGCCAAATAGTTGTAATGTCTTTAAAAAAATATATAGAAGAGCTTCATGATTGCAAGGGGGAAATCAAACAACAGGCTGGCTGGGATCTAATTTGCATTTTTTGGATGGTTAATTAGGTCACAAGGGTTAATACGTTAAAAGATGGTCTGCCTATTGTTATGTTGGTTGTCAGAACCTATCTCAATCAAGCATAGCTGCAGATGATCGGGCATCTGTTATTGATCAAAATGGAAGTCTTCATTTTGTCTTAGAAAAATGAAAGGGGAGCCAAATAACAAAGAAGAATTCAGGAGAGTGCTCCATTCATAAGCACAATAAGGAGAAATAGGCTGTTAAGAGGCATTAAAATGTTTGTCACAGAGCAGGGGAGGTCTCAGGAAGGAATGTTTTCAAGTTTGTTTTTCCCTCCTCCTCTGGTGCAGATATGCTGGCGTGGGTGACATTTTCCTTCAGCTGTACTCACCTTTCTTTTGGAATCCTATTTAATCCATATGGTGTCTGATATTTTGGTGTACTTCAGGCAGCCTTTCCCAACCTGGTGCCCTTTGGGATTGCTGCTCTACAACTGCCATCGGAGACTCCCCATGTCAGTTCTGACCTAGTAAATTGCAGAAGCTATTTACTTGTCAAAGCATTGCCACACTGCTTTTCCACAAAGCTCAATGCAGCTTCAACCGTTCAACTTCCCAGACATACTCATGGTACTCAGAACGCCACAAGGTTGGGTGATGTGCTGTGATTTGGAGATAACTTATAGCACAGCCTTAACCATGTCAACTCAGAAGTCAGTCCTCTTGGATTCTGTGGGGCCTACTCCCACGTACAGTGGTACCTCGGGTTAAGAACTTAATTCGTTCTGGAGGTCTGTTCTTAACCTGAAACTGTTCTTAACCTGAGGTACCACTTTAGCTAATGGGGCCCCCTGCTGCCGCCATGCCGCCACAACGCAATTTCTGTTCTCATCCTGAAGCAAAGTTCTTAACCCGAGGTACTATTTCTGGGTTAGCGGAGTCTGTAATCTGAAGCGTCTGTAACCTGAAGCATCTGTAACCCGAGGTACCACTGTAGGTGGGATTGCACGCTAAATGCTATACAGTGGTATCTCAGGTTACATACGCTTCAGGTTACATACGCTTCAGGTTACAGACTCCGCTAACCCAGAAATAGTGCTTCAGGTTAAGAACTTTGCTTCAGGATGAGAACAGAAATTGTGCTCCGGCGGCAACAGGAGGCCCCATTTGCTAAAGTGGTGCTTCAGGTTAAGAACAGTTTCAGGTTAAGTACGGACCTCTGGAAAGAATTAAGTACTTAACCCGAGGTACCACTGTATATGACAATGTTTAAGAACACATGAAACAGATTCAGAGACGTTGTTAAGCAATTGTAATATTTCCAGACATCCGGGTAAATGATGAGTGAGTGACAGGTGATGTAGAGATTATTTACAGTGGGGTATATGGGTTCTTTGCTATGTTCATGGGGTGTGCAAAGATTCTAAGATGCTTCCTCTTTTTGGAGGAACAGACCTTACTATCATTTTTCTCTCATCCTTTTGGCATTTTAACCACAATCATACAATCTTTCCTGTATTTTGTTAATATCTTGCAACTTGTTTATGCCCCTTGACTATCTTATCTTTGCTTCTGTTTTATCTTTGGAACATCTATTAGCATGCCTCTGAGAAAATTCATCTTTATTCATCTCAGGCTGACAGTGTGTAAATTGTAAGGTACAAAGATATTGATATTTGTTAGTGGGGGAACAATTCAGCTTAAATCTCTCTGGGACATTTGTTTTCCTTTTGTGTTAAATTGAATTTGTTTAAATAAAACCATTTCATTGCCCGTCTTTGATCATTGATAAGAATGTTGAGCACCTCAAGCAGGAGATTCAACGTATCGCCATTTATTCAGCGCAAAGAGAGCTTCCATACCACCTGATGTCAACACAAACAGAAAGTTTTCCAGACCACACTACACAACACACACATTTGGTTGGGCGTTGTCAAGAGATGACAAATCCGATGGTTCACATGGGTTTGTGAACCAGTCCACAAAGGGTCATAGCGCAGTGGTAACCTGCAGAACATCTCAGGTTGACTCCCTGAGTGAGAGCCTGCTACCTGAAACTCTGGCGAGCCACAGCTGGCCAATGTAGACAATACTGAGCTACATGGACCATTGGTCTGATTTGGTATCAGGCATCTTCCGATGGTCTTTCAAGGGGCAGAAAGACTGTGGAGGCATAGAAGGTGCACAACACCTCCTTCAAAACCAGGAAAGGTAGTGTATTGTTGGGGTCTGGCATTGACTCATTTGAGCAGGAGGAAGGTCAAGATGGTCTGTATTTCCCAGCAATTTCAGATAAAACAATGAGAGAAATATTTGATTCTTGGGAAAACCTGATACGATTTTACAATCTGCAATTTGCCTCTTGGGTCTTCCCCAGGTACCCTCCACTTCCTTTGATGTTATAAAGCTGCAGCTACTTCTCTTGGCTCTGCAAAGCACCTGCAGATACTTTTGAGCCTTCATCATCGCTCGGCATCTTCAAAGTTTGCCAGTGCTCATATCATTCAGCCCGGACACTGAGGTCCGGCTCCGAGGGCCTTCTGGCGGTTCCCTCTCTGCGAGAAGTGAAGTTACAGGGAACCAGGCAGAGGGCCTTCTCAGTAGTGGCGCCCGCCCTGTGGAACGCCCTCCCATCAGAGGTCAAGTAAATAAACAACTACAGTGGTACCTCGGGTTAAGAACTTAATTCGTTCTGGAGGTCCGTTCTTAACCTGAAACTGTTCTTAACCTGAGGTACTACTTTAGCTAATGGGGCCTCCTGCTGCCGCCGTGCTTCCAGAGCACGATTTCTGTTCTCATCCTGAAGCAAAGTACCCGAGGTACTATTTCTGGGTTAGCGGAGTCTGCAACCTGAAGCGTATGTAACCTGAAGCGTATGTAACCACAGTATCTGACTTTTAGAAGGCATTTGAAGGCAGCCCTATTCAGAGAAGATTTTAACATTCAATGTTTTATTATGTTTTTAATATGCTGTTGGCAGCCACCCAGAGTGGCTGGGGGAACACAGTCAGATGGGCAGCATATTATTATTATTATTATTATTATTATTATTATTATTATTATTATTATTATTTTCCTTACCATGGAAGACACTTGAAAGTTTTGTCTCTCCTGGTCCTTGTACTGCAGTGTTTTTCAACCACTGTTCCGCGGCACACTAGTGTGCCGCGAGATGTTGCCTGGTTGCCGTGGAAAAAATTGAAAAATTCGAAAGATTTTAAAAAAATAAAAAAGTCAAATTTTCGCCCACTAGGCGGGCGCCGGACTGTGTCCACCCTATTTTCCATCCGTCCTGGGTGGGGATCAGATCGGATGGGATCGGATGAGAGCGGACAGGCGGTCCGCTCTCATCCGATTCCCCATAGAGAGCAGCGGGGCTCTGACATCTCCCTCTCCGCACACAGTGCGGAGACAGAGCTGTCATCTGCCGGCTCAGCGGGGATCAGCGAATCGATCCCCGCTGAGCAGAGAACGGTCCGCAAAGTTTGATTCCAGCCAGAATATCAGCTTTGTGTTCAGCCAAACAGGCCCTGGTTGCGCACTGAATAAAGTATTTTATAATTTTTCATATTTCTGTTTACTTACTATTTCATAATAAAGTAATTATAAAATACTTTCTTTGTGTTTATTTGATTCCTATTCAAGAGAATTACTTTATATATAGTCAATATAGGCACAGAGTTAATTTTTTTAACATTTTCTAATGGTGGTGTGCCTCGTGATTTTTTTCATGAAACAAGTGTGCCTTTGCCCAAAAAAGGTTGAAAAACACTGTTGTACTGGACTCTCTTACCTTTCCTGACCACTGAGAACATGGTAGTGGCTTATGAATCACCTGGCAGTGAACAGCAGCTAAGAGATTTGAAATAATTGTGCCTTGTTTATTTGTGTGTTCATTTCATTTACATCCTGCTTTATAGTTCTAGTGGGATCTTCTAGACAGCTCATTTTTTAAAATCCTCAAAAAGTGCAATATTGCTCAGTGGCAACCTAGATGTTTGTAAATTCATTGATAAAGTGATTGGTGAAGCAGTTACAGTATCTCACATCCATTCTCTCTGCCCCCCTCAGTCCATTTTCCCTTCTCCTTCTGTCTTGCTATAGGCAAGCAGGGCTCCAGATGTTGGTTCCTAAATAGTTCCCCTATCCCAAGTTTACCCAACAGACAATAAAATGTCCCCATAACTTAAGTCTGTGGCATTAAGTTAGACTGAGAGATGACAGTTGGACAATATGCTTCATGGTCTTGCCACCCACAAAACGACAACAGCGATGGTGGCTTCTAGCAAGATCTCACTAAATTTTTGTGGGATCTCATGCGCTCCACAAGTTATCACAAGATTCTGGTGAGATCTTGTGAGATATTGGTGAGATCCTGCTGGAAGCAGGTAGCAGAGGAAGTGGGGTGACCACGAGGGGGTGCCTCTTGAGCTGTCACCCTGCTTCATGGATGGGCCACCCCTGTTCGGGGATGGACAAGGGCCTTCTACAGCCAAGCCTACTATGCGACCACACTGATTCTGATGGTCCTAATTTTGGCAGAAGAGTTGCCAAGACCTGTTTTCCTTGTAAGAGATCTGTGTCAGAGTGAAGACCGGCAGGTCTAGAAGGTTCTTCTTGTGGTAAGAAGTTGGAATCCACCCACTGCAGAAAAGGGGGGGAAATACGCTTTGCTTTAGGAGAAGCAAAGCTCATTGTTGGTCCAATGCTGGCTTACAGGATAACCATATTGACAATACAATATATGGCTTTCCCACCCAGTGTTTAATACAGTATATAATGATCTGCGACCGTGTTATTTGAAAATTAGATGTATATAAGGTTAATTAGGAGCACAAGTGTTAACAAGTGCGTAGTTAATTGGCAGAGCTGTCTAGTGTTTGGAAAGTTCATGTTGTTTATTTGCATTTCCCTCCCGGTTCCACCTTCTGCAGTCGGTTTAGGAATGATACCTCACACTTGTGGTCTACAGCTGCCTTGGCTCAAATTCCAGGTAAACTTTATCTAATGGGTTTCAGCTACAACACTTGATTGGTTCTTCAAAAATGCAAGGTTTCGATGAGCGTCCTGGACCTTTAGGTTTAAATTTCTTATAGTTCTTATAGTTTAAGTGTGTCACTCCTAGAGTAGTTTGGGGGATCAATCCAATGAACACTGCAACTCAGTACTTGCAAGCAATTTCCACTGAGTTTGATGGTACTTACTTGTTCTATCTTATACTCAGCAATAAATCCCATTGAGTGCAATGGGACTTACTCTCAGGTAGATGAAAAAAGGATTGAAGACTTGGTATTTTCTTTTTTAAAAAGTAATTACCCTACAGTTTTTAAAAACTAATAATCTAATTTTAGCTTCAATAAAGAAACCAAAAACTTGTGATTGAAGCAGCTTGTAATTAATTATTTGTACCACAAGTAATAAGATATTCTATTTCTGGGGGTCAAAAGGGAAGAGTTGGTGTTTGTAGATTTTCTTCATCAAGTTTCCAACCACATATATAAGAAATTCATTTCAAGGACAAAATGTCTGTTTTACATTTATGTGAAGGAGGTCAAACTGCTCCAGTTCTGCTTCATCAGCATTTTTAAATCTTCTGCTCGAATCCACTTCATGCCCTCACTTGAAAAGCAGTTCAGCCACTTTGTACCTGCTCTGATTCAGATTACCCAGAATGCCTTCTTACCATTGCATTGTAACAACTGTTCAATGAATAGCAGTTCATTGTACAGTTGTTAAAATTTTTACAACTGCTCACAGTTTTAAAAATGTCTCCTTTCTGAAATTAAGCATGCACTAAAACAGGGGCGCAGGTGGCGCTGTGGGTTAAACCACAGGGCCTAGGACTTACCAATCGGAAGGTCGGCGGTTCGAATCCCCGCGACGGGGTGTGCTCCCGTTGCTCGGTCCCTGCTCCTGCCCACCTAGCAGTTTGAAAGCACATCAAAGTGCAAGTAGATAAATAGCTACCGCTCCGGTGGGAAGGTAAACGGCGTTTCCATGCGCTGCTCTGGTTCGCCAGAAGCGGCTTTGTCATACTGGCTACATGACCCGGAAGTTGTACGCCGGCTCCCTCGGCCAATAAAGTGAGATGAGCGCCACAACCCCAGAGTCGGCCACGACTGGACCTAATGGTCAGGGGTCCCTTTACCTTTTTAAAACAGGGGACAGCAAACTTTTTCAGCAGGGGGCCAGTCCACTGTCCCTCAGACCTTGTGGGGGGTCGGACTGTATTTTGGAAAAAAAATATGAACGAATTCCTGTGCCCCACAAATAACCCAGAGATGCATTTTAAATAAAAGGGCACATTCTACTCATGTAAAAACACGCTGATTCCCAGACTGTCCGTGGGCTGGATTGAGAAGGCGATTGGGCCAGATCCGGCCCCCAGGCCTTAGTTTGCCTACCCATGCACTAATACCACATTCTCCTGAACTCTACCAATCTTGCCATTGCCTTGTATGTGGTTTTGATCCCACACACTTCTTCATCATTAGAGGCAACTGGGGGTAACACAATATGATGATAATGGTAAACATCATTACAGGAATATCATTGCCTCACGGTTGGCTTTTGTCTGAATCTCTCAGTTAGAGGTGGTTGGACCAGTCTCTATCCAGCCCATGTCATTTATGCACGTGTACATCAATGACTCTCCTCCATCTTGTTTCTATGTTAGGCTGCAATCCTAACCCCACTTCATGGGCAGTAAACCCCATTTATAATTCAACAAGAAGAAGAGTTTGGATTTGATATCCCGCTTTATCACAACCCGAAGGAGTCTCAAAGCGGCTAACATTCTCCTTTCCCTTCCTTCCCCACAACAAACACTCTGTGAGGTGAGTGGGGCTGAGAGACTTCAGAGAAGTGTGACTAGCCCAAGGTCACCCAGCAGCTGCATGTGGAGGAGCGGGGAAGCGAACCCGGTTCACCAGATTACGAGTCTACTGCTCTTAACCACTACACCACACTGGCTCTCAGACTTACTTCTGAGAAGACTTACTTCTGAGGAGAGATGGTTTGGACTGCAGCTTGTCACGGACTGGGTGAGGAGGAGTGGTGGAGAGTTCCACCCCAAGAGGCTTCCAGGCAGCAGGAGGATGACGATAGTATGGACCCAGGTTCATGGTGGTGGCAAACAGGACACATCCCAGAAGAAGCAGCGAAGAGCTGGGAAATAATGGAGGATAAGGAACAGAAGAAACTAGCTGATGCTCTGGTCCTGAACAGAGACAGGACTCAGAAGTGGGAGAAGCAATGCAGCAGACAGTGGATACTGTTGTTGTTGTTGTTGTTGCTGCTGCTGCTGCTGCTGCTGCTGCTGCTGCTGCTGCTGCTGTTTAGTCGTTTAGTTGTGTCCGACTCTTCGTGACCCCATGGACCAGAGCACGCCAGGCACTCCTTTCTTCCACTGTCTCCTGCAGTTTGGTCAAACTCATGTTAGTAGCTTCAAGAACACTGTCCAACTATCTCGTCCTCTGTCGTCCCCTTCTCCTTGTGCCCTCCATCTTTCCCAATATCAGGGTCTTTTCCAGGGAGTCTTCTCTTCTCATGAGGTGGCCAAAGTATTGGAGTCTCAGCTTCAGGATCTGTCCTTCCAGTGAGCACTCAGGGCTGATTTCCTTAAGAATGGATACGTTTGATCTTCTTGCAGTCCATGGGACTCTCAAGAGTCTCCTCCAGCACATTCAAAAGCACAAATTCTTCGGTGATCTGCCTTCTTTATTGTCCAGCTCTCACTTCCGTACGTCACTACTGGGAAAACCATAGCTTTAACTTTACGGACCTTTGTTGACAAGGTGATGTCTCTGCTTTTTAAGATGCTGTCTAGGTTTGTCATTTATTTTCTCCCAAGAAGCAGGCATCTTTTAATTAACAATGGACACTACATCACTTGAAAGCCTGGTAGATCCTTCTCCATGGACCAGGTTCTCCCTTCGCATCTTAGAGCAGAAAGCCAAACAGAGACAGAAAGATTCCTTTGCCAACCACATTAGGCAGTAAGGAGGGGTTTGGATGCTAGGAAGTACCGCACTCTGGGCAACATCTTGAGATGGAGAGAGCATAATTCATGGTCTCTCTGTGTATTCTGTAGATTTAAACTGGAAGAAGCTCTCCACCTCTCTGATTTCACTCGGCAGCTAGCCCGCGAGTCGTGACACAGCCTTAATCTGTGAATCTTTTCATATTCAGATTGTGTAAATCTTTCGCCTTTTAAAAACACATATTATTGCACCCTAACCCAATCTCTGAGTGGCGACGGTTGCCTGTGCTTTCTTTACCCAGGGTTCCCTTTCCTCTGAACGAAGGTCAGTCTGTGGTGTCTTTAGGGTGTATGGTTTCATTTATAGAAAGACGGGCTCATAACCTTCATTCACCCATAGATTTTGTTGTTCTGTGGTGAGGGAAAAACACATTTTAGATTCTTTCTTTTTTTAAGGTTACCCCATAAAAACAAAAGCACAACGCATCGTGCCCAGGACAAAAGAATATTGCAGAATTTGTTTCTTTTAAAACATTTAAACCCTTGCTTCCCTCATAAAAAGCTCAAGGTAGCAAACAACAAAATCACACCAGGATTTAACCATTAAAAATACCAATTACAACAACATTTGTAACAATAAAAACAACAGTAACAGAGCCATCTATAACACAGCATCAGATTAAAACCAATACAATAAAAACAGCCATCTCCCACCCAAAAGCCTTCTTTAAAAGGAAGGTTTTAGCTTCTGGAAGGCCATTAAAGAGGGGAGTTAGAAGTGCCTCTAAGGCACAGTCACAGTAAAGTCCCTCCTTTGTCTCAGAAATAAATAGAGTTAGTATGGTGTAGTAGTTTGAATGCCTGACTAGGGCCTGGGAGGTAAAGGGACCCCTGACCATTAGGTCCAGTTGCGGACGACACTGGGGTTGCGGCACTCATCTTGCTTTACTGGCCAAGGGAGCCGGCATACAGCTTCTGGGTCATGTGGCCAGCATGACTAAGCCGCTTCTGGCAAACCAGAGCGGCGCACGGAAACTCCGTTTGCCTTCCCGCCGGAGTGGTACCTATTTATCTACTTGCACTTTGACGTGCTTTCGAACTGCTAGGTTGGCAGGAGCTGGGACTGAGCAACGGGAGCTCACCCCGCCGTGGGGATTCGAACCGTCCTAGGCTCTGTGGTTTAACCCACAGCACCACCTGCGTCCCAGGGCCTGGGAGACCAGGCTTCAAATCCCCACTGAGTCATGAAGGGGTCTTGGGCCAATCATTACCTCTCAGTCTAACCTGCCTCATAGGGTAGTTGCGAAGATAAGATTGGATGGGGAGAACCATGAACTTGGAGAAAAGGTAAGCTATGAATGTAACAATAAATACTTTGGAGACCAAAACCGACCCCAGAACTTTAAATGTTTGTCCCCAGACTTATGGACTGAAGAAAAGTAAGGAATGCGGTGTATCTGAAAGTAATATAAAATAGGATAAAATGTCATGTCACTCCTGCTAGAAACAGCCATTTCTATTTAAATTTACAACCTGAAATTTTAAAATGAAGTTGAAAATGAAAACAAAGAAGAAAACAATGGACTATTAATAAAACATTGTGGAGATACCATTTGGCTTCAAAATTTAGAACCAGCAAACCTCTGCTGCAAGCGTGTTGCCTCAGGACACAAGCTAAAGCGTGGGGAACTAACTGCAAGTTTGAACAGTCAGGGAAGCAAAGCAAGGAATTTGTGCAAACGTTAGGAAATGCCTGCAGATTTTACACCCAGGCAGAATCTTCAGGATGTTACCTTGTTCTGAGGAATATCTGCTGGTCCTTTGCCAGGAAAAATATATTTAAATTAAACAGACTGGATCATAGTGACCTCTAGGGGTAGTTTCTGCTTCTGCAACTCTTCTTCTTCCTACAGAAAATAAGCAGCCTTCTATGGCAAAAGACTCGCATCGGTATACCACAGCCTTCCTCAACCTCGGCCCCAGCGGCGTAGCGTGGGTTGTCAGCACCCTGGGCAAGGCAAGTAATTTGCGCCCCCTAACCCCTAACCTGCCGCCGCTGCCAGCTTCTTCTTGCTGCTGCCTGGTCTGGTCTGGTCTGGTGTGGTTCTCTCCCGCGCTCAGCGCTGCGCTGGGCGGCCGCTGCACTGTCCCTCCCCCAGATAGTCCCTCGCTCTCTCTCCGCACCGCACACCTGGCACCCACCCCCTCCACAGTGGGCGGCGACCTCGGATCGGATTCGCACAGCCAGCACTGCAGTGAGAGAGAGTGAGTGAACCAGGTAGGGGCAGAGAGCTGCGAGTGCGAGCGCGCCCCCCAGATGTTGCGCCCGGTGCGGCCGGCCCCCCCTGCACCCCCCACACTACGCCACTGCTCGGCCCTCCAAATGTTTTTGGCCTACAACTCCCATGATCCCTAGCTAGCAGAACCAGTGGTCAGGGATGATGGGAATTGTAGTCTCAAAACATCTGGAGGGCTGAGGTTGAGGAAACCTGGTAAGACCATCATTTATATGAAAAACTTGTCAGTGTAGCTGCTGAAATGCCATTTAGCTGTACACGAAGCTCTGTTTCCAGACAAACTGCTAGGTATGGCCCAAATATAGTTGCCAACGTGGTGGAAATTCAAAAGCCAAAATTGAATTTCAGGCAACTCTTCTCCTACCATCTGACTCAGACATTTACGGCTGGCAACCTAGTTTGTTGTGGATCCCATGGCAACTTTGCAGTGTAAAGATGAGGTCATAAATTCAAACCTGTGGGAAAGAAGGTAGGTCATGCTTGGACCACCTTGTAAAATTATCTGGAATGATCTGGCTGTGTCGGTGACGTCCTTTGCCTCCAAGAGGAACTGGAAGCGGGTGGCGTATCCTTCCCAGTCTCCTGAGGCTGGGCTGAATGGCATGAAGATGTTGTCTGTCACCATTCTGGGTCCTTGGGTCCTGGAGCTGTAGCATGGATGTGTGGTGTGATGCTGTGTTGCCTGTGGCAGCTGTGTGCGGTGTGCAGCAGACAGCTCACCAGGATCCCACCTTCGTCACCAGTGAAATATACCCGGAGTCCTGTGGTGATTTCATGCTCTTTATTGCAGCTTTACATTATTTACACAATGAGTCCTGTCTGATTGGCTGGCTCTGCTTTCCTCCTGGAGCCTGATTGGTCTTATCCTGCAAGCCAATCAGTTGTTGCATTCTAGGATCCTACTTGCCTATTGTTCTAGGATCCAAGCTTAGTACATAACAATTCCCGTGTAGGAAGGACTAGGATCCAGTCCAAGACCTACGCCTGGAAGGTGAGTCCACCTGGAAATTTTGACTCTACATAGTTGTCAGAGCTGCCCGAGGTCCCAGCTCACAAAGGACCAACGCCAGTTCATTGTTATATACAAAAGTCTTTATTGAAGTCCAGTTTCGCTTTCACAGCCGCAGCGTGCAGCTCTACATCTGAAACTCTAGACCGCTGAAGCTCCGTCTGAGTCTCCTCCCCCCCAGACACCAGTTTAAGACTCTAGCCTTGCTCCACCTCTTCCTTTGCTCTTTCCTCCTCTGGCTCCGCCTGCCAGCTGGGGTCTCGCCCTTCCTAGACTCTTCTGATGCTGAGTCCCCTGAGTCTTCCCCCCGCCTCTGGCGGGCTTTAGGACCTGGTTCCCAATCCGGGTTTTCTGCTGTCCCACGCGCCTGTGCATTTGAACTTGGCGCGCGCGCCCAGCCGGCAACCTTCCTCCTGACCGTTACACTGCTCCTGTCACTGCTTCCCCCTTCGGGGAGGCTAGCTGGGCCTGACCTCCCCTCCGTTCCCCCACTCTCCGATAGAGGCGTGGTCAGCCCTGACTCATCTTCTCTCCCTGATGGAGAAGACGCTGGCCCTGACCCATGGGACTCTTCCCCCCCACTACGCTCTGGTGGGGAAGCTGGTCCTGATTTCCAGCTGCTGCTTTGGGAGTCCCCGCTGGCCCCTTGTTTCTGGTGTGTCCCCCCTGGGACCCCCCTTGCCCTGACCATCGGCGCCTCCTTCTGGGAATCTTCTGATTCGCTGGAGAAGCTCATGGAATCTCTCGGGTCACTGCTATACTCCCCTACGCTGCCCTCAGATTCTTCCCCTTCGCTCTCCTTTTCCTCTCTCCCCTGTGCCTCTGTTCCTGAGCCCCTGACAATAGTCCTCCCCTATCTCTGATACAAATGGATGGAGAGAGAGAGAGAGAGAGAGAGATCTGTGTTGTGGTTGAACATTTCTCCCACATTTTATTCGACGGTTCTGAACCTTTTAATGAGAAAAGAAATAGCCTTCAGAAATTATCAAAGTGGCGATAAAATTTTGGTGGCATTTTCGTCGGTGTGCTGCAGGGTTCTTGCTGCACTGACCTTGCTGTCAAGGCTGGCAAGGAGTGCTTGTGAGTCTTTTCTTTCTTTCTGCAAATGATCTCTTCTGTGGTCTGCCCTGTCCATGCTCTCTGAAAACCCCATGGCACCCTTGGCACCTTGGGAATGAGGCAGGAAAAGAGCGTCCCCTTTCACAAAGGAAGAAAACAAATTTTGGCACAGCACTAAGACATATACATTGTTATAGCTGCGGTACCAGAGTCTGTTGGTGAATATTAGAAACTAACAAATACAGTGGTACCTCGGGTCAGTGGCGTAGCGTGGGGGGTGCCAGGGGTGCCGACCACACCGGGCGCAACATCTGGGGGGGCGCGAGTCCAGAGGGAAGGGACAAGTTCCTTCCTCCACCGGGCTCCCCGCCGCCACCGCCAGCCTTGCGCCCTAGCGCGCGCGCCCCCCGCCGTCGCTGTGGCTGCGCTCCGCTCACTGCTCGCAGGAGGAGCAGCCGCTGCAGCAGCGCCAACACTGCCACCGACGCCTGGCCGGGCACGGGCAGCCTCTGCACCCTGCCGCCGCCGCCATCCCCTCGGCCCAGCCACAGGCGGCGGCTGCTTCTGCCTCCATCCTCCTCCGGGCAAGCAGCGTTGTTTGCGCGGCAGCGCCAGCGGCAACTCGCAGGTTAGGGGTTGGGGGGGCGCAAATTACTTGCCTTGCCCCGGGTTAGGGGGCGCAAATTACTTGCGTTGCCCCGGGTGCTGACAACTCACGCTACGCCGCTGCCTCGGGTTAAGTACTTAATTCATTCCAGAGGTCTGTTCTTAACCTGAAACTGTTCTTAACCTGAAACACCACTTTAGCTAATGGGGCCTCCCGCTGCCGCCGTGCCGCTGGAGCACAATTTCTGTTCTCATCCTGAAGCAAAGTTCTTAACCCGAGGTACTATTTCTGGGTTAGCGGAGTCTGTAACCTGAAGTGTATGTAACCTGAAATGTCTGTAACCCAAGGTACCACTGTCGTAGTATTTAGATAATATCTTGTGTATTGAAGGGAAGATTCCAGTCCAGTTGTAAAATGCAGGCTATGCTTCCTTTCCAAGCCAGGGCCTCACCTGGGACAGAGTCCATTAACATGACAAAAGATTCTTTTTTTAAATTGTATTAAATATAAGATAATTTGGTTTAATTTGTAACAATTTGGAAAATCAATTAACAAGAATAATAACCATAAAAGGTGTTGATGGCCCATCACAGAGAAATGCTTGGGTCTGTGCAAAACAGAGTTGCCATGGTTACTACAGGTGGAAAAATGTTTAGGATTGGGGAGGGGGCTGGCTGTGCTCACAGGAAAAAATGTGCCTTTTTAAAACTAAGCTTGGAATAACAGAGGGATGGGGAGGAATGGCTTGGAGCAGGGGTTTTCTGGGAACGAGAAAGGAAGGCGATAAGACGTCATGCGAGGACTGAAGAGCAGAAGTCATTAGAGCTTGGAAGCAGGATCCGAGCCGGATTTAGGTTTGATGGGGCCCTAAGCTACTGAAGGTAATGGGGCCCTTTATATGTCCAGCTGTCCTTTGTCATCAACAAACTGTTGTTGTTTTGTGTTGATTATATGCTGATTATATTTATGGACCTAATAGGTATTTAAAGCCATTTGCAAATAACAAAATATGCAGAATGTAGGCACCCTATATATAGAAATGAGCAAACCAGTGATATTTTAGGGAGCAGGCTAGCAGGCCATTATTTACATCATAGAAGCCTACACAACACAAAACACTGTTGCTGCATGTAGGTGTTATTTTATTTGTTTTTTTATCTTATCTTTTGGAAATGTACATCCAGTTTGTTTTTTCCTTTAATTTTTTTGGGGGGCCCCAAGAGAGTGGGGCCCTAAGCTATAGCTTGTTTAGCTTATATGTAAATCTGGCACTGTTTAGGATGACTCCATCTGCAATGCTGGGCTGCTGTGGAGAACACTCCGCTCTTGAGATGGAAATGCTGTAAGATCTGCACCCCTTTCATCTAAATGCGGGTGCAATTAAACTACCGTATTTTTCGCCCTATAGGACACACTTTTTCCCCTCCAAAAATGAAGGGGAAATGTGTGTGTGTCCTATGGGGCGAATGCAGGCTTTCACTGAAGCCTGGAGAGCGAGAGGGGTCCGTGCGCACAGACCCCTCTCGCTCTCCAGGCTTCAGGAGAGCCCCAGCGCCAGCCCCACAAGGTCGGGGGACAGAGGGAGGTGGAATGCCGCCATCCCGCTGTCTCCCGAAGTGGTTTGGAGGCTGACGGCAGGGAGACCCCGCCGCCAGCCCCGCAAGCTCCGGGGACAGTGGGGAGGCGCAGCGCGTCTTCCTGCTGTCCCCGGACCTGATCTGAAGGCGGGCGGCAGGGAGAAGAGCGCTTCTCCCCGCTGCCTGCCCCACAAGCGCCTGGGGGGGAAATAATTTTTTTTCCCTTTATTTCCCCCCCAAAAAACTTGATGCGTCCTATGGACCGGTGCGTCCTATGGGGCGAAAAATACGGTATATCTCTTAAAGACACTACAGCTTCTGCCGCAACTTGATTCTCAACAGAAACAAGACCCTGGGTGAGCTGCTTTGAAACCCCTCGAATCTTGTGCACCATTCTGCAGAGATCGAGGGAGATGTGCAACCTTTGCAACAATTTATGTGAATAAATGAAGTTGGAACATTTTGTGACAATCTGTCAGTCCTTCCCCTACACTGTTCTGGGAGCTACTGTCGTACCGGGCATGTGTCATCCATCTGAAAGATCTGCACTTCAGAAGACTATACCCTTTTTTTCAGTTGATCGAACCCAAGCAGAAAATCTCAAAGAATCCCTTATACATTAGGAAATGCTATATTTACCAAGCATCATTAATTGATTACAACAATTTGCAATACGACCTTGTATTTCTGGTCACCAGACCAGGATTAGTACAAAAGATATATATTCCCTTGCTTATTGAAGCAGCAAGGAAAGAGACTAAAACAGCTTTGCAAATCACCCACCCATCACAAACCAGAACATATTGGAAACCTGGCCTGGATTTATTCTGGGTCAGGGAAATGGCTCCCGGTGGCTCCAGGCATTCAGAGACATCTGGTCACTATTCTGCTCAGAAACACAAATGAATGTGCATTGAAATTAATTTGCAAGGGAAATATCCTCTTGCTAGTGCTGTTGGTGCTATTTAAAGAAAACAAAAGCAACAAAAAACCAAGAGGTAATGATTAATATCAATGCTTCTGACAATGGGGGAAATGCAGTTAGATGGTAGGAACATAATTCCAAGGACTGGAAAATGGAAGTGCTGTGTATGCTGCCTTCTGCCTTCTGCTTACAACTACCAGCGGGAGACGAGGTGAGGACAGGGAATCACACATTCATTCCCATGTGAGGCAGCTGTGAAAGGTGAGGGACCAATGTGTATGGGCCTATATATAGTAACTTACATGCATCAGATTGATGCTTTTGAATTATGGTGCTGGAGGAGACTCTTGAGAGTCCCATGGACTGCAAGAAGATCAAACCTATCCATTCTTAAGGAAATCAGCCCTGAGTGCTCACTGGAAGGACAGATCGTGAAGCTGAGGCTCCAATACTTTGGCCACCTCATGAGAAGAGAAGACTCCCTGGAAAAGACCCTGATGTTGGGAAAGATGGAGGGCACAAGGAGAAGGGGACGACAGAGGATGAGATGGTTGGACAGTGTTCTCGAAGCTACCAGGATAAGTTTGGCTAAACTGCGGGAGGCAGTGGAAGACAGAAGTGCCAGGCGTGCTCTAGTCCATGGGGTCAAGAAGAGTCGGACACGACTAAATGACTAAACAATAACAACATGAATCAGGCTGTGTGATGACATTTGCCTGCAGAAGAGGTCTGTAGCAGTTTGGTTCATGTTCACTTCACAGTTCAAGCTAAGTTCATCGGAATGATCCTCAGCGTTTTCTTTTCATCGTTCAGAATTGTTGTGGTTGAAAGATAAAATATACTTAGGACAAAGAAAGCATCAAAACACACACACACAGTGGAATGAGAGTTGTTTAACTTATCCCCCCAACAATTGTGGTTGTTAAGCTTAAAGGCCAAAAGAGACTCAAGACATGCAAGAGAATGATGAACCAGAAATCGTTCAGTATTCAGTGCCACACCCCATCTCTCAATTTAATTCATGTTCACTTCACTTGGCAATTTTCCAAACTACTTTCAGGTGTAGTTCAGAGATTTCTAAACCGATTCAGTAAACTTTGTTAAAGCAAACTAGTTCATTATAAGCACAGTCCATTAGGTCCTCTACATGCTAAATGACAGTGGTGAACAGGAACAGGCGTCAAACATTGCAAGGGGGGGATTTATTTCACTGTCCTGGTGAGCCTAGCCTGAGCCAAGCTCAAGAGGGAGAGGGAAATTACATCTGGGGAAGGGAATTGTGCTCAGAAGGGAAGGAAGAGAATTATTGTTCATGCATTTATGCTCCTGCCGTGCCAAAATCTATCCTCTAGTTTCTCAACAAGTTTTCCTCTGTGAGCTCCTTTCCCAAGGCACTTTCGAATTTCTGTGGTGTAGGGGTTTGAACTTACCATTGCAGAAAAATATTATTATTACATATTATTACATAATAATCATCATTTATACTCCGCCCATCTGGCTGGGTTTCCCTAGCCACTCTGGGCAGCTCCCAACAGAATATTAAAAACACAATAAAAGATCAAACATAAAAACTTCAGATGTCTTCTAAAAGTCAGATAGTTGTTTATCTCCTTGACATCTGATGGGAGGGCGTTTCATAGGGTGGGGGCCACCACCGAAAAGACCCACTGCCTGGTTCCCTGTAACCTCACTTCTTGCAGTGAGGGAACCTCCATAAGGCCCTTGGAGCTGGACCTCAGTGTCCGGGCTGAACGATAGGGGTGGAGATGCTCCTTCAGGTATACTGGGCTGAGGCAAGTGTGGCGTATATATTTGTATTTCCAGCAAATATTTATCTAGTGTTCTGCAGCCTCCTTGGTTGCCCATGCTTCCTGATGTGGAGGGGAAAAAATCCTATTGGAGGATTTGCATCTTGATCAACATGAAGGCATCTTGGAAGGCAAAGTAGTCCGGGCTGCTGAAAGAAAAGACACTCAAAAACACCCCTTAAAATAAGGTAAAGGTAAAGCTTAGGGTACCTATTTATCTACTTGCACTTTGATGTGCTTTTGAAATGCTAGGTGGGCAGGAGCAGGGACCGAGCAACGGGAGCTCACCCCGTTGCGGGAATTCGAACCGCTGACCTTCTGATCTTCAAGCCGTAGCCTCTGTGGTTTAACCCACAGCATGGTTTTCTCAGCAACTACGAATCTCTGAGTTCCCGAGTTCCTGCTGCATATCTAGGAGCTGACACAGTGTGGCAGGTAAGTGGCAGCAGACCCCACCAGGGACAGTGGAAGGCGGTGCCGTTTATAAGATTTGCAAGTCCCAGAACATGTGTGAGTGAAACGCATGAGGCCTCTGGTCTCCAGAGCGCATGGCTGACTTTAGACTAGAGCACGGGAACAGTATCTGAAGGGCATTTGTCACTTGCATTGAATTAATGTATGCTCATGCCATAATGCCTTGTCTGGCTATAAATATACATCAGGTGTCAAAAAAACATACGGGGGCTTAAACAAAGGGAAGGAGTCCACGCTCAAAAGAAATCACTCAGTCCTCCCGTTTTGCAAAACAGACGAGGCATCTCGTGACAGTTTTGCAAAGACGTGGAATCATAGTGGGGAGGTATTTTACAAGCACGTTCTGGACTCGAATCAATAAATTTCAGTTAGGCACTGGGCGTGAATTGCAACCCACATTTCTATCAGGGTCGTGACTGCATATTGAGTTCCTGTTTGGCCCACAGAAGAAAGTTGAGAAATCAGAGAGGATATAGAGGAGAGCTACAGAGATGGCAAAGGATTTTGATTCCAGAACATCAGTAATACAAACAAAGGCAAAATGCACAAAGTTTCTTTTAGACCTGTAGACTTAAGGACCACCTTATTCCTTATGATCTGCTTCCATCACTGAGGTCTTCTGATGGGGCACTTTTGGTATCTCTGAGGTTAGCGTTTACCAGGCCTTTACTGTGGCAGGTCATGCCCTGCGGAACTCCTTGCCAATAGAAGTTTGGCGCAAGCCATCTCTACTTTCTTTCAGGAGCCTTTTAAAAGCTATTATTCAGACAGGCCTTCCAGACCTGAGACTCGTTGCCAGCCAACGGTCACTGATTTTTTAATTTTGCTTTTGCCGTACTATTGTGTTGTATGCCACCCTGCAATATTTTATATGAAAGTGCAGCCTATAGATATTTAAATGAAATAAATACTGGCAGTTCCTCTGCCTTTTAAGAAGAGGGAAGTACAGTGGTACCTCGGGTTACATACGCTTCAGGTTACAGACTCCGCTAACCCAGAAATATTACCTCAGGTTAAGAACTTTGCTTCAGGATGAGAACAGAAATTGTGCAGCGGCGGCACGAGGCCTCATTAGCTAAAGTGGTACCTCAGGTTAAGAACTGTTTCAGGTTAAGAACAGACCTCCAGAACGAATTAAGTTCTTAACCCTAGGTACCACTGTAGTTGTTCAATTCGGCTCTGTACACAGAGCTGTTTCAGCAACAAAATGACTTTCCCAATGAAAAGATGACATCTTCTTGCTTGATGCTTTTCAAGAAGAAAACTGGTCGTTTTCAGTTGTGTTTGCCTTAAGTGCTGAACATCTAACATATCTCTATTGGTTAGCTCTGTGGGGATCTGAAAGCCATGGGTATAGTCAGTTGTGTAGAACTAATGGAAGGCGTAATTTCTAAGGACAACACTAGAGGCCGCTTTAGAACAGCCTTATCAGCATTCAGTGCTCTGCTAAACTAGACTAACAGATCAAGGAACCAAGTTAGTATCAAAATGGGACTGTATCAGGATCTGAAATTTTATATATTGACTGCTGCAGCTCCCCAATGTCTAAACCCAATTACCCAAGATTCTTTGAGATTCCAGGGCTTAATCCTGATTCCTCTTCTATGGAAAACGCATGTCACCTTAGAGCTATGTGTTTTCTCTGACTGTTCTTTACGCATGTGAATCTAGGCGTGTGCCCAGTTCACATACAATGTCCTACTGCTGATGCAAGGCAGGTAAGGCCAATGCTGTAAATGTAAATGTAGTGAATTGTGACTTGCACACAACAGGCACTCGCTTGTGGCGTGGCTCAGCCAACCCTTCCTTCTCAGACAGAGTGTATTTGCATTATCTGCAGCGAGATGCTGAACAAGAAAGTGACTTAGTGGGAGAAGCGTGTGTTGCCAGAATATCTCTGTTTTGTCCTCATACCTCCACCTTGCCTGTGTCTTGCTGCCAAGCTGGCAAAGTCCAGTAGATAATGGAGGCAGGTTTCGTTTTGCATTAATAAAACTCATTTCTGCTTCAGTTCCCAAAGTCTGGGCTCTGTTTTCTCTTCCCGGGAACATTGTGGGGATGCTCCACTACCCAGGCCAAAATAATCTAGTAAATTTGTTAGTTTCTGGGGCAACTTCACCAGGCTAACAGTAGCCCTTCCTCCAGCAGGTCTCAAGCCAGCAGTTGTGGGGAAAAGAGGTTACCCTACCAATAGGGCACTTCCTCTATCATTCATTGCTCTTGAAGTGTGTGGCTGGATCTACTCTGATCTGTTTAACGTTATTAGAATGGTATTAGATACATTGTTCTAAAACATCAAGGGACATACTTGTAAAATAAAGCATTTATTACCTCCGTTTCTTTTCTGTCAAAATGGCTATCTCCCCAATGCTGGCAGCTGGTTGCTCTGAAGCACCCTCTGGTCTGACATTTTAATAACACGTTATGAATGTTAAAAGCAGAGTGTCATGTATCCATCTATGTTATGAAACTATTCCTTAACCCTTTCTTAACGTTGAAAACCACGTGTGTAGATCCACCTTGTTGTTTCCTCAAATGCGGAAAAGATTCAAACATGGATTGCAGGCACCATTTTTGGATTTATTCTCCCCCCCCCCATCCCAAAACAAGAAATAGCTTTCAGGAAAAAAAGAAATATGGGGGGGATTTATTTTCAAGATAAGTTGTCACAATTGCCAAAGTTGTCCAGCTGTGCTAGATGTTACGAGGAACTTTCTGGCAATAAGAGCTGTTTGACAGTGGAACGGATTTCCGTGGAAGGTGATGGATTCTTTAGCTGTGATTCCTGCACTGAGATCTCAATTCCCCCCCCCCCAGGTGCTTTTCCCCTTGGGGAGGGAAACACTTGGGGGGGCTGCAATCTTGTGCAGTGCTCCAAAAAGCGTGTCTTTGAGGCTCTGTGATCTCACACACACGTGTCACGTGACTTGCGAGGGAGCACAGGTGGGAAGATGTACATCCCAGTTTGGGACTCAAGATGTGAGAGTCTACGACAGTGATAGCATCTAGTGCTCAAATTATAAAGCAAAAGAAGGTGGGGTCAAGCTCTAGCCCCAACTTCCCCATACTGGGGGGGGGGGCTTCTAAAAAGAGTGACCGAGAGCACAGCACAAAAGGTCACACACATGTGCAATGTAAATGCTGATAACAACCTAACTTGAACAGTGTTAGTTGCTGCCTCAGTGCAAAACTAGTTGGGAGCATTGTGGAAAGTTAATAGATGGCTAGATTGAGCTTCCTTGATGCTCAGAGCAGCAGCCTAAAAACAATTTATGAGGAACCCAAGGGAAGTGTCAGGGAACTGACATCAGAGCGAAAGGCGAAGGAGAGGCTCCCTGATTCTGCAGGAGAAGGTACCAGCACTAGGGGAAGACGCAGCTTGGTAGAGGAGGAAGGAAATCAGCGTAACACCAGGGATCAAGGAGGGCAAATGGGGGAAGCGGAGGGAGAGCTCCGGGATTCTTCCCTGGACATCAGTGAGGAGAGCACTCGTCCTCCACTACCCACGCCCTCCCTGCGCAGAAGACTCCCGCGCAGTGAGAGGCGGAGGCGACTGGGAGTCAAACAGCTTTTATGCTGGAAAAGGTTTAAGAAACGCCCACAGACAGATTCTGCTAGCGACTGAGGCAGCCACGCTGAGATGGGCTGTGCAGTCAGGACGGTTTAACCAAGGCAATTAAGCCCCGTAACGGGGACAATTTACGCACGAGTAACCCAAACCCATTACAGGAAGCATCAGCAGTGTAGCCCACTAGGTTGGTCCTGATGAACATAGCAAATCTCTCTCCAGTTTATACATATTAAAGGCCGCCAAAAGCTTCTGATCAAGAGTTGATAATCCTACATGCAAAATCTCAGGATAAATCAGAAGTTGGGTTGAATTCTGTTTACATCACGATAAGACTATATGGAAAATGCACAATGAGTTTAGAATACCAAGTGATGAAATGGCTTCTATTGGAACTCAGATATGTCTGCAAGTACGTAATGGCAAGTTGTTTGGTTCATGTGTATCACTTGATTTCTCACCACTTGGTTAATCAACGAATGACTGCTTGCAGCTGAATTCTTAGAGAATTCTTAGCTGAATTCAAGATTACCATTGAAAATCTGTCACAAACGAAGGGGAGCGATATGAAAATCTCTCCGGCTGGTAATCTTGCATGGCCCACTCTGCCATTATCCAGTGATGAACATGGCTGTGTCAACTGACTCTGGTTTCTACCCAAGAACAGTGAATTAATGAAGGCTAGTTCAATAAATATCTCTTTAAAATAAACTGGAACCCACCACCACCCAGAAGAGGTATTTCCCACCCCCCTAGTTTTAAACAAAGATAAATGAAAATTGTTTGTATATTCTGCTAAGAGGACACTTTGGCTTTTAACGATGCCCTGGCAAAGAACCATTAAATAAAAACAGAAATTGCTGTGTTTTCTCATACAGGTCTTAAGAGCTGTTCAGTCATTGAACATTGTTTTTTTATATACATATAAAGTTGGCTTTTTAACATTTATATGGTTTCGATTGTGCTTCCAGTGTTTCATTTGGCACGAAGCACTTGACAAGCACTAGCCCTGGACTGTGAGGTAGACAAATAAAGTTTTGTGGGAAGAAAATGTTCACTCAAAGATTCCATGGCTGGATCTTGTGAAAAACCGGGAAAGGAATGTCACAAGGAAGCCAATAAGAAATCCTTATTCTTCTCCCTTTCCAACATCCGTTCCAGTTTCTTTTTTTCCCCTCAATCCTTTTTGACTTCAAATGGAGATCTCTTCATTTTCAAATCTACTTCATCGACAATTTTTACTCGAGTGCTTAGTGTCAGTAAGCCAAGTCAGTCCAGTCTTCTAAATTAACCTTATTAATACATAGCCCATTTCTGATTTTTGTCACCACATCCCTAGAATGAAGACAGAATACAGTAAACTGCTTGAACTATGAGCCACAATTTATTAATTTCTATCTCTGGCCTGCAACTAGTTAATGTTGTCCTCCCTGAATGTGTATTTCTGTTTTCAAGTTGAGGGTAAGAGATACCTTAAGGGTTTGTTGCTTGCATTATTTAGGAATGAACAAGGAGTGCTTATAAACCACTGCTACTCCCAATGCCTCCATCCCCAACCCGACTCCACCCTTGCTCTTTTTGAAGGAGGCGTGTAAGGATGTTCAACAGAACACTCTTTGGTAGATACTACTGCATTGTGCTATTTTTATGGTATACAAATGACACGAAAAGACGTGGGCTATTTATTTGTATCATTAATTATTTCCATATTGGCTCCCAGTATGTTTCCGAGCACAATTCAAAGTGCTGGTGTTGACCTTTAAAGCCCTAAACGGCCTCGGTCCAGTACACCTGAAGGAGCGTCTCCACCCCCATCATTCTGCCTGGACACTGAGATCCAGCGCTGAGGGCCTTCTGGCAGTTCCCTCACTGCGAGAAGCAAAGCTACAGGGAACCAGGCAGAGGGCCTTCTTGGCAGTGGCACCCACCCTGTGGAATGCCCTCCCACCAGATGTCAAAGAGATAAACAACTATCTGACATTTAGAAGACATCTGAAGGCTTCAGGGAAGTTTTTAATGTGTGACATTTTAATGTATTTTTAATCTTTGTTGGAAGCTGCCCAGAGTGGCTGGGGAAACCCAGCCAGATGAGTGGGGTACAAATAATATGATGATGTTGTTGTTGTTGTTGTTGTTGTTGTTGTTGTTGTTGTTGTTGTTGTTGTTATCCTTGTTTAGCCTGGCCTGACTACACTGGCTGCCAATTAGTTTCTGGGCCCAATTCAAAATGCTGGTTTTGAGCAATAAAGCCTTAAATGGATCAGGGCCACAATAGCTGAAGGACTTGTCTCCCCCCATATAAACCGTCCCGGACTCTGTGTTCATCATCTGAGGCATCTTTATCAACATCTTTATCAACGACTTGGATGATGGACTCAAGGGCATCCTGATCAAATTTGCAGATGACACCAAACTGGGAGGGGTGGCTAACACCCCAGAGGACAGGATCACACTTCAAAACAACCTTGACAGATTAGAGAACTGGGCCAAAACAAACAAGATGAATTTTAACAGGGAGAAATGTAAAGTATTGCACTTGGGCAAAAAAAATGAGAGGCACAAATGCAAGATGGGTGACACCTGGCTTGAGACCAGTACATGTGAAAAGGATCTAGGAGTCTTGGTTGACCACAAACTTGACATGAGCCAACAGTGTGACGCGGCAGCTAAAAAAGCCAATGCAATTCTGGGCTGCATCAATAGGAGTATAGCATCTAGATCAAGGGAAGTAATAGTGCCACTGTATTCTGCTCTGGTCAGACCTCACCTGGAGTACTGTGTCCAGTTCTGGGCACCACAATTCAAGAAGGACACTGACAAACTGGAACGTGTTCAGAGGAGGGCAACCAAAATGGTCAAAGGCCTGGAAACGATGCCTTATGAGGAACGGCTAAGGGAGCTGGGCATGTTTAGCCTGGAGAAGAGGAGGTTAAGGGGTGATATGATAGCCATGTTCAAATATATAAAAGGATGTCACATAGAGGAGGGAGAAAGGTTGTTTTCTGCTGCTCCAGAGAAGCGTACACGGAGCAATGGATCCAAACTACAAGAAAGAAGATTCCACCTAAACATTAGGAAGAACTTCCTGACAGTAAGAGCTGTTTGACAGTGGAATTTGCTGCCAAGGAGTGTGGTGGAGTCTCCTACTTTGGAGGTCTTTAAGCAGAGGCTTGACAACCATATGTCAGCAGTGCTCTGATGGTGTTTCCTGCTTGGCAGGGGGTTGGACTCGATGGCCCTTGTGGTCTCTTCCAACTCTATGATTCTATGATTCTATGAGGCCCTTCTTCATGTGCCTCCTCTCCATACATGAGGTCCCGAGGGTGGCAACACGAGAACGGGTCTTTTCTGGCTCCCTATTTGTGCAATTCTTTCCCCAGGGAGATAGACCTGGCACCTTCATTATATATTTTCAGGCACTAGGTGAAAACATTCTTATTCAACCAGGTCTTGGGCTGATTAATATTCTACAGCCTTTTAAACGTGTCTGTGTGAAGGGAGTGATTATTGTTTTGCTGCATTGCTGTACTTATTTACTTGTCTTGTACTTATTCACTGCTCTGAGATCTTATGATGAAGGGCGGTATCTAAATCTTATAAATAAAATAATAAATAAAATAAATTTTGAAAACCCAGTAGGAAGTTATTTCAAAAAAAAACCACATGCAAGTATAACACTCTTTGAAGATCTGGAGCTCCTCGTTCAGCACTTAGAAGCCTCCTACTGATGTTGGCATGTCTCGTTCAGGTATACCTGAATGCCATGGTTTGTTCTCTGCTACCCCAGAGAGCAGCCCTAGATCTAATGGCCTTGAGCCTCCATGCCATTGGATATCCTGCTTTATCAGTCCCTGATTGGCTGGAGGATTCAACTCTCATTCAAGCAAACGCAAGTAGAAGCCGTAGGCACATCTTCCCTGCACAACATGAGGACATTGGGGACTGGAGTTGTGCGCATGCTCCTGTCTACACTTTGACCATTCAATGTTCAAATGAATATCTGAATGTGCCTTGTGAAATCCTCTCTTACAAGTGAGCCTCACTGAATTCAGGAAAACTCAGAGTTGCAGTCTCTCTAACATCCAGAACTCTAGAGCGGAATATTAGTATTCAGCAGTAGTGCAAAGTGTGCTTCAATCTCTTTCGAAATGGCTATTTATTTCAGTCCTGTTTTTAAGATGGATGAAATGTAGCAACTACTCACCTCTCTCTCTCTCTCTCTTTGTTGATGCTGTTATCACTGGTTGTCAACCGGAGGACAGGTATCCTCAAGGGAACATATGTTCAACGAGGAACAAATATGTGTTATGTGTTACAAGATTGGTGAATAGTTGACAGTAAAACAAAGAACAATGAGTTATGCCAGAAGGAACAGGGGGAAATGAAAACAAACACTCAAGCATCAAACTGGTAGGGAATACCTGGAGGAAAAGGGATACTTAAGCAGCAGAATGTTAACAAGTAACGTTAAAATGATAGCACATCTTTATCATTACTTATATATATATAATCTGGCTGTTTTATGTTGGAGTACAATTGTGGTACCAAGATGATCAAGGGTCTGGAAACCAAGCCTGATGAGGAATGGTTGAGGGAATCAGGTATGTTTAGTCTGGAAAAGAGGAAATATGATAGCCACCTCTAAATATGTAAAGGGCTGTCATATGGAGGATGGAACAAGCTTGTTTTCTCCTGCACCTCAGGCTAGGACCCGAACCAATGCATTCAAGTTACAAGAAAGGACTAAACACCAGGAAGAATTTTCTGACGGTAAGAGCTGTTTGACAGTGGAACAGACTCCCAACAAGAGGTGGTGGACTCTTCTGCCTTGGAGATTTTAAAGCAGAGGTTGGATGGCCATCTGTCTTGGTTAATCTAGCTGAGATTACTGCATTGCAGAGGGTTGAACTAAATGAATTTCAAGGTCCCTTCCAACTGTACAATTCTATGACCCTCCCATATACTGCAGCTCCCTTCATCCCTGGCTGCGCTGGCTGGACAAATGGGAGTTGAAGTCCAACGATGTTTGAAGGCCACAAGTTTCCCATTCCTGCTATATATAAAAAAATGGAAATACATTATTTCGCTGAGCTTTTACAGTACTCCCAACTAAAATAGAACTAACTTAAACAGCTATACTCCAAGAAAGCTTGAGCTGGCAGATTATATGAAGTATATAGGATGGGTCTCAAAGCTGCAGGTATCATTAGGGGTCTTAAGAGAAGAAGTGGGAGGGCAAATAACTTTTCTAGAGCAAAACAAATCTCTATATTGAATATAAAGGAATTGATGAGGTTTTCTGTGCAATAAGGGTACGTCATTAACAGGTTAGTTCAGTGCCTGAAAACCTTCTAACCTACTTGATTATGAACCACCAGACACACAACATCTGGGTTGATATTTATCTTGTTAAATTAAACATCCACCTGGCCTCTTAATTATCAACTGTAATTGACAACTTCATCATCTCAGAGCACTATTCTGTCCATGCCGCACTGGTAGATGTAATTAGACAATAATTAATGCCTGTTTAAATGCATTATTTCCTGGAAGTTGGGCTTTCTGCACTCGTGTTAGAAAATAAGGCTGGTTTAATCAGACATCAAGTCTTGTCCTGAACAATTAAGATATGAGCCTGATGTGTTACACGTAAAGCCTTAAGGCTGCCACCCTGTATAAACTAATCTGGGAGTGAGTCTAAGTCCCATTCATCTCAATGGGACGTGCTTCTAAAGAGACATGCAGTATAAGTTATTGCCTAACCCCTTGGCGTCATAATCCCAGTCTGCTAAGCATCAGGAGGTACTTCTCAGAAGTAAATGGTCAACCCACCCTGAAGGTCCCTGTATGCAGCTGTGCCATGTGGCAAACTGCCCAAACTGGCAACTGAAGCATTTTCCTCTGGAGTGATGTATTTTCAGGCTTTGAATTAGCCCCACCCACTTACCCAGGCAGCTGAGAGGGTTTAATATTTGGGCTTCCTGCCTCTGGTGTGTTATTTGACCTAATGCCTTTGCACAACTCCCTGCTCTCCTCTGACTTAGCCCCAACAACAATCTACTAGAACCAGTGGCGTAGCGTGGGTTGTCAGCACCCGGGGCAAGGCAAGTAATTTGCGCCCCCTAACCCGTGGATTTGCGCCCCCTAACCCTAACCCCCAGATGTTGCGCCCGGTGCGGCCGGCCCCCCCTGCACCCCCCACGCTACGCCACTGACTAGAACTCAAAGCAGCTTCTGCTTCTGTCTGAGAGAGGGTTGCCATATGCCATAGCCTGTATTCAGCCCTCGTAAACAGCATCCGGGCGGAAATCACTAAAATGACTGGGAAAATCCAGGCGTATGGCAGCCCATGTTGGCAGTGTAGATTTGGGTGGATTTCATTAAAAATAGCTCAAAAAAAACCTAGTTTTTAGTTTTTGCAAAATAAATTGTGTCCCGATTTTCAGTTTTTGAAATATGGCAACCCTATCTGAGATAACTGGACTGCAAGAAGATCAACCCTATCCATTCTTAAGGAAATCAGCCCTGAGTGCTCACTGGAAGGACGGATCCTGAAGCTGAGGCTCCAATACTTTGGCCACCTCATGAGAAGAGAAGACTCCCTGGAAAAGACCCTGATGTTGGGAAAGATGGAGGGCACAAGGAGAAGGGGACAACAGAGGATGAGATGGTTGGACAGTGTTCTCGAAGCTACCAGCATGAGTTTGACCAAACTGTGGGAGGCAGTGAAAGACAGAAGTGCCAGGCGTGTTCTGGTCCATGGGGTCACAAAGAGTCGGACAAGACTAAACAACTAAACAACAACAACAAAATCTAAGATAACCTTCCCTCTGTTTGCCAACAGTTCTGTGCTGCCCTTTATTTTCATCCCCAACTTATGCATTTAATTAATAAACATCTCTCTCTCTCTTTTCTATCCAAAGCAGCTCACAAGGAAATCAAAAACTTACCATAAACACACAAGACATCACATTTCCCCCTAGAGACAATTTCACGCTACGAAATATTCATGTCTGGGAGACTGCTTCATCTAGAAATCCCCATCTCTGAGAGCAAGTTCATATCTGACAGATCACTGAGTGAGTGCGGGCACTGTCAAGCGGCAACTTGAATAAGTAATACAGATCAAGCACCATGCATCAGCTCAGTGAGAGCAGCTAATGTATTTCAAGCTGGCACACGTTTGGAAAAAGGATATAGTGCCTCGCCCCTTTGACTGCTCAACTTCAGACCTCAAGCAGTGGTCCCACGTGCAAAAATGCCTTCCTACCTACAGAAAATATACTTAACTAGGAACGTTCTTCTAGACATGCAAGGACCTCTTTGAAGGAACATTAAGTCATGTAAGTGTCGGAACTTGCGTTCAGCCGAGCTGCTCCTCCGGTCGAGTCCTCCGACAGTGATTCATGACCTGAACCTTTGGTGAGGGTCCAGGCACGTTCCCTCATTACGCAGAGTATCCAAGCAGCAGAAGAGACGAAAAAAATGAGCTACATTGCTAAGAGTTTTATTTCTAACTACGCAGACAGAAAAGAATATACATCCTCTCTCTGTGAAAGCAGAGAGGCGACTGTACAAAGAAACAGGAAACCAGTAACAACAACATCCGTCTCCCGTGAGACTTCCAACTGTCTGGAATCTCTGGAATGTAAACAGAGTCTTGTGACTCCAAAGCACTGCTCAGTAGCACAAACAGAAACCTAACGGTAAGTGCCCCAACTGCATTCTGAAGTGATGCAGGCTCTGGATGACTGAACATAAAAACCCTCTTTAAAAATCCTCCCCCCCCCCGTGTCCAATCAATGTGTGAGCAAGGCGTGGGGCTGTGCTGACTCCCTCTGCCTCCTGGCACACAACGCAAGCCCCATTCTTCCCATACCGAGTGACTGAATCCACAGGCATCATTTCTGTTGAGTCTCCACATTGGTTCTCATTTACAAATCACTGAGTGCTAAATCTTTGAGAGGAAAGATCATATGATGTTCACCAATGGTTACTCAATGGTTGTTTCTCATCCAGCCCTTACTTTTTTCAGCTGCCTAGTAGCCAATCAGCCAACTCTTTTTGCTACCCTTTCCCTCTTTAAATATTATTTCTCCAGGTGATAACGAGATACTTTAATGATGCAAGCTGAATAATGGCATGACACCCTCCTACACTATGCATGTTTAATTTGAAGTAAGCCTGGGACTTACTCCCAGGCAAATGTGCATAGGATTGACATTTTAGCCCACAAAAGCACAATATATAATTCTCTATGAATTCTTCATAGAATAAAGTCACCTAGCCACCTACACCGTGTCAAATGACTTCTCATTTATAAAAGACACTTCAATTTATGCCAGGATCCCAGTGGTTAAACAAATGAAGGGAAAACCGATAACAGATGTGAGCTTTAAGTTATCTTGTGTGCCTCAGAATAATGCACAGCCTTTGAATTATGAGTACTGCATAGCAGTGTCTAGAGAAGGTAACAAGCCTGCTGGGCAGAAAGAGGAATGAGTTCAAAAGTTCAAAACCTAACAATAATCAACATTATGATGAATAATTTCACTGTAATCAATTGGTTTTTTTCAGGACTGGATACATATTTCAGGACACATTTTTTAAAAACAGCAAAAGCCACCTCTAGAACCGGAAACCTTCATAGATAAGGACAGTACACTGAAAGTTCAACAGATATAAGGCTACAAGAGTGAAACACAATGATCTGAGGCCTGTAGGATGTGTGTGGCAGAGCCCTGAAAGCATTTGTTACCAGACAAACTACAACCATAAGTCTGAAGAGGTAATGGAAGCAAAAAACACCTGATGGATTCTTAGGGCTTGTCCTCACTCGCACTTGTCCCATTCCTAGAAAGCATGAGTCTGAGCAGTTTTCAGCTTGACCTGTGCTTTATTATTATTACAGTGGTGCCTCGCAAGACGAAAAGAATCCGTTCTGAGAGTCTCTTCGTCTAGCGGTTTTTCGTCTTGCGAAGCAAGCCCATTGACGGATTAGCGGATTAGCGCTATTAGCGGCTTTTAGCGGCTTATCAGCTTATTGGATCAGCTGATAAGTGGCTTAGTGGCTTAGAAAAAGGGGGGAGGGGGGAAACCCGCAGGAACTCGCAAGACATTTTAGTCTTGCGAAGCAAGCCCATAGGAGATTCGTTTTGCGAAGCACCTCCAAAACGGAAAACTCTTTCGTCTAGCGAGTTTTCCGTCTTGCGAGGCATTTGTCTTGCGGGGCACCACTGTATTTTCCCCCTTGCCCCTCTCCTTTCCCATTAAAAAACCTCACTCTTGTGTGCTAAATCGAAGCATCAATTGGAAAAGAATCTGAATTGCTGTTGGCTCCGACTGAGCACTAAAGAGTGGTTTTTCCCAGGAGAAAGCTGCAGGACAAGGGGAACTGTGGCGAAGTGCTTAGCAGGAAACCTTTCCAGGGGCTCTGTCACTTAAGGCTTGAGGGGATGAGTGGCTGTAGCACATGTGAACATCTTCCCTGTACATAGAAAAATAGCATGATAAGGGGAAGCAAAGTGTTTTTCAACCCTGCTGAACATGTTTCTGAAAAATGTTGTTTGCTTCAGTTTTATTTGGGAGACAACACAAATGTGCAGTGCCATCTTTTGCATGATGTGTCCCACAACAATCTCTCAAGTCTTGTGCTTTGAAAGAGGAATGGCATTCCTGGGTTTGTGTCTGGAGGCGGTTGGAGGATGGATAGCGGCTAACAGATTGAGGTTGACAAGACAGAAGTACTGCTTTGGGGGGACAGGGGGTGGGTGAGTGTGGAGGACTCCTTGGTCCTGAATGGGGTAACTGTGCCCCTGAAGGACCAGGTGCGCAGCCTGGGAGTCATTTTGGACTCACAGCTGTCCATGGAGGCACAGGTCAATTCTGTGTCCAGGGCAGCTGTTTACCAGCTCCATCTGGTACGGAGGCTGAGACCCTACCTGCCCACAGACTGTCTCGCCAGAGTGGTGCATGCTCTGGTTATCTCCCGCTTGGACTACTGCAATGCGCTCTATGTGGGGCTACCTTTGAAGGTGACCCGGAAACTACAACTAATCCAGAATGCGGCAGCTAGACTGGTGACTGGGGGCGGCCGCCGGGACCATATAACACCGGTCTTGAAAGACCTACATTGGCTCCCAGTACGTTTCCGAGCACAATTCAAAGTGTTGGTGCTGACCTTTAAAGCCCCAAATGGCCTCGGTCCAGTATACCTGAAGGAGCGTCCCCACCCCCATCATTCTGCCCAGACACTGAGATCCAGCACCGAAGGCCTTCTGGCAGTTCCCTCCCTGCGAGAAGTGAGGTTACAGGGAACCAGGCAGAGGGCCTTCTCGGTAGTGGCACCCACCCTGTGGAATGTCCTGCCATCAGATGCAAGGAAATAAACAACTATCTGACTTTTAGAAGACATCTGAAGGCAGCCCTGTTTAGGGAAGTTTTTAATGTTTGAAGTTTTATTCTGTTTTTAGTGTTCTGTTGGGAGCCGCGCAGAGTGGCTGGGGAAATAAGACTATTATGATTATTAAATGCTTCACCATAACAGGAAAGGTATTAACTGACCTTAATGCTTCGACCAATTAGTTTGGCTGCCGCTTCACTTCTTTCAGAAAAATCCTTCTTCTGAAATGAGGGCTCCTTGGGCTCTACTTTCCATACAGAAATGTGATATTTCCTGGGTGTGTTTGTGTGTGTTGATTGGCAAAGTTACACAACATTCAACTTATTATAATAATTTTTGCAGGCATTTTTATTATTCACCAAAAGTTTCTATCTCTCTCTTTTTTAAAACCTGAAATTTCCAAAACAGTGCAAGTGTATTAAAATAGAAGTGAACACACAGTCGGTAAATACAGGTGACAATGATAATAACAAGACAACATATGCTTCGGTCCAAATAAATCCATCAGAAGTTAACAATTTTACAGTTGGAGTGAAATGTTTAGCAAGTGAGTGAAAATGGTACAATGGCTTCCTTTATATTCAAACATGTGCCCCAAGGCTTTGACACTTAGCATGTCTTCTCTGCTGTGTGCTGCTACACCAAGGATTGGCCATAAATGAAGGCACAAAATCAACCTGTGAAACCTCCCCCCCCCCTTTGCAGCTTGTATGAAAGGTAAAGGTAAAGGGGCCCCTGACCATTAGGTCCAGTCGTGACTGACTCTGGGGTTGCGGCGCTCATCTCGCTTTATTGGCCAAGGGAGCCGGCATACAGCTTCCGGATCATGTGGCCAGCATGACTAAGCCACTTCTGGCGAACCAGAGAGGCACACGGAAATGCCATTTACCTTCCTGCCGGAGCGGTACCTATTGATCTACTTGCACTCTGACATGCTTTCGAACTGCTAGGTTGGCAGGAGCAGGGACAGAGCAACAGGAGCTCACCCCGTCGCGGGGATTCAAACCACCGACCTTCTGATCGTCAAGTCCTAGGCTCTGTGGTTTAACCCACAGTGCCACCCGAGTCCCTTGTATTGTATTAGTTAGCTTGTATTAGTTAAATACTAATACCTTCCCATCTGACGCTGATGTTGGGAAAGATTGATGGCACAAGGAGAAGGGGACAGCAGAGGATGAGAAGGTTGGACAGTTCTCGAAGCTACCAGTATGAGTTTGACCAAACTGCGGGAGGCAGTGGAAGACAGGAGTGCCTGGCATGCTCTGGTCCATGGGGTCACGAAGAGTCGGACACGACTAAACAACAACAACAAAAAACCTTCCCATCTAGTACAGAATGTGCAGAATTGCAATTTGGTAAAAATATGGTACTACTGAGAAGCCCATCTATAAGCAGAAAAGGCACATAGAGGATTTCTTCCTGGAACATAGCCCTTCAGTTCAAACCGCACGTGGGGACTGCAATTTACAATACTCGTTCACATAAAAATCTATGCTAAACTGCTTCTTCCTGACATGCTAGGTTTTTATGTGCAGGGCAATGATTGCTAACATGAAGTGGGGAATTCAAACCCACCAAGAGTCTGTCCGGACATGCCAGGTGATGTTTCCTGAGCATTTTAATTAGCTTCAAGTCACACTTTAAATAGAAAAACATATTCCACATTTCATTAAGGGCACTTGGAATTAGCATAGTGGTGGCAGACCAGACATTGGCTATATGGATCGAACCAGCAAAAGCGGTTCAATCTAACTACTCTTGCTAGAATTAGTTTTTTAAGAACACTTCCATGAAAAACAGAAGATGAGGACTTCCATATGAGAATGAATGCATCATGTATTTTGATGGCCGTATTCTGAAATTGTGGAATGAGGATGGAATGCTATTCTGGTGTCACAGATAGCCAACAACTGTATGTGCATCACAGAATAAACATATATAACAAAATTACTAAAACCTCCATTAATCATAGGAAAATCTAGTCTCCACCGATTTCTTGTTCAGATATGGGATTTGGAGATAATGGGTGATATGTGGTTAGACATACACTGAGCTGACTAACTGAGATCAGTGAAATTTACTTACTTGGCTGCACTCTTTTAAATGGGTCTACTCTAAGCATAAATAACATTGATATCAACCAACAATGACTTGAGTTTTCTTAATACATTTTGGAAGGGCAGGTAAAATTCCCTTTTCACTGGGATTTGTAATGGGAGTGTTGGAAGGACTTAGAAAGGTACAAACTTACAATCAAACTATAAATTGCATATTTCTTCAATTGCAGGGTAACATCTGTAAATATTTGATGTGGCACCTAGTACTTTATAGATTGCAGAATGAGCCACAAGGAAGCAAAGAACAGATCATGATTTAGCTTCCATTAGCTTAAAAACCCTGAAGTCATTAAGGTTTGATTCTTTTCTGCAAAATTTGTACTGATCTGGAACCCATAAAGCCACTCTCTACACACTTACACACACACAGTTCACACATTTGTGCTTACTTGAAAGACACTATGCCATCGCATGGCGTCTGTTTACATTACTTGTGTTAATTAAAATCAATTGATAATAATAAATATAACTGTGAAAGGTTTAAAGAACGCTGGAAGTATTTATTCTTTGATATATCTGGGTGGATACCACTGTAAAATCTGATTATTTTTTTATAACTGGAACTAAAAAGCAATCACAGTAGAATTGCAAAGAAACCAAAAGGGAGAGCCATAAAAAGGAAACATAGAAAACGGTTTGTGGCCTCTGAGCTATAAAATATCTAACAAACTCAATGCAGTGTTGGTGAATTTCCCTCCTCTCTTTTTTTCACATGGCCAAACTACCTGTGCTACTCAGTCACATGCAATTGCCAAAATGCAGCCACAAAAGCTGCAATCTATAGCAGAAGACCGGCATGGGTGGGCTTCAGACCAACCACTATAAAATATGTACAGACAGAATTAGGGTGGCCACATGGCCGATCGTACAGAGGATTGCCCTCGGTTGAAGGGCTGTCAGTCCAAGCCCTGTTTAAAAATAAAGGAACTTAAGAAGGGAGAGCGGTGTGTGTGTGTGTGTGTGTGTGTGTGTGTGTGTGTGTCTTGAAGTTGTCTGTCAACAGTTGGCACTTCGACAGCGGACTGAGCAGGCTCACAGGTCATCTGTCACAATCTTCCTTGCTATGGTGAAATGTATTTCTATTTGAGTTACTGTAATAATTTCTAAATTTGCACACACACTCTTTCTCTGAGCATGCATATATATGAACATCTCTGTCTTCTTCTATGCTCATTTTTGGCAATGCGTAAGTGGCTACCCTACATGTAATTTACACACACACACACCTTTCTGCCCTGCACAATAAAAGAGGAAGGTACTTCCACATCAGTTTTCTGCAGTAGATTGCAGCCATTTGTAAACACAAAACCAATAGCCAACAGATCACAGATAAACTACACATAGCTGAAGATTTGTGTTTCTTCATCCTTAGATATAATCAATAATCCAGCCAAATTCTAGTTTTTGAGGGAGGGGTGCTGAAATAACCTGGTGCCCTGCGGATATTTTGGACTATCCATCCCTGGCTATTGATATTAGGCAATGTGAGGTGGTCAGCTCAAGGAGCTAATTTTGGGTGCCACAGAAGGGCAGCACGTTGTCCATGTTTTAATTAATTGTTGCTGTTGTTTTTGCAGAGACCTTGTTTTGGCCTTTGGGGACAAATTCTGAAGATTTGCAGAGAAAGTGCAGAAAACAGAATGCAAACATTTCTGTGCTTGATTGTTACTTTTTATGATACATTGGCTAATAATATTAATAATATTTCAACAAGTCTCTCAGCTTGTGAAAATAAGCAGACATGTGGAACCAAATCCTCTCCTGGCACATAAACAATCAAATCAGTAGGATCCCACCAGGATAAAATTTGATCTAATTCTTACATATAATAGTGCAACTGAAGGCCATTCTTTAATATACCAATTTAATTTGTCAATATTAATATTTGTCCATTAACAAGACCAGCTGGTGGTTAGAAGGGGCAGTCTGTGGTATTGCATAGCTGCTTCTTTTAATGTGCTGAGGTATAACTTTGCAATATTGAAGCAGTCTTATTTTACTTCCTGGGTCGCTTAGCAAAGCCCTTCCATAGCAGGCTGATTTTGAAGCAATGGTTTATTCCACATTAAAAACTATATTTGTTGTCTGTTCAGGAATTCATGTTACAATCACTGAGAAAACCTTCAAACTGTACAAAAAAAATATTGCAACGGCAAATAAATATTCCTGTGGTTTTGTGTGAGTTTTCTTTGGGAACTATCATGGTTTTAATTTCCTCCTCATGTCTATGGTTTGTTAGTATATGCAAATAATCAAGGAGACGCCATGTAACTGGATGCTGGAGGTGCTCTTAATCTTTTTAAACTTATTATTAATGTCACAATGTTTGCCTGCATTATCGGTGATATAAAGTGAAAGCTCACAAACCGAAAGACTGGGCTGGTGGAAATTAGCAGCAATACAAAGAGTTAAAGCTGAATTGGAGCAATTTGTGTCTTCTGTGGATTGCTGTTTGCTCTGATTGAGCTTTAAAGAGCAGGGAAAGCTCTGGAGCAAAAAATTGTGGGTGGAATAAGGACTCCACATGCTTCTTACAAGTGGAATGAGAGGCATGACGGCCACTGATATGCAAAGAGCACGTTCAAGCTAGTCTTGCTCCTGAGTCATAAGGCCAGGATGCCACCTTGCGGTACACTGTAAAAGTACCACAGTTGAACTCGTAGCCATTTGCACATTCTTTGTAACATCCAAAGAGGTCGCCAGACACAGCCTGCATTTCCCTTCAGACAGTACAAAGAAGCTGCAACCAACTGAATGTGCATGACTACGTGGTTAGCTATGTAAAACCCAACGCATGTTTCAACTGAAGAGCTAATTTGGAAGTGCCATTGTGAAATAGTACAGACCTCAGAGGCAGAGAATATACCCGGCATGGAAAAAGCCACAGGTTCATAAGATCACAGCTGTCAAGCTCCAGCGCAAAGAACTCAGGTAGGAGGAATTGGAAAGAACCCCACCGGCCTTCTTGGTAAGTCACTCCTAGAACTTGCTGGAGTAGATGAGCTATGGTCAGCCTCATGTGTTTGGCAGTGCCACCTCGGCCAAACATAGCAAGGCATTCAGAAAGTCATGGCTGTTACTTGAAAACTGGCCTACTCTTCCACGTGGTTCTATAAAACTCTGAAATTTACACTGTATAGATATGTGTATATTGTTTCAGGCAATCTCGTTCCCAAATGACATTAAGACAGTACAACCCCAAAGTGAGGACTGAGCTATTCCCAACAGTCACTTAAGAATTCACCATTCTAATCCATTAGGATGGAGCTGCAAGAAAACATGTTAAAGAATCATTACCAAAGAGAAGATTTTTGTTTTACCAAGAAAGGCACATATCCCATCTTAATGTAACGTGTGATTGCTTTAAACATTATGAGAGATGAATTCATGCGCTAAACATAAATACCTGTTTTCTTGTGCTGAACACCACTACCTGCTATTGTAATTTGTCAACAAACCTGATGAAAATTTCTATTGCCAGTGTATGCCCAATCTTAATCTACCCTTATTTACATAGAGGGACATGCAGCAAATTCTGCTAACGAAACCTTACTGATAACCAGTGAGGTCCAATGTGTAAACTGCTGGACTTTCAATATAAATCTCAGCTGAACCATGGGAATATTTCTTTATCTAAGTATAGGTTTCTGATCTGACCTTGGACAGCAGTCACAAAAACAAAAGATAGGTGGTAACAGGGACAGATAAACAATCATAAAATAACCAGGCATTAGATAATGGGAGTTTCTTTTGTTTATATTTCTAAGATCTTGACTCCTCAGTTCCTTCCCATTGACAAAGGACTACATATCAGTGAAGTCAGCGTAGCCAAAGGAAGACATTCATTGCTGCTTTCTTCAGTGCAATATGCCCTACGAACAAGGGTACATAGAAGCCGAAATGAGTGACAGTTCCTGTCATTTGGTTGCAAGGAATAGTTTGCCATCTATAAAGCATGCCACACATCGAGAGGGGGGAGCAAAGTGATTTTTGATAGACATGCAGCCCAATCATTTAGGCTGCAGTCCTAGAACCAGGCAGCTGGCAGTAATCCCCATTGAACTCCACGGGATGTCTGGGTCAGGGCTGGCTCAGCCATGAGGCAGACTGGGGCAGCTGCCCATCCCTGCCACTAGAGAAGGGAGGAGAAGCAGCAGCTTCCAGCAAGATCTTGCAAGATCTCATGGAACTTACATGCAATCTCGCAAGAAGTCGGCTAGTTCTTGCGAGATTTGCCAGAAGCTGCCGCCCTGCAACCCCAGTAAGTGAGGTTTGGGCAGAGGGGCAGTGGAGCGGGCACAGCACCTCCCCGTTTTGCCTAAAGTGGTGAAATGTTCTGAGTAGACATGTACAGAATTGTACTGTTACAGCATCCATTTGAGGAACATAGGAATCAGACCATTGGTCCATCTGACTAATCTTCAATGAACAGAAGCAGCTTTCCAAAGTTTCGGACAAGGGCACTCCTGGCAATTACTGAACCTAGGATTTTAGGCATGCGGGACAGATGTTCTGCAACTGAGCATCTTTGCCCTTCCCCATACTCTGCCATTAAATACTGTTTCTTTACATCCTTCAACCCATGCCTTCTTTTCCCATGACCTCTGATTTTCCTTCATCTTTGTTCTAGACAGAGGATGGTACATTAAAAAATAAAAAATAGATCAACCATTTAGGGGGAGGAAATTGCAAAAAAGAAGAAAAACATTTCTTATTTTATTCTAAATGGATTTTCTGAATTTGTCAACCTGAATCCTGCCCTTACACGTCAGGCAGGCTCCATATTCAACCCTCTTATACTAAGCACAGCTCAGAAGCTGTCGACAAAGTTTCAGAATGCCTCCTGTCTGTGCTGCCTGCCTGAGACTGCAAAACCAGGAGGGGCTGTATTCAGTTTGGTGCATCACTCGCTACCCAAGCCATGCTTGAAGGGCAAAGAAATGGTATCACTCAAGTCCTACCTAAAAACACTGCCGAGGGGTTGTTCTGGAAACTGTAAAAGTGCTGCTTCTTATTTTAGAAAAGGGTCTCCTAGGGAAGGATGGCGTGACATATCTGCATCCAAGTGGGAAGGGAGATTTAAAAGGGCAGTGTATTTTTCAAAACAAAACCAGAATGTGACATACTTTATAGACAGATCCCTGAAAAGCAGAATCACACACACACACAAAATCCAATGTGAGCAGCATTTATGGTTCTCTAGCTCCCAATTCAAATATTTTCCTTCCCTCTCCCCCCCCCACCTTTTTAATGAAAGGATTTTGGCTTAGTGCCACTGAAGGCTTTATATACAACATCACCAAGGCTAGTGGATTGCGTCCGAAGGGTGTTTCATCTCGTTTCATCTGCTTGCCTCTTCTGCACTGAAGTTCAAATGTACAGTATGGATGATATATGCATGTCCAAGACTTCAGCTGGATATCAGTGCTTTAAGCTGCGGTCCTATACCCGCTTACCTGGAGGGAAGTCCCATTGAATTCAATGGGACTTACTTGTAAGTAGACGTGTACAAGACTGCACTGTTAGTGAACTATATATATATATAAAGCTATTCAATAGAAAACATAAAACATTGATACAAATATATAAAAAGTCAAAATCAGTATAAAAAGCTTATATTTATAAAAAATACTTTTTTAAGGCAACAGTCTTCCCCTGAGGGTATATACCACAAGTGTTGGATTCATAAATATTGTTCTGCACTGCAGCTCCGTTATCAAGGTTCATCTCTTCCAGAAAGTACAAATTGCTCCAGTCACCTGACATGCCTGCAGTGGTTGCCTCAGGATACATTCCCTAGCTTAAGATGATGATGAACAACAGGGCCTCCGAAAAATCTGGAGAAGATTCCTTCTTCCACATATGGAAGATACAAGAGCAGGATCAATAGGGTAGCGAGTGTGTATCACATGAATGGCTTTCAAGGTTCCCCTCCAGAAGTTTACTGACTTTTCTGCACCCAGTCCCAGCTGTCTTCGTTCTCTTGCCTGTTCTTCTCAGCCTCAATGATCTCTTTGTATTTTCTGCGGAAGAAGCCCATCTGCAAGTGAAAAAGAAATCTTTGTGAAGAGTGCATTTCTGATATACACGCATCGCAATTTGCAAAGTCCTTAAGATGAATTTTTTTTGGACTGGTGTTCCAGTAACTTGAAGGGGATTTGAGGGAGGATTGGATGCTACAATACATGCATGGGAGCAGATATCTGGGTTGGTGTTTGGTCTGAGGGATCCACAGTATCTATTTTCCCCTTCAGCCTTCCGCCTCTGTCCCAGAAAGCGGTCTGTGGACAAACGGTGGCTCCCTCAGCCTGAAAAGCAAGATGAGCGCAGCACCCTATAGGTGCCTTTCACTGGACCAAACCGTCCGGGGCGCTTTAAAGGTAAAAGGACCCCTGACCAAACTGCTGCTCATTGCCCTTTTAATTTCACATGCATGTGCAAATAAGATATATATGGTCATTGTGTTTGCGTGTGTGTTGGTGGTGTTCGGGGGGGGGGAATTGGGTGGTTGTGGTCGCTAGCGTGAAAAGTGGCGGAAGGGGTTGGCAACAACAGTAGTATCGGGACAATAGTCGGTACAGCAACAAGAAGAACAATTGTTTCTTTCCCTGTGAGCAGGTTGTATATTAAGATCTGAAAGCTGAATTCAGGCGCTCTGTACTTACAGCTAATCCTTAGAGTTCTGAGGCCAGCAAGGACTCTCCTCCCTGGAAGAGAGGGGAGTGGTTGTGGGCGGGAGACCAAGCTCCGCCCCTGGTAGGGGCATTAGCCCCCTCCCCTCCTTACCTGGATGGCGCCCACGCCCACCGGAGGCAGCCAACCAGGTGCCTCCGGGGGGCGTGTGTAGCAGGTTAATGCTGTGGTGCCAGCTCCGCCTCCTCCTCATTCGTCGTCGTCCCTCAGCGAGTCACCCACCCTCCACTCCCATTTAGCTCAGGGTCTAGGTTTTTGTCCTTGCTATGGACCTTAGGTTGGTTGCCCTGGTTGGCTGGGGGGCCTGGTAGGAATTTTTCCATTTGGCATTAGGCTTTTTGGTTTTTTCGCCTACCTCGTAGCAATCGTCACAACTTTTGTGGTATTGGTGGGTAGGTTAGGCATTGGATTCATGTGTTGTGCTGTGTCAAGGGCTAGGTGTGGCCATCGCCTATGCTATCTACCGTGGGTTATTCCGTTAAAGGAATCTGGCGGTCGTGTATTCCGTCCGATGCCTGCTTGGCGGGAGGCCATGGCACGACCCTCGGTGACATCAGGGGGTGAGCCTATAGTTGGATGAGCATCAACAGGCCCCACCTACTGTTGAATAAACCCACCACCTATAGTCATCCAGTGCCTAAGCCAATACCTTTTCACTGCTGTAATCAATAAAGTTGTGGCCTTTTCTTGCCCCTTAACCTTATATCACGTGTCCTTGTGTATTTATTTCACATAGCGGGGTCGGGCCCTCGATCCACAAGTAATTGGTTAGCAAGAGGCTTACCTGCCACACCACAATGCACAATTCCACCAAGTTGCTGCTAAACACAACTCCCTCAGCCATGAATCGTACTAGACCAGTCACCATCTCCCAACCTAATGTATGTTACAGAGTTGCTGTGAGGATAAATTGGGTGAGGTAAGTCCATGAAATATACTCGGAGTTGAGAGTGGATTCCATGCTCTTTATTCAGCTCATAGTGGTGAGGAGGAATGAATGTTCCCCCAAAATATCTGCTTTATATACATTATTTACACAGTGGGCTGCACATGATAGTCTAATTCCGGGAATCTCCTGTAGGCGAATCAGGTTGTGGATTCACTTCCACCTGGAGCTGGATTGGGTGGCTCCTGTGGACCAATCATACTGCTGCATTCTGAATCCTATTGTTCCAGGACCAATGAAACTGCTGCATTTAGGATCCTATTCAACTCAGTACATAACAGTCCACTTATATCTCTTGGTGCAGCAGCACAGCTGGATAGAAAAGGCTTCACTGGGACCGTGATGGTGACTGGAATTCAAACGGCAGTGCCCTTCCTGATAGGCGACATAAGCCTATCAGGAGCTGGATCTTAGCCTGCACCCTGCATTGGCGAATGGGGATGCAGCCTGGGATGTGGGCTGTGCCAGGGGGCGGAGCCAATGGAGCCAACTGTGGGCTTCCTTTGGATCTGCCCCCTGCCCATTTAAGCAGCCAGCACCTGGGACACAGCCTGTTTGTTCCTGCACCGGGTTTTTTCCCATCCCACCCACCCTCAGTTTACACTAATAGGCAATGATTTTGCTGTGGCTATGGTGGTCACCGTTCTTTACGGGGCCGGGTAAGAATTTGCCCCCCGGGATAGTTGGCTCTTACCCAGTGGTTTTGCCTACCTCATAGCAATTTGTCACAACTGGTTGAGCATTGGGGCAATCCCTTGTTTTGGATGGAGGGGAGGTTGTAGTCTCCTCCAAACACTGGGGTATCCCGTTAAAGGGATCCGGGCGGAGTGGCCATGTCCACATGCCGAGGGGGACCAGGGCCGAAGGCACTCCCCCAGACAGCATTCCCTGTGGGGGTCACCCTATTCGATGTAAGTCTTAGGAACCCTTGCCTTGGTCCAGTATATCTGAAGGAGCATCTCCACCCCCATCGTTCTACCCGGACACTGAGGTCCAGCTCCAAGGGCCTTCTGGCAGTTCCCTCACTGCGAGAAGCCAAGTTACAGGGAACCAGGCAGAGGGCCTTCTCGGTAGTGGCGCCCTCCCTGTGGAATGCCCTCCCACCAGATGTCAAAGAGAACAACTACCAGGCTTTTAGAAGACATCTGAAGGCAGCCCTGTTTCGGGAAGCTTTTAATGTTTGATGTATTATAGTATTTTAATATTCTTTTGGAAGCCGCCCAGAGTGTCTGGGGAAGCCCAGCCAGATGGGTGGGGTATAAATAATAAATTATTATTATTATTATTATTGCCTGGATTGACTATGCATCACTTCCGGCAGGTGGGACGGAAGTATCTAGATTGCCCCATGCCCAAGCCAAACCTCTTGCATCTGTATTCAATAAAGTTGTGGCTTGTTTTGACCCCAAACCCAGTCTTATTGGTCTCTTGTTTATATGGGTTGGGGTATGGGAAGTCCGATGCCTTGTCCTGCAGAACATATATACCACCTTGTGCCCACCTTTCTTCTGAAGAAACAAACAAATGCATAGAAACGAGAGGAGTTTCTCCTGACACACACACACACACACACACACACACACACACACACACACAGCTCAGTCCAGAAATCAACCTGAGTTGAGAGGCACTCCTATTAGCGGAGGCTTCTCTTGTCAGCGGTTCAAACCAAATTTCCCCTGAAAGTTGCATTTGGAGACGTTTAAAAAACCACTGAGAAATGTTGCTAATCTGACAGATTCTTCCCCTTCAAGTTCTTCATGATGTTTCCACATTCTCACTGACTCCTCACATTTTGCTTTAGGATACATTTGGCAACAATGCTTAAAAGTGAGTATGGGGAAAACGGGGAGATGTCACTACTCACATTGGAATTTATTTATTTTTTTTACACTTCCCTTAGAGATTCTTGCAGATCTTTCACCTCAACAGGACCTTCCAAAATGAGGCCCATTTTCATTTTAGGAAAAAATTCAAGAGCACTTCTGATTTTAGAAGAGTGATGTTGAAACTACTTGTATCTAATGATCCCCTGTAGCAGGTTTCCTCAACCTCGGCTCTCCACATGCTTTTGGCCTCCAACACCCATGAACCCTAGCTAGCAGGACCAGCGGTCAGGGATGATGGGATTTGTAGTCTCAAAACATCTGGAGAGCCGAGGTTGAGGAAGCCTGCCCTATAGCTAACAAGATTTATACTTCGCACGTGACAGTAATTTGGGGTGAACTGTCCAGGAGGGAAGCACACTTATATGACCATAGGCTTGTGAGTGCAAACACCAGAAACTTCTCCTGCCCAATGGGAGCTACATAAGAACACATTTTTTGGTGCCTTCTCTTTCTACTGGGAAATCATATCTGCTGCCTTTAAGGGAATTTCAAACCCTTCTGTTCAAAGAAGAAGGTTGCGGAGTTGCCATTTTTGCTGGCCATTTAATATTAATCAGTAGTTTTACAAGTCCCCACCCCTGACTGAAACAATTTGATTTGCATGAACATTTTGAGTCTCCTCTTCCTGACTGGGATTTTTATGTCCTTCCCATAAACAAAAATGATTGCAATAAAGAGGTTTGGGTAACCGTTCAGGAGTAATTACTCAAACATAGCAGCATGCCATTGCGATCATTAAGTCAATATTTTGTTCATTGTAATTAAACATTTATGTTATTCCTACTGTTTTAAACCTGCTCTCACCCTCCTGCAGGGTGTGATGTTTTCGCCTGCCTCCATCAGTCAGATGTTATTACCCTCTTCCCCAACACGGAACATATTTAAAATGCCTTTGTACATTAGATTTGATCCAGCTACGGTTCTATGAAACATGACTTTGAAACTGAAAACCTTTTATCAAATTAAATACTGAGCAAAAGTCCAGAATTCCCTTGTCTGTGACCTGTTTCGGCTCTTTTCAATATGATGCTGGGCATTTAGGAAGAGGTTATCTATATGGTGTTCCCGGCACCAGTGGCTGCTTTAAACTAAGGAACATGATGTAGGAACATGATGTAGGGATGGCTACCAACTTAGGTAGCTGGGAGACACAAGGGGAGGGGGAGAGATGCTGTTGTGCTTTTGGACTCACCACTGGGAGAAGAGCATACTGGATTAAATGGAAAACTACAATGTCAGAGAGAAGGTTTCTGGCTTCCAGTTCTCCCTAAAGTGTGTGTGTAGGGAATGTAGGGGTGCACACTTCCCACCTTGAATCAAATCTATGCTTCCAGATGCCAGAAGAAAGCTGCAGAGATAGTGCAGGATAGTGCGCACCCCGGAAATGATCTCTTTCAGCTTCTGCCTTCTGGAAGAAGGTCCAGGGTTATAAAGACGAGGACTAGCCTCCTGAGAAACAGTTTCCATCCAAATGCGATTTTGGTTTTAAACTCAGTCTAAGGTAGTCTCTATGGGAGTATATTGTATTTAATTATGGGGTATCAGAGTTTTTAGGGGGCTAACCAGGCTGGGATAGCTGGGACAGCAGGCTTGTTGGTTTTTGAATGTCTGGTGTAGATTTTTTCAATTTCGTTGTTCTGTATGGGACAATGACACTAAAGATTATCGTACTGTAGGGAATTCCCACCCACCCTCACAGGGAAATTAATCATGAAGTTCTCTACTTGCCGTCTAAAGTGTCACCCTATACATCAGGGCTGCATAGACATCAGGTGTGCAGGATTAAAATAGACTCCAGAGAACCAAGTACAGAAGGCACACGGTTAAAGAATTCAGAGCCCAGGAATTGAATACCAGGACTGAAATGAGCTCACAGTCTGTAGCTATTATGCCCCCACATGACTTTCTTCATTTCAGCAGTATGGGTTTTTTTGGGTGGGGGCAGTTGTCTGCCATGATGTTGTTACTGTTGTAAAGAAAGCGTGAGTCAGAAAACTTTGCTGACCTACTTCAAGGACAGCTCAATTGGTTGGAGGGTGGTGCTGGTAATACCAAGGTCGCAGGTTCTATCCCCACATGGGAAAGCTGCATATTCAAGCACTGGAGGGGTTGGACTAGATGATCCTCAGGGTCCCTTCTAACACTACGATTCTAAGTCACTCAGAGATCTCTACAAGTAGATTCTGATTAAGGCTGGCTCTACCATTAGGCAAAGGGACGTGGGTGGCGCTGTGGGTTAAACCACAGAGCCTAGGGCTTGCCGATCAGAAGGTCGGCGGTTTGAATCTCCGCGACAGGGTGAGCTCCCGTTGCTCGGTCCCTGCTCCTGCCAACCTAGCAGTTCAAAAGCACGTCAAAGTGCAAGTAGATAAATAGGTACCGCTCCAGCGGGAAGGGAAACGGAGTTTCCGTGCGCTGCTCTGGTTTGCCAGAAGCGGCTTAGTCATGCTGGCCACATGACCCGGAAGCTGTACGCCGGCTCCCTCGGCCAATAAAGCAAGATGAGCGCTGCAATCCCAGAGTCGGCCACGACTGGACCTAACGGTCAGGGGTCCCTTTACCTTTACCTTACCATTAGGCAGAGTGAGGCATCACCCTTAGCTACAGACTTCTGAATAAGGAACAGTGTGGACACCATCTTGAAGTTTGCCTCAAGGTGCAAAATGTCTTGGGCAGGCCCTGATCCTGATGCACCTCCTGCCAAGTCATGTTAGATAAGCCTACTCAGGAGTAAGCACCACTGAGTACAATGGAACTTAGTCCCAGGAAGGGATGTCAGACAATTCTGATGAAAACAAAACAGCGTGGAGACTGCCCATAGTCACTCATTCGTCTGATGTCTGGAACAGAAGTCAATCCAGTGAATACATTTGGTATTCGCTGTTGTTGCTCTCAGTTCTCAAATTATACATTACACCTGTCAATGCACACACACACACCGAGTGAGAGACTTGCATTGCATTTAACTCTGTATTGAAATGAATGGGGTGGAATAATGTAACAATATAATTTATATGAGTTACATAATTAATTACTTAAGCTAAGTGAGTTTGCAACAGGGATGAATAGCGCAGTTTGGGGCAGAAGAGAAATTGCAGGGGAAGAGAAACAGGGCTGCGTATGATGGGTACAACGCAGAATGGAAAACAATGCCTTCTTACATCCCTACTCCCAGGTAAGCGTGTACAGGATTGCAAGACTGTGCATATTGGGAATATCGTTATTACATAGTTACTTTTCAAAGTACTGAAAGACTTCAACTATTGAATAACACAATTGCCATATTACTTGCGTTCCTAAAATATGCAAAGGCATTTGATTTATTGTCCTTTAAAACTGCTTGCGGAGCCCTAAAGGTGCCTGTTCTTCACGCAAACCGCATACTTTGAACATTAAAATCTACACTTGTAGAAGTTATGATCAAAATTACAGAAATGCATTTTAATTTCCTCCAGGGCCAAACAAGCAAGAGCAGACTATTTCCTACTGTTCTTTTAATAAAAAAAATGTCTCTTTGCAAAACATCTGCTTCAGGAATTATCTTTAAAAGTTTGTTGCAACAATTTCAGGCGCTTGTATTATTTCACAACTGGATCAAGAATATGTGCGCAGGGCTTCCCACAAGCATTAAAATGAGCTGGAAAAGTTAATAAATATTAATGAAGCATGAAACCGAGAATCTACAGGTGATCCTGCTAGGAAACCAAAGATTTGCTGCAATCTCTGCTGCTGTTGACTTTGCTGTAATCTCTGTTAAGTGCTCTGAAACCAGGCCAGAACAGAAGGAGATCAGCAGAGATAAGGCACTCTCATATATGCATTTGATTGAAACAAAATTCTTTAAAGTGAGCATGTGTGCTTTACCATTTACAACTAACGCACAAAATAAAGGGGCAGCTCCAATATTTGTCCTGTGATCCATTCACAACATGCAGATTCCAAAAGATAATGAAAAATTGCACAGCCCAAGAAAAAGCAAGAATCTTGATAGCATAGGGAATCTCCTTTCTTTTAACTTGAAGCCTTTGGTTCGAGTCTTACCCTCCAGAGCAGGAGAAAACAATATAATTAATGGATGGAGATCTGGGCTTGTGGATTCCTAACCTTCTGCCCCTTGTTCATATAACATCTGAAAAGGGCTCGAATCAGTAAAAGATAAGACGATCAAGGCTGATTAATTAATGATGGTCAAGAAAGGGTCTCTCTTCTCCAGTGGTAATTTGGGTGGCAGAAACTATGTGTGGGATGTATCTTGTTTTAGGGGTGCTCCTAGCTTATTTTTGTAGGTTTCAGGGATGGAACAGCAGAGATACAGCAGTGTCCTTCCTTGAGAATGGCCCAGCGGGAATGCAATGTCTCTCCCCCCCCCCGAAGCTTTTCTGATTAATTAAAAACGACTGGCCCCACCTGAGATGACTAAACATGGGGCAAGGGGCCAGCATTGATCCTATTAGCATTGAATATATTTTGGCTCTGTTGTTTTGGGTGAGCATAAAGACAAAACAAAGAGATCAATATGCAGGATATAAAGAAGACAGTGTTTTTTGGGAAGCAGGGTCAAAAAGATAAAGGGAAAGCAATTTTGGGGAGAAAAAGCATCAGATCAACAGCAAGAACAAAGACTGCTTTTTTGGCTGTTTGTTCCCCCACCGCCAAAAAGTGTGTGTGTATCTCACCATGCACCTATTAAATATTTCTAGAGAGATTTCCATTTCACCAGTAATCAACACTGTACATTTGGGATGTTTAATTGCAAAAGTAAGAGCATCTATTACAAAATGGGTTGCATTTTAGCTCACATTCCAGAACAGGCACCATTCACTGTTTCAAAGTACTGCCTAACAGGTATTCTAACTGCTTCCTGGCTTGCAAGTACATACAGTGGTGCCCCGCAAGACGAATGCCTCGCAAGACGGAAAACTCGCTAGACAAAAGAGTTTTCCGTTTTGGAGGTGCTTCGCAAAACGAATCTCCTATGGGCTTGCTTCGCAAGACGAAAATGTCTTGTGAGTTCCTGCTGGGTTTTTTCCCTTCCGCCCCTTTTTCTAAGCCGCTAAGCCGCTTATCAGCTAAGCCGATAAGCCGCTAAAAGCCGCTAATAGCGCTAATCCGCTAATCCGTCAATGGGCTTGCTTCGCAAGACGAAAAAACCGCTAGACAAAGGGAATCACAGAACGGATTCTTTTCGTCTTGCGAGGCACCACTGTACCTCTCTAACTCAGTCTTAGCTCAGCTCAGCTTGTTAGTGTTTATACTTTGTCTTCATTTATGAGTTAGCAGTTATTAGTTATTATAATTTCTCCCCGTCTAAGCACTGGACAATTTGCCAATGCTTATTTCTATTCCAGGTGAAAGTGGCGGTCAGGCTTGTCACTGTAAAAAGTGCACTACTTCTGAATATCCCCCATTTGATGCAATTAGCTTGATTGTACAAAAAGTCACTACTCCCATATTCACAACATGCAATCTGTGTTAAGTGTTTGGCAACGGTTCAAAAACCTGTTGCTTTATTCTGGATAATTCTTTCCATCTGCAGATTATTGCTCTATGAAAGGAAAATAATGAGTGTTAGTTGCCTCTGAACCACCAATCAATGTCAAGAAATAAGCAGGGGGAAATCAAAATAAAATTTGCAAATAAAAAATTATTAATAAAAAAGAAATCAACAGGATGGGCGGGGCAGGGGGGAAGAGATTTGGACCGACTTCCAGGAAAATGAGCATTATAACCTGAAAATGAGCATTATAAACTGGGATAGAATTTTCTGAAAATCACAATGTCATATTTTTCTGCACTGATCTTTCTTTCCCTACTGTGACCTTTTATGATATTTCCTATTCATTTTTCTTTTATTCAAATATTAGACGTGTGCAAGAAAATGAAGTCAAAAGCATTCTTCAATGCTACAAAAATGTTGCAGTACTATAACAATACATTTTAACTAGTTTTCACCACTACAGCTATTTTTTAACTATTACTATTATTATTACTAATTACATTTCTATACTGCCCTTCATCCTAGGACCACAGGGCAGTTTACAATATCAAAACAGAAAAAATATATAGCATAGTAAAAATAAACATAACCCCCACCAAAGGAAGATTAAAAGGCCATCAATTGTTTAATTATATCAATTGCTTCCAAGCCTGCCTTTTTAATTTTTTGTCATTTAATCTAGTTTGTGCCATAAGCTTTTTCGTCATTCACAAATCCTCTTTAAAATTCATACATACAGTAGAACATGAGACATTCTTCCAAATCTAGACATGTTTTTCCTCTGAAACTGTCATCAACATATCTCGTTTCCATTCTACCCGACCACTGTGCCCTGATGATTCCAAATCAGTTATGATCTCATATATACTACTCAGAGTACCTTTAACCTGATTATCAGATGCAATTGATAACTCAAACTTTGTTGGTTCTCTTAGTGAACTGAATGTCCTTATGTGTGTGTAGAAGATACATATGTTTGCATATGACTGTGCATACAGTTAGGCGCTCCATCCCTAATACCATGCTATGCTTTGTGTTGTACAGAAACAAAGCCAAGGGAAAATCTATCCCCTGGCTTCAACGTAGCATGGTGGTCACTTTCCATGCTTCAGGGAAGCAGCAAAAGTCACCTGACGACTTCTGCTAACAATTCCCCATGGTTCCCAGTGAAAATTGAAAAGCAGAACTGAACATTGTCGCCACATAGTACTAGAAATGTAACTGAGCCCTAGCAGAAATGGCACTAAGGCGAAGTTTGAATGCAAAAGTCAATTCCCAGATCCTTTAGCTAAGCAAAATCAACATCATCCAGTATAGTTACACTGCCATCTACTGCATTCTTTAAATATAACTTTTTAGAGGTGGTAAAAATTGCATTTCTGTTTGAAGCATAACTAAAGGGAAGATGGGGATTAATTTGCAGGCATTTTAAAGGCAGAAAATAATGCAATAACTAAAATGCAGATTCTAGTCTTTGAAATCTCTCTCTCCCTTCCTTACAAAAATAGATGTCTCAAACCCAAAATAGGCGGTTGGGACTAAACAGCAATTAATCACCACAACAAGAACAGGCAACGAAAGGCTTAAATATCCACTGAACTGCCAAAAGAAACAGCTCAGGAAAAGTTAAAGGGAAAGCACTGTATAGGGGAAAATATCCTTTCCATTCACAGATTCAGAGGATGACCAAGAAGATTAAACCGGTGAAATACTTATATGCCAACAAGGTGAATACTTCCACTTTCTTGGAGTTATTTACTGAAATTTCAGTAGTTGCAGATACAGATACTTCTGAAGACCCTTCCATTTCCTATGTATGATTGTCATATTTCTACATGTTGGGATTATAGGGTTGTATTCAACGCAGCTGAAGCAGAGTTCTGTTGGTGCAACAGGACTTCTGCTTCTTCTGCTCTGCTTATACCTACAAAAAAATCTACTCAATCCTCTGGAGCTGATTTTTAGGGTGCAAGGCGTGCTGGGAGGGACAGGAGAGGAAAAGGAAGTTCCACTGCATGAAAGGAAGTCTACTGCATGAGTATAACTGCAGCATTGGAAAGAGTCCTTAAATAATAATAATAATAATAATAATAATAATAATAATAATAATAATAATTATTATTTATTATTTATACCCCGCCCATCTGGCTGGGCTTCCCCAGACACTCTGGGCGGCTTCCAAAAGAATATTAAAATACTATAATACATCAAACATTAAAAGCTTCCCTAAACAGGGCTGCCTTCAGATGTCTTCTAAAAGCCTGGTAGTTGTTGTTCTCTTTGACATCTGGTGGGAGGGTGTTCCACAGGGAGGGCGCCACTACCGAGAAGGCCCTCTGCCTGGTTCCCTGTAACTTGGCTTCTCGCAGTGAGGGAACTGCCAGAAGGCCCTTGGTGCTGGACCTCAGTGTCCAGGCAGATTGATGGGGGTGGAGACGCTCCTTCAGATATACTGGACCAAGGCCGTTTAGGGCTTTAAAGGTCAGCACCAACACTTTGAATTGTGCTCGGAAACGTAGTTAAGGTTGGAACCTATGCATGTTGACCTGACAATATTTCCGTGTCCCTTTGTGCACATTCCCTATGCTGCGGGAATGTGCACAATCACTGCCGCATGTGCACATTCTCTATTCAGCCCATATTAACTACAACAACTGCACAAAAATAAAACATGCCCCCTTCTCCCATTCACCTGACACTCTTTATCTATGTCAAGCGAGTACAGGGAATGGGAAGGAGCAGTCCTTCATACAAACAGAATAAAGATGAACTATTTTTTAAAAAATCTGTTTCGCTTAATATTTGGAAAGTCATCTGCATCTTCATAAACCATGGTTTGTGAAACTATGGATGAGTTATGGCTGCACACTCCAACCCTGCCCTGCTGCCACCGGCCTTGGTATAGAAATCTTGACTTGTGTTAAGCTTGAGTTCCCAATTACCGTATTTTTCGCCCCATAAGACGCACCGGCCCATAAGACGCACCTAGTTTTTTGGGGGGGGAAATAAAGGGGGAAAAAATTATTTCCCCCCCAGGTGCGCTGCGCTAATCCCGAAGCTTGGGGCGTGCGGAGCTCAGCGCGCCCCAAGATTCTGGGTGCGCGCAAGCAGTCCACTAGCCTTGGGAGAGCCGCGGGGCTCTCCCAGGGCTAGCAGAGCACTGCGCTAATCCCGAAGCTTGGGGCGTGCGGAGCTCAGCGTACCCCAAGCTTCTGGGTGCCGGCAAGGTCTCCGCTAGCCCTGGGAGAGCTGGGTCTCCCACAGCTAGCGGATAGCTTCCTGAAGCCTGGAGAGCGAGAGGGGTCGGTGCGCACCGACCCCTCTCGCTCTCCAGGCTTCAGCGAAAGCCTGCATTCGCCCCATAAGACGCACCCACATTTCCCTGTTCATTTTTGGAGGGGGAAAAGTGCGTCTTATAGGGTGAAAAATACGGTACATCCAAACTGGGAAACTGGCTTAATGTCAGTTAACAAACCAGGACAAGAAGCTTGGACTAGATCATGTGACAGGAGGGAGGGAGGGAGGGAGGGAGGGAGGGAGGGAGGGAGGGGGAATGTACAGCCATGGTGCTCATCCACAGCGTTATAAACCATGGTTTACAAGGCCACAGATGATCCTTCAAATGCAACCATAGTTTGAAAGTTATGACTTTGAGATCATATTGCTTTCTTCATCAATTCCATTTAAAATGAATGAGTTTAGATAAACATTTTAGGCCTTAAGTATGAATCTGTATTAACAAAAATGTGTTAACACTGAAAGTTTTAGGTTTTAATTTTTTTTTTCTGGATATCAGGCATGACTCGCACAAAATGAAGCCCTTTCAAATTATCATTGAGATTAATGGGAGATACATAAGGACATGATTAACATGATTACTGAAATCAGTGGGAGTTAACTATTAGTTGACAAAATCCTGCCTTTATAATGAAGGTGATAAACCCCAGGAAGTGTTTTGCCCAATTTTTACTCAAAATATAGTTGAAAAACAACGTAAGTACATTCATATTTCACAAAACCCAGCTGGAACACGGTAGTAGCTAAATGCTGTATCGCTGTCAGGCAAATGATTTATTAAATATGCTACACTTTTTTTTCCTCCAAAAGGATACCAAAAATTTCTGGCATTGCTTTAAAAACTCTATATTTAGGCTAAAGTTTAACTAGTATCACTGAGCTCAATAAAAGAGTAATGTAAATGGTTCATTTTGCCTGCCAAAAATACAGAATATTTGACAGAAAATTGTATCTTTTCCATAATTACTAGCATAAACAATTGTTCTCTGTTTGGTTCAACCAGGGGTAAATGCATATCAAGGAATTAATACCTCCCAGTTCTCAGAATGATGGACCTATGGAACAGTTGTTTATTTTTAAAATGTATCTGCTCTTTTAAGTTTATATGTCTGAGAATTTTATAATCATATGCGCTTATTTGCAATTTTAAAGTTGGCATATATAGTGTGTCTTGGCTTGGGTTCTTAAGAATACTGGATATTTTGAAAGGTCTGTGCACCACAAAAGGACTTCTTGCTTGCCAGTGGATTAAATATGTTTATCTGGTGCCAAGATAAAAGCTAGACTGTGTAACTGGTTTTTGATGTATGCAGTGTCCCCACTGGACAAACTTTAAAATCAGATAGACTGTTTACCCACATGATTGCAGACGATGTGTTGCCTTTGCAAGCATATACCCAGACCACCAACAAAGTGCAATTACTTGTGAAGGACAAACGGAAATACAGTGAAGAAAGAATAAGGAAAGGCTTGACCAAGTTCCTATTTCTATGAAGTGGCAACTGTTCATAACCCATCTCGTTTCTCTACCGAATCTGTCACAGTGTTTGTACATACAGTAAAACTGTCAATGCTCATACTAGCTCATTTGTGAGTAACTTCCTATGCCCTGGGCATGGTAGATGAAATTTGCACATCCTTTTCCTACATGGACCATAAGCTCAGACCTTCATGGGTTTAAAAAGCTGAGGCTTAGTGCACAGGTTTCTCCTCTCCTTGAACAGCAAGTCTCACACTGCCTGGAGTGCAAAAGGACTTCTGATTTCATGCATGTTCATCCAATGAATGACAACAGATTTGTCACCCCCAAAATAATGCATTTCAATGGAGTCTGTTCACACCTTCAGCTGTGAGCTAGCCAAAGCTGAACAAGTGATGCCTCAACCCACTGGGCCTTTCCACTTAACCTTGTACATGTGCACATCTCAGCAAAAGGATGGAAAGTCCATGCCTGCTTGGAACAGGCTTTGGACTAGAACATGGGCTGTTCCGCAGTTGTGGACCACCGGTATGAAATTTACGGCATGTAATGCCTTAAAGGAAAAAATTATGAAAATGATTTATAGGTGGTACATGACCCCAGTCAAGCTTGCAAAAATTTACCACTTGCCTGATAATAAATGTTGGAAATGTAAGGAAACTGAAGGTACTTTTTTCCACCTTTGGTGGACGTGCCCAAAGATTAAGGCTTTCTGGGAAATGATATATAATGAAATGAAAAAGGTACTTAAATGTACTTTCCTTAAGAAACCAGAGGCCTCTTACTAGGCATTGTTGGCCAATTGGTGCCAAAGAAAGACAGAACTTTTTTCATGTATGCTACAACAGCAGCAAGAATACTCATCGCAAAGTATTGGAAGACACAAGATCTACCCACTCTGGAAGAATGGCAGATGAAGGTGATAGACTATATGGGTTTGGCAGAAATGACCAGCAGAATCCGAGACCAGGGGAAAGAGACGGCGGAAGAAGATTGGAAGAAATTTAAAATTTATCTTAAGAAATATTGTAAAATTAATGAGTGTTAAAATGTTGGAGCTATAGAAAGTAAGCGTATTACAGCTGTAAAGATTAAGTAAAAGGAAAGAAAAGGAAATAATTAGACAATTAGATAAAACTAAGGGGGAGGATTTGCTGAAATAAATTTAGGAATTGGAATGCAGAAAGGGGAGGTATGGGGAGGTTGGTGAAATAAGTTTTTTTTAAAAAAGGATATGAAATTATACGTGTTTGTTTTTGTGTTTGTATGTTTGTATTGTGTACTGTTTGTGTTTATATAAATTGTGAAAAACCAATAAAAATTTTATAAAAAATAAAAAAAGAACATGGGCTGTTCCGGATCCAGCCCAATCGCCTTCTAAATCCAGCCCGCGGACGGTCTGGGAATCAGCATGTTTTTACTTGAGTAGAATGTGTCCTTTTATTTAAAATGCATCTCTGGGTTATTTGTGGGGCCTGCCTGGTGTTTTTACATGAGTAGAATGTGTGCTTTTATTTAAAATGCATCTCTGGGTTATGTGTGGGGCATAGGAATTCATTCATTATTTTTCCCCAAAATATAGTCCGGCTCCCCACAAGGTCTGAGGCACAGTGGACCAGCCCCCTGCTGAAAAAGTTTGCTGACCCCTGAACTAGTAGATACTAGAAGATGCCCTGTTCTGGAGAGCTCAGCAAAGTCACACTCCAATTACCAGTCATTCACTGCATGACTTCATGGTGACTGCAAATTTCATAAGCCCATCCTCCCCATGGATGCTCCTAATGGATATCAGGAGTATTGACTGTGAAGTCACATTTTCTTGAAGGAGGAAGTTGCAAGTATTAAGCATGTTTGTAAAGAGTCGGATTAATGTAATAAACTTCAACTGTACAAGTTCATGCAGCTTGCCGAATCTAAACATGAAGGAAGAGGATGGGAGTTTCCATCCAATTGTCCCACAAAGTTCATCTTCTGAGGTTCTGCTTCAAATCCCTTGATCTCAGGAGGCAAAGTTGGTATCAACTAGGGTCAGTTGGCAAGGCCTTGCCAAGCAAGTTCTGCCAGGCCCCATTACTCTATTGCTTTAGTGGCTGGTGAAGACCTGGCTTCTTAAAACAGTCTTTGATCAGTTGTGTAATTTTTGCTGGCTCAGTTTAATAGATGTTAAATAGATACTATTAACTTATTACCGTATTTTTCGCCCTATAGGACGCACTTTTTCCCCTCCAAAAATGAAGGAGAAAAATGTGTGTGCGTCCTATGGGGCGAATGCAGACTTTCGCTGAAGCCTGGAGAGCGAGAGGGGTCGGTGCGAAGTCCCGCCCCGCTCCGGATGGCCGCGCAGAGCTGCCTGCAGTCCCGGGATCAGCACACTTCTCCCCATAGCCAGCCCCACAAGCTCAGGGGACAGCGGGGAGGCAGAGCACGCCTTCCCGCTGTTCCCCGACCTGGTTCTTCCAGCCCCGCACCTGGGGGGAAAATTTAATTTTTTTAATTTATTTCCCCCCAAAAAAACTAGGTGCGTCCTATGGGCCGGAGCGTCCTATGGGGCGCAAAATACGGTGATTTGAATGTGTGTTGGGGTGTAGAGAAGCCAGGCTGCCCTAAAAACCGAAGGGACCTGTCACTTTGTCTGGAGGAGGCCAAGTGCTCTGGAGGAACTGGCCACTGAAGCTACAATGTGTGTGACGCTAGGCCTCCTCAACACTGAGTGGGCCCAGCCCCTTTCAAACAAATATTGAGGGGGCCAAAGACACATCAGCCCCCTAGAGGTGTTGCGTGGCTGTCTAGTCTCCTCAAACCTATTTGGAGAAATAGGCAGGACAAAGACTTCTAAAATAATAATAATCTGCTATCATTCCTTCATGTGTGTGAAGTGATTTTGACAGCTCCCAAGAAGTCATCCTGTACTGACTTACACCAGAGTAGTCTTCTGCCTGTTCCAATTGATATCCTCACTGTGATACACAGTTCTGAGTATGCAGAATAAAGGCTGTGATTCTAACCTGAACTCATTTGGAGCAGATGGTCACATTTAAACGTCACTCTTGGAAAATAAATGAAACATATGAATGCTGCTGGGTCAGAAACTAAACTATTATATTTATCCAAAAGATTTGCCAAAAATAAAAAATAAAAGCTACATTTGAAATATGCTAGTATTGTGTTCCAAATACCATGTCATTGTAAAAGGGGTGAGGAGTATTTTGAGGTGAACATATCAGGATTTATCAACTATGAAACAAACTGCAGCTCATAAAAAGTTATGAGGAAGTTAGAAAGCTGCTAAGTGACAGCTTTTAAAAAACACACATACCACAACAATGAAAAACTTATTTTTTTGTGATTTGGGGCTCCAGCTTTTTATTTGTTTAGTTTGGACAAGTTTGCTTTAAAGAAAATAAGTATTTTTAAAAAAGATGTTGGATAACTTGGAAAAATGCAACCTTGTATTATTTTTGCTCTATGTAAACTGCTCTGAGATACTTTCCTGACTGAAGAGCAGGGTAACAAAAAAATGTTGTAAACAAATAAACAAAACAATCCCAGGAAATCACAAAATGAGCACTCACATCATATATTGTGGGTGCCCTTTGCGGGATCGCGTGCGGTGCTACAGTTCCCAGGGAACTTGCTAGCAGAAGGGGGCTGGCCTGCTTCTCAGTGTATTATTTAGAGGTTGATGCCCAGCCACAGTATTAAGTTTCACTGCTGGGAGGTGGGGCCAGCCCCATCATAAATAGGGGGAGGAGCCGGTATTAGCCAGGCAGGTGGCTTTGGAGATTCACCCTCCCTACCCTCCCTTATTTAATGTTTTCTTGTTTGCTGGTTAACATTTGCTCCCTGTTTAACAGGCACTGCTACGTTCTATGACTGGTTGCTGTTGAAGGACCGGGAAGAAATTTTCCTGCATTGGCAGGTTTTGTCTTCCCCGTAGCAATTTGTCACAACTTTGGCAGTTATGGCCTTGGGTGGAATCGTTTATAGTCTTTTCTTCCCTATAATGGAGGAGGGAGTGGTGATTCACCCCCCCCCCTGCGGCGGCGATTCCAGGGTCCCCTCTTAAAGGGGTTATATAAATGGGTGTCATTGGCCATGCACTGAAAGGTTGTCAGTGAACTACGCTGTGTGGGGGGATATGGGCTCGGCTGCCTTGCCTACACTTATGTCGCACAGAGCACCCCCATATCCCAATTACGCTGATGTTCCCCAGTTCCCCCGGCTGGGGGACTGGGAGGAATACACGCCCAAAGCCTAAGCCAAGGTCGCCCTACATTCGGAAGTTTAATAAAGTTATGGCCTGATTTTAATTCCATAATGTTGTCGGTCTTTATTTCCTTTCCCACGATCCCTGGAGGCTGGGGCTGTCATGCAAATAAAAGTCGCTTTAAAAGGTAACTGTGACATTGGTCGCATGCTTGTTTGAATGCACACGCCAATTTGTTCAGCGCAGTTTATTTCCAACTAAGCATGCACAGGCTGCAAGCCCAGGATGCGCTTTTCCAAGTAATGGTTACCTGCATAAGGCAGCATTATTATGAATGCTTGACCTTTGAGGAAGGTATTTATTTGAAAAAGGCATTCTGCTAGGGGATGCTGGATGGTACATGCAAAATAATAATAATGATAATAATAATAATTTTATTTATACCCCTTCCTTCCCGGTTCAAAAAACCAGGCTCAGGGCAGCTAACAACAAATTTAAAACACTTAATTGATATAGCAAAAAACAGCATAAAATACAGTATAACACATGAATTCAAAAATCAATTTGGGGGGGGGGAATCCATCCAATAAGCATTAGATGATCAATTTAGCCAGGGCTAGCTGGCTAAATTAGTCCTATTTGGGCCAGCGAGGAGACCGGGGAGAATTAGCTGTGGGATTCCAGAGCAGGTAATCTTCATAAAAAGAGGAGGGGGAGGGAAGGAAGGGGAATAAAAGATCAGGCTAAGTTCAAATTGAAAGCCAGGCGGAATAGCTCTGTCTTACAGGCCCAGAGGAAGGAGGTTAAATCCTGCAGGGCCCTAGTCTCATGAGACAGAGCATTCCACCAGGTCGGAGCCATCACTGAGAAGGCCCTGGCCCTGGTGGAGGATAATCTGACTTCTTTAGGGCCCGGAACCTCTAAACTATGATTATTCATGGACCTCTGCTGGGAATACCAGGAGAGGCGGTCCTGTAAATACGAGGGCCCTAAGTAGGCAGATAACAGGACCTCCCTCCCACTTGCCCCTGGTAGTTCAGCCCCACGTATAAGAAGAAGGATCACAGCTGGAGGCAGCAACGCTTCTGAATAGCAGCTCGACTCCTGCTTGTGGGTTTCCCACAGGGATCTGGTGTTCTACTGTGAGAACATGATAATGGACTTGTTGGACCATTGCTCTGATCCAGGAAGGCTCTCTCTTATGTCCTTTTGATCTCTGGACTGAAATGACAGGCTATGCAGAAAATCACTGGCAAAGGATTCATATATATCTTTCCCTGTTAGAAAACATTCAGCTGTGCATTTTAGCCAGCAGAATAAAGACGAATAACACACTGTGAGGCCACAGAGAGGGAACAGGGGACAAGTTGCATTTATAATGGTGCTGAGCTCCCAAGCAATTTCAGGCTCTTCTTTTACAACATCACAACTGCTTTTCGACTGCACAAATAAGCTGTGGGGTATTTACAGGAAGGCTGCTTTCAACATCTCCTAAACAGGGTCTGTGTATCTGTGGCCAACACTAAGCAAGACAGTGATAAACAAGGTATTCCTTTTGTGAAAGAGAGCTTTGTATGTTAAAATTGCGTTATTAAGAAGGGACTGAAAAGCTACTGTAATGGAAAGCATGTGATATTTACATTAGAGTCTGCCATGGCAGCTGTGAATTTGCCTGACTTTATGCTTCAAGGCCTATCTCTGAGGTAGGGGTGTTAGGGTAAAATGGCTAGTGTCTTTTAAACTGTGGCTAACCCCCTTTACCCTCTTGAAAGAGACCATCTTGGCTGTGAGTCCTGGAAGACCAGCTCCCTGCCTTGTAAGCCTTTTCCTACCTTGCCTGGGAAGACGGAGCCTGGACTGACTCCAGCTACAAAAGCTCAGGCTGCTGAACAGAATATTGGGCTGGGGGGATGTTTGGCATATGTTGTTGTTATTGATGTTAATTTTTTATCTTTATTTTTAGACCTTATTACTTATGAGGAAATTGCTCAGTTTGGTTGTGTACTTTTTGATGTGTTTTATTTATTGTTTATGATTTTTGAGTGCTTGAGGAAGTAGGCTGCATGTGTCACTGCTGTTTGTATTGGGAATTATGTTTCCTTGAGCTGGTGTGACCAAGCTCAAAATGGAGGATGTGGAAGTAACAATGCAAAAATGCATGTAATGGCATTTACATGCCTTTGTCCCTTGCATCTCCTTTTGACTCCCCTCACCCGCCCACAATGTCTGTTTAGATTGCAAGCTCCTAGGGGCAGGGATCTATCTTTTGGGTGTGTAACTAACAGCACCATCAAAATGCTGGCCACACTTCTATGCAATTTCCTTACTGGTGGTGATGTGAAAACTGTGGGTTGCACAACAAATATAAATACTGTTTATTGGAGGCAGGGAAACATTTGCTTTAATTATTTTTTTAAAAAAAACAGCAACAACCAAAACATCCAAGTTTTATCATAGTGATGAATAAAGAGCAGAAAATGCCCTGAATAAAAAGCTGCCTAAAACATCTGACCAAATAACTCTTTATAAGGGGGAATCATGCAGAGGACACTACCTGTTTTATGTTGGGCTTGTTTTGATGCTAAAGAAGTCACAGAATTAGGTGCTAACGGGTGGTGCTGTGGGTTAAACCACAGAGCCTAGGATTTGCTGATCAGAAGGTCGGTTCGTATCCCCGTGATGGGGTGAGCTCCCATTGCTCGGTCCCTGCTCCTGCCAACCTAGCAGTTCGAAAGCACGTCAAAGTGCAAGTAGATAAATAGGTACCACTCCGGCGGGAAGGTAAACGGCGTTTCCGTGCACTGCTCTGGTTCGCCAGAAGTGGCTTAGTCATGCTGGCCACATGACCCGGAAGCTGTACGCCGGCTCCCTCAGCCAATAAAGCGAGATGAGCATCGCAACCCCAGAGTCGGCCATGACTGGACCTAATGGTCAGGGGTCCCTTTACCTTTTAAAGAAGCTACTTGAATATTGACTGGCAGAAAATTATGTGGAAGTAGCTTCTCGTTATGTATCTTCCATTTTCCCAATAAGGGGAATAAACTTTTTTTCTGACATTTTATGTCCTCAGTGCGGAACACTGTTTGCTCATTAAAGCTAATGGATGCTAAATACTTACCAGGGACAGAAAGGGGGCTGCGGGGGGGGGGGGGAGAGATGCACATTTTATGCCAAGGCCGTGCCTAATCCTTGTGTCTGTGTTGTGTCTGACAGAAAGCTTACCTTCCACAGCAGCACAGCCAGAAACAGGAAGATGAGAATTCCCACCAGCAAGCTGATAGCAATGATCCATCCCACCACATAACCACGAGGCTCCAGATTATGCAAGGCCTCAAAGACCACCTACGAAGCAATTAGGAAAATATATATATATCATTTACACAACAAGTCTTCATTATTTCGTATGACAGACATGCTACACTGAATTCACTATTAACATTTCCAAAGCATAGCACAGTATAATAATGTCAAACACATTTGCAACTTTCAGCTGTCAAGGCTACTTTTCCTCAAGGGTTTTAAAAAAGCCTTTCCTTTAAAAAAAAATCACAAAAAACAAAATCAGATGTAAGCACTGATAAGAAGAAATGTCTCATTCTCTGAAATTCCATCTTATTGCCATTCCCCCCCAGGCATAAAGTTCCCTTCACTGTCAGCTATCACAAGGGTGTAGCAGCTGGCACGAAGATGCCAATCTCCTCTAATTTCCACTAAAACTTCTAGAAACTCATTCAAAAAAAGAAAGGACAGAACAGAATGTGTCAATTTTCATTGAAACCAGTCATCTGGTAGCAAAGCTTCTAGAGTTGAGAAGTGTAACCTTCCCAGGCCAAAGGGTCAAATCAAATTCACCAACCCTCCAGGCAGGATAAAGTAATATAGTCTTAAATTCCATGAGCTATAAAGGTAAAGTTAAAGGGACCCCTGACCATTAGGTCCAATCGTGGCCGATTCTGGGGTTGCGGCGCTTGTCTTGCTTTATTGGCCGAGGGAGCCGGCGTACATCTTCCGAGTCATGTGTCCAGCATGACTAAGCCGATTCTGGCGAACCAGAGCAGCGCACGGAAACGACATTTACCTTCCCACTGGAGCAGTACCTATTTATCTACTTGCACTTTGACGTGCTTTCAAACTGCTAGGTTGGCAGGAGCAGGGACCGAGCAAGGGGAGCTCACCGCATCGCAGGGATTCGAACCGCTGACCTTCTGATCAGCAAGTCCTAGGCTCTGTGGTTTAACCCACAGCGCCACCCACATGAGCTATACATTAATGCAAAACATTATTTCACGGCATTTCTGTTAATTTTGCACTGGCTGGATTTCCTAAGTGGTACGTTGGTACTAAAGACTATTACTAATTCAACTACTACTATTGTCATTTATTATTGTTGATATTATTTAACAGCCAAGGCAAAATGTCTATATGTCATTTGTGCCTACTTGGAAAGATATTCAAATGTATCTATCCGCTGATCAGGGGTTAGCAATACATATCTGCCTTCCAGCAATCTACTCAAACCAGCAGATTCGTTTTTCCAGAGAGCTTTTCCAGATATAACCTTCCAAAGTAGACACATACATATTAGTGACGATGTTTCCCCGCTCTCAAATTCAAAATGAAATCAGATCACTCAAATTCATTCAATACTCCTGTATACAAGCTTCCTGTTGGAACACAATATTATGTTTTCACAGGCATGGACTCAAATAACACCCAAGGCTATGCCAAGGAAGAAGAAAGTACTAAAGACAGACTTTGCCTTAGACTGTAAGGCCAACTGGAATTGACTCTGTTGCCATTACCCAATGCCACTATTGAGCTGAGTAGTTGAATCAGAACAATTGTAGCATAAATTGACATAATATTTGCCGGGCATGGGATGGTTGGGTGTTTGTTTTTTTCGTAATGGAATAGGAGGGATCTATTATTAAAATATTATTGTCATTGTTGCTTTTATGCATTTGTGATGTTCTTTTTATCCCTAACCTCAATAAAACAATATGAGAAAGATTCAATAGTAGCCACTTAGATCATTTTATAAATTAAACTCTATTAAAATTCAATTCTATCCATGGAATTATTACCCACAATGGCTTAAAAAAAGCGTGTCTATGTAGAGAGTCAGGATACTTTTGGACACTAAGTGCTGGGAACAAACAAAGACAAAGGCCAAAACTTCCATTCCCTGTTACTGAACACCTAGAGAAATTTGTCTGGTCCCTTCTGCAAACAGAATGCTGGGCTAAATGGATCTTGGTCTGTTCCAGCAACGCAAGACTTCAAAAAAGAAAGGATGCCACTTTTATAAATATTTCTTTCGTTTTTAAGAAGCACAATCTATCAGCTCCAGTGAAAATAACAAAAAGGGCTTTGATCTAACATGCATCATGACGTGGCCATTGAAAGCATGAAGAAGTGGAAGCAATTCATCTTCCCCAGGTGTTGGCAAGGACGCTGGTGAAAAGGAAATGTGCCAGCCAGACGCCATGCTCTTGAACCACTTACATCTTCACTGCTAGCTAACAATCTGTTAAAGAGCAAATCCTGGTCTTGCCTTTCTTGGCTAGCTTAGCAGTAACATCTCCTTGTACTTAGCGCTGTCTTAGATCTGAGTGATCTCCAACGGCGAAACATATATTATGGTTGATACAGGAGAAAGGAAGACTGGGTTGGGAAACGCCTGTGGGCCTAATTGAAATAAAAGGCTTATAAAAACGTGGAGTGAAGCAGAGACTCATTTTTCATGCTTTGAACCAGATGCCCAAGAACCTGAGCGCAAAACTGGATCCATTTTAGAATGCAGTTTGAGTTCCAGCATTATTTCGCTCTTACAATTCTCAACGTATTGAAAAGCTCTTGCTGCAATTTATTTAGATTCTGCATTTCACACTACACTAAAAGGGCCCTTCCAGGGGAATTTGGAGTTAAATGACTATTTCCCAACCCACCCCCGGGATTTGCTTAGAAATAAATTCACAGTGGCACTGTGACGAGGAGAATGCCTGCTGGACCCCTTCAGAAGACTGCCTTTCCACATGGGCCCATACACAGAGTGACCACAAAAATTATCTCGGGGAAAGTAACAACCACTTTGGTTTCTAATTTAAAGTGAATGACAGGTTGTTTCCACAGTTGCCATACATCAGAAGTATGTATATTTACCACTGCTCTTTGACTGATGTATCATACTTAAGGTCCATAAATAGCAACACCCTAGTGGTCCCAGGCCCTAAGGAAGTTCAATTAGCTTCAACCAGAGCCAGGGCCTTTTCAACACTGGCCCCAGCCTGGTGGAACTCTCTGTCTCATGAGACCAGTGCCTTGCGGAATCTGATTTCTTTCCGCAGGGCCTGTAAGACAGAGCTGTTCCGCCTGGCCTTTGGCTTGGAGTCAATTTGGTTCCCTCCCCCTCTTTCTCCCCCCCCCCCTTTCTCCTCCTGTGAAGAGGCTGCATTTTAATGTTTTTAATGTTGTCTTTTAATCTTGTTTTTTAAGTTGTATTTTAATCAACTTGTTTTTATTATTGGTTGTTAGCCGCCCTGAGCCCGGTCTTGGCTGGGGAGGGCGGGGTATAAATAAAATTTATTTATTATTATTAAGCAGTAGCAAAGGGTGGCACTTGTCAGACCTTCTGACAGGTGGGTCGCTACTGGTGACCAGGAGAGAGAGGGGCAAGATGGCAAGGAGGTTGGTGCTGGGCAAGGACACAGGAAGAGCCAAAATGGCACTCCTGATGGTGTGTTTGCATAGCATTGATCTCCCCACCATCTTGTCCCTCCCTCTCTGCCTCCTGGTCATCAGTACCGACTCACCTGTCAGGAGGCTAGGTAAGTGCCCTCCTGTGCAGTACTATCAGCAAAGAATAATAATAAACTCATTGGGTTGGATAAGTTAGTTGCACTTAGTTCTCACTGAAACCAATTAGACTCGTGTTGGTCATGACTAACTCCTCACACTGTTATAGTCACACACTCACAGGGCTTCAGTGCAAGTTATTTAGTCTAGATCCAACCCTTTTATCGTTAAACTTGCAGGAAAGTTAAGCATCTCCATTGCTATACATTTAAATATACAGTAGTTCACGAAAGCAGGTAATCTGTGTTTACGGAGGAGGAAGGGAAGAGAATATTTACCGTATTTTTCGCTCCATAGGACGCTCCTGACCAAAAGACGCACCAAGTTTTTAGAGCAGGAAAACAAGAAAAAAAATCTGACTCAAATTTTGTACTAAACTATTTAAAACAGCAAATTGTGTGGCTCCTGTCCACTTTGCTGCTTTAAAGCGAGCCATGGTATATAATGATGAGAATGGAAAAAGGACACATTCCATTATAATGTAGCTGTTTTCATTATCATTGGGAAGTCAGTATTGGCAGCAGTCACAAAAACTAAAATTTGAGCATTTTACTGTTATTAATCAAGAATATTAATAGTCAGGGAGAGAAACCAGGGCTGTGCAAATGAGAAGTGCTTGGAGTATGGAGGAACAGCAAAAAGATAATAATAATAATAATAATAATAATAATAATAATAATAATAATAATAATAATAATAATAATAATAATAATAATAATTTATTATTTATACCCCGCCCATCTGGGCGGCTTCCAAAAGAATATTAAAATACTGTGAAGCTAAAGATCAAATGATTGTGCTCCAGTTCCTAAATCTCTGAAGTTTTCTCAAAACTGGCATGGTTGTTTTGAAAGGAAGATTCAAAATGGAGTGACTGAGCAAAGAACAGAGGAGGAAAAGAGGGCAGATAAATAGCTTCCATTCAATACCAAGAGAACACAATGTTTTTGGTTTAGTATAGGTGGACTGTACTTGTAAGAATTTGTATAATGAATTATAGAGTTGGAGTGGAATATCAGAGCCTCTTTTCAGCAGTAAAGATTAGCTACTAGGAACATGGTCCACACACACACAGGATGTCTGGTTATAGCTGTGCAGTTTAAACTGTTCCTGAGCCAGATACCTGCTCAGTTTTAGCTGAAATTACTATTACTGGTTTGTGGAGATGCTTTGCATGTATTTATGACTATTTCCCCAAAACTGCTACTTGAAGAAATCCCCAAACTTACTATTTTTAAACTTCAAATGGAGCTCAGAATCCAGTTAGGCAATCTTTTGCAGTTGAATTAGGAGGCACTGAGAGACAGCAATTTGCTGCTCCCCACCCCCACCCTCCACCCCAGGAGCACACAGCCTTCCCTCTGCTTGCAAACCTTGTCGGGACTTCAGGGGAAAGCAAAGTCTGTAGGCAGAGCAGTGTAGCTCCCCACCCCCAAAGAGCAGCCCAGCAGCACACAGCCTTCCCTCTGCTTGCAAACCTTGCAAACCTTGTCGGGACTTCAGGGGAAAGCAGAGGCTGCCGGCAGAGCCGCGTGGCTCCTCCCCCCCACCCCCAAAGAGCAGCCCAGCAGCACACAATCTTCCCTCTGCTTGCAAACCTTGCAAACCTTGTCGGGACTTCAGGGGAAAGCAAATGCTGTAGGCAGAGCAGTGTGGCTCCTCCCCCCACCCCCAAAGAGCAGCCCGGGAGCGCACAGCCTTCCCGCTGCTTGCAAACCTTGTCAGGACTTCAGGGGAAAGCAGAGGCTGCGGGCAGAGCACCGTGGCTCCTCCCCCACCCCCAAAGAGCAGCCCGGGAGCACAGGACAACAGCGATTTGGCTCCAGGGAACACACATTCGCTCCATAAGACGCACAGACTTTTTCCCTTACTTTTTAGGAGGGAAAAAGTGCGTCCTATGGAGCGAAAAATACGGTAAGTGAAGAGAGGACTTCCGGGGTGGCGCCTCCGGTGATGGCGGACTCCCTCTGAACTGGAGGGACCAGCTCCGCACGAAACGGGTCTTTTCCGCTGCGGCGTAGCGGGGACCCTTCTGAAAATCACAGGCGGATGAAGCCTGTGACTGTGGGACTCGGCGGGCACCTTTAGCGCCCCCCCAACCCACTAAGGAACCCAGAAACAGGCTCCAAAGTGAAGAGGGGGAAGTGGCGCAGTGCTGTGAGTCGATTGCTTTTTCTGTGGAGCGAAGCCGCACAGCCGTTGCCGGAGAGCGCTGCCTTTTTCCTGGGACAATTTGGCAATGAAAAAAACTAACCGTGAGTACTGGAACTCTAAACACCTGGATTTTAAACAAGAATTGGCGAAATAAAAGGAACTTGGACTCTAAAATTTACCCTAATTTGGTACTGAAACGGAAAGGGCTAAACAGGAAGTCACCCTTCCGTTTTCTTGTGGTTATAACAAAGCAAAGGCAACGTAAACTAGAGCCTTAAAAATCACTTTTAAAGGATCGTCTTTCATCATTCAAAATTGTGGAACCCCCCTTCGGAAGAAGGGGAAGAAGGGGGACTTTTATTGAGTTATTTAAACCTGCGGAAATAAAGTGAAAGTAAAGTAATTTTCCACTGTCCTGACCCTGGAGCGGGATGTCGGATTTGACGATTGAAGCTCATTGACCAGAAATAAATGCTTTGACAGATAGTTAAAAGGAGGGAAATATTGTGATTCCATTGTTTCCTTTCGTCTCTTAAAAGAACAAATATGGACAAAATATCTTAAAGAAGAAACTCTGTTGCTATTGTTTTCAAGGAAAAGAACATTCAGAAGTTTTTCCCCCTAGAGGGGAACTATGAAACTGTAACTAAATCCTGGGAACTTGCGGCTGTTACTGATTACAACTGTGGGAAAGAATTTTGTGACCTTGCAGGACAATGCCTTCAGAAGCACTGTTGGGTGCTTTCTGTGAAATAAACGCCCTATTGGATCAGTTAAGTCAGAAGATGGTTTTTATGACTAATGCTGCCAGAGCCTTTGATCAGGTAGTGGAAAAGTACATGGAGCCCATTCAGGAACTAAAACAGGAGCGTGCCATGACAGAACAACAGAAAGAAGAGGACTTTGTTGAATCTGGGACGCCAGGGATGGAGGGACTTTTGGCCCAGCAGGAAAATGAGCCTTTGGATCTGATAAATGAACTTGGAAAAAAACCAGATTTGGAAAGATAAAGTTTGGATTGAACTGGAAATGGGGGGCTGGACTGACCCCCCTTTGCAGGGATGTTTGGACTTTCCGAGTCTGGTAATGGGCCGTCAGAGTTTTGGAGCTGTTGGGACTTTTAATTTTGGAGGGAATTTGAAATATGTTTTTAAACATCACATGGAGCTTAGTCTGGACCGTGAGATAAGGGCTGATTTGTTGAAAAGGGTCAAAAACACTATTAAGCTGGAGTTCCCGCGAGTGAAAGGAAAATATGAAGAAGAGCTGCGGAAGGGACATGGAAGAGATTTGAAGGCCTCGGATATAAGAGCACCGGGTTAATGTGCCAGACTAATGGGACAAAAAAAAAAAAAAAAAAGACTGACAACCCCAGGACCGGGGGGAGGGGACGCTGGAAGAAGATTGGATTGTTTATATTTTACTGTATCTTTTTTATATATTATTACTACTAGAAATGTTTTATGAATGTTGGGAAAATGTTGAAATGAAATAACTTGGCTCTTGTAAAAATGTTTAAAGAATTTGGCAAAAAGGTAATGGTTATGAGAAGTTGGTAAAAAAGATTTAAGTTTTAAGCTTTAAGGTTGTTTTTATAAGCAAGATGATAATAGAGTAAGGTAACGTAAAGATAAAATATTATGAATTATGGAAAGGATTTGCTGTGATAATTATCAATCAAGATACAAGAGATGGGAGGAGGAGGTCATGGAAAGAAGGTAACGGAAATTGGAGAATTTGAAAGTGATGGGTTTATTTTTTCTTTTTCTCTTTATGCTTTGTTTTTTTTTCTTTTTTGTAACTTTGTCTTTTTCTGTGTAATTTAAAAAAAAATTTTTTTGCTTCAATAAATATCATTTAAAAAAGAGAGAATATTTAAGTGAAGAGAAGTATGTTGCTCATGTGATACTTGTAACACAAAGATAAATAATCTCTCACACAATTACTGTCCTGTATGAGGTAAGGTAAAGGACCCCTGGATGATTAAGGCCAGTCAAAGGTGACCATGGGGTTGCAGCTCTAATCTCGCTTTCAGGCTGAGGGAGCTGGCGTTTGTCCACAGATAGCTTTCCAGGTCATGTGACCAGCATGACCAAACCGCTTCTGGTGCAATGGAACACCATGACGGAAACCAAAGTTCACGGAAACACCATTTACCTTCCCACCGGAGCGGTACTTATTTCTCTACTTGCACTGGCGTGCTTTTGAACTGCTAGGTTGGCAGGAGCTGAACAGAGCAACGGGAGCTCACCCCGTTGTGGGGATTTGAACCGCCGACCTTCTGATCAGCAAGCCCAAGAGGCTCAGTGGTTTAGACCACAGCGCCACCCACGTCCCTATAGATGAGGTGAGAATGGACTGGCTAGCACCCTAGATGGGTAGCTACCGTATTTTTCCATGTATAAGACTAGGTTTTTTAACCAAAAAAATTAAAATTGGGGCTCGTCTTATACACGGGTAGTGCTGAGGGGTGTTTTCTTAATTTGGAGTCCCCCAAAATAGGGGGCGTCTCATACACAGAAAAATATGGCAATTTCCTTCCTCTTTGGCATGTGGCTTGGATCATAAACCAGTGCCATCTGGATGGGATCCTTTTACCACATTCTTTCTTATGCTGAGCAAACATCTCTGATTTGCACATGTAGCTTTCTGCCTCTTTCCGCATTATGATCAGGATGCTAGTTTACCTGTACGCATGTGTTGCAGCTAAGGTATGCTGAGCATGAAGTTAGAAACAGAAGCTCTTGCCTTAGGACAGTAGCTAAAATACATGAGCTTCTCTTTCCTCCTCTTGAATTCAGTTTTAGGTGGCAACGTGTGCCTCTATCTGAACAAAACATTTCAAACAGTTGTTTATGACCATCCTTTTTAGGGGCAGCCCATTTTTATCAATATGGATAAACAAGGGGGGGGGTGTGAAAATCATAATACATATGTAAGACAGTTGTTTAGGATTCTCTTATAAATTGCTTTTTAAAACAGTTTGTGACATCCACCCTACTGCTGAAATGCAAGACTTTTAACACTGAGGAGTGTGGAATACCCAGGAACACTATTTTCAACGGTAAGAAATCTCATCAGCTGTTTCACGTCCGTGTCCATTAAATCGCAGCTCAAAGAGAGGTATGGGGAAGATGAATTGATGCTACTCAAAAGTAAAAAAAGGGGGGGACTGACAGGGGGACGTTTCAGAAGGAAGAGGAAGGAGACAACCCAAAAATTTGTTATGTATGAATAACTGTGGTTGCAATATGCATTATTTCTTCATGCATTCCCATGGCTGGGGTGGGGGGGGGTGGAGAAAGAGAGAGAGAGAAGAATGGATATTGTGAGCCAAACCACATGTCTTACATTTTTTCCCTGAATATGACCCAACGCAAAGCATTCAAGATCAGAGAAGCCAAGAGCCATATGGAAATTGCATGGACGAAGATTAAAAGCTAACATTCATATTAGAAAAGAATGAGATTGCAAACTGATGCTTCAAAACTAAATTCTGTCTAACTTGTCCTTTTCCAGCCAGTGCTTCCCCAAAGCCTGTGTCTTTCTTTCTTTCTTTTTTTACAACGTTAAGATGAAATTGTAACAACTGTAACCCAAAATGTTTTTTTTAGAATCCCACTTTGGGCAGTAGGAAAAAGTCATTTTAAAGCAGCAAGGAACAACTGGGAACAATCCGCTCTGATTACACTTATCATTCTGGAGAATTACCAACTCCAAACTTTGACCCTCCAGATAATGTTGGCTGGTGGGCCAAAGTTGGGAGATGTAGTGCAAACATCTGGAGGGCCAAACATCAGGCTTCTCAATGAACAGGAGGTGCTTCTGGTCTCCTCCCACCCACAGGGAGGAAATGGTGAGGGCTGCCCTCTGGGGTCTCCCTCCATGTGATTCAGAGTGGGGCCCTTCTCCCCTTTGATTCCCATTGTTGGATAAGACTGATCTGATCTGCCCCCTTGTCCCTGTTGTATATATTCTTCCCTGGCGGGGGTGGGTCATCATTTTGTGGTTTGCCTCTGGTGCCAAAATGTCTTGGGCCAGCCCTGATTCAAAGTGTGATAAATTCTGGTCTGAAATATCTCTAAAGACATTTAGAATTGTTAAATCTTTGGGGATGCTTCTAATTCCTGGTTTCATCCAATTTAATTGGCTTTGTGGATCTAAATTCCTAGAATGCATTCAACATGGCAGCCAAATTGTTCTAGGCTGTGATCCCAACCTCATTTGCTTGGAATCATGTTCCACTGTAAGCAATTCCAAGTAATGTATTCAGGATTGGTGTGACAGCCGGTATCAGGAAGCTTGGAAATAATTTTACACGACGTTTAGCAAAGATGTTCGATATCTAACCCAATGAAGCCAGAATGGGTTTTTCCACACAATCCTTCTATGACATGCAGAGGATGCAAGCTGCTTTTAGAGGGGTTTCAATGGATTGTGGTCATGCTTTACAAATGGTGAATACCAAGAGGGAATCAGCAGAGGGGAAAGTGGCGCAACTAGCATCAAATTAAGTGTTACTACTAAATATTACAAGCAAACAGGCTCTTTGGGAAGGGGTGGTTTTGAGGAATGGCGAGTGTGGGTGTTTCGTTCACTACTCCCCTTCAAAGGTGTATCCACACACCACCTTTCTTCCGTGGGGTTCAAAGGTGTGCTTAGTCCCACAAACACAAGTGAAACCCTGCAGCAGAAACATGGCTTGGGGGGAGGCAGGCGATTTGGAGCAGAGAAGAAGCAAGCAAATCAGCATTAAGCAGGGCCAATTCAGAGCAAAGAAGCACATCACCTTATCCCTGCTACTTCTGTATTCTAAATTGTGTTTTCCCAAAGCATCTCTCTCTCTTTCTCCCTCCCTCTGGCCTTATGCTGGCCTTTGGCCGTAATAAAGATTCTCCTTCTAAGGCCATTGACTTTGTTGTATGTGCCCTTACCATGTGGCATATAAGCAACAACACCTGGAACCAGAAAGGGTCATGGCAGATAAAGGAGTATCTTCTGTCCTAATTACTGTACCTTCTTACCTATTCTCTTTAAGCCCCAATGTTATTAAAACATTTAGGACAAACGCTAGAACATGAGCAGTGGTGAAGTTTTTATCGGGGATTGCAAGAACCAATGATCCCTATCTTTAAGTCTGAACAAAATGCTTGTTTAACCTGGAGGTAGGCTGTCTGAATTGTGCATTGCTTTGTAACGATTTGTTGGGTCTCTGGACCGTAATAAAGATTGATGATGATGATTAAAACATTTAAGGTAACAGCCCAAAACACACTTACTATGGAGCAAACCCAACTGAACACAATGAAACTTGCTTCCAGTAGCGTGCGGTGATTTTTTTCCACAGGGGAACAGTTAGGGCCAGAGGTGTTGGCTTGTGAGGGGCATCGATGTCATGCATGTGACACTGCGATGTCCTGGCGTCGCACATGTGAGCATCGCACCTCCCTCCCTAAGCCAGGTAGAAGCTTCTCGGGGTTTGGGAAGGAGGCACCAGGGGAACATTTAGGTGACTAGTCTAGTCCCCTTAGTCCACTGACCGCGCACCACTCCTTGATTCCATGCACAGGATTGTATTGTGTGCATTTTATCATCCCATTCTGATAAATCCAGAATGGGATACATCTCCTAGATTTTGAAAAACCTGAATTTTTAGATTAAAGCAGGCTTCAACAGTGTGAAACGGAACTCACTGCTTAGCAAAAGGCACAGCTGAGGCCTTTACAAGCCGGTCTAACTGCAGCACAACGTGCGTTAAAAGTATTCCAAATAGCATCATTTGCTACAGGGCCAAAGCTTATCACAGCAAGCAAAACCACAGGAGGATTGCAAGGCAGCAGCGCCGCTGTTGCATTCAAAGAAAGGCACGCTCGTTCATTTTTGAAGTCGAAGCTTAGGCTTGACCACAAATTCCTTGCTCAGTGTAGGATTCTCTAATGCATTCCATATGAGCAGCACAAGTAATCTTTGCTCTTCAGATTCATTCACTTACTGTTGCATCTTCTGAATTCCCATTGGGTACTTCTATTGCCCGGATAGTTGTGTCTACCCTCACCTTTGCCCTTGTTACAAACTGGATGACGGATGAACTGTCCTAAGGATTGAAAAAAAAACAGTAAAAGTTGAGTAACTCTGTCAATTCTACAGCCTTCAAAGACTTTTAAGCACCAGCTCTTTTATGGACTCAAATCAGATGCAAGGTCCATAAAGGTCCAATATCCCAGATTTAAATCCAACACATCCCATTAATTTTGATATATAGACCTCTTTTTTGTTTTCAAACTCAGATCTGATATGCGTAAAAAGCTCTTCAGTCCGGATACGTCGCCCAATTAAAAGAATGCAACACACTGACAAACATCACCAGCAAAGAACATCTTAACCTGAATTATTTCCACATAATAAGGAACAGATATTTAGATACAATTACTAAATTGCAGTTGCACACAGTACTGGTTAAAACATTGCATTATCAAAATATATCCTGACATGACTCACTGCAAAAAAAGCCTAAATATGTGTACGGTGGTGTTTTGTTTTTTTTTAATTCTTCTGCTGCAACAGTGAATTAGTCTTGTGTTTCCTATGAAGAGTCTGAGCATGAGGAGTCTAAATACAAGGAGCCAGTAACCCTTTTAAGTCAACGGTTCTTCTAGAATGTCAAATTATTTCAGGTTACAATCAAGCAGTGAATAAATTTTATGACATATATAAATAAAACTGCATCCTATGGCCTCAAGAATTACAGCATCCTAATCACATGACTGTTATATGGCACTGCAGGACCATAGTGGCAAATTAGAAAGCACAACTGGAGTTATAATGTTCTTTGTTATTTCTTCCTGGCTATAATAATTATTTATACCCTGCAGCTCTCACCTACGCAGTGTCTATGGTCAAAGGGGCTCCTAAATGTGCACTGTCCTCTGGCACCAAGTACATAATCCAAGGGTGTGTTGTGTACCACCCCACACAGGGCCAGCCCTATCATTGGGCAAAGTGAGGCAATGCCCCTGACATATGGGGGCAGCCGTAGCAGGTCCCTGGTTGCTATTCCTCTCTACACCAGGAATACACCACTTCACCAGTGTGGTGTAGTGGTTAAGAGCGGTAGCCTCGTAATCTGGGGAACCGGGTTCGCGTCTCCGCTCCTCCACATGCAGCTGCTGGGTGATCTTGGGCCAGTCACACTTCCTTGAAGTCTCTCAGCCTCACTCACCTCACAGAGCATTTGTTGTGGGGGAGGAAGGGAAAGGAGAATGTTAGCCGCTTTGAGACTCCTTAAAGGAAGTGAAAGGCGGGATATCAAATCCAAACTCCTCTTCTTCTTCTCTACTGGAGGGCAGAATTGTGTCTATTACATGGCTTGGCCTGCCCCACCCCCACGCCGTTAACTCTGGCACAGTGGAGGGTGCTGCCCTATCAACGGGGGGGGGGGATCAAATATATTTTATTATTTTTTCATAGATTTCACATATAATTCCAATACAGTGGTACCTTGGGTTACATACGCTTCAGGTTACATACGCTTCAGGTTACAGACTCCACTAAACCAGAAATAGTGCTTCAGGTTAAGAACTTTGCTTCAGGATGAGAACAGAAATCACGTGGGGCGGCATGGCAGCAGTGGGAGGCCCCATTAGCTAAAGTGGTGCTTCAGGTTAAGAACAGTTTCAGGTTAAGTACGGACCTCCGGAACGAATTAAGTACTTAACCCGAGGTACCACTGTACATAATGTATTTTTTTTCCTTTTGCTTTATCAACTTCCCATCCCGTTCACATCCAGCGTTCAGAAGTCGGACGATGGGAGGCATGAAAATATGTACAAGTTTAAAACGCATTCCACTTATGTTTGCTGGAACCATTCCAGATAATTCGATCGTAATTCCCGTAGTGTGGCGGATCATGTACAGGCACCTTAAGAGTATAATTCAGGCAACGATGCGCACCTTTTTCAATATCTCGGTATTCAACAGCATATGCACATCTATGCTGCGGGATTCTGCTTTAGCTAGTGAGCTTAAGTTGCAGCGTATAATTAGGCAGGACCTGCCTGGTCTTTCGCAGTCCTAAGGGAGAAAAGTAGAAAGCTGTGAGACAAGTAAGGAAAGGTGCCAAAATTAAAAGAAATGCTCTTTGGCTTTTCTGACTAGATGGGTAACATCAGCCCTGGTTTCGTAACTCCTGTCCAACTTCTCTAGAAACGTATCCTAGAGAATTGTAGGAACAAGTGACTGTCACACAGGCCCCCAGGGGTAGGGGAGGCCAGGATCTGGCCCGCTGGGCTGGAAAGCTTCTCTGTCTCTGTCATAGACAATCTGGTACAGATCTCTCTATGAAAGATCCCAGGTGGCGCAACAACTATTCATGCAAACAAGGTCCTACTTTTTAGCTCAGCGCCGCATCACTTACGCTTGTGGATCTAGGATCCTTGATTGACTGAAGAGTAGGATAAAAATGCTTTAAATAAATGAAGTTTCAATCTTCAGCACCCCTGGGTGGGTAAAGATATATTTTACGGGGGAGCCATTGTCAGTCAGTGCTGATAACTGTGAGCTAGGCGAGTCCATAATCTGATTTAGTATAAAAGAGATTCTGCTGTTTCTGTACTTTTGCTGCACTGTAGAATAAATTAACTGAATAAAGTAGCTGAAATGGCTGATCAGCTGAATGAACAGCTTTATCATTCAGTTTAGAGCCTGTTCCCAAACAGTAAAGAAACTAGTCTCGGGTATACAAGAACTACAATCCAAAAGCTGTAGTGTGTCATCTTAAATCATACTAACGCTGGTCCCATGGACCCTTTCCTGGGAGCGAACCCAATGCACATAGTGGGACTTCTGAGTAAACATGCATAAGATGGTACTGCAAAGGGTCACAATACATGTGATTTGGGAGATCTGTGATTCTTGGCATCTTTATTTTTTTGCTAGAGGCACTGGGGAATCAGCACAAGGGGGAAAGGTTAACTGCTCTTCTTACTGCCGTACAGCCACAATTCAAATTATAGGGTTCCCATGGTTGGTTTAAGGAAAAGAAAAGAACATCAGGAGATCCAGTCATGGAAGTCCTGGATTATAAGGTTCATGGCCTCTTAAGGCTGCATCATCCACTGAAATACTATCTCTACTTTAAAAAAATATCCATCAATATTATTCTCTCTCTAAATGCTGTAAGTAGCAGAAGAGCTTACTCCTGTCCCTTTAGGAAACCTTATCCTTGCCCAGAAGCTATCTATTCCACTACAGAAGAACACCCCCATTACACAAGATTGTGTTTCTCCTTAATTAACTCCATTTGATGGGAACCCCGTGAGAAGATTGTTCACATGTCAATTGTACCATCTCACTGGGTGTTGACAAGTGTTAATAGCCGACTCCCCACTATGTATGTGATGAATCTCAGATGTCCCAAGGAGAGCTGGCCTCCACCTGATTTGCTGATTTCCTTTCTTTCTCCAAACCTTTTTTAGGCATTACAGATATAGACCATCTTAGACCTATACAAAATTTTTGAAATATATACAAAGAAACAGCCATATATAGTAACAGAAATTTTCATTGGAGTGTCTTCCCACCAAACTGTGCCATTTACCACTCTAAGAGATACTATGGACAGAAACTGGGTTAATATCAGACAGATAGAATCTGATATTTTCATTGTGCCTTGATTATAACTACCCAAGAAGGGGGATAACATGTGTTTACGTAGCTGGTGGTACAGTGGACAGTAGAAAAGAATACGTTTAATAATAATAATAATAATAATAATAATAATAATAATAATAATAATAATAATATATTATTTATACTCTGCCCATCTGGCTAGGTTTCCCCAGCCACTCTGGGTGGCTTCCAACAAAATATTAAAATACAGTGGTCTGTTAAACATTAAAAGCTTCCCTAAACAGGGCTGCCTTCAGATGTCTTCTAAAAGTCTGGTGGGAGGGAGTTCCACGGGGCGGGTGCCACTACCGAGAAGGCCCTCTGCCTGGTTCCCTGTAACCTGGCTTCTTGCAGCGAGGGAACCACCAGAAGGCCCTCGGCGCTGGACTTCAGTGTCCGGGCAGAACGACTGTTCCACCAATTGCTGATTTCCTTCTTTCTTGACAACCCTTTCTCCAAAACCGTCAGACATAACAATAATAATATCCCCCCTCCCCCGCAATGCTTTTGTCGTCTCTTTTAATGTTTTCTATGGATCCCAGTATGACTATTTGCAAATCAGCTGGAGATACTCAGTAACTGAACCTGTCTTAGGAACTGGACCAGTCTTGAGCAACTGCAGAATATGCTATATTTCTATAGTTGACTGAATCCCTTTGCTAATTCAAATGATCTGTCTCAACCATGTGCAAACTGCTCATGTCTAATATGACTCGCTTAACAGCAATGAGATGAATAAAGGCACCTTAAAATAGCAACAACTATACAGGTCTAGATATTTTGGATAAAGGATATTTAATGCAGGTATTTCAACTGTGGATTGTCAGGGCACAGCTCTGAACCTGTTCATTCTTTCAAGGATCATGTATTGCTTCATCACAGTATATTACTCTAATTACTGGCTGTATGCATTGTGTTAGAACAGGGGTCAGCAAACTTTTTCAGCAGGGGGCCAGTCCACTGTCCCTCAGACCTTGTGGGGGGCCAGATTATATTTTGAAGAAAAAAATAGGAACAAATTCCTATGCCCCACAAATAACCCAGAGATGCATTTTTAAAGAAAAGCACACATTCTACTCATGTAAAAATACACTGATTCCTGGACAGTCCACAGGCCAGATTTAGAAGGTGATTGGGCTGGATCCGGCCCCCGGGCCTTAGTTTACCTACCCATGTGCTAGAACCTAAACTTAAGGCTGCATGTGAGAATGCATGAAAAGTGGGAATAATTATGTTTTTCTACATCCATTTTTCACACAGCGGAATGTCAACTTGGCAAACACATCAGTGAACTATCTTCTTCCTTTTGTAACAAATCTTTTCTGGGTTGTGGGCAATGATATAGCAGATCGGATCAATGGATAAAGACAAGGATTCTCTACTGACAGTTATGGACATTAACTCAGTGTGCTCTCTTTTAGCTGTAAGAGTAGTGGGTACCCCATGCATGTATGAGGCTCTGGAATATGGCAACTGACTTTTTAGAAGTCGAAAATGAAGTTAGCTTCTTACCAATACTTTCCTCCCAGATTTGGTAAAAAAGGCAAATATTGTGTGGAAAATGTTCTCCTTTTCTTGAGGAATGACACATGGGGTTGGATTTTTCTGAAAAGAGCAGTTTCCTTTGTCCTGGGCAACCTAAGAAAGGTCACAACAACACAAAAATAATTGATTTACCCTCTTTTGTAAATACACCACCTTTTCCATTAGATTAATTTAGATTTTTTTTAAAAAAAAGAAATAAAAGGGGGGGGGAACCATACCTTTCCCATATGGGCAACCAGGAAAAAAATGAAACAAAGACCACTCCTGTAAGGGCTGCCAGTTTCTTATATGCTTTTCCTTACTTACATATATTAACAGCAATGAATGGAAATAGAAAATTGTCTATTGTCAATCCTACCGGATTTTGCCTACTGAGAACCAATTATTTCCTTTCCATCTTAGTGACTGGTAAGTTCTAAAATGCCTTTATTTGGAAGCAAGCAGTTTTTATTTCCATGGTTGTTAAGTTAAAGGAGCAGTATAGTTGCCATTCTCACTCCACACCAGTTTGGTAATATCAGAACTGCTGGACTTCCGGGTTGGCGCGAACAGCTAATGGCGGATTCCCTCTGAGCTCCGGAGGGAATCGGCTCTGCTGGGGACGGGTCTTGCCGCGACGGCGATGCGGGGACCCTCAAAAACCTCAGGCGCGGATGCCTGAGGACCTGGTGACTCGGTGGGCACCTTAAGCGCCCTCCCCGACCCATGAAGAGCCTTTTTAAAGGCTGCGGAGAGGGTACGGAGAGTGGCGTGGTACTGGGAGTAGACCGCTACCCCAGCGGAGCGGAGCCGTGTGCCATGGCTGAAGAGCGCTGACTTTCTTCCTCAAATTTGGACCCAAAAAAGAAGCAACCCGTGAGTAGATTGGAACCTGGACTTTAAAATATTGATCCGTAAATTCAGTACGACCGGGGGATGTGTTAAAGGGAAGTCCACACCCCCCCTCCTGCAGACGATTTAAAGCAATAGCAGGAAAACTAAGTTGGAGAGCCTACCCTTTTGGGGTGAGTTTAAAAAGACAGTAACTTTCACGATTGGATGAAAGAAGTGTGGAGCTGGAGTGCAAGAGTGGTGTTTTAGAACTTTTTCTTTTGCCGTTTGTAATCCCCCCTCCCGGGCCCGGGAGAGTCCTGTTTCTGAGCCTGTTGAAGAGGAAAGGAGTTTGACAGCTGTCAAAAGCTGTCAAACGGGTGACTTAAAGTGAAAGAGTTTGCTACCCAAGATCTCTCTGGACTAAAATTGATATAAATTAACTAAAGTGTTTGGATACAAAGAAATAAATCAAGAGGAAAAGGATTGTTGGGAAAAGATTACTGTAACTAGATTCCCCCTAGGGGGAAGTCTGAGACATTACAATGGCTGTGGATGGAAACTTACTAGCTGAGTTAGAAAAAACATTCTATCTTGTGGGAATTCTACAAGAGCAGAGTCTTGCCATGAATAAACAACTTATGACCTTGACTGCTGGAATAAGCAGCTCTGCTGAAAGTATGGAGGACTTGAGTGAGAAAAAATCTGCAGCCGAGCGGAAAGAGATAACGCAAGAAGGAAATGAGACTAAACAAGTACAGGAGAAAGTACAGATGGAAGGTACAAATCAGAAGCCCATACAAATGGATTATAAACAAGAAGACCCTTGGATTATGTGGAGTATAAATCTGCAAAAGATCCGCAAGATGAAGGAAAAGGCCCCTGGAATACTGGGAATCCAAGAATTTAAAAGAAAGAAGAAATATGACTGGGGCCTTCATCTTTATTTTCATTCTGACTCTTATCTTTATTTCTATTCTGATTTGGAATATGAAGGATTGGTGGAAATTTTGCAGCAGTTGGTTTCAAGTGCTTTTGTGGGAAGAAAATCTGGCCTGACTGGGATACAACTCCTTCGAGATCCGAAGACCAACATGAAGGATTACCAACAAAACCGGCGGAGAGGAACTGAAAGAGATTTGAAGGCCTCGGACGTGAGGAACCCAGGCTAAGAACTGCTATTTTGGACTTGTACTTGGGAAGGGACGGAAACCGGGGATGGGAGGAGGGGAAAACAGAATTTCAAAAACACTTATGATTTTGGGTTTAGTTAATATGTTTTATGTTTTATAAAAAATGGGAAATCGATGGAAGAGACTTTCGAGTCCAACTTTAGGAAAGAACTTAATTTTTTACAAAAGATGTAATATTAAAATGGTAAGAAGACAAAATAATAATTTGCTGATATAACTATGGGAAGTGGGATGCAGGAAGTGGGGTGGGGGGAAGTCAACGACCAAGGTTAAGAAAGTAAGATCTCTGAAATTGTACGTGTTCTTGTCTTTGTCTTTTATGTGTGTGTTGTGTTGTTATAAAATTTTGAAAAACCAATAAAAATTTTATAAAAAAAATAAAAATATCAGAACTGCTGGATCATATAGGAGTTATTCTCAAGGGATGTTGTTGGATGAGAAATAACCCCTCCTATGGGAACTGGTTCTAATATTACTGGTGCTGGGTCAGTCTGGGGTAGAGGCATGGAGAAGTGGCAACCATGCCTTCAGAAGTATGCTACCAATGCAAAAAGAGAACTGGATGTGATTGTAGGTATGCGTGTCCTTTTGGTGAGGGAGGGGTTTACTGATGCAATCCTGACACCTTTTTAAATCACCGCCATGCATACAATAAGAGCAAAATTGCTTTCTTGTAGTCTTTTCTCAACACAAACCAACATGCACATCGGTGAAACACTGCACAAAAGGAACACAATTACAATCAGATATATGGTCAAGGTGGATTTTTAACAATGCTTTATCAATGTGCACATGTGCCACTGTATGCAGAGAGGGGGAAATTCGCTCATGAATGAAAACAAGTGAGAGCTACTCCAAACTGTGCATACAGAACACTCTGTAAGATATTCAGAAACAAAAAACGAATCAGCTGAAGATTCCTAATGCAACAAATTCTATTACAGAAACAAAACCAAGTAACTAGCGGGAAATTTGGGGAATATCCCTTGCATTCACATCCTTTGTATATTCTTTGTTCCTCAATAATGGTTTCTCAATTACTTCTTCCCAACCATCCCATGCCCTCCCACTAACCTTTTTTTTGCATGTGGCATTTTTGCACTTGCACATGCAAAAATGCACACCTCTCATGAATGGCCTCTAGATATTATGGACTACAGCACCCATCACTCTCAGCATAGCCAATGATTAGAGGTTGATAGGAGTTGCAGTCTTCTGGAGGGCACCATGTAAGGTACCCTTGCTCTGAAGTTTCTGCAGACTATTCCTGTTCCTAGCAGTGTGGAGCAAGCTGGAATAACGTAGCGGAGTGCTTGTGAATGACAAATTGCAATTTCTCAAGAGGCACCCTTCTGAGATGAATATGAATCAGCTGACTCTGTTTGCCCCTAAAACAGATGTTTTCTTCACAAGCTCCATAGTATGCTGACCTCGGTGACTTGTCAAATGTTTTATCTTATAATAGTTGTCAGAGCTGTTTTTGGCATGTATCTTTTAACAAGTATTTCCTGACGTATTCGCAGTGCAAGTCCACAAACTAGGTAACTTGTAACACACACATCCCCTTTTTTAAGCAGAAGATCCAACTTCTTTCAAAAGTGGACACTGCAAAATAAATAGCTGTACACGGCCTCTCCAAATGCGGAAACAGTTTGTTCTCCTGGACAAATTTACGACTTACAACAAGCAAATAGGGGATGCTTTGCACATGGCAAGAGGCTGCAAAAACAGATGTGACAAGTGATGTTTCTTCTTTCTGCCCGTTTCCTTTCAGTGTGCAAAAAGTGTGCTTGTGAACAGGGAAAGGGGAGACAGCTCCAGTAGGAAACCACATGCTTTGTATCTCCAAATAGAAAAATCTCTTTCTGAAACCCCAGAAAGCTAGATGGAGTAATGATCTCACTCAGTGTAAAGTAGCATTCTATGTCCTTATCTACCCATGAGAAAATTGCATGAGCTTCACAAGCAGCCAAACATAACAAACATGTGTCCTGCAGCTGATCCATGGTCACTGATGGCATTGCTTATCATACACGCAGTGCTACAACCTCCTTCACTTTCCCTTGCCAATGAGCTGGCCTCTGCTAGCTCCTTCTTGCTAATCTACATTCTTGTTTTCAGAAAAACTTAAGAGTTTATGCACTTTTGGAATGCCCATGCTAAATTGGTCTACCAAGCAGCTTAAGAGAACAGCACGCATAATATCATAGAAAGCAGTAGCCAATGTGCTGCCCACCTCTATGTTACAACTTCCATCATCCCTGACCATTATTCATAGCTAGCTGGAGCTGATCAGAATCAAAAGCCCCAGTTTCTGCAGGGCACCTTGTCATAACTATTCTCTGAACAATACTGGAACCTTTTAAGGTCGCCCATTTGAAGAAAAATAACTGTAATGGGTCAATTCACACCTACGTCAAACTTCTCTGAACTTTTGTGGCAACCAAAATAAGGCGTGACTGCCCCTCTTTGGTATGGCTAACAAAGACATTCAAGTGTTTGTGAACAGGAAGAACACATTGCATCGAATGTATCAACAGTGAGGGAAAACATTTGTTTTATTTAATTTTAGGGCTCACTAAAGGCTCACGTCTACTGTTAACACCACCATACATGGAATCCAAGCGGCAAGTTTACGTGTAACATTCCTGTGTCCAAGCACTCCATGGTTTAAATCCAAGGCTGTGCTTACATTTTGTCTTTCTCTGGTGGCAAAGGAGGGTAATTTATCCACTGTACGGATGCCAAGTGCTACTTGATATGGGGCAAAGTATCTTGCAGGAATTGTCCAAGTAACTGTTACATGGATCCAGCCATTATTGGTCCACAAGGGGCTAAATAAATATACTGGGGATGGCAGGTGGTTTTCTTAAGGCAGCAATATATTGCTTGCTTTCTTCAGCTTTGTGGGTCACAAATTGTTCAGAGCTGAAGCAGAGTTTTATCCTTCAAATTCCTTCCGTCTCTCTTTTATCCTTGAGTATGTGCAATTTCAGGCAGTTCCTCCATCTAATGGAGCTGGCAGCACTATTAACAACTTAAGTAGTTCACATCTCATTCAGAATCTGGCATCAGATAAAGGCTGCAATCCTATATATACACTCAGTGGCGTAGCGTGGGGGGTGCCAGGGGTGCCGGCCGCACCGGGCGCAACATCTGGGGGGGGCGCAGGTCCAGAGGGAAGGGACAAGTTCCTTCCTCCGCCGGGCTCCCTGCCGCCACCGCCAGCCTTGCGCCCTAGCGCGCGCGCGCCCCCCGCCGCCGCTGCGGCTGCGCTCCACTCACTGCTCGCAGGAGGAGCAGCCGCTGCAGCAGCGCCACCGACACCTGGCCGGGCACGGGCAGCCTCCGCACCCCGACGCCACCGCCATCCCCTCGGCCCAGCCACAGGCGGCGGCTGCTTCTGCCGACTGGGAGGGAGGAGAGCTCCGAGGGGCCTCGCCGCGCCCTGCGCTCCCCAAAACCCTCCGAGAGGAAGCCGGCGGGCGGGCGAGGGTCTCCCGGCAGAAGGGGGCGCCGCTGGCTCCGGCTCTCAGCGCAAGTCTCAGCCGCGGAGGGGGGGAGGATGGAGCACGGCTGGAAGCCCCCGGACCCGGCTGGGAGGAGGAGAGGCGCTCGCCAAGCCCGGATCTGGAGCTCCACCTACAGCCCAAGGAGAGGAGGGGCGGGGAGGCCCCCAGGGGAGGGGGCTTCGGCTGCCTCGGCCCGCGGGGGCTCCACAAATAATAAATTTAATAAATTCCTGCTGAGCCTTTGGGGGGGTCCTTGGCTCCTTCGCTCGCCCCCAGCCCCAGTGGCGTAGCGTGGGGGTGCAGGGGGCCGGGCGCAACATCTGGGGGGGCGCTCGCACTTGAGTGCTAAAATCCACGGGTTAGGGGGCGCAAATTACTTGCCTTGCCCCAGTTACTGACAACCCACGCTACGCCACTGTATACACTTACTTGGGACTGCTCCACTGAATCAGTGGGCTTACTCCTGAGTATACATATATAGGATTGCACTGCATGGCAGAACTTTTTGTGTTCTATTATATGGAAGTTGGTACTCCACTAAAGAAGAACCAATCTGACAACAGTGCCTTCGTTATCTTCTCTTTTTTAAAACTGTGTTTAATTTCAAATGCAACTCTCTCTCTCCCCCTATATAAAAATGTATTTTTATGCTGTGAACCACCTTGAGATCTATGCATGAAGGGTGGTATATAAATTTAATATATACAAAAAATAAATACAATCACCCCTTACTGAGAACATTTGACCTCTCTTAAGTTTAAGACAGACTCTTTTTACTTTGGATGGTGTAATGGGAATTGGGGTTGCTTATGCGTAAACTGCCAACTGCTCCAAGCTAGTCGTATAGCTAAAACTTTCCCTGGTTTGACAGCCCTTGAAACGCGACTGTCTTAGTCACTGGCAGAATCCGTGAGTGGGCGGGACCTAAATTTCTTCCAACATAGAAATTCTTTGACGCCCAGTCTCCTCCTAGATTCTCTGCGCGGAAGCCTTCTGCGCAGCGTGGGCGTGCCAAGCGGAGGTCCAGTGCTCTCTCCGCTGATTTCACTGGAAGAGTCTCGGAGCCAGTGGCGTAGCGTGGGGGGTGCCAGGGGTGCCGGCCGCACCGGGCGCAACATCTGGGGGGGCGCGCTCGCTGCCTCCGGAGTCGCCGAAGAGCCTCGGGCGCAGGCTGTAGCGGAGCCGCATGTCTCGCAGAACCGACGAGCTGTGCGCGTGTCCGGGCTGAAGGCACCCGGCAGGCAGCGGCTCTCAGCGCTCGCCGCGGAGGACGCGCCAGGCAGCCCCTCCTCACAGCCCCGCCTCCGCCGCTGCAGCTGCTGGGCCGTTGCATTTTCCTCGCCTCTCTGCCCCCCTCCTCCTCCGGGCAAGCGGCGTCCTTTGGGCGGCAGCGCCAGCGGCAACTCGCAGGTTAGGGGTTAGGGGGGGCGCAAATTACTTGCCTTGCCCCGGGTTAGGGGGCGCAAATTACTTGCCTTGCCCCGGGTGCTGACAACTCACGCTACGCCGCTGCTCGGAGCCTCCCCTCCGCTGTACTCTCAGCCTCCCCTTTCTCCCTGGTGTCCCCTGGATTTCCTTCCCAAGCGGAAGCTCTCTCTCTCTCCTTGCTAGTTCCCTCCCCTGCATCATTGGAGCGTCTTACCTCTCCTCTTGCCTCTGATGGCAGTTCCCTGACAGATGGGAAACAGCCTTTATTTGGAAAGAGAAATGCTTTTTGTTTGCTTTGGATTTTTCAGTGGATTTTTCGAAGTTTTGTGTTGTAGTATTATTGCATTTAACTATTTATGGTATTATTATTGTTAAAAGCAGCCATAAGAGCTCTACTGAGAAGAAGTCTTTTAAAAACTTTGTAGAAATAACTAATTAAATTTCAAAATCCTTGATTTACTAAAAATATCAAGTTTCACAATAGTGAAAGACTTTGGAACAATAACAAAATGTTGGTTTGTTGAATTTGAAAACGGCCATCCAAGGATGGATTCCATTTGGACTTGAATGGTGCTTTCAAAGTTGTCAGGTGACAGAAATTATTTCCATGTTTTTCAATATTTGTGAATATTTTCTGCTCACCAAGAAAAAAAATGTCATTGCAAGAAAACTCTTGCCAAAGTCACCATGTTACACAACTTTTTCTTTCAGATGATGGTCCTTTATCTTTTTTATTACTATTATTATTGGGGGCTGATTAATTTCGGGACATTACGTGCTTGAATAAATTGTATTAAAATGTATTAAAATTCACTTTGAGGTTTTATGACAATCAAGTGCTATATAAATGAGGTGAAACAAACAAACAAAATAATTATATCCTTGCTGAATATTGAATGGATTTTATGTAAAGAGAGAGAAACTCCTTATGAACTATTTCCTTACAACCGTGTGCAGTTTTGATACATCCCTCCAATTCTAACTGGTACAATTCCAATAACTATTATAAGAAGCTATTAAAACTATATATAGAGAAAGGGTGAGTGGTGAATAATAGCTTATTAGAAACTCTATTTACCTTTTAAAACGGTAATCAATCATTTCCAACTTCCTTCTCACTATTCCTAGCAGAGTTGAAGCCACACCAATAGCAGAAAGGGGAAATTATCTCACTTTTCAGAGTCCCTCAAGAAAATTATGCTGACCTTCTCTTTCTCAAACTCAAAAACTCTTCAGGAGGGAATTCCCTAACCAGGAAACTTAGGGGGGAAACCTTCTTCCGGAGGTCTTTGTAGCTGTTCTGGCAGTCATGATATCCTAGCAAACCTTCTGTTTCCTTGCTGCATGTGACACAGGATAATCTATTCATTCAGCTTACTCAACAATTCTTCTTCCTAAACAGTGACTGAAGAAGTCAAGCATCCCAAACACTGGCGCTGCTCACCTTTAACCAACCTTTTTGTTATGCACATCTGTTGTGAAGCGATACCGTTGCATTGCAAGGCAGTTGGCTCAGGTGGCAGCTGCTGAGAGGGGCAAGGACCAGGTGGCAGGAGGACAGAACTTTGGTGCCCCACGGCTGCGTTCAGGTGTAGTGGAGTTTGCTTCCCTATCACCAGTGTTGTCAACTATCAGTCAGTGGACTTCTGTACATGGAACTAGGCAGGGATATCTTGCCCATCACTCCATGTAGGAAAAGGACTTGGGCGACACCTGGTTACACAGGGGCAGCCTATGTCCTGAACTGGAGCTCTGAGCCCTCTCTCCTAATGAATCCATTAGCCTGAACCACACCTTCTCTTCTCCTCCGGTCTCCACAACATGCACCCTTTCTCTTTCATCATTTTCCTTCCCACAATCTCTCACAATCCCTTCCCTCCCCTTCCCACAACAGCCTCCCGTCTTGTCAGTTTCCTTCGTGCAGTTCTTCTGATCTAACTCACTCCCCCAAAGCTGCTATTTACACAACAAACAGATTCCACAATGCTCATTTATCATTTTGTTTTCGAGAAGCTTCAGAGAGATGTGCAATGTGGTCTTGGAGACAGGAAACACACCAAATTTAAAGAAAGGGGCACATTCTCACTGTGCTTCAGGAAGGAAAATGATATGGGTGGCAAGGGGCGTGGCTTGTGGAAGGGGCGGGGATTTGTGGTGGGGCTTCACTAGAGGGGCTCATGTTTTTCTCCTGTGGCAGGTGGAAAAACCCACCTGAACATCCCTGGTTCTGTGGCTTTGATAGTCAGACACACATCAGAGCTACTAGGGAAGGATGAGCACAACAGGAAAGAGGTTTTCACCTGCTTGGCACAGCCTTTCCCAGCTTTGGGTCCCAAGATGTCTTGGACTACAAGTCCCCTCAAGGTTAAGAAAGGCTGGCTGAATGTACAGGTGTGAAGGGATTTGTGACACTTGTGTGAACACACTGCATACCACGCCAACTCATCATCACCAAACCTTTTATTGGCGTCATCCATAGCAAATCAATACAGAATTACGGCCTTCCAAGTGACACAAAACATTTGTCAAATGAAAGAGGCAAAGCAGTCTAACATTGCATCTCTGGGTCTCCAGGGAGATCAGACGTCTGCAATGTGTTTCGATGACAAAAAGCCAGATAAAGATATTTAGCCGCTAACTTTGGTGAGCTCCTGATTATTCCCCAATAATAGAAATGTATGACCTCTAACTCTGGTTTCCATTTGTGGATGCAGAGTAGATCTAGGAACTGCTGCCCGCCAACTAATGTAATAGATGGAAGAGAATGACATTTTTCCAATAGCAGAAGACTACTTCCCGTCAACATGGCGGGAAAATGCAGTCACCCCACAGCAAAAGCATGGCTTTGAGAAAAGACAGCTAGGACACAGGCAGCAAAACAGTAACAACTAGACAATGACTGTATGACAAAACTCTATAAAGGCCCCGTTTGAATACGATGTGATGGATATCTCAAAATAGCCTGCACTACACTACCGATTTCCAATTAAAGATTATTTTGCTTACATCAATCTTTCAGAGCCACTAATGAGCATTGCCAAGGAATAAAGAAAATTTCCAGCTGCTACAGAGCAGAAGGTCAGGTCATTGCAGAGAAGTGAATTTTGCCTTGCCTCTGAGCGGATGGGAACTCTTTCGTCTCTCAGACTATGACCCAGACATACTCCACCTCCTCATTTGTAGATTCTTAAAACATGAGAATTTTTAGACAAATGGTCATAGAAAAACATTTCAAGCAGTGACTTCCGGCCCATCCCTAAAGTCTGAGGCTTTTGAGAAAGGATATGGACTGCCCCCTGCCTGCTCCTAAAGCACCTCTAAAATGTTTTGGAATTTTATTCCTCTTTTCCACTAAATATGTCAAAGGAGAAATTGAAAGGTGATTATAAAGCTAATGCAGGGTTATATTGTGGAACTCCCTCCCCCCTTTTTTTGCCACCCTGCAACATGAAACCTAAGACCATGCAAGGAAAGGACTTTTCTCCGGGTCTTCTCCTTTTCCACCAAAGAGTGGCACTGGAGCTCAATTGTCACGAAGAAAGCTTGAGTACTGGGCCTAAGGTACTCACATCGTACCTACAGGACCGCCTCTCCTGGTATGTCCCACAGAGGTCTTCAAACAAAAACATCTTGAAGGTCCCAGACCACAGAGAGTTTAGGCTGGCCTCAACCAGAGCCAGGGCTTTTTCGGCTGCGGCTCTGATCAGGTGGAACGCTCTGTCACAAGAGACCAGGGCCCTGCGGGACTTGACATCTTTCCACAGGGAATGTAAGACAGAGCTGTTCCACCAGGCCTTTGGTCAGGGCACAGCCTGACTCCCTCCCTTTGGCAATCCTCACAGAACTTCTAGCCCAATGGTTGCCATTAATTTGATTGGAATTAATTTTAGAATGAAATAATTTTAGAATGTTTTATCGTTTTACTGTTGTTAGCCGCTCTGAGCCCGGCTTCGGCTGGGGAGGTCGGGATATAAATAAAATTTATTGTTATTGTTGTTGTTGTTGTTGTTGTTGTTGTTGTTGTTGTTATCATTATCATGAAGGATATGAAACCACCTAAAAGTAATTGGCTCTATGTTCTTTCTTTCCCTGTCTTGGAACTGCAAAGCATTCAAAGTGCAGTTACATTGATGTGAGCAAATTCTACCTAAATTCCACAACCAGCTTAGGTACTTGCCAGAGAAGACCGTTAGGCTCGCCCGCACTTGTATTAGGGCTTTCTATAAGTTGGCCTCGCAAACATAGAACTCAATTCCTTCTGAGATTAGGTAAGACCTATCCCTTATGTCCTCTGAGAAGGCCTTGAAGACCCTTTGGTTTTCAATGGTTAACATAGCCTAGAGTTATAAAGTGGGGAAGCTACACTGTGTTCTGGCTGAGTTTTATTGTTTACCTCTGTACTGGCTTCTAGGCTTCGGTATTATTCTGAAATGGATATTTTAAAAGGTTTTTATATCGTACTTGGATTTTTAGGTGAACTGTTTTGTGAAGCATGTTCTCAAAGAGTACATTATAAATCTTTTAAAGAAACAAAGGAACCTCTTCCAATTTGAGTTGGTTCACACATACACACACCCACGTCCATTACTCTTCTCCAAATGTGTGTGAAGTGCCTCCGTTAAAACACATTGTCTTTGAGTTGACATCAGCTGATAGCATTTATTTATAAATCTACCTGTACTATATGAGGAACTGTATGTGAATAAATGTAAACAGGTCCCTCATGTAAAAAGGCATAGAAGAAAAGGGGAGGAAATGTGAAATGGAAAGTGCTGGAAAATAATTATAGTAAATGCACACTAAACAATAACTGAAATTAAAATACTTACTGTGACTGGTTATGACGGCTAATTCATACTCACATATGAACCATTCAGACTACACATTGACACTTTACACAGAAGCAAGCAACATTATCTAGGCCTCGGTTTTTTAGGTTGTTTTCTGTAGAGGTAACGCTTTGCTTTGCAAAGGCAAACCACTAACCAGACGTGCAACAAGGAGTGTTACGCCTGCTTCCCCTGACCTTTTGTCCTTTCACAATTTGGTTGCTAGACATATCGCTTCGCTGGAGCATGGTGGAAAACAGAGACATAATCAAGTACCGGGAGGAACATTTGAGGGAAGCACCTGCTGACACGTGTATTTGCTAGCGCTGGAAATGTGTGTAGATGGAAATACGTTAGGTTCAGGGTGGTTTCACTACTGTTTCCAATTGCTGACTTCTGCTAATAAAAGGAGCCTCTGCAGGGCTAGCCGGCAGCTTGCTTGGAGCATGCTTGCCAGCTTGCTTCTGCACAGCTCACCTGCATTACCAACTCCTGTCTCATGCCTGTTAGATTTCTGTTATGCCACTGTGCAGTTCTTGGAGTCACAAGACTCTGTTGACATTCTAGACTGTTGGAAGTGTCACGGGAGACTTCAGTTTTCTTTTTAACCCATTATATATTGATGACTAAATTACAACAGGACAAGCTCTCTCCCCTGGAGGTAGCTTGGTCCTTTATATCATCTTGCCCAGTGGTAAGGAAGATTTTGTCACACTAATGTGTTGGGGAAATGGAGATACGTGTGGTCTTTTCCTAGTTTCCTGCATGGACCCTGTTGAGGCCAATATAAGTCTATGAATACAGAACACCCATTTATGAGCCACTGATTATCAACAGGAAAGAATAAGGTTGTAGTATAGCATATCTGACACACATTGACAGATAGTCACAGAATTGATTATTATTTTTGACTGATTTTTCTTTTACCACCCTTCATTCAAAATAGCCACGGAGTAGTTTTAAAAAACTGAGCCGGAAGAGGATAGAAATGGGCCAATAATCTCTTAAGGGAAGTAAAACATTGCATTATGCTATCGACTGAGGAATGGATGCTTAACATAATAGGCACAATCAGGCTAAATTCCCTATTACAAATAAGTATAAGTCAAAGCTTTAAATTCAGTAGCTACTGCAGGAATAATACCGACTTTATTCCTTGAAATGCCAACTCTGGGACAAACTCTTATGTTACTGTCCTTTCCACCAAGAGCAGCTTCCAGGGGCTACACAGAACAGACTTTGAAAAAGATCTCACCATCATCTGTTGAATGTGAAACATTTCAGCTCCAGTAGCCGAGAGACGATTCGGAAATGAAATGTCGACGAAAGAGCCAGGAAGTGTGCTTGGGCCAGCGTTGTAGACCTTCAAAAAAACAAACAAACCTGTGACACACTTTTATTAATTTTAACTAGCATAGAAACCCCACCAAGAACCAGTACAGGCTACCTAATAATCATATACAACTGGAGCATGAACTTCACCTACAACATAAAATTGCAGCAATGATAAAGGCATAAAAAACACACCATTCTGTTAAATGGGGAGGGGCTTTCACAAGGCAAATTTATGAATCTATGAAGCTTGATCTAAATTTGAGGCTGCATGGATGAACCTGCCCAGAAAGCAGTGATTTCTCTCCAGTTGGTAGTGCCTTGATATTTACATGTTACACCAAAAAGTGCTTTAAATCTGAACCATGGTTCAGTTCTAAAACTTGTGTTCCACAACCAATGCCCAGCCCTAAAACATGCAGAGTAAGAATAGGAAAGAGGATCCAAGTATGAACATGCAAGCTGCCTTTACATCACCACTTGTCTCCGTGCGCTTCCCCAAACTAGGGGAAAGGCCTTACAGAAAGGACTGTAAACTTTGCATTTAAAAAATGATCATTAGGGTTATCAGTGGGGCTGGAGTCTGTCTCTATAGAAAACTGGACCTAATCGTTAATCCAGCTCTGCGTACTTATATATAGATGCAACAGTCAAAACATTTACATTCTGAAAAATAAACAAATCTCAATGAGACACGGTCCTCTCTTGTTTAAGATTCAGTCTCTGAATATGCGGCGGTCTATGTCGCTGTTCAGAATCCAGCTAACTCTAAATCTCCAAACATCTAGACCATTCTCCAAACATTGTTTGTGCTTTGAGGAATGCATGAATGATAAAGAGAAGTGGTGCAGAATGCCAAACCCTTACAATGTCCCAGAGGCACTTAAAAGGGGAGGAAGGGATCCAGCTACAATAAGGCCTAACTGCTGCATGAGATGCAAGAATAATGTAACAGAAAACAAATGAACTGGGAACTCTACTGCAATGAGACATGAGCGTAATAAGAAACGAAAAGGGGTATTTGAATCTTCACAACAAAGGAGATGAAAGCTTTCCCCCCCCCCACTATTTTTTAAAAAAGAAACCTTTAAAGAAAACTTTTCTCTAAGCAAATTGTATTATTTTTATCAGCCTATGATTTTTTTTTAAAGAGTTGTAATGTACTGGAACAACACGTTCAATGATAATATCCAACCTTAGGCTGCTTTCATTGTTTTTCAATGCTCTTTATTGTTGGTTAATTTTGTTTATTGATAAAAATAATTTAAGAGAGTTAGAAACACTTGAGCATATAGAATGGTAGTTTACCTAACTTTTTTATAGCTTACCATTTTACTGCAGAAAAATTCATAGCCTTTTAATAAAAACTGTCAGTATTCATGTGAAATATCGTACTCTTTGTCGGTAAGAGGGAGGCCAGCGTGAGTAATAGGTGCATATGGAGTTAAGGCATAAATTAGATCAAGGATTATTTCTAAACACCTTATCATCCATGCCAAAGGGAACCCAATCTCCACAACAACCATTTTGAGAGGATTCTCATGAAAGGCCACAAAAGCTTTAATTTTTTTCAGGAAGCATTGCTTCCCTCTGCATAGGCTTTGCTTGCTCTCCAAACATCACACAGTGACCCCATTCACATGTAACACTAAGCCAAAGCATGGTTTAGTGCAAACGCATGAACGTGTTGCCTTGCAGGGAGGTGAATGCAGGCATTTGGCTCATCCCAGGCCCTTTCATCTCAGCTCAGCACAGCACAGCAGCTAAACCACGGTTTGGCTTAGCATGTTGTCCAAACCCGCGACTGTAGCTGAGCTGCCTCCTCCTTGAGCAAAGCTTTGCTTTTGGCTAAAGTTTGTGGTTAAGGATGGCACACTAAGCCAAACCTTTAGCTTAGCTGCCCTGCAAAGCTAAAAGGACCAAGGAGGAGCAAAGTAGGTACAAATTCCTCTCTGGAAGCTGGCATGTTTGTGCAGTCCCAGGCAGCCATTGTTTGGCTCAATATGTCATGCAAAGCAGGCTATACATATAAAGCAGAGTGTGGAGGACTCCCTGGTCCTGAATGGGGTAACTGTGCCCCTGAAGGACCAGGTGCGCAGCCTGGGAGTCATTCTGGACTCACAGCTGTCCATGGAGGAGCAGGTTAATTCTGTGTCCAGGGCTGCTGTCTACCAGCTCCATCTGGTACGTAGGCTGAGACCCTACCTGCCTGCGGACTGTCTCACCAGAGTGGTGCATGCTCTAGTTATCTCCCGCTTGGACTACTGCAATGCACTCTACGTGGGGCTACCTTTGAAGGTGACCTGGAAACTGCAATTAGTCCAGAATGCGGCAGCTAGACGGGTGACTTTGAGTGGCTGCCGGGACCACATAACACCGGTCCTGAGAGATCTGCATTGGCTCCCAGTACGTTTCTGAGCACAATTCAAAGTGCTGGTGTTGACCTTTAAAGCCCTAAATGGCCTCGGTCCTGTATACCTGAAGGAGCGTCTCCACCCCCATCGTTCAGCCCAGACACTGAGATCCAGCGCCGAGAGCCTTCTGGCAGTTCCCTCATTGCGAGAAGTGAGGTTACAGGGAACCAGACAGAGGGCCTTCTCGGTAGTGGCGCCCACCCTGTGGAACACCCTCTCTTCAGATGTGAAGGAAATAAACAGCTATCCTCTTTAAAAGACATCTGAAGGCAGCCCTGTTTAGGGAAGTTTTTAGTATTTAATGCTGTATTGTTTTAACACTCGATTGGGAGCTGCCCAGAGTGGCTGGGGAAACTCAGCCAGATGGGCGGGGTATAATTAATATTATATTATTATTATTATTATTATTATTATTATTATTATTATTATTATTATTATACTCCACATCAGCTTTCTTCCCACCTGGTGCCGTCCAGATGTTTAGGACTACAACTCCCATCGGCCTTAGCCGGCACAGCTGAAAGTTAGTAGCAGAAAGCTTGGAAGAAAAGTGAATAGCTGTAGAGTTAAGTTGCTTTTCCAGAAAGATTCCCCACCCAAAATTAATCTGGCAAAGCCCTAAATTAGATGCTCTGCTCCTAAAAAAATAAATAATCATCATCATCAAGCAGTCAAAGCATTTCATTTATGTGGCATTTGTTCTCTTTTTGGTTCCTTATATGAAGATCACATGGACGAAGATGTAAACCAGGCATAGGCAAACTCGGCCTTCCAGATGTTTTGTTGACTACAACTCCCATCATCCCTAGCTAACAGGACCAGTGGTCTGGGATGATGGGAATTGTAGTCTCGAAACATCTGGAGGGCCGAGTTTGCCTATGCCTGATGTAAACTCTAGAACCGTAGTGCCTAAGTTAGCAGCATGGTTCACAGGATATTTAATGTCCTGGAATCCAAGGGAGAACACACTTTTTCCCATTCTTTCCCAGCAAACAACTGAATAGCAGCCAGTAAGGAATTATCTGGTGTGAACTAGTAACTTCCCCATACTGGGAAGGCATGTGTTACTCATTTTTATTTTTTTTTAAAAAAGCATTGTGTTTAAGAGGAAAAGGTAAAAATAGGCATGCATGAAATATTACTAGTTGCAAGTTCCCGTCATTGTGCCATTTGTCACTCTGAAGTTCCAGCTAGTGACTAAAAAGACTTTATCACACTGCAAGGACCCAAGATTAGTTTGGATGGGAAACGAAGGGCAAAGAGGGACTTGCTCAGGCAACCTTTGGGATCTGGGAAATGTTCTTCGTAATCAGGATAATCATAATCCAACCAAAGTTATGTTCTTTTTAAAATCCTCTGGGGATACTTAGTCACATGCTCAGATCTCCCCCTCTGAAAACAGTGGAACCAGGCAGAGGGCCTTCTCAGTAGTGGCACCCGCCCTGTGGAACGCCTTGCAATCAGATGTCAAGGAAATAAACAACTATCTGACTTTTAGAAGACATCTGAAGGCAGCCCTGTTTAGGGAAGTTTTTAATGTTTGATGTTTTATTCTGTTTATAGTGTTCTGTTTGGAGCTGTTTGGGACGCGGGTGGCGCTGGGGGTTAAACCACAGAGCCTAGGACTTGCCGATCAGAAGGTTGGCGGTTCAAATCCCCGTGACGGGGTGAGCTCCCATTGCTCGGTCCCTGCTTCTGCTAACCTAGCAGTTCGAAAGCACGTCAAAGTGCAAGTAGATAAATAGGTACCGCTCCGGTGGGAAGGTAAATGGCGTTTCCGTATGCTGCTCGGGTTCGCCAGAAGCGGCTTAGTCATGTTGGCCACATGACCCAGAAGCTGTACGTCAGCTCCCTTGGCCAATAAAGTGAGATGAGCGCCGCAACCCCAGAGTCGGCCACGACTGGACCTAATGGTCAGGGGTCCCTTTACCCTTTACCATTGGAGCTGCCCAGAGTGGCTGGGGAAACCCAGCCAGATGGGCAGGGTATAAATAATATGTTGTTGTTGTTGTTGTTAAATTATTATTACTATGAAATTTAACAGTGCTCAACTTGGGCTGGAAGGAACTTTCAGAGCAACCCAAAACCCAAATCTACCATCCTGGAAGAGGTTTTAGGTGAGGAGGAAGAATCTCTTCATCCACACTGGCTTGGATTCACTGGTCTCCACTGGCGAGGATCTCTGTGAGTGAGCAGTGCCCCTAGGCTGCCCACCGCTGAACAAATGATTAATTCAGAGGGTACGGCAGCACCACAGAAAATCCATAGGTTTCTCAGGAAGACTTTGCATGCTGAACTGTTGATAGGAAAACCAGTCACAACGAAAAGCCCACACAAATACAAACATTCCTTGTGCTTAATTCTTACCTGAAGTGTGACGTTGAGCTCCTGGAAATGACACTCCAGATCTTCCAGCTGAATAAATTGAGATGCTGGCACAGACTCCCCATAAACGAAAGAACCGGGAGAGACCACTCTGAGAGAAAGAGGAGGTCATATTTGAGTGCCCAAAAATGCCCCATTTTGTATTTCTCTTGCACAAATAGCCTCCCCTCCTAAATAGCCATTTTAAACTATCTATTTCTCTTTGAGTGCCTTTATCCCACAAAAAAAGGGAAAGCATAAACAGAATTCTGACTGTGAAATAAAACAGAAAGGCTCAGAGCAAGACCTCCTTGTGACCTGTACTATCCCAGAACATTTGACCCTAACCTTTGGTCTAGTGGGCCTGAACCAAAACATTTGATTTGACCTCAGAAATAATGTCTTTCTTCTTCTTTTAGGTGGTTTACTGTGCCATAATTAATGCCTAATGTTTCTGCACTGAGGAAGAGCAACGAAGATTGAAGCAAAATACACAGACGAACAATCCTATCATCATGTCCTGCTTTCGGAGTCTGGGAAGTTAGTACAGAGGAAAGAGGCATTCTGCCCCCAGCTTTACTTGTAAACAAGGAAAAGAATGTGTTTCTTTTTCCTCCCAGAAGAGATGCTTAAAATAATATAAGGAATTTTGTGCGCGTGCACATGCTCATTTGATGACCTGCTACTTACCCAGTGATGGATGAGTCCACTTCATGCATCAGGGGAACAGACAGGATTAGAGAGTTGTCATGGAGGTTGTGTTCCAAGTTCCCACTGTGTCAAAAACACGAGAATCAAGCTAGCTGTGCAAATGATTTTTGCAATACACAACCGACCAAAGGAATGCCTTGAGTCTAGTTTTGATGTTCATATATCTCAGTCGTTTCCAACTCTACAATTCTGTGATTCTATGAACCCTCCTGGATGAGATCTCCTGCGGGACCCAGGAGATCTGGGTTCAAATTCTCACTCAGCCATGAAAATTTGCTGTCACTGTCTCTTAGCCTAACTGACATCACAGGGTTGTTGTGGAGATAAAATGGAGAGGAGAAAATTCATGTGTATGTCACCTTGTGCTCTTTGGGGGGAAGGCAAGATATAAATGTAATTTTAAAATAAAATATAAAGACTATCAAGGATAATGGAGGAGTCTCAAGCTGAGCATGAGTGGCTGTATATATGAATATGTAAATGTTCACTTAAAAAACCCAGAAACCTCCTTGCATCTACAAAGCAGATATGTAATGAAGAGTTCCATCCATTTATTTTACCAGACATGTCAGTTTCCTATGTGCAAGAACGGACTCCATGGGGGAGCATTCAAAAATGCAGTTACCCTACCTGAAGTCTGAAGTGATACTGTTTTAAGCTTGATTCTTCTTAAGGTATAAACTGGTTCTAGTTCTGCTGTGTTATAACCTAGAATATGGGGAGCATTCACTGTTCTGCAGGAGAAAACAGGACTTAAAAGAAGTTATGGCGCTTAGAAATGTAGTTAACAGACAGAACCTCTGTAAAAGTATCCTATATGCCAGGGGTGGCCAACTCCCAAGAGACTGTGACCTACTACTTTCAGAATTAAAGACTAGCTGTGATCTACCCCCGTTTTTGGGGGGTTCAGATCAAAGTTTTTTAGGGAGAAGAAAAGCCCCCATTTTTCAGGGATTGAAAAAAAAAAAAGATCGACCGCAATCTACCAAAACCTCACGGGGAACTACCAGTAGACCGTGATCGACCTGTTGGACATCCCTGCTATACGCTAAAGAAGAAGAAGAAGAGTTTGGATTTGATATCCCGCTTTATCACTACCCGAAGGAGTCTCAAAGCGGCTAACATTCTCTTTTCCCTTCCTCCCCCACAACAAACACTCTGTGAGGTGAGTGGGGCTGAGAGACTTCAAAGAAGTGTGACTGGCTCAAGGTCACCCAGCAGCTGCATGTGGAGGAGCGGAGACGCGAACCCGGTTCCCCAGATTACGAGACTACCGCTCTTAACCACTACACCACAAATCCATTTTCTTACGGAGTCAAAATGGCGGCATTCCATGGAGGGAAGAATTGGCAGGCTTGGGGACACCTCAAGTCTTTCAAATGTAGAAACAATATTGGGGGGGGGTTAAGGGGAGGAAACCAAAAGACACTGAACAAGCTTGGTGGTCATGGAACATAGGCTGACAGTTGAAAGGGGCTGTTGGAAAATGGGTGTGTGTGTGTGTGTGGTTGTTTCCACAGATATGGACTGCAATATCCTGAGATACTGCAATACCCTGAGAACATGGCTAGCTGACAGGCCCCCTGGCTAGGACTGCTCCATACAGCAGTGTCTTGTGCTTTTGAATAACTTCATAGAATCTTATTTGTGCAGCGACAGACTAGCCACTTTTGCAAAGAAAATACACAATTTACATGTTATATTTCTGTTTTTTTGGGGGGGGAAATCCTGTGTCTCATCAGCAACACAGTCCAAAATGTCTGGAGGTCATGAGGTTGGGAAAGGCCTCTCTGGGTTGCTTAGGTTGTGCAAGAGCTCCCATATTTACTCAGTGTCTTGCCAATGAATCCCCCAACTATTATCCTCTGTGTGGATAATAATAAAAGATAATACAATCTGAGGAATAAAGTTGCAAGTAGCCTTGACCGGCTGGTGTGTTGAGCTCACTCGTAGTATTCATTGGCAGCATGGATCTTGTTCCACACACCTGGTATTTCTGAAGAGTTACTTTCTTCCCCTTGAGATTCACAGAGCAACCAGTGGCTCTTCTCTCTCATGTCCCGCTGTTCTGGATGGGGGCTGTGTGTGTGTTTTAAACAGAGGATCAAGGGTTGTTATGTTAGATGCAAGCGTGGGATTGTGCCCTTTCATGCATCTAACATCACATCTAACATCATCAAAAAGAAGCAGCAGAAGCCTACGCTTTAGAAGTGGTGGGTTCTAAGAGCCAAAGTTCACGAAGCTGAGCTGTTTATTCCCGTGTGAGTTTAACTATTTCCTGCGGCTAATCGCAGATGGGCTTTGCTTCTTTGTGGCTTATAATTATGGGAAGTGTGCACTGTGCATTATAGTTTTCAGCACTCTCTTTATCAAATCCCCATACACCCATTATGAGGGATCTATAGTCAGACTGAGAGCTGGCCCGAATGCTCTCCTAGCAGACTTCAGGATATCCTCGGGGGCAGAAAAACATTCAGCTCAGCAGCCTCACGAGGACTTTCAAATAGGGGGAGGCCAAAAAGCCCCCTGTATATGGGGCATCAACATCAAATAAAAGCTGTCAGCTTGCTGGCTTGGATCCAATTGCATACTTCACTGGAGTGACAGAAAATAAGGTTGTTTTTTTTGCAGTCGTGGCTGAAAAATTAAATTTAGTGGATGCAAGAATAGAATGAGTAAACCTATCCCAGCTTCAGGGTTCTCTGGATCTTGCCACGACATACAACAAAGATAAGTTGCACCATCTCAAAGTGGTCCCTAGCCAGGCACGATCATTGATTACAGTGGTGCCTCGCAAGACGAAAAGAATCCGTTCTGTGATTCTCTTCGTCTAGCGGTTTTTTTCGTCTTGCGAAGCAAGCCCATTGAACGATTAGCGGATTAGCGCTATTAGCGGCTTTTAGAGGCTTTTAGCGGCTTATCTGCTGATCGGATCAGCTGATAAGCGGCTTAGCACTATTAGCGGCTTTTAGAGGCTTTTAGCGCTTATCTGCTGATCGGATCAGCTGATAAGCGGCTTAGCGCTATTAGCGGCTTTTAGCTGCTTTTAGCGGCTTATCTGCTGATCGGATCAGCTGATAAGCGGCTTAGCGGCTTAGAAAAAGGGGGGAGAGGAAAAAAAACCAGCAGGAACTCGCAAGACATTGTTGTCTTGCGAAGCAAGCCCATAGGAGATTCGTTTTGCGAAGCACCTCCAAAACGGAAAACTCTTTCGTCTAGCGAGTTTTCCGTCTTGCGAGGCATTCGTCTTGCGGGGCACCACTGTATTCATCATGCACAAATGTGGCTGTGTTGACTAATCTCCATACCTAGAGAGATTGGAAAGGATGCTTCTCAGTCAGTTTAGATTGGTGCTTGGAAAAGGAATAATGCCTTTTTTGTGCTGTATTACATTACAGAACAGGGAGAGATTAAGCCAACACATCAAGTTATTCTTCATGAGCTATTATTAGGTTTAATGTCACGATCCCTTGGCACCACAAACATCGTCCAGATCTTAATAAATCATGTATGAAATCATGTTCTGTGTTTTCCCTCACTGGTCTAAGCAGAGAGTTTCAGTAATGAACGTGGTAATGACAGGGATACCTCTGAGGCAAGTCCTAGCAATTGATTCATTGTCCCTCTCTCAAAACCTTTCACTTTTTTTCTCACCAGGAAATCAGCAAATGGCTGTGAGAAAACCTGTGCTTTGAACACAAAAAACCAAAATGCCATGTAAAACCACCACAAAAATATAATGTTGGCCTGGTGCATAACTCATATCCAGAATAAAAAAAGGATCCACAGTGGAGACAGCCCAGGGATGCAACTTCCCACAGCACCAGGAAAGCGAAATAAATGGCCCGTTTTAAAAGCATTCAAGGCTACATTCAAGGAATGAGCAACGTGGGAATGGACTGTCTCAGTCACTTGAGACGCTAAATTATATTACATCACTGACCATTTATGTTCTTCCTTAAAAGGAGAGCTAAGATTCTTTGTTATACGCTCGTTTTAATCCTTCCAGGACTCTTGCCTGCATCCTGAATGATGTGCCTTTCTGAATATTCTTATCATCTATACACATACCAGTATTTAAATCTTGGCCTCTCTGCAAATGGCATGCTAAAACGTTAACCATTTTGCATCTTTTTAAAAAATGAAAGAAAAGGAAGGAATTTGTGCCAGCATTCGAGAAATATTTTCCTCCAAATATGTCCATATCTAGCTAAGGATGAACAAGTCAGTCTGTTTCAATCCCATGCCAGTTTTTTCTCTCTCTCCATAAAACCATCCCATCCTTTTCCTGCGTCTATCTGCCTGAAGATTAAAAGTGAAATATACTTTACCTCTGAGCAGTGACAAGGAATGAGAGAATGTCCTCTTCCCCAGACAAATGACTAGTATCAAAGATGACGCTGAACTCATACTAGGAAGGGTAAAGAAAACAGTGTTTAGCACTTTGTGGATCTTGTTCTGGATATGAACCATATTGGAATTAAATACATTTCTTCCATGACATTGCTGCCATTTCTCTAAAATGCATACATTGAGCACCATTTGAAATGCCTAAAGCTTTCATAGGTAAAGAGCCATAGTCGTTTTTCTATACATAATCAACGTCACCTGCATGCATTACTCACATATGCAAGTACAGACAGGAACTCATATCCAACATTGGAAGTATGGTCCCTCTCGGATCTGTACCAGAGCATGCCATCAAATGTGAGTAACACAAAACAGCTACATCGCTGTCCCATGACAGGCGCTCCCCTCCCAAGTTCAAGGAACTGGGAACAGCAAGGAACAGGAAATAACTAAAAACTGAAGAATTCAAAATAGATTTGGCAATTGGCTTCACTGGTTGTACACAGAAAATCTAGCTTTGAAACACCCAGCAGCATTGTTGGAATGAAAGGCTATAGGCTCACTAGCTAACTGAAAAAATATGACAAATAAAAATTCGGAATGAAAAAATAACACCACCATTTATTTTCATTGGCTCTGCATTGCATAGCATGTATCTGAACATTACATACTTTGAATAGCGGGAGACAATACATGATAAAGCAGGGCAGCTAAGGACAGAAATGGTGGACTGCTCTCCTCCAAATGTCAGCCAAGGAAGCTTCATAGCATTATTTTCTGGCCGCTAAAAAGAACTCACATTAGAATTCTCAGTCAGCTTCTATTAGGGCTCTGTGGCTACGAACAGCCGCCACAGCCCAACCATTGAACTTTGTTTGGTGAGGAAAGACCAGGGGCACTTCACAACGAGAGCCGAATGGTGACCACAGCACCTCTGTGGTCAAGGCGCAAAGCCATGCTGTGTTTGCAAAGCAGTCAGAGACCCAAAGGTCCGCTTGTTACACAGAGAAGCTCACAGCTACTGAAAACCATAACTCTCTACCTTTGACTTTGATCTCATGAAGGGGAAGCCCACGCTGCACTTCAGAAAGTCAGAGTCTGGCTCCAGCAACTCGCAAGCAATGCCCATCTCATCCTGAAAAAGAGGGGGAAGCGAGGAAACGCTTCAGTACATGAAACTGCGGCAGAGAGAAGAAAACACTGGGCTGTATCCAGACAAAGTTAGATGCACTTTCTTCCCAATGAAATCAGTGGGATTTAACCAAGTCAATCAACAGACCTCACAATAAGACTTGCATATCCAGTAATATATAAAAATACTAATATTAGGCAAGTGCCTTTGCTGTATTGCTTTCAACATGTGCTAAAATTTTATTTGTTTAGGCAAACCCCACACATGTAATTTTAACATGCAATGTTATTATGTATGCTTGTTTTTTAAACCGCTTTTTTACATTTCTTTTAACTGTATTTTCCATTAATATTTTATACTATTTTATATAAACTGATTAGAGTTTTTGGTTGTTGATTAAGCAGTATATAAATCTAGTTACACAAACAAACAAATATAAGATTAGATATAATACCAACTAACTATCTAACGGTAAAGAAGCATAGTTACATTTATTTGGACTAGATCTTAGCTTGTGACTTTGTTGCTCTCAACAGGAATTTAGCTACAGTTTCTATAACAGTCACAGAGAAGAAGAAAAACATAGCATTGTTGAAAGGTATTCCAGGTTGCAAAATGGTTACTAAGTGGTTAAATGACCACAGTAAGAGCACAATGCAGCTAACTTAGTTTACTTTTCCTTTGCAAAGTTGACTGCAAAGCTTAGCTATCAAGAGCATGAGGGAAAGTATATCCCCTTAATTTATCTCCAACACCTCCCGCTGACTCTCAGTGATGGACCAGTGATCTGCAACTCCCTCCCTAACTAAGCCACCTTCAGGTATCCATCAGGTCCCATGGGCTCCTGCTTATGGTCAGGACTGGAAGCTTGCACACCAACCCAGTTATTTTCTAAGTGTGTTTCACCAACAAATGGACTCATTATCTAAGGCTTAAAGGTAAAGGTAAAGGGACCCCTGACCATTAGGTCCAGTCGTGGCCGACTCTGGGGTTGGAGGCGCTCATCTCGCTTTATTGGCCGAGGGAGCCGGCGTACAGCTTCCGGGTCATGTGGCCAGCATGACTAAGCCGCTTCTGGCGAACCAGAGCAGCGCATGGAAACGCTGTTTACCTTCCCGCCGGAGTGGTACCTATTTATCTACTTGCAATTTGACATGCTTTTGAACTGCTAGGTTGGCAGGAAAAGGGACCGAGCAATGGGAGCTCACCGCATTGTGGGGATTCGAACCGCCGACCTTCTGATCGGCAAGTCCAAGGCTCTGTGGTTTAACCCACAGCGCCACCCACCTCCCGTATCTAAGGCTTAATCATTATTAAAAGTGAGCTGTTTTGGTTTGAGCAAAACCTAAAAAAGATGTAGCTGAATATACTCACTCCTCACATCCAAGGGCCTCCTATTTTCAGAAATTAAAAGACCATCTGAGCAGTTTTAGAAAATGCCTCCATATAATCTTTTCAAGGCCTACCAGTTAGGCTGATAACCATCCAACAGCCTGCTGTGGTTTTCCATGGATGCACTAATATGATGTTTGGTTTCGCTTTAACCTAAACTCCCACATTTCTTCTCATCTAGTATTTTCATTTATATTCTCAGTAGTTTAACAGAGCTATGGTTACCTTAGGAGAACATGATCCGGATTTTAATTGAAAGAATGCTGCAGAAAAATGTGTCGCTGGAGAACACGAACTTCTGTAAGTTATACACATGTGCACTGCCTAGGACAGTTTAGAACAGGGGTCAGCAAACTTTTTCAGCAGGGGGGCGGTCTACTGTCCCTCAGACCTTGTGGGGGGCCAGACTATTTTTTTGGGGGGTGCCCCACAAATAACCCAGAGATGCATTTTAAATAAAAGCACACATTCTACTCATGTACAAACACGCTGATTCCTGGACCATCCGCGGGCCGGATTTAGAAGGCGATTGGGCCAGATCCAGCCCCCAGGCCTTAGTTTGCCTACCCATGGTTTAGAATCAAATCTTGTTCTGTTGCGCGTACTGGGATCAAGGCCACCGGATTATACAAACAAAGTCAAACTATGGATCTTGTACAAACAGAGCCTTTTGGGGCCAATGAACAAAAAAGAATGACCATAACTCAGTGGGGGAGCTGATACTTTGCATGGAAAGTGTCCTAGCTTTGATTCCCAGAAATTCTAGTTTTTTTAAAAAAGGTCGTGGTAACAGTATTGGAGAAGACTTCTGCTATGATCTTGGAGAGTAGACAATACTGTACCTGATGGGCAAATTGTCTAACCTGGAATAAGACAGCTTAAAAGGTAAAGGTAAAGGGACGCCTGACCATTAGGTCCAGTCGTGACCGACTCTGGGGTTGCGGCGCTCATCTCATTTTATTGGCCGATGGAGCCGGTGTACAGCTTCCGGGTCATGTGGCCAGCATGACTAAGCCGCTTCTGGCGAACCAGAGCAGCGCACGGAAATGCCGTTTACCTTCCCGCCGGAGTGGTACCTATTTATCTACTTGCACTTTGACGTGCTTTTGAACTGCTAGGTTGGCAGGAGCAGGGACCGAGCAACGGAAGCTCACACTGTCGCAGGGATTCGAACCGCTGACCTTCTGATCGGCAAGCCCTAGGCTCTATGGTTTAACCTACAGTGCCACCCGCATCCCCTAAGACAGTTTACTGTGCTCAAAACAACTCAAAGCACTCATGTCAGAGCATCCATGAGGATCAAATAGCACTATATTAATTTAAAAAACCTAACCAGGCATTAAATCTTTATATTTCTGAAGAACGTTTGCTTAATTTTCAAATAATAACAACAGCATTTAATGGAAAATTTCAAATAAGGGATTATCCCTGTATGTCACAAAGTTGGTACAGTGTTGAACCTGTCGGATTTCAAGCCTTATCAGAGGAAACTGGCCACTCTCCAGGCACCCAGCTTGATCTCCTGGTTGACCTCCCTGTCTGCATTCCCGGCAGTATACAGGCTAGGTCACTATCACCGATCCTCCTCAAGCGTGAGAAGAACACACCACTCTTCCCTGCTCCCTGCTCCCCCAGGGAGGGGAAAGAGATAGACAGAAATGTATTTACATGCCTTTATTTCTGTCCTTGCAGCATTACAGAGAAACACGTCTGCTCTCTTCAAACACCAACAGCAGAGAGGCTGACTCCACCTCCTGTACTTCCTGTACAGGTCAAATGACACTCAGAGCTAACATCCGGTGCTCAGCACAGTGAATAGACTGCCCCTTTGTTCTGACGGTACAGTCCCAAACATTCCCATAATGTTTTGCTTTCCAGCCAGCTGCAGCTCGCTGCTGCATTGCTCCTTTTCCGTAACACTGGGAAAACCCAGGTTCAAACTCCTAGTTAATCCTAGCACTTCAGTGGGTAATCTTGTAACGAGACCTACTTTCTCAACCGAATGTACTATACAGGTGAAGATAAAATGGAAGGAGGAAAGAACCACAGATTCTGTCCTAAATTACTTGAAGGAAGAGTGGGGTCTAAATTTAATCAATCATTCATTCAAACAGAAGGAAGCCTTGGAACAACATGTTCATTTTACATTGCTAGCTGTCTGAAGATGAGAAAGTACTATGTTTTCACTCTCAAGCCATCTGAAAGGTAGTCTCCTGGATCCCTTGCAATAGCAAATAACCTAGAATTATCTGCATCACTGTGAGGAATCCTCAGCTGCATCCTTTAGACCGTGCCATAAGTGAAATGTGTTGTGCTGCCCTTGGTCTGAAGGCAATAGGATGTGTTGAAATAATTGTGGGGAACACCAGAGCTACACCAGGGTTTCCCAAAAACACCTGCACTGTTTATATTTGGCAAAGGGCTGTAGCAAGGTGGTTCAGCAGGAGCTCTGCATGCAAAAGATCCCTGGAATCTCCAGGTAGGACAAGGACAAACTTGTTTTTGAAACCACAGAGGGCTGCTGCCAGTCAGTGAAAAACCTGTGGCGCTCTAAATGTTGTTGACTGGGGCTAATGGAAGTTGGAGTCCAACAACTTGTGGAAAGCCACAGATTACCCATTTCTGGGATTGACAGCTAGGTGGACCAATGGTCTAACTCAGTGTTTCCCAAACACTGGCCCTCCAGCTGTTTTTGGGCTACAACTCCCATCATCCCTAGCTAGCAAGACCAGTGGTCAGGGATGATGGGAATTGTAGTCTGAAAACCACTAGAGACCCAAGTTGGGGAAACATTGGTCTAACTCAAGGTAAAAAAGATTTCTTTGTCCCTATATACACTTATCTAAGTCTGCTTTGCTCTCCTTCTCCTCTTGTTTTGTTCATCTCATGACAGGATGACCATTTCCTTAATACATGTGGGCTTCAGCCTGACGCTTAATACTCCTCAATTGACCAGGGAGACTCAACACCTGAGAAGGGTCAGGAACTATAACCTTGAAAGAAAAACAAACTAGTTTGTCACTCAATTGTGTGGTGTGAAGAAATATATGTGAACTAGTGCTGAACACCAGATTTTGCCTTCTTAACTTTAAATATCTTTTCTACATCAAACCTAACTTGTGCAAAAATACATCTAGGCAACTCAAAGAAATCCAGCAACACAAACATTAAAAAACTGTATAACGAGAAGAGACATTTCCTGGACAAAATGCAACAGGGTTTTTTTAACTTACATTTTTTGATAAGATCAAACAAGCTGACAGCTATGAACATCCGGAGGGAGGAAGTTCAAAAGACAACTAAAGATAAGTAACAGCTTCTTCAGAGCATTTTGCGATGAAACAATGTGCATCCTTTTACATTCCTTGATACAGATTTAAAAAAACAGGATAAAATAAAATGGTAAAATAAAAAGCTTACACACTCGGGTTTTGTAAAATGACACTATTTAATTACCCATTCATTAAAATGAATGGCAGCTAATGAAATACCCCTATTAGATATTATGAGCCCTATTCAAGTGTTCAGCCTGATCACAGGTGTAGAGAGCTAGATATCTGTGTCCTGCTCCAGACTCAACCATTCCCTATGCATGCAGACTGTTCTCCTCTCCCAACCTTCAGTCTTTACTACAAAGATATAAAGAGACCTTCTAACTGTGTGTAGCTGAGCACTATTAGAACTCGCCTTGAGATCACGAACCTTGGAAACTCAAAAGTTCCCTGTCAAACCAACCCCCTAAATTAATAATAAAATAATAATAATAATAATTATATTTATACCCCACCCTCCCCGGGCAGAGCCAGGCTCAGGGTGGCTAACACCAGTAAAATTACAGTAAAAACATAAGGGGAGGACACAATTTAAAATACAGGTTAAAATGCAATTTAAAATGCAGCCTCATTTTAAAGGTAGCCCACAGATCAAAACCATAAGGGGAGGGAAACATAAGGGTCAGACTGAGTCCAAACCAAAGGCCAGGCGGAACAGCTCTGTCTTGCAGGCCCTGTGGAAAGATGTCAAGTCCCGCAGGGCCCTAGTTTCTTATGACAGAGTGTTCCACCAAGTTGAGGCCAGTACTGAAAAGGCACTGGCCCTAGTTGCGACCACTCTAACCACCTTGCGACCTGGGACCTCCCAAATGTTGTCATTTGTGGCCCTTAAGGGCCTCCGCGGGGCATACCAGGAGAGGCGATCCCATAGGTATGTGGGTCCTAGGCCGCATAGGGCTTTAAAGGTCAAAACCAGCACCTTAAACCTGACCCTGTACTCCACACTGGGAGTCAGTGCAGCTGGTAAAGCACTGGATGAATGTGATGTAGCCCACCCCAATGCAGCCCTCCTCAAGATCAAATTGAATACCTGCATAGAGCTATGCTGTTCCTCCAAAAATCTATCACATTTGACAACACTACACATGTGGATATATTTTATTCTACGGCTGAATCCAGACTTAAGTTAGCGGTTCTCAAGTTAGCGTCAACTAACCTGCTCCATTGATTTCAGTGGAGCTGAAGGATGAAGGTCTGGACCAACACATCATTTATGAAAGACCTAACACTTTCCAGGAACTGTAAAGGTAAAGGTAAAGGGACCCCTGACCATTAGGTCCAGTTGTGACCGACTCTGGGGTTGTGGCGCTCATCTCACTTTACTGGCCGAGGGAGCCAGCATACAGCTTCCAGGTCATGTGGCCAGCATGACTAAGCTGCTTCTGGTGAACCAGAGCAGTGCACGGAAACGCCGTTTACCTTCCCGCCGGAGTGGTACCTATTTATCTACTTGCACTTTGAGGTGCTTTCAAACTGCTAGGTTGGCAGGAGCTGGGGATTTGAACTGCTGACCTTCTGATCGGCAAGTCCTAGGCTCTGTGGTTTAATCCACAGTGCCACCCATGTCCAGGAACTGTACAAGTATTAAAAGACAACACAATCCCTGTCTGGGAGATTACAATCCATTAGACATTCTATAAAAGGAAAAGGGAATGGGGGAGGGGTGCCAGGGGAAAACAGATCCAGTCACTATTTCTGCATAATTCACAGAAGCACATATGCAACCCTTGTGTCTGATTCACTGTTTCATAGTTTGTCAGTGCAAGAACCTCCACACTTGTTCTAGGAAGGGGAAGGGGAATTCTAATTAAAAAAAAAAAATAAGGAAAGAATATTTTCTTTGGCACTGGACACAGATTTCCTGCTTTCTTCCATGATCTCATTAGTAAGTGCTGAAGGCACACCCACAACTCCAATTCAGCAAATTCTGGTTTCACATCTTGGAGTCCCTGCTTGTTTGGGGAGGGCATTTTCAATAGAATTAATTGCAGAAAAGCTCCCCCAACCCCGCTGCCGCACAGCTGAATCTATTTTTGGATCATGAGATCACAGGTGTTGACTACACAGGAAGTCTCCAAACGAAGGAAAGAAACATCCCTGGGGGGTTTCAATATAGTTTCTCCCCCTCCGAACTCTCCTCTACCTTTGTAACTGCAACAAGAAACATTAGCACATGGGGAAAGAATCCAGTGCCTAAAATGCTGTAAGTAATGTGTCCAAAGTATGACAGAGAGTGTTAGATCAATCTAAACAAAACCAAAACCAGAAATCCTTGAATCAGCGTGTATATATAGCTGAAGTCATGCATATGAGAAAGCTGAAGTGGTCTGGCAGGAAGGAGAATATGAGTACAGTTCCATTTGCAAGGAAATCGTTTTTTACAAAATTGATAATAATCTGCAAACATTTGAAGAATTTTGAAAAATTGTTTGCATTCATTTTCTGAAGTTAAATTAAAGCTTTTGTGCAACTTAACTACCAGAACTCAATCTTAGGTCAGATTTAAGACCCAGTTCAGGCTTAACTCCACATCATTTGACATCTTTAGATATGGGAATGTGGGGAGGGAGGGATATCAAGGACAGTCTTCTTCAAACCTTGCACAGCAGTGATTCACAAGAAGACCACCAATTGCTATGCTAGAAATTTAGAAGCATCCAAACCAAACTTGGGTCTCCATCATCCCTGACCACTGGTCCTGCTAGCTAGAGATGATGGGAGTTGTAGTCCAAAAACAGCTGAAGACCCAAGTTTGTGAAACACTGATCTAAACTGATATAGTGAATACTACTGTTAAGGACTGAGCTCCCAGTGCATTATCAGCACACATTACTTGGGAAAATATATAAACACTCAAACAATCAAGTTCCAAACTGAAAACACAAAAGATCATTTGCATGGTGAGAAGAGAGGAAGGAGGCTGCCAACAAGAGTTCAAACAGGTTTTCCTTTCATTTGTGTTATTTCCCTACACGTTAACTCTTTCTAATTCTGCAATTGGAAAGGAAGTTACTTGAGCTAAATTGCTGTTTAGATGGGCTGGATGTGAAGAATATCCGGCCCTGTCTGTAGACAGGAAGTTCTGGAAATGTGTGTGTGTGTGTGTGTGTGTTTTTAAAAAAAACAGAAATCAAAAGATGCTTGTGAATTTTGCAGAGCAGCTCTGCAGATGCAAGGTTCTGAATTATTGCTCAGGATAAGCAACTAAATGTCTCTGTGTTTATCCAAGACAAGCAGCCAAAAACCTTTATGGGTTCTCTCGTTGCTGTTTGTAATACTGAATGCCATTTTAACTCAAAGGTGGAGCTACTTCTGGATTTCTCTTCGCATGCTCTCTGGGACATGCTGATGTAAGATTATCATCAGCACAAATACTAGTTCATTTCTACCAAAAAAGGAGAAGTCTGTTTCCTCTGCAAGTCAGGTTCTTGTGATAAAATGCCATTAAAGCTAGAGGATTCTAACAGAGGCTCCCTTAAGAAAGCGCTGGCGAGAGTCTCATTTTGGACTCGCTTGTGTTTTCTCTGTCTTTTGGAATCCTTCTTGGACTTCTTTCCTTTTAAGAGAGACTAAGCTATTATTTCTCCAAAGGACCGAATTTATCACCAAGTCAGTTATCATGTCAAGGAAGGAATTACATCTGAATCGGCTAAAGAGCAAAGTCTATTTTGGTAGTTCGGTCAAAATGCACAAGGCAAAAACTGAAAACTTTAAAAAAAAACCACTTACCTCCAGAATAAGTTCTCAGATTAAAGATGGGAGACATCTTGCCACTTTAATAATATGTATTTTTCAAGGTTGAGTGGTAGAGCATTAATGAACATCAGTGCAAGGAACTAAGTGGGATGAGGGAGATAGACAGGCAGATATGTGTGTAGCTCTACTCAGCAGATTCAATTTAATAGCTAATCCAATGTGCCTTGCTCCAGCTGTCATACGCCCTATTAGTCTATGGTTACCAGATTTTTTTCCAATGAATCTGAGAACACATTTTTTTTTAAGTTGAGTAGCAACAGGGAGTCAGTAGTGGGGATGCAAAAGACCCTGGGCCCAAGCACACATGCATATTGTATAAAGGTGCAAAGCCCTTCTTTTGCACCTGTGAAACACATAAATGCACAGGGTTTTTTTAAAAAAAAATACTGGGCAACAGCCGCCCGCCCGTGACTCCCAAGCCTCCCCCGATCTCCTGCCCTCCCCCCTTTGTTTTGACTGATCAGGGGAGGCTCATGAGTCACGGGCAGGCAACCGTTGCCCAGTTTTTAAAAAACTCTGCGCATTTATGTTTCACAGGGTGTGAAAGAAGGGCTTTGCACCTTGCCTGGCAGAGAAACCGTGCACCTTGTGCCCCTCCTGGGCAACGGCCGCCCACCTGCAACTCCCGAGCCTCCCCCGATCTGTCACAACAAAGGGGGCAGGGGGCAGGAGATCTCTACTGCCGGACGTCCCCGGTTCCCCTTTGGCAGTGGTGGCGGCAGCGAGCAGCTCCTGAAGCCAGCCAGAGCCAACTGCACTACCAGGCTGGCTCCGGGCTGCTGAGGCTGCCGCCTCCATGTTTCCTGGGGACAGATTTGCAAATCTGGGGACATTCCGGGGACGGAATTTGTCCAGGGACAGATTCGCAAATCCGGGGACATCTGGTAACCCTATATTAGTCACACCCCTGTTGTCCAAACATGCAGTATGAAGAGGGAGGGTGCCTTCATCCATTCATCCATACCCAAGAGGACTTCCTTGCATGATCAGGATTCCAGGTGGGATGGAATTGTTCACCCATGTATCTTATTGCATACAGCTTAGGGAAGGGCTGATCAGAGAGTTCAACATCAGGGATGAGGCTAGTGGCTGGCGGTGGCATGCACTGATTCAACTTAATTTATCCGCTTACTGAAATAATTGATATTCGGAGAACACCAAATCAATTCACAGAACAGCAGCAGTCTACAATGTTCACAACAATGAAACTTTTGAAAGCACCAAGGCATCGGAACTGGGGTGAAGATGAAAGTGTGTGAATCTTCAGGGTGGCAGGAGAGAACATATTATTTATCAATATCCTTCCTAACTTGTGCTAGCAAGTTACATTCCCCTTTTATATGCACAGCAGATAGCTGGTTGCAGGCTCGTTTGAGCCTCTCACTATTATACAATTCAATCTGTCTCAGATTGAATTGTACGTTCCTGGTAGGTTCCCCTGAATCCCTCTTAAAAGAATAAAGACGCGATAATCTTATTCAAAGTCAATAAAAGAAGTTTACTCACATCAGTTCACAGTTGGATTCCTGAAGGCAGACTTAGTTACAAATATGTACATGTGGATCTACCCCATATGGGGGGATAATCCCAGTGCTTCTGCTAGCTGAGAGCTAGCAAAGCAGTCCTAGCTAGAAGCTGGTCAAACGAGGAAGGAAGTCAAAAAGGGAGAGGTGTGCTGTGTGACTCGTCCTTTTGTTACCTGGACACCCACCTTCCATCACATGCAATAAGAAGGATGCTCCAGCCAGGAGGAACAGGAAGTTTCGACTGGCTGGACCACACATTCCCTTGCATGTATTCTCTAGCATTACAAGGAATGTTGTACAGTGGTGCCTCGCAAGAATCCGTTCTGTGATTCTCTTCGTCTAGCGGTTTTTTCGTCTTGCGAAGCAAGCCCATTGACGGATTAGCGGATTAGCACTATTAGCGCTATTAGCGGCTTTTAGCGGCTTATCAGCTTATCGGATCAGCTGATAAGCGTCTTAGCGGCTTAGAAAAAGGGGGGAAGGGGGAAAAACCCGCAGGAACTCGCAAGACGAAAATGTCTTGCGAAGCAAGCCCATAGGAGATTCATTTTGCGAAGCACCTCCAAAACGGAAAACTCTTTCGTCTAGCGAGTTTTCCGTCTTGCGAAGCATTCGTCTTGCGGGGCACCACTGTACTTGACTGCCTCTCGTTGATCACATCTCACAGAAAGCAGGAACCTGAAAGGGTCTTAAGGAATAGGTGGCTTCAGTTTCATAATTGGGCAGAAGGTGAAAAGAGTACTTAGTAGTGGCAAGTTGTGGGAGGAGGAAGATGCAGGCAATGCAAAGTAGGTGTACTAAAGGAGGGGAGAGGCATGAACATGGAGGGGGGTGAAAGGGGTACAAAGTGGGACTGCAGAATGGAAGAAACAGCCTCAGAAATGGAGTCGGGAAGGTGAACAATGAGGACAGTGGTTGCATTAATTCATTACCTGACCTTCCCCCTAAGCTGCTGGGATGGGTTACAGCATTAAAAGCAATGTTAAAATTAATTTATAAAAATCTTGTCGCATGGGGAGGAGAAGCTATTGGGGCTTGTGGGGGAATGGCAAGAGGGACGGCAAAGAGCCCCTCGTACATAAGGTATTCATTCCATTGGTAAGACAGTGGTTTTGTGAGCATCTCAAAATGTATTGCTTTGTAATCACCAAAAAAGAAAACAAAGGGCAGGGAGAAATTATCAGAATTAAAATCTGACCCTTTTGGTAAACACAACTGTAAGCACAGGAAGTCATAGCTGACAACGTTTCTCCCTTTTTTAAGGGAAATTCCCTTATTCCGAATAGGATTCCTCGCAAGAAAAGGGAAAAGATGACAGCTATGCAGGAAGTTAATACAGTATGTGTGCTTTGGGTTTTAACAGGAATAGTTTTTCAAGAATAGTCTGTCATTCTATAAATTAAAATGAGGGGGGGAGAATGTCACTGAATCCAGAACATGACTTAAACCTTTGCTTCTGGATCACAAGTGTTATGGTGGAAAAGTGCCACTCTTTTTTTTAATCACTTGTATGTATTACCTTGCACAGTGAGACACGTAGGAAGGTGATGCGGTGCATTTTTGCATTGGGTCATTTCTGCAATCGTTCTACACCAGTGCACACACCTGAACTCTATGCCGTGAATTAAATAAAGGCTGGTGTGATCTCTGGGCTGTTGTCTATGTGGTGTTACTAAAAGCTATTGCACCGAGAGCAGCCTCTCAGTTTGGATTTAGGGAACGTGACATGGAGAGGGGGTGGGGCTATTTTATAAAGAACACAGGGCTGTCACTGAAAATGTCAGCCCCGTGAATTATCTGCATAGTCTGCTCTCCTGTAAAATATGTAGCACCAATTGGGAGAATATAGGTGTGGCCAATGAGGCACTTAAATTCATTCAGTTTCATCAACTGGGGTGGGTAGGAAGAGGGTGAGACATTCTATTGTGGCTTATTAATACTTCGGTTGCGATTAACAATTTCAAAGCTCTTGTTCCATAAACACTCTCACACTCACATAGTCCATTCATTCATTAGAATGATATACGGCAAAGTTTTTAAAAGGCAACTGTGTTTTGCTGCCAAGGAAAAGAAACTCCATTTCTTAAGAGCCAAAACCAATACTTCTCACATACTGTGAAAGGCCAGAAAGAAGCCTCTTTACAGAACTTACTTTGTATGGAACAGATCAGACACTGTTTCATAGATTTCATAGAACTATAGAGTTGGAAGGGAACTTGGGGTCATCTAGTCCAACCCCCTGAAAAGCAGGAATCTCAACGTCCAGTTTGAAACCATACCGGACCCTGCTTAATTTTGAATTAGTATTAATGGCTAGTCTTTATTTTGCGGAGATCTTTCTTGTTTTAAATCCTAACAATTTAATTTTGTATGATCTTCTCCTGTAAATACTGGAAAGAACCAGTTACCAACACTACACTGGTTACATTATGAAAATAAATTTTGCTAATATTCAAATTTAGCTGGCCTTGTTCATGCATAATGCTAAGACAAACCATGGGTTGGCGAGAACGAACACGGATATATCTTTTCAAATAATGCACACTCACTCTTGCATTTAGAAAGTCTTTAAGGGAGGGAGATAGGGCAGCTGACAAACTACTGGAAGCTGAGCTGAAACTTGTCTTTGATTTTGCCAAATCCAGATCTGCAGGCCAGCTCTAACCACTAGACTTCAAATGCACAGAGAAAGACCACAAGAAGTTATCAGAAAATCGATTCACAAGTGAGCTGAAGAGAGAAACAAAGGGTTAAGTGACTAACGTGGGACTGACAAGACCATGGAAAAGGATGCTGTCAAAATGATATTTAAGATAAATGAGCTTCCTCTGCTTGCCCCTTTAATCTGAGACTAATCCTTTTAAAACCAGGATATCTGCAACCAGTTACAGTAGATGCAGTAGGTTCTTACATCTGAAGGTCAAACAAATCCCAAGCAGCTGAATTTCTTATATATATATATATATAACTTATAACAGCAACTCCCCAGTGAAAAATAAAAAGGAAATAGCAGCTGATCAAGGACGCATTTTCTAGAAATCTAAATGCTACAGATGGGCCATAAATGAACTATATTTTGGAAGATAAATCTCAGTTTTTTTGGGTTTTTTAAAAGTAACACTAATTATAGGCAGAGGAATAGGAGATTGCAGTGCTTGAATGAATGACACAGTGATCCTATGCTGTTGCCTTTTTCCTGTATAAATCAGTCTTCAGTTATGGCCAAAATGACTATACATATTAGAAATAAGATGAGGGTTATTTATGTGTTCATGTAGAAAACCACCTTCTTCCCTAGAATAAGCTCAGACAAAATGAAGGCAACTGCGTGGAGCGTAGAAAAGAACATCCCTTTCCATACGGAGACCACAAATCTTCTTAATTGCACCCTTGAATCTGTTAAATAAAAACCCTTAAATCTCTCCTAAGGAGTAAATGCCTGACCCAATGGAATGAGAGCACGTAAGACAGGAAATCAGGCCTGTTTGTACAAAACAGACATGCCCCAAATTACACGGTGGCATGTCCAACTTGGAAAAGAGACCTTTTTGGAATTACCACAACGAGGATTACGGATTGACCAGAAGTTATGTGTTGTGCATGTGGATGTCATATTGCTATAACATTTCAGGCCAAGTCTGTCTTTATCAGTGTTCTAAGGCCTGGTCTACACAATGCAGCAGGATGAGGCAGCAGAATAGACTGTACCGCTTCAGATTATTTGCAGGCAGGTTTTCATTACATGGAACGGGATATTTGCAGCTGGTATGGCCCACTTTTAATATAAAGTGGTACAGTCCATCCTACTTCATTCTGCAGCTTGGTGTACACATACCCTCCAACATTTTTTCAATTAAAATAGGAACGTCCTAGTCCATGATTACACACACACACACACACACACACACACACACACACACACACACACATCATGCCCATCTGACTGGGGTGGCTTCCAACATATATAAAAACATAAAAAACATTAAACATAAGAAACACTTCCCTATATAAGACTGCCTTCAGTTGTATTCTAAAGGCTCCTTGGCTCAGAGGGTCGCAAAAATCCATACCCTCTGATGGAAATAGGGGCACCCTAAGGAAAAGAGGGATGTGGTAGAGGGACACGGGTGGCGCTGTGGGTTAAACCACAGAGCCTAGGACTTGCCGATCAGAAGGTCAGCGGTTCGAATCCCCACAACGGGGTGAGCTCCCGTTGCTCGGTCCCTGCTCCTGCCAACCTAGCAGTTCGAAAGCACATCAAAGTGCAAGTAGATAAATAGGTATCGCTCTGGCGGGAAGGTAAACGGCATTTCCGTGCGCTGCTCTGGTTCGCCAGAAGCGGCTTAGTCATGCTGGCCACATGACCTGGAAGCTGTACTCCGGCTCCCTTGGCCAGTAAAGTGAGATGAGTGCCGCAACCCCAGAGTCGGCCACGACTGGACCTAATGGTTAGTCTTACCCTTACAGAAAAGCAGGACATTCCGGGATCAGAAACAGGAATGGCTTTTGTAAATCTGGGAACTGTCCTTGGGAAATAGGGACACTTGGAGGGTCTGCTGTACATGAATCAGCCACATCTTCAAAAATACCTGCTGAGACATGGGTTGTTGTTTTTTCAGTTGCAGATGTGTCTAATTAAGTCTATCATGCAGAATGCATAGGATTTGGGGGGGGCATACTATCTCTCAATTGAGCATCATATTTTATTACTGTGAAGCTGTGTGGAAGTTTAACCCATTTCTGCTCGCTTCTAATAGCAATTCTGCACTGTAACTACGTAGTTTTCAAATGGATTTAGTGTCACCTCTGTTAGGCAGATGGGAGACATATGAAAGATAGTATCTAAAATGGGATAGCAAAAGAGATGCAACTCTTGAAGTTGAATGGCCAAGCATTCAACATTAGGGCTCTAGTACATGTAGCAATTGTACAAATGGGGGAATTTTGCTAGGGCAGCTTTTTAACCACCTTGCAACATGACATGTTATCAACATAATTATAAAAAGTATCAGTTCTAATCTTAAGAGGCTGACCACTCATTTTAAAATTTGAAGATAAAATTTAGCATGTAATATACAGTGGTGCCTCGCAAGACGAAAAGAATCCGTTCTGTGATTCTCTTCGTCTAGCGGTTTTTTCGTCTTGCGAAGCAAGCCCATTGACGGATTAGCGGATTAGCGCTATTAGCGGCTTTTAGCGTCTTATCTGCTGATCGGATCAGCTGATAAGCGGCTTAGCGGCTTAGAAAAAGGGGGGGAAACGAGCAGGAACTCGCAAGACATTGTCGTCTTGCGAAGCAAGCCCATAGGAAATTTGTTTTGCGAAGCACCTCCAAAACGGAAAACTCTTTCGTCTAGCGTGTTTTCCGTCTTGCGAGGCATTCGTCTTGCGGGGCACCACTGTACCGTATTTTTCGCCCTATAGGATGCACTTTTCCCCCTCCAAAAATGAAGGGGAAATGTGTGTGCGTCTTATGGGGCGAATGCAGGCTTTCGCTGAAGCCTGGAAAGCGAGAGGGGTCGGTGCGCACCGACCCCTCTCGCTCTCCAGGCTTCACGTAGCTCTCCGGAAGCAGCGGGAGCCCGGCGCTGGGCTCCCGCCGCTTGCGGAGAGTTGCCTGCATGCTGAAGCCTGCGCGCGCTGAGCTCAGCGCGTCCAGGCTTCGCGCACCTCTCAGCAAGCAGCAGGAGCCGGCGCTGGGCTCCCACGGCTTGCAGAGAGCTGCCTGTTCTGGGGGCTGGGGTCGGGGGAAGCTCGGGCTTCCCCCGCCCCAGCCCCGCGCCTGGGGGGGAAAAAATAATTTCCCCCCCTTTACTTCCTCCCCAAAAACCTAGGTGTGCCTTATGGGACGGTGCGTCCTATAGGGCAAAAAATACGGTAAATACTCTGTTCTCAAACACATTCCTATTTAGTTCTGTCCAAAGATAAATCCCACACAGTTCCATTGGACTTACTCCCAAGTAAGCAGGTTTGGAATTGCAGTGTCAATGTAGAGCATGATAGCATATGTTTTGATTGATTTCAAGGATTACCCATTCTCATAATCTGCCTGCATTTAAAAATTTAATGCATTTTTAAAATCAAATAACTGAATCCACTCTAGGCTGCTATAACTTGAACCATTTACCATCAGGCAATAGCTTTTATTGGAAGCTTTTTCATCACAGAAGGCTCAAAGGTGTTTGTAGCACATACAAATGATACTGTGTTACATGGCCAGACTTAAGCCTAGTTCTTACTGAAGTGGGAACCTGGGGGCAGGGGTGATGGAAACTCCTTCACAGAATAGCAGTCCTACTCATGAGAAGACCAGGCAAGAGCAACATCTGGCTTTTGTTAGGAAAAGCACCCACCTGCACTCTGAAGCTACAGACTTATCACTTTCATGAGAACTTTATTGTTTGGTTACTTGTTCAAGATTGCTTTGAGACAAGAATCCTCCATGAGCTGATAACTGTCTGGTTTTTTTATCCTGTAGAAACCACAAAGCAACTACTTCCAATGACTGGCCAAACAATGGCTCAATTCCTCACCTGGGCTACTGGTCCACTTTCCTTGCACTCCAGGTCTTTCCCATCATGATCCCTCTCTCGAGCCAGCAGGGACAGCTCCTTTACCCTCAACCAAATTCCACTTGGCTTCAGATTTGACTTGAAAGACACTACGGTAAATGTCCCATGGATCATCTAACATACTGATCATCATCTCTGCAATAGGCTTTTGCAAAATGGCAATTTTGGATTCTTTCTGGAGCAGGAACTCAGTCATTGGCACATATGGACTGAAACAATGCCTTGGTATGCCACTTCTCCAATAAGAAAACTGGCCCTAACCAAGTATTTCATCTCTCTTTTGGGTAACCTACTGAGAGTCCACCAAAGGAAAAAGTATAGCGCACTATCACATTTCCAAAAACAGCCCAAGCTGCTCTGAGTACATTTCACTTTCCCCTTACGAAACTGCTGGGGATAGAGAGTCTTAGGGAAGGAGAGTCTGAGAATACTTTATTTTTTAAATGTTTGCATCCAGGGAAAAGAGAGAGGAGCATTTCCCCCCATGCCACAAGGAGCATTTCCCCCCATGCCACAAGCCACAAAGATCACGGCAGTGCCATCAATGCTTCAGGCACTGAAATAAAACAGCAGGCTTGCTGTTAGGGCACTGGACACCTCTGGGAAGAAGTCATTGGCCAATGGCTAACCATGGTTTGTGTATCAGGAACCCTCAACAGGCTTGCTCACTTCTCCTCCTCACTCACACTTTTTCTCTCTTCTCTGTTCATCATTATAAACATAAGAGACCAATCCACTGCTCAATGCAGTGGCAGCAAAGCATGAAGCTACACCATCCCTGACAATGCGTATCCAGCCTCTGACTTCCACTAGGAAGGAAGAAGAAGAAGAGTTTGGATTTGATATCCCGCTTTATCACTACCCGTGGGCTGGTTAGACAAGCCTTGTGGTCCGCTACCGGCCCATGGGCCTTAGGTTGCCGACTCCTGTTCTAGACAAAGCAGTGCTTGTAGCCAGGACATAAATAATAATAATAATAATAATAATAATAATAATAATAATAATAATAATAATAATAAATTTTATTTGTACCCCGGCTTCCCCCGCCGGAGCCGGGCTCAGGGCGGCTAGCATGCCAGTAAAATGTTAAGTCTGACTCTGCAACTCTTATGTACATGGCTGATATCCTGGGTGACTTCAATAAGCAAATCAGGACTGGGAACATCTCCTTTTTAAAATGTTCTTAACAAGAGGGCAGTTTGCTTTTCAGAACCTGTTCCTACCAAATTGTCTAAATGAGCTAGCATATGAAAGAGGACAATTACTGAGCAGTCCCTGTCATTAAGGCATATTGATATAGAACATGTAATTGGGTGAGGCCCATTTCCAATATATATAATTATCATACGGTTGGAATTTCAGTTCAGGGTGCCGTTTATCTCCAGCACCATCTCAAACCACCACTCTTAAAAACAAGCGAAAGACTCTCTGGTGTGAAAGATGCAGCTCCTTTCTAATAAAAACCGATAAACTTCTAGGTCTTGTTACAAAGAAAATAAGCCCAGAGGTCAATGCCTCCTGCTGCTGCAGAAAAAGGAGAAAGGAGGAGGCCATTAAAAGCTGTCTGTTGTTAATGACCTACAGAGGTCATTAACATTAGGCTCTTTCATTAGAACACAAGCCTGACTTCAAAAGAGTCTAGGATCCCAATTTGCTTGGAAGGGTATCACTGATTTCAGTGAAACTTCCTTCCACAAGACAGTGTCCTGTTGTTCTGAGTACTAACATACTCCAATTGTTAACTACAAAACCAAACTGCACAAAGAAGACCAGGAGAACAGGGGAGAAAATCCTTCAAATTAACTCACCATTCCTTGCTTAACATTTTTTAATTTCTTTGGGTTAATTTTCAAAGGACTTACACCACTACACCCACCCACCCACCCTCCAAATGTTCTTCTGTTCAAATTGACCATAGGCTGGATTGAGACAAAGCTAGTCACTTAGATACTATAAAAATCAATGACTAATTTGAATCCTATTGATTTCAGTGGAACCTAAGTTGGACTTGGTTTGTATCCAGATCCACTACTATACACTTCTGATCTATGGGAACACATTCAAAATGTGTTCTTTCTATACAGTTGTACATTGGAAGTTGAATGGAATCCATTCCGGAAGTCCGTTTGACTTTCAAAACCAAAGCGCAGCTTCTGATTGGCTGCAGGAAGCTCCTGTAGCCAATCAGAAGCCACAGAATCCTCATTGGACATACGGCTTCCAAAAGAACATTCAAAAACCAGAAAGTCACTTTCAGGTCTCTATCATTTAGCAGCCGATTTGTTCGGGAGCCAAGGCACTCAAGATCCAAAGTACAACTGTATATTGATCAGTACAGTAGCAACCATCCAAGAATCATAGAATCATAGAGTTGGAAGAGACCACAAGGGCCATCGAGTCCAACCCCCTGCCAAGCAGGAAACATTCCCTGCCAAGCAGGAAGAGAATAGAAGCATTCGAAATAAAGTGTTTTTTTGTGGGGGGGAGGGGGAAATTTCTTTATTAATGAAATATCCACTGACAACTAACCTTGCAAAACATTTGCCACACAGATGGCCATTTCTAAAGTAGCAACGCTAGGACAACTAACCAAATGATGCAAGGCTAATAAGCAGGCACACTTGAAAGAACACCTCAAAGAATCCTCTCTATAGTGATGCACAGTTTGAGGACTAATTTTCCCTTAAGCCTATGGAAAGCAATCTTTCAGCCTCTGGCCAAGGCACTGATGCTGGCTGGCTGCAGAGCAGTGTGGAAACAAAATAGCTCAATAAATGAAGTCTTTTAAATATCAACGTGCCCTTTCTCACCCCAGTGAAGAGGAACAGGGGGGGTTGCCCAGAAATCCCATTAACATGGCTCATGAAATTTCAGAGTCTAAAGGAAATGAGAGCCAGCAACAATAACACTTGCATGGAAAGTAAATGCTACTCTAATAATTACTGAGCCGGGGCATATTTCTTCCTTTAAATCTTACCATTAGATATTCAGTGTCCATGCACCTAATATACGTTTTCGGGAGTTTACACAAGCCATTTGAAACAAAGAGCCAGTTATTGTCCTCACTTCTCGTAGCTACAATAACCAGATGAAAGCATATTACATTTAATCTACTAAGCAGCGCTTAGCAGGCACATGAAAAAACAAACCGAGAGGCATGGCAGGTTACTGTATATCAGAAGGGCTATCCGAGGGAGATTATAAACCTGGCAGCCAGGGTGGTCTTGATTCTGAAGTTTACCTCTGCTGAGAATGCATTTCAGGTGGCAATATGGGGTCAAGGTGGCAGTGGCGTAGCGTGGGGGTGCAGGGGGGGCCGGTCGCACCGGGCGCAACATGGGGGGGGGCGCGCTCGCACTCGCAGCTCTCTGCCCCTACCTGGCTCACTCACTCTAGGGGGCACAAATTACTTGCCTTGCCCCGGGTGCTGACAACCCACGCTACGCCACTGCAAGGTGGGCCTCTTCTGCTGGATCGTGTTCATTAACAGAGCAGCTGCTAAAAGTATCTGAGTGAGCTGCTTTTTTCAGTGGAAACATGCTTTACATAGGACCACTAAACACAACACCATTATGATGTTGTTGTTGAGGTGGACAGGTCTGCTTGTCTCAAGGGATGCGCTTGTGCAGCAAAAGAAATATGTAAAGTGGGACATGGAAGACACAGCATACCTTCACCGATGGTCAAGAATCAAGGGAACTTGGAGGCTCGCCTTGAAATCACTAAGATTTCAAGACAGAGACAGAGCTGTTCCACCAGGCCTTTGGCCAGGGCACAGCCTGACTCCCTCCTTCGGCAATCTTCGCGGAGCTCTGGCCCAATGGTTGCCAGTGGCTTGATTTGAATTAATTTTATAATGAATGATTTTAGAGTGTTGTGTTGTGTTGTACTTTTGTACTGTTTTATTGTTGTTAGCCGCCCTGAGCCCAGCTTCGGCTGGGGAGGGCGGGATATAAATAAAAATTATTATTATTATTATTATTATTATTATTATTATTATTATTATTATTAAGAGTTAAAGGGGCGGCTCCAGCTGCACATTTGTATCCTTAGTTATCTCACTCACATAATGCCTCCTTGCAGCTGGAAAGCAGGGGAGGTTAGCTGAATGAAATAATTAAGAGATAGTAAAGCTTCTCTCCCTCCCCCATTTCTCAATACGTCATCAGACTTTGGGAGGTTTAATTTAGGCTTTACATTTTGTAAATTGTATAATTTTAAGTCTCTTCAAAATCTGGATGGCAAAAAGCGGGGTGTGTAAGTCTGCTCCCAGACTTTGGAACTCCCTTCATAAACTGTTTTATTTTGGGAACTGTTTTTTTAAAAGGCTTTTAATAATGCTGTGCTGTTTTTAATATCCCAATACAAGAAGAAAGCTAAAAGCATCTGGGCAATCAAGTGAGAATTCTTTTCGCTCTCGCGATCAAACCAGTGACTGCAAGAATATTAAGAACAGAAAGAAGCTGCAGAAAGCTTCTTCTGCACAGAAGCTTTTATTTGTAAAATAGCTTAATAAAGATAAATAGGAGAGCCAAGCTCCCTTGATTTTACACCCCTAGGACAAATGAAAGCAGTTAAAACTCCGCTAATCTCCATGGTCTGAAACCTAAAATAAATTAACTGATAGAAGTTAACAAAAGGAAAGTTCCTTCTCTTCCTCTCCTTGAGGAACCCTCAAAAAGCCTGAACCCCCCCCAAAAAAAAAAACCTCTCTGGTGGTTCAGGAAGACCCTACTGAGGAATATGGGACAGGGTGTGGGGAGCTGTTGTGAGAGAAGAGAACAGAAAACCTTCTTTCCATGAAGGTGGCGGTCAGAGGTGATTGCGGGGTGTAGGATGAAATGAGAAACTTTCCTTCCATTTACTTCCATAGTTTATCTTGAAGTCCAAGCTCATGACTTCAGATTAACAAAAATACAGCATTGCCTGTCCCCAAGGCTGACCGGTTATTCCTACTTTTTGCCACATTTTGATGAAGAAGAGCTCTCTGGAGAAGTTGAAGGCAACGTTCGTGTCATACGCATCGTCCCCAATGTTGGAGATGGTGATGTTCAGGGAAACGTTCTTCACGGCTCCCAAAGCCAGATAGGGAGCCCTATCATCCACGCTGTGAACAGAAACGACAACAGGTTAACCCTTTGCTACTCATTCCCATCTTTTCTCAATTCACAGTAGAGAAACGTGACATCTCACTTTAAAAAAAACGCAAGCCAAAGGAGTTCTCCTGTTACAGGGAGACAAGAATGAGGTGTCTTGCTCACCTCCTAGTCAGTCACTGTGTGGCCAGGCCAAAAGCATTACTTGAGACCACAATGCAAATCAGAGATCATATTTCACCCACCATCAGTGCTTGCTGCCGTTACTGTGCACTGAAATGAATGAGAAAAATGGATTGGCCCCATGTGCACCACATTGAGCTCACTTGAGGAAGAGGGTTGGATAGTATTGCATACAAACTGAACATTAACCTAAAAACACTGCAACTGCAAGAAAGAAAGCAAAAGAGAGAGAATAGAATACATATGTTGTCAATAAAGCAACGTAAGCCATTGTAGACATGAAATGCCATTTCACATCACTGCATCCTCTACAGCAGCAGCAGCTTGCTTGACTGGGTCAATCATAAGGAGGCCAAGAATATCTGGGATTATCGTGGAGTCTGTAGGAGCAAAAAGCAGTAACTGGAAGCGCACGTTGATTAACTGCTGGACCTCTTGCAGAGAGGTCACGGTAGGCAAAAGTGAGTGCTTGCAGATGACGCCTTCTTTGCAGTCCTTTAAATCGGCATTTGAGCCCGATTTTCTCAACCTTGGATCCCCAGGTGTAGTTGGAATACAACTCCCATCCAGTGGCCTCTCAAAGGGAGGCGGGGGCGGTCCGCCCGGGGTGCCATGTCCAGACAAGAAGGCACCCCATGGGGTGCTCATCCCGCTGCCCCCGGGTGCGGCGGTGTGGGCAGCCATTGCGCCACTGCAGCCACATGTGGAGAATCCTCCGTTCGCAGCTGCAGCCGTGAGCAGAGGATCCCGCCACGGTCCATATGGTGCCTGAATGGCGCCAACAGCAAACTTGCTATGTACAACGCATGCGCGGTGTCACACGCATGCACTGTATGTAGCGACGCCACACATGCGCCCTACATAGCGATGTGTGATGGCCTGGGAATCTGATTCAGAGGCTGAACTGGAGGAATCCCAGCCTGCACAGGAGTCCCCGCCTCCAGGGCCGGCTGAGCTGGGGCAGGGCCTTGATTCTGAAGTGCCTGCACCTGTGAAGGATCCTCAGGAGCAGGTACCAGGTGAACCCACTCTGGCTCCGGAGGTGATTGAGGACACATCGCCTACAGGTGCGCCTCTCCCAGCCTTGTCAGGGGAAGGTGAGTCTCCCCCTGGGTCCAGTAACCCTCCAGCCTCTCCTGAGTTGCAGAGGCTCAGGGCAGAGAGGCGGAGGGAACTGGGTTCTCCCAGGAGAAGTGCTCGCCTTAAGGCCAGGAGAGGCGGGTCACCTGGGGGCCGGGGCCGCCCCTGGCCTCAGAGAAGATAAAGGCCAGTCAGCCCGGTCCCAGGTTGAGGGAGCAACATCATTGGATACCTGCTTCTGCCCGCACCCAGACCTGTTCTTCCAGAGTTCCCGACGCCGCCCGGCTTCCTGCTTCGGACCCCGCTTCGTTCTTTGTGAACTGCTTCCAGACTCTTGACCCAGGACTGACCCCGAATGTGTCGTATGTAGCAACGCCACGCATGCCTTGTACGTAGCAACGAAACGCATGCACAGCTGGTGGTTTGCCCCGCCCCGGGTGTCAGTTAGCCTTCGTTTGCCCCTGCTCCCATCATCCCTGCTGAGAAGGGCCAGCAATCAGCGATGATGGGAGTTGTAGTCCAAACACATCTGGGGACTCACGGTTGATAAAGGATGCGTTAGACTGATCCCAGAAGAACAGAACTGACCAGACTGGGTGTGTGGGGTGGGGAGGGGAGGGCCACCCTGTCTTGAGTGCCTTTGTCAAAGGGTGTTTATAGCTCAAATTCACCACTATAAAAATATATATATATTCTGACTGAAGACATGGCTACATGCCGCCTGTCCAAATACATGGAACCTCATGCATGGAAGCATAATGGAGGATAATTGAAGTGCAGAAGCGAAAGGGTTAAGCACACTCCAAATCACCCTCTTGGTGCTTTTGGTGGGTTTTAACATTTCATTCATTCATTTATAGAACAGATGTACAGTGGTGCCTCGCAAGACGAAAATAATCCGTTCTGTGATTCTCTTCGTCTAGCGGTTTTTTCATCTTGCGAAGCAAGCCCATTGACGGCTTAGCGGATTAGCACTATTAGCGGCTTTTAGCGGCTTTTAGCGGCTTATCAGCTTATCGGATCAGCTGATAAGCGGCTTAGCGGCTTAGAAAAAGGGGGGAGGGGAAAAACCCGCAGGAACTCGCAAGACATTTTCGTCTTGCGAAGCAAGCCCATAGGAGATTCGTTTCATCTAGCGAGTTTTCCGTCTTGCGAGGCATTCGTCTTGCGGAGCACCACTGTAGTCCTTCCATCAAAAATTGATTCCAAGGCTACTGATAGTAACACAGCTATTGGAAATGCATCCCTCATGTTTATATTACATGAGCATCAGTAGTGGCACATGTGGTGAGGAAGAGCCACAGATTCATCCTTGTGACATTGGCATTGATGCTGGGCTGCAGTAGTGCACCACCACTAATCCAGTTCTCCCACCGCTGCAGCCGCACACCCCCAACCTCACTGCCAGCCCAGCCCCATCAAAGTAAGCGCCAGCCCCACCACATGTCAATCAATCTCCTTCCTTGGCAGGCAGAGGATACAAAAGTACATAAATCAAAACATAAAACTGGCGCCTGTTCATAAAAGGAGATACTTTAAGAGGAAACATAATCAGGTTAAAAAGTGCCTTTCAAGTCTTGCAGCGACGTAGTTTAATGGCATCTCTCAGAAATGTTGCTACATTCTCCGTAATGTCGCACCTATGACCGTTCAGTACACAGGAAACCCTGAAGAAGTCGGGGCAATTCAACCTTTCTTTCAGCATGGCGTTTAAATATTTAACGTGGATTTTTGCATAAAATGGGCAGTAAATAGAACATGTGCAATGGTTCTGACCGGTTTGTACTGCAAGGACAATGCCTTTCTGAGTATGGAATGCACTGCTACAGATGCATAAGAGTTTGACCCAGAAGACCCTGAGGTTGTAGCCATGGTGCTCCCCAAAGATTGCAAGACTATAACTCCCATCAACTCCCAACCTGCTAGCTCAGGATGATGGGATCTGCAGTTCAACAGCATCAGGGGGAGGGGGCTACCCCTGACTTTAAATTTTTTTATTCCGGTTTAAAAGCATTTGAACTATATATACAATAAACTATTGATTGCCATACATACAGGGAATACAGGGAAGCACATAATTTTTCACCAAGTTAACAATGAATAAGGATCACAGGTCACTATCTGCAGCTGCTGGTTATCTCGTAGAGTAAAATATACGAAAAATAGGGAAATGTTTTAAGTAGTCATTAAGAACAGCATGTATTCCACCCTTGAGCAGAGGGGGGAAGTGGGATTCTTTGGAAAGCACGAACTAAATGTCTGAACTGAAGGAACTGCCATCAGATTCATAGCTTTAGGGTACTTTATTGAAAACCTCATTGGTTTGAGTCTGACAGAGGATTTCTAATCCCCATCACAACAGCAACAGGAGACTGAGTTTAGGCCTTCCTTTCAAGACAGCAGTTTCCTGAGTCATTAAATCTCAGGACATCTGGAATGAATCAGGTACACTTTCAGTAAGAACTGGATTAAGAAAAAGAATCTCTCCATTGGCAAGGGAATTCCTGAGCCCTGTTTGCATGATGTCATTGGGTATGGATTGCCTGCAGTGATGTATGAACTGCACTGCCAATGTGGTGCCATCCTGCTTTAGCATCTGCAGTTCATTAAACAGGAAGCGCTGCCACCATCAAAATGTGTTGGTTGAACTGCATTGTTCAAGAAACAACATGACCCAGGCTTCATTGGGACACAGACAAACAGACAGGCACACACACTTAAGGAATTGAAGATGTAAGCAAAACAGTAAATGAAAGAGGGATATCGGTTTTATTTTATTAACTGATTAGCATTTATGTGGGCAGCCTAGTTCCTATCAAGGGGGGAGGCTGGTTTCCATGGCCACTGAACTCCTTAGCCAGACTTATTTTAAGTCTGGATTGCTCTGCGCACATGTGAATATTGTCTAGATTATCTCTGCTTAGAAGAGGTTTCGCTCAAGAATTTGACTGTCAAAGCATTCCAGTGGGGCTTATATTCCAAAACAGTGATAAAATCTGTGCTTACAAAATCAAGTTATATAATAGCACAGGGGAAAGGCAAGGAAATTTGTCGTCTGCAGATTCTTTGGTTTATCCAGGGCAAAACTTAAGCAGATGACTGCAGAAGTACACAAAATCTCTACATATAAATAACATGGCGAATCAACATGAATTAGCGTGCACTCAAGAACACCCAGTAACTGGAACACTTCTGGTAGCTGTTATTAGTGCTCCAGTATAACCAATAAGTTAAATCAGGGCTGGGGGAACTGGTTTTGACTGGAATCAGAAGTGGCCCACCCTTCACAAGCAATTTTGCATTAAAAAGCATGTAACAGGACAAAGCAGCGTGAATGGAGATGGAACAAACCTGTGATCAGAATGGATTATTTTCTTCCTCAGGGGCTGATCTCAATACTGACTTCTTTGGGGGCTTTCTCTCGTGTTTTTTATGGGAATCAAAGTGCCTCTCCTCTTTGTTCCTTGCTTGTCCAGGTAACAAGAACTCATTCCCTCACCCCACAACATCCTTTTAACAGCCCCACAAAAATGCAGAGAGGGCAGACTTTCAAAGGGAACAATAATAATCGAGAAATTCTGTCCTCTGGTTCAGTTCAACTATAATGTGGATCTCTTCTTTCTTAAGAAACGAAACAAAATCCACTACTGCTAGTCAACTGTAAGGTTAAAAACTGTAAAATATAATATGCTACGGCAGTTTCTGCCTAGGGCTTATTTACAAGGCCACAATAATCGTTTAGGGTGTCATCTGGCTCAATTCTTGTTAATGGACTTTTGCCGTTAACTTGAAAGAAAAACTTCCCATTAAGTCAGTGGAATGTGGCCACACCCTTGATAACTAAATTGGTGGTGTGCAAGACCTATCACAGATCAGCTGTCATCAAGAGAATTGCCTTGGCAAGTGAAAAGACTAGCTGCCAATGGACACCGGATTATCCATTCCTAATAGCTATCTCCTTCAGTTATGTGCATTATGCCTACAAGATACATTTTGTTACATGACTCTTTAGCTATCTCAAAACAGAATGCGTTCGTTCGTTCTCTCTCTCTCTCTCTCTAATCTGCAACTAGAAATCTAAGAAAAACCCACTCTGGTTTGTCTCCATGCTAATTAAGAGCATTCATATATAGCTGTATATTTCAAAGCGTTTTCCCTTCCCCTCCTTCTTTTCGTCTGGGAGACTTGTCACCCAAAGAAAAGAAACCAAAAAAACAGGCGACACCAACTCATTTGCTTTCTGCACAGCAGGATTTCCTTGTGGGGTTTTCTGTGGCTTTGATTCGTATCATTTGTAGTAATTTCTGTAGCAGTTCACTGGGTGGTTCCAACAACCCGAACTGTTTATCAGGCAGAAGTTCAATGGAAGATGTACTTCAAATGTGTACAGTGGTGCCCCGCAAGACGAATGCCTCGCAAGACGGAAAACTCGCTAGACGAAAGAGTTTTCCGTTTTGGAGGTGCTTCGCAAAACGAATCTCCTATGGGCTTGCTTCACAAGACGAAAATGTCTTGCGAGTTCCTGCAGGTTTTTCCCCATTTCCTCCCCCTTTTTCTAAGCTGCTAAGCCACTTATCAGCTGATCCGATAAGCCGATAAGCCGCTAAAAGCCGCTAATAGTGCTAATAGCGCTAATCCGTCAATGGGCTTGCTTCACAAGACGAAAAAACCGCTAGACGAAGAGAATCACAGAACGGATTCTTTTCGTCTTGCGAGGCACCACTGTATTAAGACAGACTAAGTAGCTAAGTTCCTCTATTTGATTTTTTGCCGCCGAAATACACTACAGGACCTTGCTGGAGACCCATAGAGGTGAAATAGAGTGCTCACCTCCTTTTCTTCCCTTTGGCAAATGACTGTATCATTGAAATGGCGACAAGATAGCACTGGCCTATTTATTCTGAATGTTTGTAAGTGATGCCAATAAAGGTTTGGTGATGATGATGATGATGATGATGATGAGACAGACTAATGTAATATATGTATAAGTTGTTAGTGCAAGAAAGCCTGGCAGCATTCATCCCATGAGATATATTCTAACATTCCTTGTAACTTCCAATAACATTTCAATACCTCTACTGGCATAACAAAATGGATTAAGTGGTTTCAGATTTCTTTACTCTGCTATAGACTTTAAATAAAAATAAATCTAAGGTCGTAGAAACATATGATATCGGCATCACACAAATCTTTAGCTTCTTTTGATTCTCAGCTTTCACCTTTAAAAATGCCAGCTCCTAGGCCTCGCAGTTGCAAAGGATATGAATGACAATATGTCAACAATGTGTGATAAAATATAAGCAGCTGTAGAATCCATGGGTAAGGGAGTTAAGTTGACCAGAAAAGTTAAAAGGGAGGACCCTGAAAACTCACATGCTTAATGCTGGTGACAGAATTCAACTTTGGGGAGCAAATAAATTTGATTTTAAAACAGTAACTGCAAAGCACTCAAAGAACAGGGTCTCAGAAGTGCCTGTTAACTGTAAAACTGTTGTCATCACATTGCTCCTTCGTGTTTTCAGTCCCACATGTGGACATTCTTGATACCATATTGGCTCCTGTGCATCTTTTTGTATTATGTTTGCAAATAAATAGTGCTGCTGACCGGACTCGTAGCTGTTGCTTGCTTAAGGAGAAATTTTCAGGACAAGAGACAGTCTTAACAGCAGCCACAAGACAGTTAAGAATGGTCAAAGCGTTTCACGAACATTAGCTTTGAAAGAGTAGTGGGAAATCTCTTTGAGCACTCCCTGAGAATAAGATTTTAAGAAATATGAGTTATAGGTTTTCTCTCCCCGCTCCAAAACTTCTAAGTTTCGGTAGGTTTGGAAAAGTGCAAGTAGGAGGTAAACTGGCAAAGAAGAGAGCTGTTGGTGGAGGAGTTCGGTTCATTTAAATGCTCCAGGATTTTGCTGCTATTCTAAATCCAACCTGATCCCAGGGAAAGCTTGCACGACTTATGAAGCAGCAAGCCAAACATAATTGTGCTTGACTAGTACTGGGGGTTGCAAAATGCTTGATAAGCCTTCTACATTTTTGTAGCCCTGAGCAGGCTGCAAAAATTAGTTCATTAAGCGTTTTATGGCTAAAATTGTGCTTGCACACAAAAGAAATTGTAGCAAGTCTGCCACCTATTTTCTGCCTCTCGAGGAACACACTTTTTGATAGATCACATTCTGCATTGTTCATCACATATGGTAATAATTCAACCATTTGGTGGCATGGCTCAAGGCTATAAAATGAATGGGCCCTGGGGAAGATGGTACAATTCCTAGTACATGCATAACTGCCATACTGTCCCTGCAATATAAGGTTTGCCAAAGAGAGCATTTAAACTCCAGAAACAGTAAATCCAGGCCCATTTGATATTGCACAGGCTGAAAATTTGTGATGAAAGCCAGAACACCATAAATGCACAGTTGTGTTTGGCTTTTTGTAATATAAATCTGACTCAGTAGATTTGATTTTAAGCATCTGCATAAGCTTTACTAACCTTGCATACAGTCAACTTATATGAAATTTGAAATTGGGATTCTTAAAGGTCACCTGGTGAGCTGAAATGGCAGAACTGCTGTTGGAGAATTTTTCTTTTGCGCTTATACATTTCTTGGCTAAAAATATCTGGCTTGGGTATAGCTTTTCTTGACATAAATCGCATGCTACTGTGCAACAAATTCTTTATTGCAACCAACAGTAAAGTTTATGAGCTTGTATTCCAAGATTGCCATCTCTGCTGGAGTGGTGAACAGCTTTAACTTATTTATCATTTCCTTTTCCTCCTATGGGCATCTGAATGGGTTGTGAGTTTTGTTTCTGGGTGGAGATGGGCAAAACCTACCCATCTCAATTCAGAAATGGTCTCTCCACACACACCAATACCTGAAAAAAATGGTTTATAGGCACAGATTATAATTTCCTGCATACTTTACTTAGAAAACTAAAAAGCCCCAGGCACGCACCTCAGGCAAAACCAATACTCCATTAAGGAAAAGCCTTGCAGGGCCTTTCTTGTATGAAAATCAAGAGGTCTCTCCCACCTGTTTCTCCCTCCCCAGGGTAAGGATTTCCACCCCTCAAGGAAGGAATCAGGCTGGTGGAAAATGAAACCCATTTAAAAATCCGACACAACTTAAGGGGGTTGGACCCAGTTCAAAAATGGACCACGCTTTTTGAGCAAAGTCCCACACTATCCCGTCTACCAGGTCCAGAGTCAGCTCCTGGCATCTTGCAGCAGCTGCCGGAGCACCCAGTAGCTCAGGATCAGGAGCGATACTTGACCCAGATCCCCAACAGCAGGAACTAATGGACATCATTTTAATTTCCTTCAGTGCCCTGGAGTGAAACTAGCTCAAGCATGCTGGGGCACTGTGGGAAATGAAAATGGCTACACCCAGCCATCCTTGGAGATCAGGGCCGGATTTACATATAAGCTAAAAAAGCTATAGCTTAGGGCCCCACTCTCTTGAGGGCCCCCAAAAAAAATTAAAGGAAAAAAATGGATGTACAGTCATACCTTGGGATAAATATGCTTCAGGATAAATATTTTCAGGTTGTGCTCCGCGGCAACCCGGAAGTAACAGAGTGCGTTACTTCCGTGTTTTGCCGCTCGCACATGCGCAGTCAAAATGACGTCACGCACATGTGCGGAAGCAGCGAAATGTGACCCACGCATGCGCAGACTCGCTGTCGCGGCTTAGGTTCTATTCAGGATGTGAACAGGGCTCCAGAACGGATCCCGTTCGCATCCCGAGGTACCACTGTACATTTCCAAAATATAAGATAAAAAACAAATAAAATAAAACCTACATACAGCAACAGTGTTTTGTGTTGTGTAGGCTCCTAATGATGTAAGTAATGGGCCCCGCCTGCTAGCCTGCTCCCTAAAATATCACTGGTTTGCTCATTTCTATATATAGGGTGCCTACATCCTGCATGTGCAAATGGCTCTAGATACCTATTAGGTCCATAAATTACCACATAGCATATATTCAACACAAAAACCAGTGACAATTTGTTGTTCACAAAGGAGAGCTGGACGTTTAAAGGGCTGCAGTACCTTCAGTAGCCTATGGCCTCATCAAACCTAAATCTGGCCCTACAGGAGCCATAGGAGCCAACTCCTAAGGACCAAGGTTCCTTCACCACCAGAAGCACCCATAAAATATTTGAGGGTGCCACCCCACCCCCAGTTGATAGGCATTGCCATTCAAATGGTGTGTGTGCGCTGCATCTTGGGATCAATGATGCAGCGTGGGACTCCCCATCCCCCAATATTTTATTCAAGTTGGCATCTCTGCTTGGCGAGTTTCTGTAGCTACTACCTGGTGGGGCCTATCAGTGAAAGAGGGATCCCACCAGAAGGCACTATGCCCAATACCCCATCAAACCTGGAGCCAGTTTTGCACCAATCAAACAACATCAAGAATGAATTTTCCACCTTAGCATTATTAATAATGGTACAAGTTTTTAGCAGGTGGGTGGATTTTTTTACACAGTAAAAATGGACATTGGGGTGGTTCTCAGTTCTACAGAAAGGCAAATGAGTGGCACATATTGGCATGGGAATAAACGGCAACTCCTCCACAACTGTTAAGGCAATCCCAAACAATATATATTTAAATGAGGCTACTGGAGTCAGCTGGCATTTTCCCCACAACAGGGAAATAATGTGCAAACTCATCTGCCAAATAACACTCAATATTTTAATTTTTTAGAGAGAGAAAGATTGCATTTTTATGAATTGTAAACTTGTGCAAATTTAATCAATTGATTAATCAGCTAAAAATCTGCTGATTAATCAACTACAATTCCTTTAACTAGGCTGCAGCTCTAATCTTAACACAAATTAATCAATAAATTAATTAACTAAAAATCTGATGATGATCAATTACAATTTCTCTCACTTGGTTGCAGCACTAATCCTAATGAACTAGCTTACTAATACGATTGTTTCTAGGATATTCATTTTATATTTCTCAGCTACCTTTTAAGTTTTCGTTGTTCTGCTGAAAGGTAGGGTATAAATGTTTTTAACGTTTATTTAGAAAAAAATCAAATTTACCATGCATTGATTTTCTTTTGTTGTGTCAGGCATGAAGGCAAAATATACATATTTAAAATGTAAAGATACCTTCACCTTCCCCCAAAACAGACTGTGACAAAAAAAATTAAAATATTAAGATTTGCCCATTTATCTTCTGCAGATACGGGTAGTTGGATGTGTCTGGTTGTAGGATGGGAATATGTAATCAATTACACTCAAGAATTCTTTGAAATAATGCAGCGCTGACAGACATACACAGCTGGATGGGCATCTTCATCTGCAATCCACTCCTGTCCACTGTCAAGTCCATGCATCTCACTATCAAACACAATTCACTGGCCAGAATTGGCAGAAGTAACCAAAGTCCAGACTAATTGGCTCCATCCCTGAGACACCAATTATCTGCATTAGAAACAGGAGCTGGTGGATTAGCACAGTGCCCCTAATTTAACAGAAGAATCCTATGCATGCTTACTCAGAAGAAAGCAGCACTGAGTTTATGGCTGTTTACTCCGAGTTAAGTGGTTATAGCAAATTAACCTCTCTTGCCCAGATCCATCCAAAGACATTGGATTGGGCTCAACCCATATTTATAGATATCCACACACTTTATATACTTGGACTCCAGAAACGCTAGCACTATAATTATTACGAGAAACAACAAAGGAATGGCATCTTGTGAATCTGACACTAACTGGGAAGGAAATCCTGCACCGCAATTAAGTCCTCCCATTTCCATTTTGGGATTCGGCGTTCCGCTCCACCCTCCACCCCCAATGCACATTATTTGCAGCGATGAAAAATGAGAAAAGCTTGGCATGGTACGGAGGGATTGCAAATGAATGACAGCTGGAAGATAGATTCTGAAAGGGTCTCTGAATACTTGGTGCCAATTGGCCTTCAAGGCAAATGTCGGCATTTGCGGGGGGGTGGGGCAGAGGAATATGCTGGGAAATAAAACTCACTCTGGCTTTAATGACAAGAGCAGGCAAAGTTTAGGTAGCTGAAATACGTTGGAGGAAGAAAAACCGCTTTTGAAGTTCTCCCATCAATAACCATCAATAACAAGTTCGTCTCCCATCCAAAGATCACTTGCACTCCCCCTGTCTTCATAAACCAACACACAGACCATGCGCAAGTCTTGTTCCGGTCTCTCCCCCACAGGGAATGCAGAAGCCATGCGAGGAGCCCAGCCGCTCTGCTTTTTCTATTAACACTCCTGGTCAAGCTGCACTCCTTCTCATGGCACCGCATGGAGTGCTATTCCATTTATATAGTCCTTCAGGGAGGATTTACTCTCCAGCTGCGCTGCTAGAAGCCGCCTGCCCATTCTGCTCCAGGGGTGGCACCTGTCCATTTTCCTCTGCTGCCCGCTTTATTTTTTAATAACCAAGAGGGGCTCTTTCCGCCTGCTGCCCATATCCCTTTTCACGTATGCAGTGCCACGCAGGCAAACCCATTTTGTGCCTCTGCCTTTTTGCTATTCTTATATTCTGAACATGGCCCCAGACACCACTCCTCTCTTCCCTGACAGCTGACAGCTGCTGACAGACCTGTGATCAAATGCACACAGGTTTGGGCAACGTGGCTGGCACAGTTGCAGAAATGTATCAGTAACTACATTCAACTAAGAGGAGGGGAGACAAATGGCGAAATCATACCCAATCATACCCAGAAATCATACCCAAGCACGTGAAACGTCTGAGAAGCATCAATAAAGCAACATAAAGTGCCTTGGCATTTCTTTGAAATTAAAGGCTGCACACAAATAATTCATATATACATATAAAATAAGCATGGGGTGGGATTGAACCAACAGTATGAAATATCCTGCAAACAAAAAGTTGGGGAAAGGAGGAATTAAAAAGTTTAGTTCTAGAGTTTTCTGAATATAGAGTGTCCTCTATGCATGTAAACATAATTATATAGGTCCTGACAGTTTAAACCAGCATTTCCCCCCCAAAAAATGAATCAAGCATTTAAAAGTGGCACTCACCTGGATAGGAATAGTTTCCCCTGAAGGTTAAGATCAGCGGCACAGTCATCTGACTGACAATTCCTCTCAAAAACAGTCTATGAGAATTAAGAAAATAACGTTACTGGGAAGGGGGAAATAAGAAGACCAAATAATCTCTGTTTGATATGCTGTGGGATCTACTTTTTAAAAATTAGATATTGCTATGGTAGATTTTGTTGTGTGAATGGTGCCAGGGACCCTCTGCGAGGGTTACATGGACTCTCTGGGGTCCACGGAACACCACTTATGAGCCATTGTCAAGTTGTGCTGACATAACCAAGTTAAAAAGCAAATGATAGTTTGAATCAGTCTTAACACATGGTCTGGAAGAGAGTTTGGAGATTTGAAACCTTAAAAATTAAGGCTAATAAAGGAAGTTATAAATAAAAAGCATCTCTTTGGAACTTATCAAATGCAAAGCATTACACATGACACTCTTCACCTTTCCTTGATAAGGAAGTTTTCCTTGCATCTAGTGATGGCAAAGAACCAATTGATTTTTACTGCACATGCTCAGACTCTTGGCTGTTTGCAAAGCACGTCTAACAGAACACATCCCATGAATCCCAATGCAAGCACCTGATTTCATCTCACTGACAAGTAATTAACATTCCTGAACACTTTCCGGGATTTAACTACAGACACGGGTTACAAGAAGACAAAATAACTGGCAGAGTACTTCCATCGAGAGTCATAGCAGGTGAAGTAAATGGGGGCAAATTCCTCAGGAGCTATAAATGTAGAAGAAGGAATCCTTCTATTAAACAAAGCAGGCGTGCTCTTGCAAGAGGTGAACAGGAACAGCTGTAAAATTCCCTGACCTGCCAGGAAAATGTTCCATTTCATGGGGCGAAGGGTCAGTATTGGGTAGCAGATAAGGGGCAACCCAGGCACAAAGCCCTGAGCCGCCAAACCAGGCTGCCGCGAGATAAATGATAAATCATAAAAGGAGCAATGCCTTTTTCCCCTGTAAAAAAGTTGCCTGTGTTCACCAGGTTCATGGCGATCTGCCTTCTGAATCCACCACCCTTTTCACAGGGGGTACACTGCGGCACCCCCCCAAAATGTCTGCCACTTGACCAGACACAGCCGCCTGCCCTGTCACGTACACACAGGCTCAGAGAGGCCCCTTCTGCCCCACATTTTTCCTTTTTCCCTTCTTCCACACCCACCAAAAGCTCCAGGAAGCAGTAGAATCATAGACATGGAAGTGACCACAATATTTGAAGGGGGGGAGGTGCTGGTATTGTGTACCGTTGAGTAATGCCAGGAAAAAAAGCACTGAAAAGGAGCATAAGTACTTCATACATCTCATTTATAAACACTTGACTTGGCTACAGGAACGTGGCCATACAGCTGAACCTGCAGAAAGCAGTTGATGGGCACTGAGTTTGACTCTGTTGGTTTGCCATGCTGCTGAGTTCCCACAGGGAACTAAATTGCACAGTTGATCCCTGCAGAAAGCAACTTTGCCAGTTCTGTGCTCTGCATTTTGCCTAGATGTTCAGCTTGTTGGACCCTTGGGAAGTGCTGTGCAAGGGACTTGTTTGATAGGTGGGTGGAGCAACCCACCTGCCAATCACATGACCTCTGTTACAAAGGAGAAACCCAAAGTCGCTGCCCCAGTCAGCATAAGTGAATGGTTTTGCAAATACACAAGTCACATTTAGCATAAAGGCAATGGCCGTTCTGTACGGTTTTGTTGCTCAAGTTAATTAACTGCAGACCTTTCAAAGTCAGAAATGCTTCTAGACGCTTTCTTGTTCAAGTCATGACTAAATTACTTCCAAGCCTATCAGTCTGGCTTTCCCTCCCGCATGCAGGCCTGATTCATTAAAGGACAGACCATTTGAAAGTCCAGTTCAAGCCAATTGTATTCGAAAGCTGGGTGGGATCATGTTTAGATTTCCTGGCATGGGAAGGGTCCATTCACTGCCAACTTTGGGTTCACTCTGACCACTGAATTCCAACATCAGAAGCCAGGCAAGTATATGTGGGTGGGTCTGGATGCATTAGGGATTCCACTCAACCAAAATATGGGGGAGGGGACCATTATATTCAATTAGACCAAAAGGGAGGGGTAGGAGAAAGCAGTTTCCTGTAATAAAGGCAATATCTGTATCTTGGACATATTGGGAGTAACCCTGACAACTTCTCTGCTCTACCCAACATCAGAGTACATTCTCAGCATCAAATAATTTTACTCCTACATGTCGCAGATGTTCAGAAGGATAATGAACAATGCTATGCTTGTGAAACTGTTCACTGCCTTCCCTACCCCTCGTGAAATTCCTCTGTTGCCATCCTGGATGATATCAGGGCTGGTCTACAAAGCGTCCTATCTGCTCCCCAGCCACTTCCTCATAGAGAGTTTCCACAGTGTGCTGTAACCTTTGGTTGCTGTGGGACTTCTCCCTATTGTGTGGAGAGTTTTCTCACCATCCTCAAACCTGACGCGGTGCTGGCTTAGGAAGCTCTCTATATGATAAGGAGCAGCCGAGTCGTAACCAGGGTCTGGCCTGGAAGACGCATCCCACAAGTTCACCTCCCTGACAGTAAAACTACAGCAATAATAAAACAAATAACCATGTGGCGTTTTTTCATGACACTCAAAACCATCAGACTGAGGCTTCCACCTACAAGTTTTTAATGTGTGACATTTTAATGTATTTTTAATCTTTGTCGGAAGCCGCCGAGAGTGGCTGGGGAAGCCCAGCCAGATGGGTGGGGTACAAATAATAAATTACAGTGGTACCTCGGGTTACATACGCTTCAGGTTACATACGCTTCAGGTTACAGACTCCGCTAACCCAGAAATAGTGCTTCAGGTTAAGAACTTTGCTTCAGGATGAGAACAGAAATCGTCCTCTGGCAGCGTGGCAGCAGCAGGAGGCCCCATTAGCTAAAGTGGTGCTTCAAGTTAAGAACAGTTTCAGGTTAAGTACGGACCTCCAGAACGAATTAAGTACTTAACCCGAGATACCACTGTATTATTATTATTATTATTATTATTATTATTATTATTATTATCTGCCGAATGGAAGGCACAACCCTAAATTGATTCCACACTAGACTAGGCTTTCAACAAGCCTACTTGGACCTTAAGGGCATCTGTGGAGTTCCCTCTTGCTCAAATTCAGGTGGTAGCAAGAAAAGAGCGGGACTTCTCAGTGTTGGCCCCCTCCCTTTAGAATGCTCTCCTCAGGGACGCTTGCATGGTGCTCGCTTTACAACCCTTTGGATGCCGGATGAAGATTTGCCTTCTCCTCATACAGATTTGCCTTCTCCTCATACTCCTCATATCTTAACAGATTTAGCTGCAGCAGTAGCAGTTTTTTTGTGCTTTAGAGTGCCATCTTTCTCAGCCAGTAATGTTAATATTCTGAATGGGGATTTTGTGTTTAGTCCTCTGTTTAAGTGGGAATGTTGTCATCGATGTTGATTAATGTGTTTCAGGAAATTGTTCCTCGCAGTGTTGTGTGTGCAGTTTTGCCTAGAGGCACCTTGCATTAGGTAATACCTAAATGCAAAAAATAATAATAACATCCCCAATCCATAGTTTTTGTGGAGCAAAACAACAAACACCATACCAAGTCTAAAACCTTACAATTCCCCTCCCCCCAACATGTTTAATGTTATTTCATTTGACTTTGGTTTACAAAATTACAGGCTGTAAGAAAAACTGCCCAGTGACAGCAGCCACATTCCTCAGGAAACGCTCACACACTTCTGCCCTCTGGCAAAAGCGGTATTCAGTTAAGATTCATTTACTTGTACCAGTTGGAAGCCGCTATTTTTAACAATATGAAATTTGGAATACAGATGGGAGACCACTCTTCTGAATAGGCAGCAAGTGAATACCCAGCGTCTTATTCATCATAGTTCATTCTGATCATCTGCTTGAAGGCTTCTTTTTTTTAAAAAAAATAGTGTGTAATATGTGGTGGTGAATAAAAACAAATACAAGTTATGGGGCAGGGGGAGGTATTTGTGCAATCACACTTATGCAGCAGTAAAGACTAGAAACATTGTACAGTGCTCAGAAAGACTGAATGCAAGCTCTCAGACTGCCTGTCCCTCAATAAATCCATGATTGCAATAATCTCCTTTCTAAATCTGGTGTTACTTGGCATGGTAAATGTTATGTATCGCAAGTTCTCACCCTGGCCACCAGGAGTATTGTGTATATAGTTTTCACTCAGGTCCACATCAGTTACCGTATTTTTTTTGCTCTATAAGACTCACTTTTTCCCTCCTAAAAAGTAAGGGGAAATGTGTGTGCGTCTTATGGGGCGAATGCAGGCTGCGCAGCTATCCCAGAAGCCAGAACAGAAAGAGGGATTGCTGCTTTCACTGCACAGCGATCCCTCTTGCTGTTCTGGCTTCTGAAATTCAGAATATTTTTTTTCTTGTTTTCCTCCTCCAAAAACTAGGTGCGTCTTGTGGTCTGGTGCTTCTTATAAAGTGAAAAATATGGTACTTTAGGTGGAAAACCCTGGGTTGTTGTTGCTACAATGTTGACAGCTGGCTGCCTATAAAAGCTGGCTGGCTGAGCTGTTTGCTGTTCAGTTCTGTTCCAGCTTACAAATAAAGAGCTGCTTTGGAGAAATCGCTGCGTCGTCTGCTATGCCTACCCACTATTTAACAGTAAACATGAGCTTGAGTGCAAAGAAGGGAACAGCAGTTCTTTCCGTCCTAGATTCTCCTGGTGCTGTTATTTATCCATTTTTAACAGGAAGATCATCTGGTACCTCACCTGGTTTCTCTGAGCCATCTTCTGCCCTCTCTTCCATCGAAGAACAGGCTTGAGTGAAGGCAATTCCTTTTCCTCCTTTGCCGTGATATGGTCTCCAAGATCATACGCAGCTTCAAATACAATTGGTGATATCACATCTTTGACCCTTCTCTGTAAGATTAAATTATACAAAAAGAGTGTTGTATGAATCAAAGCATAGACTGGGATGCCACTGCAAGCTCAGTGAATACCAGAAGCAACGTAGCTTCGCCTTCTTCTTCCTTTCCTTCTCATCCACTCATCCACTTCCTTCCCCAGTCCACCTGCTCCACCCAACAACGAAAAGATGGTATCTTCAAATTCCAGTCAGAAATATGGGGTTGCAGAACGATGGTTAAGCAACCCAGCATCTCTACTCATAGTTACGCTTCGGAAGGATTTGTTCTTTCAAACATAAACACACATTCATACACAAATGTGTGAGGCATTGGGGAAGGCATTTTAGCAGAATAATGTATTGCATTGTAATCTACCAGTCAAATGATAGATTCAGAGATGGAGCTGAGAAGAATAAATTGATTATTCTCCTATGATAATGCAAGGGAATTTGGGTGGTGCCGCAATGGAAACGCTCCAGCTATTTCTTTTGAGACCTCCTTGTTATTTGCCCTCTGTTGGAACACAGGTGAGATGAAGGATCCTGTTCTGTCACCATTCCAGTGGAATTGTCACCAGTCCAGTGGAATTGTCTCCACACAATCACCAGTCCAAGGGAATTGTGGGGCGGCTGGGGCAGATCCATAGCTGTCAATTTTCAGATTTGAAAATAAGGGATCAGCAGCCTCAAAAATAAGGGATCAGCAGCCTCAAAAATAAGGGATCAGCAGCCTCACCTGTCCCGGGGACAGTCTACGGGATATCTAACAATCCGGGATAGCAGCGGGAAATGGTGCTGGAATAAGGGAATTTCCCACAAAAAAAGGAAGGTTGACAGCTATGGGCAGATCCTGCCCTTCACTTCAGACTGCAAATTGTCTGGGTTGGCCTGGGATCAGTAAAACATTTCTTTCTGCAGCAGACCTGCGTATTAATGCGCTAATGTAAGTGAGGTATGAATCAACCCTCAGAGTATTTACACACAAATTAGACTCCTAAACTCACTTCAGTTTCTATCAGAGTGAAGCTACGGAATGGCACCTACTGGCCAAAAGCAGATAGGGATACTTTGAGGGAAGAACTTGCTGTCATCATTTGTTCAAAGCAACTCGGTGTGGTGGAGTTTTGGGAGTTGTGAGCTACATAAAGCATTTGGGAAGTGTAAGATGTGGCTTGGCATGCCAAGAGCTTATTAAATTAAAAATAACAATTGGAAGAGTAGCTGGCAGCTCCACCAGGCAACCTGTTATGCTCATTGCCTGCAGTTAGTGCATTATCCTAACATTTGCTAGGGAACAAAGAATAACAAGCAATTAAGCATGCCCTTTGTAGCATCCAAGTCCTGGTTCTCTTTATCTTCCGCCACCGGTTGTAGATGAAGTGGAACGACATATTGCGAAAAGAAAAACAGAAGCAGATATTGGGTTGCACCCACCCACAAGGGGTTTGCAGAGCTTTCAGTAGACAATAAAGACAGTGCTCGTTATGAGGGAAAAGGTAGGATTATGAAACACACACATGCACACACAAAAATAACAATTTAAGCCAAATCTTAGTCCTCAACTGCAACCTTCTGAGAACAGTAGCTCAGAAGGAATGCATAAAAAGAAGCCCACTTTGCCACCTGCTTATTAGAGCACTGAATAACTGAAGGAGCTTCTCCACCCCCATCGTTCTACCCGGACACTGAGGTCCAGCACCGAGGGCCTTCTGGCGGTTCCCTCACTGCGAGAAGCCAAGTTACAGGGAACCAGGCAGAGGGCCTTCTTGGTAGTGGCGCCTTCCCTGTGGAACACCCTCCCACCAGATGTCAAAGAGAACAACAACTACCAGACTTTTAGAAGACATCTGAAGGCAGCCCTGTTTAGGGATGCTTTTAATGTCTGATATATTATAGTATTTTAATATTTTTTGGAAGCCGCCCAGAGTGGCTGGGGAAGCCCAGCCAGATGGGCGGGGTATAAATGATAAATTATTATTATTATTATTATTATTATTATTATTATTATTATTATTTACAATCATTCCATTAACAATGAACTCAGGTGAGTGAGTGAACGCAGGTGAGAGAGGCAAAACAGGTCGTCTAAGAAGCAAGAGAGGGCCACCAGCATACGTGGAGAAAGTTTGAAATCTGCAGAAGTCTTTTAAAAAACCTGTTTTAAAAAACCCTAAGACAAGGTGAAAAACAGCTTGATAAGGACTGAGGACTAACTATGGGCAGGAGCCACAAATACTGAATTTCAATTGGAAAAGAAAAGTGGAAAACTGAGGAAGTGTGCTATAGAATGGCTCGCTTCAGCCCTTCACAGTTACTTACAGTATCCTGGAAGCGGCCAGAGCTGGCTGGCACCCTGAACAGGAATTCTCCTATTTGCAGTTTTGGTTTTCATTGCAACTACTGTCCATTTGTTTCTCACTGAGATTCCAGTATACAAGTGTCTGAATCAATAAACTGGCGGTGAGGTTAAGCGATTTTCTTATAGGTCCATCACGTAGCTGAGGAAATCCCAAACAGCCCCCCAGTATCCCATGAGAAATACATGGCTTAAAATGAAAAAAATTCTCCTACGAGCCCAAAATATCTAGGAAAGAGAAGGCTACTGGCCAAACCTTTTGAGTGGTTAATTGCCATCGCCTTGCCTCCCTTCTATCAGACCCTGCACAGAGGGACAAGTCATCCTGCCATGTCTCTATAGAGGATATAATTGGATCATTCAATCATTCCCAAATTACCACCCACATCCGTGGAGAGTGGCTGAAAAGAGACAAGCCCAGAGCAGCAATTTACCATGGAAAATTGCCCGCTTAGAGAAGGCTGCCTCCAGATCAGAACACTGACTTGCTTTGGGTGGGTAGCGTAACTTGTTACTCGAGAATCCTGCACTGAAGAACCTGCACCAGGTGAGGTTTGGGATAGATGTCCTGCATAATTAAGTAAACATAGCTGAGTGTCAGAATGAAGGATTCCAGCAATTTTAATTTGGGGCAAGAAATGGAGGCAATGAGAGATTTTACTTTCTTGGGCTCCATGATCACTGCAGATGGTGACAGCAGTCATGAAATTAAAAGATGCTTGTTTCTTGGGAGAGAAGCAATGACAAACCTAGACAGCATCTTAAAAAGCAGAGACATCACCTTGCCAACAAAGGTCCGTATAGTGAAAGCTATGGTTTTCCCAGTAGTGATGTATGGAAGTGAGAGCTGGACCATAAAGAAGGCTGATTGCCGAAGAATTGATGCTTTTGAATTATGGTGCTGGAGGAGACTCTTGAGAGTCCCATGGACTTCAAGAAGATCAAACCTCTCCATTCTGAAGGAAATCAGCCCTGAGTGCTCACTGGAAGGACAGGTCGTGAAGGTGAGGCTCCAATACTTTGGCCACCTCATGAAAAGAGAAGACTCCCTGGAAAAGACCCTGATGTTGGGAAAGATGGAGGACGAAATGGTTGGACAGTGTTCTCAAAGCTACCAGCATGAGTTTGACCAAACTGCGGGAGGGAGTGGAAGACAGGAGTGCCTGGCATGCTCTGGTCCATGGGGTCACGAAGAGTCAGACATGACTAAACGACTAAACACAACAAAACATAGCTGAGTGTCAGAATGAAGGATTCCAGCAATTTTAATTTGGGGGTGAGGGTAGTGTGCCCCAGTGAGAATCAGCACTGCTATGGATGGTAAAAGCTTAATGCCACAGCTGCTGTTAAACAGCTGACCTATTGCGCGAGGAACACAAAAGCCAGTCAGCCAACCAAGGTACCACGCACACTGCCTTGCCCCCATAATTGAGGGGGCTGGGGCCATGCGACTTGCAAGGTACCCTCAGTCTAAGACTAACACTTCAGAGTTTCTTAATGACTTCTAAAGAGCCCCCCCCCCACCCGATCCTTTCCTCATGTTTATTTATTTATATGAAAAGGATTTAGATCCCACTCTTATTCTCTATGGGTCATGAAAACAGTATACAAGAAAAACAAAACCAAGGCATGATAGACAACATAAGCTGAAAACACAGGCACCAATAAAGCTAGACAGGCTCCAAAAAACTGGCCTTTTTTTTAAAAAAAAAAAGAATTTTCACTGCCCAAAACACAAGCAGGGAGAGAGCCATATGAATATACTTCAGGAAGGATCTCCAGAGTCAAAGGGCCACTGCAGAAAAGGCCCGATTCTGTGTTGTCACCTTACAAGTACCTCCAGAGGCAGTGAGAAGGGCTCCTGTGGAAGATCTTAGTTCTCTGGCAGGGTTATAAAGAGTCCTTCAACTAACCTGGCCCAAGCCATTATGGGCTTTATATGTCAAAATCAGCACTTTGCATTGCACTAGGACTAAGTAGGTTATCAGTGCTGTTGATATACATTTTGGGTGGGGTGGGGTACCAGGAATCCTAAAGATTCCAGAGGACAGGATCACACTTCAAAACGACCTTGACAGATTAGAGAACTGGGCCAAAACAAACAAGATGAATTTTAACAGGGAGAAATGTAAAGTATTGCACTTGGGCAAAAAAAATGAGAGGCACAAATACAAGATGGGTGACACCTGGCTTGAGAGCAGTACATGTGAAAAGGATCTAGGAGTCTTGGTTGACCACAAACTTGACATGAGCCAACAGTGTGACGCGGCAGCTAAAAAAGCCAATGCAATTCTGGGCCTCATCAATAGGAGTATAGCATCTAGATCAAGGGAAGTAATAGTGCCACTGTATTCTGCTCTGGTCAGACCTCACCTGGAGTACTGTGTCCAGTTCTGGGCACCACAATTCAAGAAGGACACTGACAAACTGGAACGTGTCCAGAGGAGGGCAACCAAAATGGTCAAAGGCCTGGAAACGATGCCTTATGAGGAACGGCTAAGGGAGCTGGGCATGTTTAGCCTGGAGAAGAGGAGGTTAAGGGGTGATATGATAGCCATGTTCAAATATATAAAAGGATGTCATATAGAGGAGGGAGAAAGGTTGTTTGCTGCTGCTCCAGAGAAGCGGACACGGAGCAATGGATCCAAACTACAAGAAAGAAGATTCCACCTAAACATTAGGAAGAACTTCCTGACAGTAAGAGCTGTTCGACAGTGGAATTTGCTGCCAAGGAGTGTGGTGGAGTCTCCTACTTTGGAGGTCTTTAAGCAGAGGCTTGTCAACCATATGTCAGGAGTGCTCTGATGGTGTTTCCTGCTTGGCAGGGGGTTGGACTCGATGGCCCTTGTGGTCTCTTCCAACTCTATGATTCTATGATTCTATGATTCTATGATTCTAAATCTGTCTTTTAAATTCCAGCAACTTCTAAAGTGAGCTTTTGCTGGGTGCCGTTCTGCTTCACGTCTTTTGATGAAAGCTGTGGCAAGCAGAAGCTAGATTAATCGCATGTGTGGACGCTTCCCTCCAGAAAGCCCTAGGGAAATAGATTTCATACAGCCGCTTGTCTTTAATTAAAGCTTCCGAGTGCAGATTCTACACCAGCCATTCATTACAGCACATGTTCAGCTCTTTCAAGTGATCTCCTTACAGATTACAGACTTTCCAGAGGACTGGCAGATTCAATAAGGCAATACGCAGCCAGTTCTAATGCAATGAAAATGGCACTTAGCTCAAAGAGGCTGAATAATTGTTCTTGGGATCAATCTCTTTTTGGTGGTTCGTTGCAGCTGAACTTCCAACTCCCTGATTCTTTGATCAGATGTAGACAGCATATACCATAAATGGTCATTAAAGCCTAAGGGCTTCTGCATATGTTGTATGTATGTTATTTTCCAGCCCAAAGCAATTGCTGCATTTACATTTTGGACACTACAAACAGTGAGTGCAATCCAGAAAGCACGGATGGCAGGGGGTGGGGGAATTATTTGTAGTTTTTTGTACAAGGGGCCCCCATTCATTTCAGCAGAATCTAAGCAGCTGTTTAAGTCCTACTAAATTTGGTAGAATTTAGAGCCCCTTCAAAGGCTACTAAAGCCAGTTCTTAAGCGCATATAACTCCACAATAGTAATGAGGTTTCAAGCAATCCTGTTTGCTTAATGTGCCAAGAAATGAACAAGCCTTTTAGCAGCACATGAAACCCTTTCACGGTGGAAGGAAACAAACCAGGAAGTCTTTCATTATTTATTATTTTATTTCATAAAATTTATACGCCTCTTGATTGGTTGTTGTTTTTTTAATAAAAAAAAACACCCTGCAAAGTGGCTTACAAAAGATAGAACAGTAAAATCAAGAAAAATCCATAACCATACTTTTAAACATATAAAAGTCAAAATACTAAAACAGATTAAAATTACAGTCCCTAAACTTTCTAAGCATCTGGGTAGGCTTGTCTAGACAAGAATGATTAGCTATGGTTTCCTTGTTTTGTCCAAACTGAGAAACTATGGTTAAACCAGCATATTAAATATTCACGACTTATTTGGAAGCTGTTAAATTATAGTTTCCTGATTTAGATGAAATGAGAAACTATTGTTAATGGAAGACTTCCTAGTTTGCTAGCATAAGGGGAGAAACTACGGCTGCATTTACTGCTCACACCCTTAACAGGTACCCAACACCCTTAACAGACTACATCTTTGGTGAATGTTGTATGCTTCAGATGCATAGTGTATATGCAGCCTATGAGGCTGTGTGTGTGGCCAAAAGGCTCATTCATATCTTGCCTTATATTAAACAGGCAGATACACAACAGATATATATATTACACACACACACACATATATATACACACACACACAGAGAGGAGAGAGAGATAAGCTAACAGCACCCATGTTTAATTTTCATGTATATCACTGCTCATCTAAGCCAGAATGCCATAGAAAGAGTTATCCTATTACATTCATGATCAGTTTTGCCCGGTGAGCCGAGCTGAGATTTGCATTCTGGTTTCCCTAGTCCAGCAGTCTATGCAATGCACCATAAACCTGAATATGGGCTGGCTATACTAGAGGAAAAGTGGAACAATGAAGACAATCTCGTCCATAATGTCCCCATATTATGGGAAGTCATGTTGATTCCTCAGGCTCCCAGCAAACCCCTCCTGTTGCTATTTCATTCTGAATCACTTTAGAAGCATCTTTATGGAGCCTGCATTATATCATATGTCTTGTCACTGCATATATTGCAAAGAAAATACAGTGGTGCCTCGCAAGACGAAATTAATTCATTCCGCGATTTTTTTCGTCTAGCGAATTTTTCGTCTTGCGAAGCACAATTTCCCATAGGAATGCATTGAAAATCAATTAATGCGTTCCTATGGTCAAAAAAAGTCCAAACAAAGCCAAATTTGGTACAACAAGAGTTTATTAAGTGCTCTTTAAAGTCACACATACTGTAAAGAGCATTTCAAAATTCAAACCCAGAATTTTTTTTAAAAAACAGCTGTTCCCCCAGCCACCCAGCACACAGAAATTCAAATCCAGAATTTTTTTTTTAAAAAGCAGAGTGGCCCAATGGTCACAGAAAATCATAAAAATGCAGAAAAAAAACCACAAGCTTCCAGATTCTTGCAAACCCCTCCCCAACTGTTCCCCCAGCCACCCAGCACACAGAAATTCAAATCCAGATTTTTTTAAAAAAAACAGCAGAGTGGCCCAAGGGTCACAGAAAATCATAAAAATGCAGAAAAAAAACCACAAGCTTCCAGATTCTTGCAAACCCCTTCCCAACACCAAGTCCTTGAATTCCAAACACCCCAACCCAAAATCCAACCCCCCCAAAAAAAGTTTTAAAAGCTTAACTTACCAAATGGCTGCAAAAGAAGCTTTGGAAAAGCTTCAAAAATCACCAAAGTCTTTAAAAACCTCAAAAAAGGCTACTATGTACACTGCGTTCTATGAGTTGCTCCTCGAAGTCAAGTCGCAACTGTATTAACGGTGTTAAGAAAAAGGAAACAAACTTGCAAGACGTTTTCGTCTTGCGAAGCAAGCCCATAGGGAAATTCGTCTTGTGAAGCAGCTCAAAAACGGAAAACCCTTTCGTCTAGCGAGTTTTCTGTCTTGCGAGGCATTCGTCTTGCGGGGCACCACTGTAAGCCACAAATTATGTGCATGGGCACTGCACTATGTATTCTGGACCCAGGAAATTCTACCATGCAAAGCAGATAAATAATATAAGGTATAACCCCTATTATGGGAAGGAAGGGTAACAATATCAACACAGATTGAAAAGGCTTTGGGGTCCTTCCATCTAGATGTTTAGCAGGAAGGTGGGAGCTAACAGGAGTGACTTTGCATAAGACAAGAATCTTTGAACCAAACAACTTGTAGGCATCTTGTGCTATAGTGACATCCCATCCATATCCATATCCATGACACATTCATAACTTTGAAGGGTGGGAAGTTAACTAAGAAAGCGCATGCAGTATTTTCGCCCCCAAACTGCTATTTGAGAGGCTAAATCAATCACTATGCCTAATCACCACTACATGACTCCCAGAAGAAAACAATCTTGGCTGGGATGTCAAATAATTCCACTCTTAATTATCAGCCAGAGGCCAATGTATAAATATAGGGTAAGACAGTGTATTTGACTGCATTTCAGAAAGCCAGCAAGAAGGGGGAGGTATGCCCAATATTTTGATGTGTGTTACACTCTCCCAGGGCAATCTTTTAAAATTAGAGGTTGTTTGTACTGCAGCCTTTCATTCCCCCCAAATATATAAACAGTGGGTAATGAACTGCCTTCCTTCCTTTCTTTCTTTCTTTCTTTCTTTCTTTCTTTCTTTCTTTTTCCTTTCTTTTCTTTCCTTTTAAAAAATACCTAACTCAATTACAAGGGCAATTTCCAAAGCATCAAAGACAATCCCTTTGAACTTGCATATACGCTTGTCATTGTTGACGTCTTCTCCATGCCAATCATTGCATAGGTTCAAAGGAATCTGTTATGAATTTGCGACGAGAACTTAAAGCAGAGCTGCATTTCTCACCCCTTTTTGAGCCACGCAGTGACTCTCACATGTCATACTGCACATGGAGAAAAGATGTAGGAATAAATACCAAAGACCTCAGATCAGGGGTCAGAAAACTTTTTCAGCTGTGGGCCGGTCCACTGTCCCTCAGACCTTGCAGGGGGCCGGACTATATTTTGAAAGGAAAAAAAATGAACGAATTCCTATGCCCCACAAATAACCCAGAGATGCATTTTAAATAAAAGCACACATTCTACTCATGTAAAAACACGCTGATTCCCGGGCTGTCCGCGGGCCGGATTGAGAAGGCAATTGGGCCAGATCTGGCCCCCGGGCCTTAGGTTGCCTACCCCTGCCTCAGATACTCACAGTAGACTTAGAAACTGCAGGCTGTTTATAGAAACCTGCCATCACTAGGACTGCTTGAGCCAATCACATGAATTTATTTTGGATTCTATATATTAATATATTACAAAAATGGACTTTTATCTGATAGGATAACTGAGATCCCCAGTTCAACTGTTCACTTTTAGCAGGGGGGCAAAAGAGGTGATCCTAGCCTGCTCCACTACCACCATGTACTGGAGAGCCAGTGTGGTGTAGTGGTTAAGAGCAATAGACTCGTAATCTGGGGAACCGGGTTCGCGTCTCCGCTCCTCCACATGCAGCTGCTGGGTGACCTTGGGCCAGTCACACTTCTTTGAAGTCTCTCAGCCCCACTCACCTCACAGAGTGTTTGTTGTGGGGGAGGAAGGGAAAGGAGAATGTTAGCCGCTTTGAGACTCCTGAAGGGGAGTGATAAAGCGGGATATCAAATCCAAACTCTTCTTCATGTGTACAGCCCAAGGAGCCAAGTAACCAGAGAACAGACCGATAATATTGCACTTGGGGCTCAGCACCAGAGAGGAAACGGCAATTAAAGAATATGCTGTAGCTCAGGGAATTTCTCAAGTCGCTGTCTTCTTCATAGTAAAATCAAAAGTAATTTAACTTTTCACCCAGAAGAAGCAACCATTTTTCAGGTTTCCCCCCACTGCTGTAATATTATTATTGTTGTTGTTATTATTATTAATTATTATTATTATTATTATTATTATTATTATTATTATTATTATTATTATTATTATTATTATTATTTTATTCCTTATACCTCGGCCTTCTGGCTGGGTTTCCCCAGCCACTCTGCGCGACTCCCAACAGATTAAAAATACATTAAAACATCAGTCATTAAAAACACTTCCCTAAACAGGGCTGCCTTCAGATGTCTTCTAAACGTCAGATACAGTGGTGCCTCGCAAGACGAAATTAATCCGTTCCGCGAGTCTCTTCGTCTAGCGGTTTTTTCGTCTTGCGAAGCAACCTTATTAGCGGCTTAGCGGATTAGCGCTATTAGCGGTTTAGCGGCTATTAAAGGCTTAGTGGCTATTAAAGGCTTAGCGGATTAGCGGCTAAAAGGCTATTAGCGGCTTAGCGGCTTAGAAAAAGGGGGGAAGCGGGAAAAAATCGGAACACTTGCAAGAACGATGGAGTGGAGACGCTCCTTCAGGTATACTGAAGTTATTTCTATTTAGATTAGTATTTCAAAATGCCACGTGCTTTTTTATAAGGCCCTTGCGCAGAAGCACAACTTGGGTCCCCTTAACTCAGTGTTGTCTACACCATAGAATCATAGAGCTGGAAGAGACCACAAGGGCCATCGAGTCCAACCCCCTGCCAAGCAGGAAACCAGTGGTAGTCAACATGGCCAGAAGTCACTGGAACCCGACTCCCATATTCCCTGACTACTCACAATGCTGGCTAGGACTGGTGGGAGTTAAGAATCCAAAACCACGCTGAAAACCACTGTCTGGCTACCGGTGTTCAATTCCTTCATACTGTTGGCATCCATCTGTCTTGAGAGACAATGTAGTGTGCCTCCAGGGGTGAAGTAAAATTGCTACATTAGCAGCACTGAAGTGAGTTCCCTGGGGCGCAAGCCGGGGCTGCGTGCATGGAGGTCCTGGACTGTCCAATTGACAAGCCCCCCCCCCCCCCGGCGTTACTGATGGGGTCCAAAGGAAAGCAGAACAATATGTTTGGCACCGGCTTGGCTGAAGGAGTTGCCAGAAGGAGGTTACAAGGCACCATCCAACCATTTTAGGGACTCCACTCCAGATCACCTTAATGTCTCTTTCCTCCTCTAGCCCCCCCCATCATTATCCTGTTTCTTTCATTCAGAACCTATAAATAGTGTTTGTGCACCATGAATAACGATGTTGTAATTTAATGAAAGTGACATGAAGCACAGGGGTGCTGAACTGGGCATCTCGTCTATCAAGAACATTTGGAAGGCTTATAAGACACGCTGCATTGAATAATGTTTATGTACAAAGCCCTCTCAAAATCCACCACACCAGCACTTCTGGTGAGCTAGAGAAACCAGACATGTCAGAACAATTGTTTTAACAAGCTTCCCCCTTCCAAGATTGATTTCATATGCGACTAGCATGCAGCCTGAACTTCATTCAGTATCTTGCCATCTGAAATTCTGAAATAAACGCAACCCAAAGATGCCTAGGTCTCAGAGCGCACAACATAAAAGTGGGAGACCACAGTGATAATGACATAAAATTATATTTATACCCTTCACTTATAACTGCGTCACTTAAAATCTTCAGGAATGGAAAATGCCTTCTAAAAATGCTTTCTGCCAAGTCAACAAGTTGTTTTTCTCTCAGTCTTATGAGCAGGGATCAGCAAGGTTTACCTCGCCTGGGGTGGTTCACTCCCACGGAGATTACTCCGTGGGCTGGATCACGTCTGTGCAGACGCAATTTTCGGCGTCTGCGCATGCACATACGCGATTTCCAGCACAGCGGAAGTGAGTCCCCGCTCCACGCTGTGCTGGTTTAGCGCAGTGGGCGGGGACTCGCTGAGCGGGCGGCTCGGTTTGGGGGTGACTCGTGGGCCATTTAAATGACCCCCGTGGGCTGCTTGTGGTCCACGGGCCGCAGGTTGCCAACCCCTGCTTATGAGTGTCTCCTCCCTTTTAAAATACTTATTAGGGGATGAAGCAAGGTTTTCCCCAGTGCAATTTTTTAAAAATAGCATCTTGTAAGGTAGTCTGGTGCTCTTTCGCCCTAGCCTTGTGGTTTTTAAACATTCTGTCTTTGGAAAATAGTTTTAACATTTGCTTATCGATAGAGGAACCCCTGAATTTTTTCGTATGGGATCCCTACATGGTGCAAAGGACTCTGGGGTTTGTTTTCAGAAGCACAGTAGGGCTTCATCATTGCTCTCTCTGAATGGAAGAGGGACCCTGTGGCAAGAGGGGAAGGTCAGCAGGAATCTCTCAAGCAACCTTGTTCACTATTATTAATCGCCTCACTTATAAACTTTTGATATTCGAGGATTCCCCAAAACGACTGCCCTACCACATCAAAAGGCAACAGGTGACTGGTCTTGTAAACTATACTTAAGGTTGATCAGGTTATCTTAGCACCTGAGACAGAATATCTCATAAGCAGTCAAAATCTGACAAGTAGTAGAAATAACAATAATAAGCATTAAGTAAAATTTGCTGCCCTTTCATGACATCCAGAGCCAGTCACCTTAGGTGGACATCTCACTCTGTCTAATAGTAGGGCTAGCTCAGGCATAGGCAAACTCAGCCCCCCAGATGTTTTGGAACTACAATTCCCATCATCCCTGACCACTGGTCCTGTTAGCTAGGGGTGATGGGAGTTGTAGTCCCAAAACATCTGGATGGCCCAGTTTGCCTGTGCATGGGCTAGGCCTATTCTGAACAATCAATTTACGGCCGTCACTGTGATCCATCTTAAGCACCTGTTTGCTTCGGAATAATACAGTCCTGGTTCGGGTTTACAAAGAGAGAGCTGGATGAAGACAAGCAGAAGATGCATATGCTCTAGAGGCATATCATGAGAACTGCTCAGTCTGCAAATAGTTTAGTCCATGAATAAATCCATATTACGACTAGTTTTGAATGAAGTTATTTTTTTGGCACTTGGGCTACGATTCTGCGCATTGAATTTAATGGATTTATCCCTCAACAATAAGCACAGCACCAGGCCATATGAATGATTTAATCTGCAGGTGTAGGTGAGAAATCCTTTTATAGAAAGTGCTGGTTTATTTATTGTCTAGACTACTCAAAATACAATTCCAGTCATGGTGAATAACTGAGCTGAATAGCTAAGAACTTCACATTCTACCCATATCTAAATGCAATAAAGTTCTCTTTTATTAACATTGCAAATACAAGATACAATATTGTTTCCATTTTTTAATATACAGACCTCATATCATGAATATAAGCTCCCCTTCCACCTCAGTCCCACCCATACTAGCAAGTTAAGCATGGGGTAAGAGCTCAAACACTCATGAATACTGAATTTTTATCCAGCCAGAAATCAATAAACGTGAATCTCTCTGACTCTCCTCGCATCATATTTTAAAGGAGTACAAGCCAGGGAGATGCTGATCTCCATAGTGGGGTCACCACAAAACAAAATGCTGCACAGCCCTTGTAATTTATTTGCTGTTTCCTGACATACTTTATAAACTCATTATTCTCCACCCCCTGCCCTATACTGATAAAAGGAAATAAACCAGAGATATCAAGTCTAAAATCACAACCAGATGGGCAAAGGGCAATGAGAAGAGATATGTAACTAATTGTATACCGATACTGCTACTCTTTTCGAATACAGTCCACAACGCTGTCCGCAGTTGTGGCAAATGGAGGATAGAGATGCAAGAGCCACACACACAAAAGGCCAGGAAGGCGAAGATACACACATTGGCTCCACTTTCTGACACCTTCCATGAGCCGTTTGAACATGTGCCGCTGAAGTTGTACCAGAAGCTTCGAGTTTGGTTTATTTTAAGTGAATTTGCCAGTGACTGGGATGCAATGGTGCCAAAGTCAGCACAGCCAAAAGAGAACAAGGAAAACCAACACCGTAGAGAAAAGCCATTCAAAGTTTTCTTTGTTATTCAAATCAAACATATTCTATAACGATATAAACGGCTCGCTCTGGATTCCCTCCCGCTGTTTTCCTCACATGGTGGGCCAATTTCTTATTGAGTGAATAAGCCCTCCATTTTATTTAGATAGGAAATCACAGGCACTCCTAGCCATGGTTTATCACTCTGGTAAGGGGGGGAAGGCTTCTTAAAGGAAATCTAGCAGACACTTAAAGAAAATGCATATATGCTATCACACATGCTTTTCCCATTTCCTGATTAGGAGAAACTAAACAAGCATGTGGATTTCAGGTTGAAGCTCAAACAAATTAGGAAAACGCACATTCCCTAGGTGTCTGGAAGCTCACTTTATTTATCTTCCTGCTGCTGATGTCCTGGGCTGATTAATTTTTTAAAAAAATTCCATTTACTCTAACAAATGCTAGCTAAAGAACATAGCTGGGAAATGTTTTAAAAATCTCCATACTGCAAGTTCAGGCATTGCCAAATCTCTTCAGAACAGAACTGAAACTCTCTTATAATATTTTGGTAGTAATGTTAAAAAACCAAATCTGAGATGCCACAAACGCAGATATGTGTTTGAATCCAGAGTCCCTTTATATAGTATATATAAAAGGCAGCGCTACATGACATGCCAGCAATGCTGCTGTCTTCTTTTCACACATAACTTGGAGCCAGGAAATATATTGAAACCACTATATCAGGCATAGGCAAACTTGGCCCTCCAGATGTTTTGGGACTACAACTCCCATCATCATTTGGGGTGACCTTCTTCCAGTTTGTTACTGCTGGAGACCGCGAGAGAGGGGAGGCCAGCATGGTGCAAATGTGGCAGCAGGAGCAAAAGATTAGCTCCGCCAGCGTGTTTGTGCTACACCAACTTTACCACCCCTTGCCTCTCCCTCTCTATGCAGCAGCAACTCAGCCAGAAGGAAGTTAGGTGAGCGGCACAGTTCTACCACACCGTCCAGTACTGACCAGAAGCCCGATATCCTCAGCAGTCAGAAACTAATTATAAAGAGCTGATTATATCGGAAGCTACCTAAAGGGTGGATTTTAGGGTCTGATTTTATCACAAGGCTAGGCTCTGCACTTAGCAGTGGGTTGATGAAATTAGCAAAGTATGTGCAAATTTATTTGAACTGGAGCAGTTCCAGAGAAGGCTCAAGACTAACAGCACAATTCTATGCATGTTGATTCAGAAGCAAACCCAAATGTTTTCAATGAGGGTTTTTCCAGGTAACAGTGCACAGGGTACGGAATCGAAGGAACACACAACAATGACGCGGCGCACTTGAGAGCATGCTCAGAATGGAAGGTGAGAGGGGGAATAGCATCAAATTTTGTCCTCACTCAAGGTGCAGTATTATCAAAGTCTGCCCTGGTCCAGCTATATAAATCATAGAATTGCAGAGCTAGAAGGGACCACAGGGGTAATCTAGTCCAACCCCCTGAAATGAAGGAATCTTTCACTCAATGTGGGGTTCGAACCCATGACAATGGGATTAAAAGTCTCATCCTCCACTGATTGAACTATCCCAGCTCGGTATGCTCTTCAAACCTCTCTTTAGAAGGGCATACAAAACTGCCAACTGCCCAAAAAGGATTTATTTATTTTTTAAACCATGTTTAAGGGATGTGGAGGCCAAAAGGAGAGGAGAAAAACAATCTGGGATGTTACAGTCACATTAGTTTATATATTAATCCAAACATCTTTTTTTCCACTTGCTTTTAGAAGAATGAACTTTCCCTAAAATACAGCAATTCAGGGTGAGCTATACCATCTGTCTTTGTTCCAGTGACCCGTTCACAACCATAAGTCAGGAATGTCTTTAAAACACAGTCATCTGAATCTGATAAGAAAACTAAGTACTGATTTTTTGAACTTCTACATGTAGCTTTGGCTGATTTATGTCTCCCACAATTCTTGGCTCAAATCAGGACTGGGAGTTCAGGTTAATTCCTCACCCATCACCCTTTGCATACTAGCTACTGCCCCTCCCTTTTTAAATCGTGTGAGCTGTACGTTTACAAAGACTGGAATTTTAAAAATAACAACAAAACAGTGTCAGGAAAGCAAGATTTAGCAGCGTGAGAAAGGGAAAAACAGGTTTGTGCATAGACACCAGAACAGTGGGGGGAGGAAAGCAGACCTACCAAGTGCCCCTATTTTCCAGGAATACTCCCAAATTTACAGAAGCCATCATGGTTTCTGATTTGATCCTGGGATGTCCCACTTTTCCTTAGGATGTCCCTATTTTCATCAGAGAAATGTTGGAGGGTATGGGAAGGTAAGCCCCTTTAGACCTAAACTTTAACCACATCCCTTATGCACAGTCTTAGTAGCATGTTTTCTGTAACAGCAGCCATTTTTTACCCACAATGCACCTGCACAGGAACTTCCAGAACAATGCATTTTGCAATAACTGAGGGGGACCAGGATAATAATAATAATAATAATAATTTTTTATTTATACCCCGCCCTCCCCAGCCAAGGCCGGGCTCAGAGCGGCTTACAAGCAATAATAAAAACAAGATGAGTGATTACAACTTAAAAACAAAAATAAAATACAACATTAAAATAATGGAACATTAAAATATTAAAATGGAGCCTCATTGCAGGAGAAGGAAAAGAAAAAAGAAAAAGGGGGCGGAGGGAATCAAATTGGCTCCAATCCAAAGGCCAGGCGGAACAACTCTGTCTTACAGGCCCTGCGGAAAGAGATCAGATCCTGCAGGGCCCTGGTCTCATGAGACAGAGCGTTCCACCAAGTTGGGGCCAGTGCTGAAAAGGCCCTGGCTCTGGTTGAAGCCAATCTAACTTCCTTAGGGCCTGGGACCACTAGGGTGTTGTTATTTATGGACCTTGAGGCTCTCCGTGGGGCATACCAGGCGAGGCGGTCCCGTAGGTACGAGGGTCCTAGGCCGTGAAGGGCTTTAAAGGTCAAAAGCAGCACCTTAAATCTGACCCTGTACTCCACCGGGAGCCAGTGCAGCTTGAAAAGCACTGGATGAATATGCTCCCATGGCAGAGACCCTGTGAGGAGCCTCGCTGCAGCATTCTGTACCCGCTGGAGTTTCTGGGACAGCTTCAAGGGCAGCCCCGCGTAGAGCGAGTTACAGTAGTCAAGCCTGGAGATGACTGTCGCATGGATCACTGTGGCCAGGTCGGGGCGGGAAAGGTAAGGGACCAACTGCTTGATGCGGCGAAGGTGGAAAAATGTCGCCTTGGCTGTTGCTGTGACTTGCGCCTCCATGGAAAGGGAGGCGTCAAGGATTACACCCAAACTCTTAACGGAAGGTAATGGCACTAATTGGGCCCCCGCAAGAGAAGGGAGTTGGTCCCTCATCCCCATGCTATCCCGACCTAGCCATAGGACCTCTGTCTTTGAAGGATTTAGTTTCAATCGGCTCCCACGAAACCATCCAGCCACAGCTTCCAAGCATCTGGTCAGTGTGTAAGGGGCCGAGTTGGTGTGGCCATCCATCAGTAGATAGAGCTGAGTGTCATCAGCATATTGATGACAGCCCAGCCCAAAGCTCCGGATAATCTGAGCAAGGGGGCGCATAAAGATGTTAAAAAGCATTGGGGAGAGAATTGCGCCCTGCGGCACTCCACACACCAAGGAGTGGCGTGACGACATTTCCCTCCCTAGTGCCACCCTCTGTCCCCGACCAGAGATAAAAGAGCACAACCAGTTACGGGCTATGCCCTGTATCCCCACGTCTGCAAGGCGATGGTCCAGAAGATCATGATCGACCATGTCAAAAGCTGCTGACAAATCTAAAAGGATCAGCAGTCCTGACCCGCCTCGATCCAGTTTTCTACGGATATCATCTGTTAGGGCAACCAGAGCCGTCTCCGTCCCAAAACCAGGACGGAAACCGGACTGAAATGGATCTAATGCCGATGTTTCCTCCAGAAACCTACCAAGCTGTTCAGCAACCGCTCTCTCAATTACCTTACCCAGGTATGGAAGATTTGAAACTGGGCGGTAATTGGATAGGTCTAAGGGATCTAATGAAGTTTTCTTTAGGAGTGGACGCACCACTGCTTCCTTCAGTTCCCCTGGGAATGTCCCCGTGTCAAGGGACAAATTGATAATTTCAACCAGGGGGGTCCGCGCAACATCTGGACACTCCCTAATCAGCCAAGACGGGCACGGATCAAGGAGGCAGGTGGTGGGCCTACCAACTTGGAGGAATCTATCCACATCAGTAGGGAGTATCCGATCGAAATGGTCCAACACTGGACCTGAAGTCAGTCGAGGGGCCTCCAGTTCAGTCACTGTATCTAAATTGGCAGGGAGGTCACGGCGGAGCAACAGGACTTTCTCCGCAAAAAAGCTCGCGAATGCCTCACAGCTGTGGGTCGAATTTGTGCTTAAATTTGGTTGTCCTCCTAAGGACGTTATTGACCTAATTATTCTAAAAAGTTGTGCCGGGCGAGAGCTAGCGGATGCAATGGAAGCTGCAAAGTAAGATTTCTTAGCAGCTTTCATAGCCATCTCATAGGCTTTCATAAGCGTCCTATAAGATGTTCTTGAGGCTCCGTCACGAGTCCGTCGCCATACTCGCTCTAGCCGTCTGAGATCCCGCTTCATTTTCCGGAGCTCCTCAGTAAACCAAGGGGCCCGGTTTCGACGGGGTCGCAGAGGGCGCTTAGGCGCGATCTCATCAATGGCTGCCAAGAGCCGGTTATTCCAGTCCTCAACAAGGTCATCTAATGAGTCGCCAGGAGGAGCAGGGTTCCGCAAGGCTTGTCGGAATCTATCAGGATCCATCAGTTTTCGCGGACGAGCCCAAATAGGTTCGCCACCCGAGCCGGGGAGGAGCGGGAAGTCAATCTTGGCTTTTAAAGCGTAGTGATCAGACCATGGCACTTTCACAGCGGGGAGCATGATCACATCTATGCCAGCCCCAAAGATCAGATCCAGCGTGTGGCCTGCTTGATGAGTGGGGCCCAAAACAAACTGGGAGAGCCCTAGTGTTGCCATGGAAGTCACTAGGTCTAGAGCCTGTGAGGAGGGAGCGGCATCGGCATGGACGTTGAAGTCTCCCAAAACCAGTAGGTTTGGGAACTCCAAGGCCCAGCCCGCCACCACCTCCAGCAGATCTGACAGGGTGGCTGCAGATGTGCTGGGTGGTCGGTACACCAGCCAGACAGCCAAGCTCTCCTTGGTGCCCCACACGAGACCAACACATTCAATGCCGGAGATCGCCGGTGATGGCAGAGCTCTGAAAGAGCAATCCTCCCGGAATAACAACGCTACTCCTCCCCCCCGACCTACAGTCCGCGATTGATGGAGGACAGAGAAACCTGGGGGTGTTATCTCATGTAGGGAGACTACTTCGCCTTCCCGTACCCAGGTCTCCGTCACGCAAGCCAGGTCAATCCCCTGCGAGACAAAAAAGTCACGCATGGTGGCAGTTTTGTTGCCTATGGACCTGGCATTGCACAGCACCAATGACGGAGGTGTGTAATCCTTGTTCTCCCTACCCTCATCCCTTGGGATGGGGCGTAGATTGGAAGGGGTTCGAGGATCACTGCATCTCGAAACCCTTCGCCGATAGAGATATCTAGCCCTACCGCCATTCCTCCCTAGCCCTTCAATTGTGGAAATCCTAGATCCCATACTAGCCTCCCCAATAGATGGGTAACATCCCCTCAATAACAAGTCATCCTTGGGCCAGGACTCCTGGGTCAAAATGGTATGGGAAAGAGGTGGAGGTCTGATAGGGTAAGTATCCCTAGAAGATAAAACCCAACCAACCGCACCCCAAGCGGGGGGGACAGTCCCATGGTGTTTCATTAACTGTCAATCCCCCTCTCCCTCCTGGGTTAATTGGAGGATTGTTGGTTCTATCTGTGGCTGTGGAAGTATTAATGAGGTATGTGTTATAAAATGTGGATCACTGGCCAACAAAGAGCCAGATTCGAATTCGGAAGATCTGTCCATCCTGTCTCGCCAGGAGTACAGTAGAGAAGGCTGATCATTCTGATAAGTTTTTGGAACATTAGGCAAAGGTCCAGATGTAGAGTTGGTGCTGGATATCTCCAGATTGTCAGCAACATAGAATTCTTTAGGTGTTGTTGCCATAGAAATGTCGGAGGTGCCAAATTCCTCATCTAATTTGGTGTCGTTTGAAAAGGGAACAGGGAGTTGCACTGCTGTCTTTCTATGGGATAAAGAGCTATTGGACGTCTTTAAATATTGTGCTCTAGGCTCTACTGTCCTTATATTTTGGGTAGAAATCTCAGTCTTTATACTCATTAGCCTCTTCTTCAGGTCTTGTAATTCTAGGCTTACAGAGTTCTTTTCTTCCTTCGGGCAATTAGTATTTCTAGTGTTGAGCTTGGTTTCCTTTATCCGCATTAGCTTTGACTCTATGCAAGGGACCAATTGCCTCCTTGTTTCGTCTTTAAATACCCTCACTGGGCGGAGAGAGTGGGACCACCATAGAGTATCCTTTATCTCCATGAGTCGAGATGGGAGGGTTGATGACCTAAAGGTCATAAATAGGCGCATGGTGTTTCTCAAGGTAGGCAGGAAGTGGAAATTTTCTAGATCTACATTTCGGTAATGGTAATTCAAGAGCTGAGACAAGGACATAGTAATTTGTCTGCGGTTCATCCACCTATGAGTGTATCGGTGAATCTCAAGCATTATCTGGTTCGTTTGCAAGACTTGACAGGACCTCACTTCATCCATAGTTTGAGTTGGTGAGTTGTTAACAGAGTCATTTCTTATCATCCCTTGGGCATTTAAAGGGGAGGAACTAGTATCCAATTGTTTCTCAATGTTAACTATTCTGGTGAGGATTTCATCCAGTCTTTGGAGAACCAGAACCATAGTATCTGCAGACAACATGCAAATCTCTTGGTAGGGGTGCGTATCCCGAATTGGTTGAAAGCAGGCTCCTCTGCCTTCTAGAGGCATGGGTGGGTCAGCGTTAGGAGTGGGAGGAATCCCTCCTGCTCCTGCTCTTGCCCTCTTGGACGGATTAGCTTTCTCTGGGAGGAGGAGGGTCGGGTCATTGAGATCCTCCTTAAGGGGGGGTGAAGTTCCCCCAACGTTGTTACTCACTGTTTGTTCTATTTGCTCCAATTTCTCGGTTTCCTCAACCCGCTCTGTTTCTGAGCCAGGGCAGATGGCGTTGGCTCTCTGCCGATTCTTTGTTTTAGAGGAATTGTGAGTCTCAATAATGGTCTTCTGGCTCTTTGCACCTCGTTTTCTCCTTCCGGCAGGCATTCTCAATAAGGAAGTGACAGTTGGAGGAGTGTCACTCCAATGAGGAGTGACAGTTGGAGAACTAGGCCTCAAACCTTCCGGCCTAAAAGAGCAGGTTTTAGCAGGGAAAGCCACACCTCTCCTTGAACACACTCAGAGGTGGATATTTAAAGCACAGCCTGGAAAGAACTGGGCAAAATTTAAGTGTGGATAAGCCCTTAGATTTTAAAAGAAGGAGATGTCCCTGCCTCTCTCATGGCGTTCAACCCTTCTGGGGTTATGTCGTCCCTCCCAGCTGGCATCATGTGGGCACCACCATTTGCCTAATAATACCACATGGCGGGGCCAGGAATGCCAGGACTGAAGCCTGTAAGAGAGGCTTCCTCAACCTCGGCCCTCCAGATGTCTTGAGACTACAATTCACATCATCCCTGACCACTGGTCCTACTAGCTAGGGATCATGGGAGTTGTAGACCAAAAACATCTGGAGGGCCGAGGTTGAGGAAGCCTGCTGTAGGAAGTCACACATCTCTGGCAAGTGGGAACCGAGCATATATGCCATCATGTATACACCGTAGCCGGAATTCCGTAGCCGGAATTAAGATTCCCTAGCCGGAATTAAGATTGCCAGAAGAAATATCAACAACTTCAGATATGCAGATGACACAACCTTGATGGCAGAAAGTGAGGAGGAATTAAAGAACCTTTTATTGAGGGTGAAAGAAGAGAGAGCAAAATATGGTCTGAAGCTCAACATCAAAAAAAATGAAGATCATGGTCACTGGTCCCATCAACTCCTGGCAAATAGAAGGGGAAGAAATGGATCCATGATCACTGCAGATGGTGACAGCAGTCAATAAATTAAAATACGCCTGTTTCTTGGGAGAAAAGCAATGACAAACCTAGACAGCATCTTAAAAAGCAGAGACATCACCTTGCCAACAAAGGTCCATATAGTTAAAGCTATGGTTTTCCCAGTAGTGATGTATGGAAGTGAGAGCTGGACCATAAAGAAGGTTGATTGCCGAAGAACTAATGCTTTTGAATTAAGGTCTGGAGGAGACTCTTGAGAGTCCCATGGACTGCAAGAAGATCAAACCTCTCCATTCTTAAGGAAATCAGCCCTGAGTGCTCACTGGAAGGACAGATCCTGAAGCTGAGGCTCCAATACTTTGGCCACCTCATGAGAAGAGAAGACTCCCTGGAAAAGACCCTGATGTTGGGAAAGATGGAGGGCACAAGGAGAAGGGGACAACAGAGGACAAGATGGTTGGACAGTGTTCTTGAAGCTACCAACATAAGTTTGACCAAACTGCGGGAGGCAGTGGAAGACAGGAGTGCCTGGCGTGCTCTGGTCCAGGGGGTCACGAAGAGTCGGACACGACTAAACGACTAAACAACAACAACAATACACCGTAGGTTGTACAATGACAGCTAATTACAGGGCCTCATGGAAAAGGATTGGGGCAGACCTTTGCCTTAGATCCTGGACAGAAGAGCATTAAACCAAATGTGACTCCAAATAAATCAGTTCCCAATATTATTAAAGTTCTGGGAAGTAATGGTTCCACCCTCTCTGAGCTAAATTGTGATACTAAATAAACCAGTAGCATTCCAGCGGAAAGTCTCAACGCAATGGACATCATAACAATACACACAACACAGGCAGACTTTCTTAAGTTCAGACAGATTTAGGAGTTCGGCTGAAAGACGGATGGAAAGAACCTCCCACCCATCCTGCAACTGCAAGCTGAATTAAGATTTCAAAACAACACAGCTCTTCCAGGTAATCAAATTGGACAGTGGAAAAAATCATCATCCAGTGAATAGTAAAAGTTTTGGAACAACCCTATTACAACAAGATGTGAATACATGTCTCAGCCCAGTGATGCAAGTGGAATTGATTTGTAAGATGGATAAAGTGCACGGCATGGGGGCTGAGATAAAATGCTGTGTGCATATTACTGAATTGATTTGGTCACGGATAACACTATTAATTCTAATTAGTGAAAAGCCCTGGTGTTGGCAGGCAGTGCATATACCTAATCTGGCACCCTCAAACTCCTATCAGACCCAGGCAGCATGGGCAATGGAAAGGGCTGGTGGGAATTGTGGTACAAAACAGCTGGGAGCATCAGGTTGGGGAAGACTGGTGAATGATGTAGCTACGCTGGTTGTTGCTCAACTGTGTGTGAACACATTCATTTCTGATCTTTTGCTTCTAGGTCTGATAAGTACAGTGGTACCTCAGGTTACAGACGCTTCAGGTTACAGACTCCGCTAACCCAGAAATAGTACCTCGGGTTAAGAACTTTGCTTCAGGATGAGAACCTCAGGTTACAGACGCTTCAGCTTACAGACTCCGCTAACCCAGAAATAGTACCTCGGGTTAAGAACTTTGCTTCAGGATGAGAACAGAAATTGTGCGGCGGCAGCGGGAGGCCCCATTAGCTAAAGTGGTACCTCAGGTTAAGAACAGTTTCAGGTTAAGAACGGACCTCCAGAACAAATTACTGTATTTTTTGCTCTATAGGATGCACTTTCCCCCCTCCAAAAATTAGGGGGAAATATGTGTGCGTCCTATGGAGCGAATGCAGGCTCCTTGGCTTCAGCAATAGCAACACGAAGCCTCCAAAGCGCAGAGGGAGAGCTCCCCCCGCGCTCCGGAGGCTTTGCATTGCTTTCGCTGAAGCCACCTGAAGCCCCCGGAGCGCAAACTCCCGCTGCGCTCCGGGGGCTTCAGGCAGCTATTCGCAAGTGTTCAGAGCGCAGCAGGAGTTCCCACTACACTCCAAAGTCTTGCGGATAGCCATCTGAAGCCTGGAGAGCGAGAGGGGTCAGTGCACACTGATCCCTCTTGCTCTCCAGGTTTCGCTTCGCTGGAGAGGCGCTGCACAGTTTTCCCTCTCTGCACAGCGCCCCTTCAGCGAAGCGGGAGGAGAAATGGAAGGGGCTCCATTTCTCCTCCCGCTTCGCTGAAGGGGCGCTGAGCAGAGAGGGGGAGAATTCCCCCCCCTGTTCTCCCCCTCCTATGGTCCAGTGCGTCCTATAGAGTGAAAAATACGGTAAGTTCTTAACCCGAGGTACCACTGTATACAAAGCCCATTGGCTGCTAGGCAGGCAATGGGTCTGAGATGAGAGTAGGGATTGGTTTGATGGCTGCCAATGTTACAAATGCACTGATGGCTTTTCTAAAACTGAACTGTTCTCCTCTATATTCCTTGGGGTAGTGGGGCACTGGGGAAAGGTCTCTCCCAGACAAAAGTTTCCCAAGAATGCTACTTTGCCATCTGCCTGGATTTCGAAGTTTGTTCTAGAGAATGCTTGTGTGGGAAGGAAGTGGTTATACCTACAGCACCTTTGGTCTATTCCAAAATACAGTTTCCTTTATTGAGCTCATTTTAAGGCTAGGGCATGAACATTCTAGGAAAAAAATAATGGCGAGAATGTGTCTGCAATTGACATGTGAATGTTGTTAATTACATGGAAATGATCATACGCCCAAGCCAAGCCGAAATAAACATGTGATACATTTCCTCTTGAATGAGTCGGGCTTATATGGTTGCGTCTGTACAATTTGTGGTCTTCCAAGCTGAATGCAGCCCATCAGGTGGTCATTATGGTTTACCAGTCACTCTGACAACACACAACACCATGTTGTTTTGCACTGACAGGCAGGCAGCAAAAAGCAGGAGGCTGCCTTGATGGACAGCAGTAGGACAGAGGGCATTTTGGCTGAAGGCTTATCCAAGTGTGCTATGCCTAATGTCATAATGCAAGAAATTTTAGTTATCATGCTAGGTGTGAACTTGGTTTATGTGAACCTGGGTTAAAATCCCCACTTGACCACAACACTCAAGTGGGGAATCTTGGGCAAATCACTGTTGTTTCAACTGAGCCAACTTCACACACGGTTGTTGTGAAAAACCCTGTGGGTGCGGTTCAAGTTCCTTGGATACATACAAAAGTGCAAAATAAACCAGCATTTTGTTTCACTACAAAAGAGCGATAGACAGGGCAAAAAGAAAAGGAAAACACACACAAAAAAAGTCAGGCACCTTAACATTCATCAAGTTTTTACAAGTTAATTGAGCTTTGCCTACATCAATCTGATGTGTAACCACCCTACAGAATTAGAAGCATCAATAGCAGCAGAATGATTGCGTTCCTAAGACACAGTGATTAAAAATGCTGTTGTTTTCTTAAGCATTTAAGTGATAGTGTTACAATAAATCCCACTTAAACGTCATAATGAAACCTCAAAGCTTTGTCTAATGGATGCCTGGGAGGGTCTCACCTGTGACACAGTGCTGAGCAATTACCAATTTTGAATCAGTTAAATCTTCACCACTGTGCAATCCTTGTTAAAAGAACCTGAAAGCATCCCTGCACTGCAGCAACAGGAGGTACCAACAGTGGTGTAGAAAACTGTCAGCAAAGCAGACATGCTATACCTTTGAAATCCCTCAAGGATTTCAAACAGCAGTTTCCCCCCCCCCCCATTGCAACTTTGGAAACAATTTAATCAGTCATGCCCTTCTGTAGATCACTGTTGGCATCTGCCTGTCTTGCGAGACAAGGGAATGTGCTTCTGTGAGTGAAGTCAAACCACTGCGTTAGCAAGAACCTCCCTGGTGTGGTCCAAAGGAAAGCAGAACAATATGTTCAGCACCAGCTTGGCTGCAGGAGTTGAATACAAGACACCACCCAACTATCTTAGGGGCTCCACTCTGGATTTGTGTATGGTTCACTCCTGAGCCTTTTCTTCTCCTGAAGATATCCCACAAGGCAGCGGAGACTTAGGATCAGAGTTTTCCTTGTCCTAGATGGACTCCCTTCCCAGGTTGATGAGCCCCATCTGCCCTCTACAGCATGTGCAGAAACCACCTTGGGCCCAGTATTGGCCTCATCCGCTCAACCCACCAGAGCCTGTCTTCACATGCAGGGGAAGTCTCTAATTCACCAAGGCTTTGAAGCCCATTGGTTATCCTCACCTGGTTTAGCCTGTGGCTCCCAGAAGCTGTCAGCATGTGACAGCAGCCACACAGCCCTTTTGTATACAAGCAATGAACATGTCAGGAGAACATATTTATTGAATATCAAGACTATGATTCAAGTGCTGGAGTTTCTGGAGGTATCTGAGTAGCAAGTCCTTGTTTAGAGGGAGCGCCTGTTCCAATCTCTAGAGGAGAGTCTGACTATGACTGAAATGTGCCAACTTTCCCAAGAGGAGCTCCCCATGTGACCATGAAGTCCTGAGTGGGACTTCCATAAGACTTTGACACTGAGCGTCTAAAATTATCTAATTGCATCACTGACAGGATATGCTAAATTCCCTGCCTGAAACCGCCAGGTTCAACCATTTCAATAAAGGCCAGCTTCCTGTCTGGAGAGAAACCAAGCCCCAAGAGCAAGGGAACAATAAGCAGGCAGCTGAGAGAAAGTGCGCACTGTAACTTGCAAGATGGCAAAGAAGGAATTGGCACTGGCTGTTATTCTTATTGTCAAAAACTTGAGAAAAGAGCAACAGGAGGAGAGCGATGATTGCATATACTGTAGAACTGTAGTGGCAAGGTTTTGTTATGTTGTGGAAGAAATTGTCTATTCCTACTATATCAGAATGGGGAGAGACAATGAATAAAGGCTATTCCTTTAAATAACAAAGAACTGGAAGTCTTTTATTCATCATTGACCTAAGAAGGATCTTTCTTCATTGGACATGAATCATTTGATATTACTATTATATCATTCTCTCTGGGTTGTATTTGACTAAAACCCTAAATAAGGCCCTGTATATCTGAAGGAGCATTTCCACCCCTGTCATTCAGCCCAGACACTGAGGTCCAGCTCCAAGAGCCTTCTGGTGGTTCCCTCACAGTGAGATGTGAAGTTACAAGAAACCAGGCAGAGGGCCTTCTTGGTAGTGGTGCCCTCCCATTAGATGTCAAGGAGATAAGTAACTATACAACCCCTAGAAGACATCTGACGGCAGCCCTTTAGAGGGAAAGTTTTAATGTTTAATGTTTGGTTATGTTTTTAGATATTCTGGAAGCCACCCAGAGTGCCCAGTAAGATGGGTGGGTTACAAATAATAAAACAAGGCTGTAAGAGTGATCAATAGTCCACTGGCTCAGTCTAGTGAGAGTCTTTGGGAAACCTCTGGTTCTGGCTAGGGAATGACATGCTCACTCTCAAACCCTTTTAAAGAAAGTAACATGCAAACAATTCCTTAAGCCACACCGTCTGGTACCATGTGCATCGCTGGAGCATTTGAATGTTGTCTTAACATGCTTAATATTTATAACTTTTGCAACAAGAGCCTGACCACTTCCCACCCCCTATGGATAAAAGGAAAGACTCGACTCTGAATTCCACTGCCAAAACAATCATATTTCATGCCTGTAAAGTCAACAGAATGCTCTGCTGTCATTATACAAAATAGCCGGATGTGATTCTTTATTTCCCTTTCTCAGGCATACTTATCTTTTGCCAAGAAGCCAACAACTAACCTGGGATTTATTTATACTTCAAAATCTTCATAGAGGACACAAAACACAACACACTCTAGTTTAAAAAGAAATCACCCCAGAACATGCCAAAGCAATTTTTCTTACTAACTTATCAGATCTCACAAGCTACACTGGCTAAGGTAAGGCCAAAAGACTTCCAAAGAGAGTTTTGTTAGAAGGCAATATTTCCTCGAGCCATTAAGTGAATAAACACCCATAGAGGATTCTGCAGGGGTAAAACACTGCTGGAAGTGCTGCCTTCAAGTCTTTAATGATCCTTCAGCATTTTAACACACAGGAAGCATTTCAATCCTGGCATCTTGCTTAACATTCCGAAAGCCAATTAAATCCTCCATATCTCAAGTTTTACATAGTTTGCATCTGTATCTTATATCGCCCCATGACTCCCCCAAGTTCAGAGACCCAACAACGCTTCCCTTGCTGAGCCAGCGATGCGTGGCCATTTCCTCTGTTTTCTGCACCAGAAAAGTCTCTGTTTTGAGATTTCGAATCTCCATTTAGCCAAAAGATGTCTTTTGGAGTTGCAGAAAAGGGAAGACTGGATAAAATCTTGTAGAGGTCTGATGCAGAGTGATTTGATCTCTCCAACAGTGATACTGTCAGATGCTTCTGGTCACAAGATACGAGATATTACCGAAGATGCAAAAAAAGGACCTTGAATATATAAACAACTGCAAATCTGCTATTTGGTACAATCAAATTAAAACAGACCACAAAAGGGTTATGCACCTGCGAGAATTAACTTTGCCCCCGTTAGACGTGTTTTGACCCAGCTCAGATTCCAAACAATGCCAACTGAATACCTGGCTGGGAGATATACTAACAAATCATCAGACCTCGCCAACTGATGCTGAGCTAAATGTTGGACCTCCAGCCTATAAATCCAAGAAGAAGTCAAATGAGGTTTCTCCTGGCAGATATCACTACCTTAGTAGCTTCTTTTTAAGCCACAATTTTACCAGAAAGGGTTCCCAACGAACCATCCTTTCGGGGAACAGACAGTGCGAAGCAGAATATCCAAGTGCACACGATCACCTTATTACCTTTGACAGCTTCACCCTTCTCCTTTTAATTATCCCAGTGACTTGAAATGTTTTATACTGTGATGCCAATAAAGGTATTTGATTTGAAACTAACAAATCTATAAAAGAGCGGCTTTGCATTTGTGGATCAGGGTCTATTGAGGATCTGGTACATTATATTTTATATTTCCCATTGTATGATTTACCCAGAGTTAAATTTATCTCCCATTTTCAGATCACCTTAGGAGGTCAGCCAGATGATTTGAAAATTAAATGGTGGTTGGCAGATTTTGATAAGTGCATCAGTTATAGGGTGGCACTATTTGCACTAGTGGCAGGAAAGATAAGAGCAACTTTTCTGAATGGTGCAAGTGCTAAATCCTAGGGGTGCTGACATTGTAGATTTGCCTTGTTCTGGTGTATGCAATGCTTTTTTTCTGTTTTGCAGCTGTGCGATTTGTGTTCACATTGTATTGTAATGGCCATTGGCTACAAACAATAAAAAAATTGACTGAATCTCCATTAGGTAATTTTGTATACCCAAAACCTGGGAGAAAAACAAACAGACACACATCTCCGTGGCGGTGCAAGCCACCCGTGGGCCAGCCACCCGTGGGGCGGGGAGAGATGGGGCAGGAAGCTCCATGGGGCCTCCAAGGAGTCTGCCTGCCTCCTCCCACTCAGCCACCCTATAGCTGAGGAGAAGGCGGTGGGCGGACAGTTTGGGGCAGGCGGAGCCTGTAGGTACCCAAGACACTGCGTCACTCCCAGGAGAGACGCATGGCTCGGGCATACTGCAGGCCCCGCGGTGGGTGCCACGAGGCATTTTGTCACCCCCCTCAGTGGTGACATCTGGCGCGAACCACCACCCCCCCTTCCTCTGCTCCTGTCCATGGCAATTCTGGTTGACTTGAGGAAAACCAGGAAGCCTGTGAATCAGCCTCTAGAATTCTATGATACCAACGGTTCAGAACCTGCTTTCGGACAGGAATGATCAAATTACTTTAATAGTGGCTGAATTTTTGAGTGCTGTCCATGTAGAAAGACTGGGCCATTATAAGGAGATTTAGTGGTTCTTAATTGATCAGTCATGTGGTAGTGTTGTATGGTATTATTTAAGCAAACTGATTTCCTCTGGAGTTAAAGATCTGACTGGTACAAACCTTGTTATGCTGAGCTCGTATTTTGCACCATTTGCATATGGTGTCTGTTTGATAATGTTTGGTTTGCTATGCCTAATAAAGGATATTTGATTTGATTTGAATCAGCCTCTGTCATGGTTCCACTGGAAGGTGGCCTAGGCGACAAAAATTGAGAACTAAAATGTGTAATAATTAAGTGCTTCCAACTGAAATGAGCAACATTTATCCTCATGTCTGTGATCAGAGGAGCTGCACAGACATCATCTTGTCACCCATTGACAAGTTAGGGGTTGTGCCAATTTGTGTTGCTCCTCCCCAATATGTTGATCTAGAAAAACTAATATGGGAAATGAACTTAAAAGGCCGCTTCATGTGGAATCCCATTTTTTGTTTCCAATGACACTTTTGTTTGTGTGTGCAACTGAACAAAGCTCACATGCTCTTAACACCAACGAAGGATTGGTGTCGCAAAACAGCAATTGGGTCTCTTCTCTTCTATGGAACCAGCAAGCTCCAAAATACCAGATACAAAATTTCAGACACCTAAAATGCTATCACCACTTGCTGCCTTTCCTTCTGAGAAACAGATTCAGTCATTAGCAGCTGTGTTATGCTTTGTGATACCCAGAACAAATTCATTTCCTTGCAAATTCTGGAACAGCCTGAAATACTGTGAATGTAATAGCTGCGGCAAGCTTCAGCATATGCTCTGGAAGTCTGCAATGTGACCCCCCTCATTCCCCAAAGTTCAGGTTTTTCCCTCATTTTTAAAAATGTGCTGCATGCTTCAAATATAGCCCAGATTCCAGATCTCATTCAGACCCTATTTGGAAATGATTTTCCCCTTTTATTAAAGCAGACGTGCGCCTTGAGAGCCAATGAAATAAAATAATCTGTTTAGCTTGTCAAGAGACCTACCGAGCAGACACAAACATGTCCTTAGTCCAAGAAGTGTGCTCCAGTTTTTAAAAATAGCAGGGGCTATTTTCTAATGTGCTTTGCTAATCTGACTTTAGGGGGAAACATTAATAATAATGACAACCTGAGATAGGAGAATTTTGACACCTTGACTTTTCCAGTATTTGGGCTATGAATACAACCATCCTTGCAAAAAGGAGAAGGGGGGGAGGAGCTTGTCCTGGATTTTTCTCACTGTCTAATGCTGAGGTTTCAGGTTCGATCCCCATATGGGACAACTGCATATTCCTTAATTGCAGGGGTTGGACTAGATGATCCTCAGGGTCCCTTCCAACTCAGCAGTTCTATGATTCTATGAATTTGCCACCCTGCTGGGAGATGCTGGGAGAAGCTGTACTTAGGACCTTCTGCTCAGCTACTGAGATGCCTCTTCTTTCAACTGAAGACTGAAGTGGGACCTGGATTCTTACATTAAAGATTCCAACCAGGCTACAGATTGAACCTGGAATATTTTGTAGTAGCCACCCTACTACTACTACTACTACTACTACTACTACTACTACTAAGTTTTCCAGTAGATTCTAAAAGGAATTAGTTCAGGTCCGAATTCATCCTTTATGAAACCAATTAGTTCAAGTTCATCAAGATGAACTTTTTAGCCACATGCAAGTATTCTCTAACTGTGACTCCTTTGAGGCATGTAATCTGCTGCTTAGAAGTTTCCAACAATCAACTTTCTCTATCAGAATATAAGCATCGATTTTCTTCTGCTCAGTTATCTCCTTCACACCCGCACTCCACTAGCAACAAAATGGTCTGAAATGAGTTTTAAAACTCAGCGCCTTCATGTTTCTCTGGAAGCATCCCAAAGAACTCTGCATACACCATGACTTATACAGGAACAGTTTCAGCCAACACTTAAAACTGAGCCATATTTGGGGAGTAAAATGATAGCTGATTTACAACACATATGGCAACAGCATGAACCATGTCAAAGCAGTCCGAAAATATATATGTATATTAATTGTTCGGGAAACAATTCTTTAGTTTCCTCTCACATTTGAAACAACAAGGGCCTTGCATATGATTTATGCTGGGATACCAATTCCACCAAAAACAAAAAACAAAACCCCACCCTCTAGGGAAAGCTAAAGCAACAGGGCCACATTTTTGTAGGTCCTGGTTTTCCTCCACAGGGAAGCCACACCAGTACTTTATACAGAGCTAGTGCTGCAGTTAGGGACGTGGGTGGCGCTGTGTGTTAAACCACAGAGCCTAGGACTTGCCGATCAGAAGGTCAGCGGTTCGAATCCCCGCGACGGGGTGAGCTCCCATTGTTCAGTCCCAGCTCCTGCCCACCTAGCAGTTCAAAAGCACATCAAAGTGCAAGTAGATAAATAAGTACCGCTCCGGCGGGAAGGTAAACGGCGTTTCCGGGCGCTGCTCTGGTTCGCCAGAAGCGGCTTAGTCATGCTGACCACATGACCCGGAAGCTGTACACCGGCTCCCTTGGCCAATAAAGCGAGATGAGCGCTACAACCCCAGAGTCGGCCACGACTGGACCTAATGGTCAGGGGTCCCTTTACCTTTACCTTAGTGCTGCAGTTAGGAGAATAAGTTATGATTTCCAGTTCAAGTTGAAGTTTCACCTCAGCCATGAATTCGTTAGGGGCCAAGGCAGACATAATGATGGAAGCTCCCTTGGCTATGGTTTAGAGACTGGGCATGGGCTTGAGCAATATGGGGCAGCCCTGGTTCTTTCCCACCCCTCTTTGGAATTAATTCCCTTCATGTGCTTAAACTCGCTCTTGCAGCTCTATTCTAAGGTTTGGGATTGATTTCCTTGAAGTTACCGTACTTGCTTTTCTGGCATTCCCCTGTTCCTGAGGCCCTGGTATGTGCAGCACTGCTGATCCTCACAGCATTTTAGGCAAAGCAATTAGCTATGGTTGGGGGCAGGGGGACTTCAAAGGCTACTCTAATGAACAGGACCAAGCTCTCAAATCTAAGGCATGCAACTAGATCTCAGGAAATGGCTGTTGCATTCTGCTATTCTCCCATTTGCTTGATGCCCTAATATCTATATATAAAGAACATAATGGACATTTGCCCAATAAAAAGCAGAATTTTGTGGAATGGAATGCTCTTTAAAAGATTCCCAGGATTCCCATTCTCTTAATATGTGCAAAACTCAAATGAGAAGTCTGTTAAACGCTGCTAGTTCAGAGGGAATGCTTGTGAACGTTAAGACTCTGAGCATTATTATTATGCCATTCACAAGTCTTCTCTCCTGGAAAGTATGCTGCTTTTCCCAGTCTGAAATCTCCACAATAGTGGAAATTCAGATTAATATCTCACTTCCAGTCCTGGCAAGCTATTGAGACTGGTCTTTTGTTTTGTTTTTTAATTGCCACGGCAGTTTCACATCTCCTTTGATCTCTCTCCTTTACCGTTTGTACAATGGGGATGAGCTATATGATCTTGGTGAAAATTATGCTGTAGGATTAAGTGGAAGGTTTTACATTTCACTATTGTGGCCCAAAGCATTACAATGCAGGAACGCCAATAGTGCCATTGCGTTGTGCTGAAACACTGATTTATAGCTGGGTATCTATTATTATCGCAACAACCTTGTGTGTCAGAAACTGACAAGAAACTAGATACTTTTCTCTGTGTCTGGAGAGTCTCTCTTTCTCTTTTAAAGCTTTTAAGGGCAGGATTGTTTAGGAGGAAGGGGGAGCCCCAAAGAGTATGCTTTAACAACTTCCTTGCCGCAGGAAGTTCAGAATTAAGTGAACGGCAGATGGCTGTGTTTTGAGCATGGAAGCAAATGAAATTGTTGGAATCTGGAGGTCTGGTTTCATTCAGCAATGAAAGAGTGATAAAGTTGTGTGCGGCACACATCGGGCTGTGCTGTTACTTGCGAAGGCATCAGCATTGTTTAACCTGCAGGCAATCCTAGGGCAAAGACAGCTAAGAAGATAACCGGCGCCATGATTCCAAAACTACCTTTACAAGTGAAACCGCTAACTTTGTTGTTCTGTTCCTACCCATGTCATCTGATCAAATGGCAAACAGATTGTCAAAAAGGATAAAGGTGGAGATACCTCAAGAAAAACCACACGGTAATCCAGCGGTGGAGAAAATGCTTTTCATGCAGAAGGTCTTAGGTTCAGTCCCAAGAACCTCCTGTCTGGGAAATATTCCTGTCTGAAACCCCGAAGAGTCACAGTAAGTCAGTGCAGTCAGTACTGAGACATATACCAGATAGACCAATTGTCTCACTTGGTACAAGGCAGCTACCTGTGTTACTAATGCTTAATGTAGCAACCAGTAAAAAGGTAAAGTACCCCTGACCATTAGGTTCAGCCATGACCGACTCTGGGGTTGCGGCGTTCATATCGCTTTATTGGCAGAGGGAGCCAGTGTACAGCTTCCAGGTCATGTGGCCAGCATGACTAAGCCGCTTCTGGCAAACCAGAGCAGCTCATGGAAACACCGTTTACCTTCCCGCCGGAGTGGTACCTATTTATCTACTTGCACTTTGACGTGCTTTTGAACTGCTAGGTTGGCAGGAGCAGGGACCGAGCAACAGGAGCTCACCCCATCGCAGGGATTCGAACCGCCAACCTTCTGATCGGCAAGTCCTAGGTTCTGTGGTTTAACCCACAGCGCCACCCACGTCCCTCGTAGCAACCAGTATGGTGCCAGTATATGTGCACAGTTACCCTTGCATCTGGGAGATAAGCTTATATAGATGGCCAGTGAGAGGATTTCCTAGAAACATAGAGAATCTAGGAGTTCCTCTCACTGATCATCTACTTAAGTTAAACTATGGCTTAGCATGAACAAGCAAAGATGCTGGTGCTCATTTAGAAATTCAAGGCCACTTCACTCCTCCCTTGGTGCCACTGCTACTGTGCCACCAGGAGCTGAAAGTTATAATGGCTTACTGATACATGTGAACCTGAAGGAGCGTCTCCACCCCCATCGTTCTGCCCGGACACTGAGGTCCAGCGCCGAGGGCCTTCTGGCAGTTCCCTCCCTGTGAGAAGTAAAGCTACAGGGAACCAGGCAGAGGGCCTTCTCGGTAGTGGCACCTGCCCTGTGGCACGCCCTCCCACCAGATGTCAAAGAGAAAAACAACTGCCAGACTTTTAGAAGACATCTGAAGGCAGCCCTGTTTAGGGAAGTTTCTTTTAATGTTTAATAGACTATTGTATTTTAATATTCTGTTGGAAGCCGCCCACAGTGGCTGGGGAAACCCAGCCAGATGGGTGGGATATAAGTAATAAATTATTATTATATAACCCAGACTCATGGTATGTCTCCCCCAAACAAACCATGAGCAATATGCCAAGAACAAACCTTGGTTACACCTCATGATTCATTTGGAAACCATAGTTTGGCTTAGTGTTGTGCTGAATAGAGGGAAGTGGCGGGACAATGAGAAGTCAGGCACAGTTGTTGCTTGACTCTTAGAAACAGGAAAGCGACGTAGACGCATAAGATGCCCATGGCAATTTTGGTCAGGTCACTTCTAAATCCTTGGTAGGTCCTGTGATTTCACAAAAGGACACAATGAAAATCTCAAAATACAGCACATCTCATGGATTCAAATTACCACCCCCTGAAATCCACAGCAGCAGCAGGAATTTGAAATTTAGCACAGACATACCATGAATGTAGCCAGAGTAATTTCCCTCGAGACATATATGTTTGCTTTCAAAGGTAATTCATGCCGTTCTGCTTCTGCAGCTGCAAGTCACACTGGATTCACTACAAAGCTAGGACTGGGTTGTGTGAACTGACCCTGTGAACACAGTGATATGTCTTTTCTACAGGATAAAGCAAATGATGGATTGAAAAACGATCTTACTATTTTCAGATTCACTGTGTTGGTCGGCAACTAACCAGAATCTGCTGTGCTCATTCTAAGAGGAGAACAGAAACTCACGGTGCAACTCAGAAGTCAAGTCTGACTGAGTAAAATTAGGCTCATTCTTAGGTAGGTAAGAGTAGGGTCGTAACTGTAACCTCAACACTTGTCTGCCCTACTTCATTGAGGTAGTGAAAAGCAACGGCTGTATATATTGTTGATTCGAAGATTGAGATTTGGAAACTGACTGGTTAATCCACTAAGATTGCAAAATACAACAAAAAGCAAAACTGTTCTTAAAAAACCAACACCGAATCGCTCATGATTATGGTGACCAGTCCCATATATATCAATCTCACTGGGTCGTTCAGGACATTCAACGCTATCATTTTTCATGCCACATTCCCCAGAATGAAATGCACATCACTTCTCATTCTTGAATTTATAGCCGCGTCATAAAAAGGCCCTTTTGAAACACTTCCATTTAGCAGGCAAACTGTGCATTTTCATGGCAGGCACTGCTCTTTGTCAGCCCCTACTTGCGATATAGTTACTAATCAATCAGGGAAGTAGACATGGATCACTGCAATTCTAACATAGAGTATGGCCTCCTGAACCAATCAGGAAAAGTTACAGCTATTTGATCGTTCAGCTTATGCACTCCGTATACCATGCAAGGTTGGAAACTAGGGACAGCTACACCAAACCTTCAGGATGTTAAATAAACTACGTTATTAAGATGGGGAAATTATGAAGTGCCAACAGAAATGTAAATAAAATGTTGGAAAGAGAATGTTGACCTTTGGAATCTCTGCTGCCTTTCTTACTGGTCCAGCATTAGTCAAGCAAAAAATGTCAAAAGTTGTGTTTGAAAGCACAAGATCAGCTGCAAGCTCAGATTATTCAATGCCTATTCTGTATATTAACAGTCATATGGATCCACCTTTACTTGCAACAATGCAACTGCAACATGTATTGCACAAAGACATTTTGAAGGGTGCTATTAGGCTGAGCGGATGGAGAATTAATATGGAAGTTAACCAAGTTCTGACAACACCTACTTACAGCAACAAACCAAAGAGCTCCTCTGAGAGAGTGAAAGGTTTGGCAGCATATTCTCTGCCTATTCAGGAAAATGTTTCATGCCCAGAAGCATTACCCAGAAATCATTAATCTAAGTATTAGTCTGACACGATATACCACGGTAAAACAAGGTACTTAATTGCAGAGAAGTGCAGAAAAATCTGGACAGGGTGGAGAAAGAGACAAAATTATCTTGGCCGAAGGAAGGGAGAAAATTATGATTATGTCTCAATTATGTATGGAACACAGTCTCGCCTCATTAATGTGTTCTCAGAAACAGAAAAGGAAGAAGAGCTAATACGACAGTCCTGCTACTCAAGTGCAAAAGAGCAAAAAGTCTGCTTTTACTGTTTTAACCACTAGCCCAAAAGAAGGAAGTACAACAAATCCATCCGGAAGCATGCTCCAGTTGGCTACCTAACCCAGTTTCACACTCCCAAGGCTATACATATCTATATAGTAATGCATGGAAATGTAACTGATTATATTTATTGTATTGTAACATATTCCCCACACCTTTGTTTTTTTATCTTTCTCTCACACTCACTTCTCTCTCTCTCTTTTAATAATAATAATAATAATTTATTATTTATACCCCGCCCATCTGGCTGAGTCTCCCCAACCACTCTGGGCGGCTTCCATAAAAACCAAAAATACAATAAAATATCACACGTTAAAAACTTCCCTGAACAGGGCTGCCTTAAGATGTCTTCTGAATGTTAGGTAGTTGTTTATCGCTTTGACACCTGCTGGAAGGGCATTCCACAGGGTGGGCGCCACTACCGAGAAGGCCCTCTGCCTGGTTCCCTGTAGCTTTGCTTCTCGCAATGAGGGAACCGCCAGAAGGCCCTCGGCGCTGGACCTCAGTGTCCGGGCAGAATGATGGGGGTGGAGACGCTCCTTCAGGTATACTGGACCAAGGCCGTTTAGGGCTTTAAAGGTCAGCACCAACACTTTGAATTGTGCTCGGAAACGTACTGGGAGCCAATGTAGGTCTTTCAAGACCGGTGTTATATGGTCTCGGCGGCCGCCCCCAGTCACCAGTCTAGCTGCCGCATTCTGGATTAGTTGTAGTTTCCGAGTCACCTTCAAAGTTAGCCCTCTCTTTTATCTTCTTATAAATGATATTCTTCTAATAAAATATTAGTGGGTTGGACTGGATAACCCTTGGGTACCTTCTAACTCTGCAATTCCATGATTCTATAAAGAAAGAAGGGACATGAGTGGCCAATCGGAAGGTTGGCGGTTCAAATCCCTGCGATGGGGTGAGCTCCTGTTGCTTGGTCCCAGCTCCTGCCCACCTAGCACTTCGAAAGCACGTCAAAGTGCAAGTAGATAAATAGGTACCGCTCCAGTGGGAAGGTAAACGGCGTTTCCATGCGCTGCTCTGGTTTCACCAGAAGCGGCTTAGTCATGCTGGCCACATGACCTGGAAGCTGTCTGCGGACAAACGCCGGCTCCCTCGGCCTATAGAGCGAGATGAACGCCACAACCCCAGAGTCGTTCGCGAATGGACCTAACGGTCAGGGGTACCTTTACCTTTTATAAAGAAAGAATGGGACTTTTAACTGTCATGTGGGTGAGGTGTACAGAGAAGGGCCTCCACCTGAGACTTAGCTCAGGGAGGTTGAAAAGCAGCCGCTGTGTTTGGCTCCCACGGCTTTGGACCTTTTGCCATGCTGTATCCCCAGGGACAGGACAGGTCGCCGGAGCTGTAAAAACTAGCCTTGAGTCCTTTTGCATGGTTCCTTCAAGTGTCCACAGCCTGGATAAAAAAAGTCTAAGGGGAGAGTCATGGCGAAGAGGTACTTTCTGAAACTTGTGTAAGTGACAACAACATTTAAAAGATGGCTTTGGCTGAGTTCTAGATTCAAATGCACGTTTCCCCCTCTCAGTAATGAGTTAGGTGGCTGGCTCTTGAAAACTGAGAATGGATAAGTATAACAGAGGCACGAGTAAATAAGCTTACAAATACACAACCCTGGATAAACACAGCTGCCGCTAAGCCAGCTCAATCCTTTAAAGAGAAAACGTCATAAACACAGCACTCCTAAGGGCCTTTCTAACAGTAAGGAGCGGGTGGGAATTTGAATTATGTATTCTAAAAAAAAAGTATTGGACTACAGAGAGCGAGTCCGACATACAGTTGTGTGTGTGTGTGTGCGTGTGTGTGTGTTGCTGGTAATTCAGGAGCCCTGGACAGCATACCGCATGTCATTTCGTATCGTATGACAAAGAGAAAACAGCTCCAATGCTCTGTTGAAAACACGAAAAGCCATGTGTAGGGGTGGGCCCTGGGATGGGGAAGCGAGTGTTCCCCAAATACCAGGAAAAGCAACATGAGCCATCACAAATATTTAAATTGGTTATGTAAAATATAAAAATAAAACTCGGCATTCCTCCAGGATCTTGAAAGAGCAAATGCAAAACAGTCGCTTTCCCCTCTCCCTCACCCGCCTTCAGAGAAAAAAGAAAAAAGCATTTGCATTGCTTGCCATGGCTGAGGTATCCAGGCGGCTTTTAAACGTTAGGCACCCACAGCTCTGGAATACGTTCCAGGGCATTTGGGCAGGGCTAGGCAGGGAAGCAAAAGAAACAGGGGCACTGGAATTATATCCTGTTACATAATGCGCAGCGCGTCAGAGGCTACAGAAGTTCCATAAATTACACAACGTTTTTCCAATAGCCACCCACTGCCCTTTTCCGACAAAGCACTCCACATCCCACAAGTTTATACTTCTCCATCCCAGGGGAATCCCACTCCCTCACGAGTCTGGTCCATATGAAATGGGCTTCCCGCCCTTTTTATTTTCCTGACTCAGTGCCTGCACCTTTATCAGTCTTCCTCTGTTAGTCGCATGTGGATTTTAAAGAGACAGGCATCAACTCTGGCCAAAGGCTTGGAGCTGACTAGCCTAGATAGTGCTGTTCAAAGAGAAGGCAGTCGAAGCAACAAGAATCACAGACTCCACAACATTTCTGAGGAGACATTCACTGCATCTGAAGGGGGAGTTCAAGCTCAGTTTAACGACTGACACGCCAACTTCTCAATTCCACTCCAAACCTTAGGCTGCATCAAGTGTTAATGTTACTTTTGGCTGCCCCTCCTGGAGAAAGATCCCTTTTTGTGATCCAGTGAGGCAATTCCTACATGACGAGGAAAGTCAGAGTGATGCTTTCATCTGCAGAAGCTGCATTCATTCAGGCAGAATGTCAAGCGTGGAATTTCATGGGTGACAAAAGCCATGTAACCAACTCTCCATTTATCAGGCTGCCATGTTCCAAGACGTGAAATTAGGTTTCCTTCAGCGGCATATTCCCAAAAGGATAATTCAGAACACTGTCCAATGACCTACTAAACATGGCTCGTAATGGACTAGTTTACCACAGCTGGAAAGCACCTGTTTTCACTCAGTTTAAACACCATTCCTTTTAAGGAGTGGGGGGAACACATGTAAACCTTTATAGCCTTGTAATGTTTTGCTCGGATCAGTTGGATATTTCTTCATGAAAGGCAGCATGGAAGTGTTACGTTTACTCAGTGTTCCTCATATGCTACGAAAATGAGAGATAAACCCAAAGACAAGTAGTTGTGCATCTCCTACATCTGCAAACATTGCCCTTGGAACAGAGTTCAAGCCTATTAAAAAGGAGCTTTTTATATACATAAAAAAGGAAATAGTTTTAAAAGCCAAGTTTCTAGCCCCTATGTGCTACAGTAGGATTAAACGTGGGCCGGGTCAGATGATGCTCCCCCAATTCAACCCATTGTGTGCAAAAGAGAACATGCATGGATCTATTACCCCACAGTTCTATACAGGGTCAGAATATAGCTTAAAGGCATAGCTGAAAATATACAGGTGTTTCCCTACTTTTTACCCAGAGAACTGACTGTGCAGTTTCAGCCTACACACACCAACCCTGTGCGCCAAACAGGTAAAGAACAGCAGCAACATTCATGATCCCTTCCACTCTGTCACGATCTGCAGGAATGCCAAACCACCAAGGAGTAATGAAGGCTCAAGCAAGGGCAGGTCAGAAATTCTTGGCTCCCTAGGTAAGGGTCAGCACCTGGGAGGGAGGTCAAAGTCTGGGTTCAGGACCATGGATAGTGCCCCTGCAGATGACACCTAACATCCACATTGTCTCAGTGAGGGCCAGGGGCAATGGGCTGAATTTTATAGGCAAGCTAGGTAGAGAATGACTGGAGGCCCCATCTCCTGCCTAGTGAAAGGGTTGGTGCCTTCCCCTCCACAACCATTGGCTCATTCCAGGTAATGAAGTTTCCAGCTGCAGGAATCCCTCCCCAGGGCTCTCTAGATCACTCAATATGTCTGTGGAGCAACCAGCAGAGTCTGGCAGCAGATGTGTCTGCTTGGGGGGCAGGGGAGGCTGACTCCAGTGCCTGTGGCCCCACACAGGATGTATCAGGGAGTGGACCCATGTCCTCCAGTTGCCAGAGGACACTGTCTCTGATGAGCCATTTACTCAGTAGTGGCATGTCAACTGCCAGATGCTCTCCCCACTGCAGGGGAGCTCTTGACTGGTGCCTATGTTGACATCACTTTTCATAATGTGAAGGCCTTATTTCCCCCAGGTCTTTCAATCTATGCTATGCTATTGCTGTGAAGTTTCAGGTCCTTTTCATTCAGGCACCTGAGGCCCAAAAGTTGTTGCTGGACTCCAACTCCCATGATCCCTGACCTTGCTAGCTGATGCTGGTGAGAGCTGGAGTCCAGCATGGGATGGGTTCCTCATCCTCATTTAAGGTTTTATTATGGGTGCTGCCCTCTCCCCACTCTCCTTTTTTGGCATGGTTTCTACTGGGACAGCGGGACAAAAGAAATAAAAGCAACCCTAACCTGAAGTTCACCTGCTCATTGTCCAAAACAAACCACAAGCATAAAATGCACAGTTCCCTATAGACTTGGCAGACTGCTAAGAAGTCACTGCTTGAAATACTACCAGTGACCACATCCTTTTACGAACCAATTGTTTTCTATTTAATAATAGAAAAGTAAACCTTTTTTTTCCCTGCGGGAGGTGCCCCTAGCATTTCCTGCTTATATACTCTGCTCACTCTCTCAAACATACACAGGAAAAAAAGAAAAATATCATTAAAGGCAGTTTTGGACAGGAAAAGCAAGCTGTTTGCATGTGTGCACTGGTGCCTGGGATCACCAGACCCCGTTGTATTCTCACACTATTATAAACAGGAAAACCACTAAAACCAAGCTGCAGAGAGAAGCCACCCTACATATGTTTAACAGTCTCTCTCAACTCTGGTATTTTTATTTTTTCCACAGAGATCGAAGAATGAGGGAGTGGAACATTAATTTCAGCAATCAAAGCCATGAGTAAAGTAGTCAGGTAGTAACACAGAAAAGGTGACAGTGCTTTTCTAAAATAGCCGGCGTTTGCTTCTTTCGCTACTTATCATGATAATTATAAAGATGACATGAATGAATGAATGAATGAATATGATATTGGCAACCGTGAGACAACTGCGATATTTAGCCAGACCAGTGCACTTCAAACATTTTAACTTCAGGGAAACATTAACTCAGCAAGAGACTGTTGCGGGTCTGCACATTGTAATGAACGCTCTTATCTTGCAGGGCACAGCCCAGGCTCAAGGGGGCAGACCCCTGGCCAATGTGAACTAATAGGAGGACCCAGAATACATCATTTAGTCAAGGAATACTCAGAAATGGAAGACATGCTCTCTTGCATGGAGTTTTTTTCTGCAATTGCTGATCTTTCCAGTGAGGAGCAATGACTCTCTTGATGAACCACAAAGCTCCTCACAGACACAGTCTAAAAGCCACTGAGAGAGACATTGAATTTTTCCTTTGGCCACCAGTCAATGCAACATGCCCCACTGGGGCTTCCTTCCCCCACCCCCACCCCCAGTCCCTCACAGTTTTGGGGTTCTCTGGAGAAGCCCCAGAACAGTGTGCAGGGGAAAGGAGATGAAAAACTGTTCCATCTGGCAAGCACTGATGGAACTATCACAACAGCACAACGTTCAGTTTACCCCCTAGAGCAATGTCTCTCAAACTTGGGTCTCTGGCACTTGTTGGACTACAACTCCCATCATCCCTGACCACTGGTCCTGCTCCCTAGGGATGATGGAAATCGTAGTCCAACAGCAACAAACCCAAGTTTGAGAAACACTGCCCTAGTTTCAGGTGGTGAGGCTGTCCCTGAGGCTTAAATTCTTTCCAAGTTGAATACTGGGTTTAATCATTGAATCAAGAAAGCCCATTGAATCAAGAAAGTGAGTGGGTAGGTGGGCATATCAAAACTGACAAGGAATGATATGGACCCAGATGCAGCTTCCGCTTTAAAAAGACTCATATTGTTTTGAATCTGCTTTTATAACTCTGTTTTGTTGTCCCAAGAAATGGGATTGCATTGGCTTGAAGAGAACATAATTGATACTTAAAAGCTAATCCTGTGGTCTCTGCCTTATAACTGGCACTGGACCTCCAGACACAGGCCAGCTTGCCTGTCGGACAAAAATTTGCCTAATAAAGGAAGTTTATATCCTTCAGGAGAGACACACACGCACACAGTCTGTTCATCATGTATTGGGAGTGACTCTGAGATGCCAGAATACTTTTGCAGATGAAAAGGAAAATATCTGGACTGGCTCAAAACAAACATAACTCGATGTTCTTGATGTTTGTTTTACCCCAAAAGACCCGTGTGTTTTTCTTTCAAAACAAGCAAGTCGTAATCAAGTTATATCAAACTTTCTAGTCAGAAGACAATTACATCTATTTTAGTTTGTTTTCATTATTTATTGCTGTGCTTTATAAGATGATGGTAAGTCATCTTGAGAAGAAAGGAGGGATTAATGTTTTCTAAATAAACATGCCTCCATAAATACCTCCCTAAAACAGCACCAATGCGACATGTCTGCTAAACATTGGCTAGTTTTGCTTGTAAATTCCAACACAGACAATTCTTCTCAATGACCATCACCTAGCTAACCCTAGAAGGCGGGCGGGGTGTGTGTGTGTGAGAAATATTCATATAAATTTCTCTCTCATGTCTTCCTACCATACATGTATGCATTGTTTTTGGCAAAGCTTCAGTCCCACAAGCATTACAAGATATAGACAGAAACTACTGCCCACAATGAGGAGAACCACATACGACGATTGTTGCCAAACCTGTAATTTACATGATGTGATATGAATGGCCTAAAGAAAGGAAAATGTTTCTTTTCAAACATAGTAGGTAAGGTACTATTATGGAAGCAACCACAGGACCACAGACCAATGGGTACACTTCCAGCAAAGTGAATTCCTAAATCAATATTGGCTTGTTTGGGGAGAAAACAGTATGTTCTCGTGTTTTAGACCTGTATGTAATTTTATTCTTCTTCTTCTTCACTCATAAGTTTTCTTTGTAAAACTTTTAAATATAAATGTGGAGGGTCAGTCTTTGGAGTATTTAGCATTCAACACACCAACTTTATTAAATACATTGAAAAAATGAACACAGGCTGCAGGATGAACTTGATAAATCCTACTCTATATATGGGCCATGCTTGAATGTTGAGCCACTTATTAAGTATCGAGGCCAGGAAATAAAAATGCGCACTCAAAGGTGCCATATTAATGTTGTAAAGCCCAATCCTAAACCTCCCACTATTCATAAAAATAACTTTACTACACTGTTATGCTATGAGGCAATCACCATGAAATCTCCACCAGAGTTACAAGTTCTAAACTTCTCGAGCCAAGTCATAAATTTGCAAGGAAATAACTTAGAATCGCCTCCAAAAACTAGAAAGACTGACAGGAGTGCTGACTTCCCCACCCCCCAAATGACGCTCTAATTTCTGCCATTTAGTATTTTACAAAGATTTCAGAAAGACGGGAATGTCATTGGTTTTCTTAAGGAACATTGAAAGTCACAGAAACATGGAATCATAGAAATGTAGAGTTGGAAGGGATCCCAATCTCCTGCATTGCAGGAATCTCACCTGAAGCATCCATGCCAGATGGCCACCCCAACCTCTCCCATGGATCCTTCAGAGGTTATATAAGACTGTTTAGTCTAAGAACAACCAATTTAGTACCCTTCAGCTGCTGCTAAACTACAACTGCCATTATCCCTGATCATTGGCAATGCTGGTTGGAGCTAATGGAAATTTTAGTCCAATAACCACCTGTGAGGCACCATGTTTGCTCCCCCTGCACAGTCCATAGATATATAAGGGAGGGAGGGAGAAAAACCTTACAATTGGGCCTAGTCAACCCAAATTCAGTGAATTCTAAAGGAGTACAGTCATACCTCGGGTTACAGACGCTTCAGGTTGCGTTTTTTCGGGTTACGGACCACCGAAACCTGGAAGTACCAGAACGGGTTACTTCCAGGTTTTGGCAGTCGCGCATGCGCAGAAGAACTAAATTACGCTTTGCGCATGCACCGACACGCTGAATTGCAACCCGCGCGTGTGCAGACGCGCTGCTGCGGGTTGCGAATGTGCATCCCGCACGGATCACGTTCACAACCCAAGCGTCCACTGTAATTTGGCTCGCAAGAGAATGGGGCAAGTAAGCTGAGAAACATTTGTGTTATATAGCACAAAAAGTGATCTATCTAGAAATTTGTGAGCCAATTCACAAAAACAAAATGGCACATTTAAAAAAATGGAGCCAAGACAAGTTTGGCACATGGGGAAGCCAATATTGTTCCCTCACATGCCCTGTTCAAAACACAGCATGTTCTGCCACCATATGGGTGGTATTCAACGAAGTTTTACTCAGAGTAAAATGGGACAATATTTACCATGAAGACAAGCTAAAGAGACTGAAGAAATGCCTAACTTAAGCAGCCCAAAACCTATGTAGTTAAGATGTCATTCTCCATTTGTGTAAATTCCAAGGTTCTCGTGTTTATGCAATTTGCACAAATTAAAATATTCTAACACAGAAAAACAGGTTCCCCCCCTTTTCTGAAACACTGGTAGAGGGAAGGAGTCCAGCTTCACAGTCTCTGACTGCACAGTCATTCTTGGCTAGCCGGCATCCAGGGGGAGAGATGAACTCTTCACACCCGAGTGAGGAGATGGAAAATGCTGTGTTTGTTTAGTTAACAGTTTTACAGCCACTCAGCCTCATCTAGGAGGGACATTCGGTACAATGGACTCCCAGCACGTTCTTCACATGGATCCGGATAGCAAAGACGTACGCGATTACCAAAATAGCACATTTGTCTAAATAAATCTCAAAAAAGAAGAAGAAAGGAAGATCACCCCTATCCATTTTTTGAAGCAGAGCAAAAACGTGATGTATTTCCGGGAGAACGAAATAAACAAATTCAAAGGATATAAGCCTTAGCTCCAAATCACTGGGCTGATCCTTGCTACAGTCGTCATTTTTGGCAAAGCAGCTCCGGGTCTTTGGTCTTACATACTGCATTTGTAAGATTCCAGGGGAAGAATGCAACAGATCAGCTTCCCCCACTCGCCTCTGGGATCTCCATGATCTGAAACACTGCAATAGTCTTGGTATTGGTGACTGTGCATGAATGCACAAATGGACACCAGAACACTGGTAACTTTAAACCCTCCCCACCTCCCTTTCTGCAAATCTGCCAAGAATCGTTTGCTAAAAGAACTGCTCACCAAAATCACAATATCATCAGATCAGCTCTGTCAATGCTGAATGTCTAAATGCAGAAGTGCAATTCTAAGAGAGGCACACATCCATGGAAAGTGTCTTTTATTTTGTGCCACTACGTGATAATGAATGCATTTACATTCAGCTAAGATCTGGTAGAGGGACGTGGGTGGCGCTGTGGGTTAAACCACAGAGCCTAGGACTTGCCGATCAGAAGGTCGGCAGTTCGAATCCCCACGACGGGGTTAGCTCCCGTTGCTTGGTCCCTGCTCCTGCCATCCTAGCAGTTCAAAAGCACGTCAAAGTGCATGTAGATAAATAGGTACCACTCCAGCGGGAAGGTAAACGGCGCTTCTGTGTGCTGCTCTGGTTAGCCAGAAGCGGCTTAGTCATGCTGGCCACATGACCCAGAAGCTGTACGCCAGCTCCCTCAGCCAATAAAGTGAGATGAGCGCCGCAACCCCAGAGTCGGCCACAACTGGACCTAATGGTCAGGGGTCCCTTTACCTTTACCTAAGATCTGGTAGAAACTGGCAGCCAGATTTTATATCTTTTTTTCTGGGGGGATGCAGGGGGACGCATTCCCGTAAACATTTTGTGAATCTAAGTTTGGCCTCATTGAGGGGCAGTATTTCAATATGAGTAGGAAAATGAGAGTACCCCTAAAAAAATTTTTTTTAAGGAAAAAAGCACAGATTATATTATTGCCTGGTTGTCATTTACCTGCCTGGTTTTTTAAATGATTGCATTGAGATCTGTAACCCATCCTGGAATTGCATTTGCAATGAAGCATGGATAAGAAATGTTTTAAATGTAAATAAATATATAAATTCCCAAAGTAAAATGGAAATGGGTGTCTTTTACTCAGAGGTCTTCTAGGAAGTTATTCTAGCAAAGTAAGTAAATTGAAAAACGTTGCCACGCATCATTTTGCAGACTATTTTTAGTTTCAGTGACAATGAATCCCAGCCTCAATGCAGCCCGTGACACTCTTTACCTTGAGGAAACTGATAAGGACATCACAAGCCAACTGGGTCGGAAGAACAGATGCTTGCTAAATTGTAGATCTGTCACTGCCACTAAATACTTTCCCCTCTCTCCCTCACGCGTGCACGCACATAGTTTCCAAATGTGCAATGCCAGCCAAATGGACCTTGCCCTTTACCGGGCATGTAGCCTGCATCCCAATTCCAGAATAACCAAGCCTGGCAGACAGCATGCAAAGCTCCTTACATTTGTATTCCTTGGAGATAAGACTGATTGCCTAACAAAATAATTGCCTTTTAAGTCCAAGCTATTTGCGAAGACTAGTGGCAGAAGGGGGTAAAGGCAAAATGCAACGAAAATGCCCTCCAATGGTTTAACATCTCATTCACAAGAGAGGCATGAGAGGGAAGGGGCAAAATCAATATGAAGGTTCAAGGGCAACTTCTCTCTTGTTCCAACAGCTCTGTCCTCCTTTGTCCATTTAATTCCCCCATTTCTCCCACGCTTTGCGGTGAAAGTTCTAACCAGAGAATTTCAGTTCAGGGCTAACTTTTATGAGGCCACCAAGTATTCTTACTTCTCTGTGAATGGAAGAGACACACAACACTGACACAACGCAAAGTTTATGTCAAATATTATTTCTAGGACCAAATATGTGCCCATTTAACAGGGTCAACTTACAATGACATGGCTATGCTCAGGAATAACCTAGATCAGGGCGGTCCACGCAAAGTATTGGAAGACACAAGATTTACCCACTTTGGAAGAATGGCAGATGAAAGTGATGGACTACATGGAATTGGCGGAAATGACTGGTAGAATCCGAGACCAGGGAGAAGAGTCGGTGGAAGAAGATTGGAAGAAATTTAAAGACTATTTACAGAAGTAATGCAAAATTAATGAATGTTAGAATGATGTTTGAATGAAGTTAAGCGGTTTCTAGCTGTAGTGATATAAAAGAATATGGAAAATTGGATTTTTAAATAGGTAAAAATTTAATGTTATAATATATTAAGATCAAAGATCAGGATAATAAGGAGGGAAAGAAATTGCTGAATTAATTAACTGAATTGGAATACAAAAAAGGGAGGTATGAGGAGGTCAGGGAAACAAGGATATGAATGTAAGATATGGGAAGGTTGATTTTTTATTTTTATTTTTTTATCTGTGTGCTTATTCTGTATTTTTATTGTATTTTTATTTTTGTCTTTTATTCTTGTATTTTTTGCTTTAATGCAATTCCTTTTTCTGAAACTTTAATAAATATTTATAAAAAAAATAGATCAGGGCGGTCCAACTTTTCATAGCTAGTGGGATGCAATAGTACTTTGACATGGAATCCACAGGCTACAGGGACCCCCCAAAAGGGCTTCAAAGGCCACATGCAGCCCTCAGGCCATACATTGGACCTCCCTGACCTAGATGAACCAGACCACTAGAAGCAAACATGGCATGCTGAGGGCTGCCAACTTTTTAACTGATCTCTGTAGCTCTGTCTTTAATATGCAAGCATCAGCCAGGTGCTAAGGCTTATTTTTACGCTATTGCCCATTTCAGCAGATCAAGCTGGCAGAAAAACACACGCAAAAGTTTTAATTTTCCTGGTCAGTTTGCAACCCTGCACTTGGAAGCAAATCCTTCCTAACAACTTCACCCACAGCAGTCACTGCCAGGTGCCTCAGCAAGTTAATTAGCTGTGTTGTTCTAAAGTGATTTCACCAGGTGGTTTTAGATGGTGAGATTTAGTCTTTGTGTTCATTAGTCCTGGGATGCAATAGTATGTTCAGGTTGCCTCCTAAGATTGTCAGCAACATGTATATTTCCAGTTAGAAATTTGGGCAGATTTGCGTGGGGAGAAATGAGTTTAATAAACCCCAAGCAAGACACATCCGCTTCTGCACTCCTGCATTACTAAGACCAAAAGAAGAATTGGTGTGAGGAAGGAGCAGGTGTACCAATCCCTCTTCAAAGAGGAGGCACCCCTACTTGTGAACTGTTTTGCTTTGTGAATGCCACAAGAACATGGTCGGCTTGTTACCATTCCAAGGGTACTTGTCCACCACTTCAGACCGCTTATGGCTATTTGCACCATCAGAAGCAGAGCTAAGAAAAGGCAAGAGCTATGATCATGGCCACTGGGCACATCACCTCCTGGCAAATAGAAGGGGAAGAAATGGAGGCAGTGAAAGATTTTACTTTCTTGGGCTCCATGATCACTGCAGATGGTGACAGAAGTCACAAAATTAAAAGACGCCTGCTTCTTGGGAGGAAAGCAATGACAAACCTAGACAGCATCTTAAAAAGCAGAAACATCACCTTGCCAACAAAGGTCCGTATAGTTAAAGCTATGGTTTTCCCAGTAGTGATGTATGTATGGAAGTGAGAGCTGGACCATAAAGAAGGCTGATCGCCAAAGAATTGATGCTTTTGAATTATGGTGCTGGAGGAGACTCTTGAGAGTCCCATGGACTGCAAGAAGATCAAACCTATCCATTCTGAAGGAAATCAGCCCTGAGTGCTCACTGGAAGGACAGATCCTGAAGCTGAGGCTCCAAGACTTTGGCCACCTCATGAGAAGAGAAGGTGCCCTGGAAAAGACCCTGATGTTGGGAAAGATAGAGGGCACAAGGAGAAGGGGACGACAGAGGACAAGATGGTTGGACAGTGTTTTCGAAGCTACCAGCATGAGTTTGACAAAACTGCGGGAGGGAGTGGAAGACAGGAGTGCCTGGTATGCTCTGGTCCATGGGGTCACGAAGAGTTGGACATGACTAAACGACTAAAGAACAACAACATGCTGCTGCAGATCCACCTGGGGAATGTTAGGAGGCGACCACAGATGATCAAGCCATTCTAGATGCCTGTCACATGGTGCCAATATTTAGGACTATGTTTGGGTTGAGTTTAGCAGCAACATATATCCATCACCTCAAGTAGGCAGTTAATGTTAAGGCATCATGGGGCTGTTTAAGACATCCTGCCAAACCATAAAGATAAAAGTACCTGGAAGACATAAACGCTGTGTCTGATTTAATTGCAGACTGCGTTAAGCAGAAGCTGTTCCGGGGGCCTGGCTTTTGAGCAGCAACAAGAAATGATTGATAGCAGTTACTAGCTCTGCTGGCTCCCCCTTTGGCTGGACACAAGCTGCATACGTCATCTATAATAAACACAGGGATCAAACGAGAAGTTTATCATCACTACGTTAGCCTTGCGATTGCTAAAGGATGAGAAGGAGGAGGGATATTTATGACTGCACAAAGGAGAGCACCATTTTCCTCTTTCAATCCAGAGTCACCGTGAAACAATTCTGATCCACTCCCAATGGCTTCAGTGCACAATTTTTAGGCTTATGGGTAGAATCTGTCTCAAATACAACACTTAAAATAAAAATATTAAGACCCAGTTCAGCTTTCTCCACTGCTTTCAATTGTTTTCACATTTGGGTTTCACCAGGGCTGAGCAACTTTATCTCACACGCCTGAAGCCAAGCCACAGAAAAATAAGAGTCAAGCCACAGACACACAAACACTGACAGACATAAAGGCTCCTTTGTCCCCAACTTCTGAAACCACAATAATTATTCTGCTCCATTTCCATATATTCTGCTGAATTCATTTCCCCCTAATTTTTAGCACGCCTTGCTAAATACCTGCTAAAAGAAATGCTACTGCAGTGTGCCATGAGGATCTTTTGCTTAATGTGATTTGCTTCTAATAAACTGCTAATGTAATGGTCAGTTGACAATTCTAGAGCTCACAGAAGAAGGCTTTGAAAAGCCAGAAGATGGTGACTCCTCCCGTGAGCATGAGAAGGCTAGGTGGTTATTAATGAAGACAGATCAGGGATGGAGAACTTGCTAGTCCTCCAGCTGTTGCTAGGCTGCAACTCCCATATCACTGATCACTGAGCATGCTGGTTGGGGCTGATGGGAGCTGTAGTCCATCATCATCTGAAGGGCCACAAGTTCCCAGTCTCTGCCTTAGATCCTTGAGCAGGACTTTGGAGAACACATTGCCATTGCGATGTAGCTAGCAAAAGGAGAAACAAGCTTGAGCTTGCTGGAAATAATGAGGGACGGGCACCCTCCAGGTCAATGTTGTTTGCTTTGCAGGAGAAACTGATGCTGCATTCCAGACTTTCACCATGTCTGGGTGTTTGCCTGCTCCCCCATACTCAACGTAGACATTTGCAAGTAAGCCGATATCACAATAAGCCTCCTGTGCTTTCCCTCCTAAGAAAACAGGCCTTGTAACTGCTGCTCCTAACCGCATGGGGAAGTGGGGGGAAGCACGTGCGTGAAACAATGCAATTGTTGGAAGAAAGCCGAACGCTTTTCAAAATAATTTCCAAATCCCTCTGAAGTTAACTCTCCGGGGCAAGCAGGGAAAGAAAGAAGCAGCTGTTGTATCTTGCTACTGAGCTGGATGCCTTGGAAGGAGGAGAGGTATTAGTGCCAACTTAAAATAATACAATAACTTAGAAAAATGTTTTGTGAAATGATTTTTAAACACTTTGGGCTAACAAGAAGGCTCTAGCGTTTGAAGACAAGAATGCAGAAGGGCAACAGTCTGGTAAGAGGAAGGTTAGCTGCATATATTTAAAAAGGCATTAGTGCTTGGAAAATATACAGTGCCCAGATAGAGACAGGAACACAAACCTAAAGATACAATTCCTATTGTTTTTAGTGAAATGTACACATAACCATGCCACAACATGGCCCCTGTGCAGAGATAATATTATCTATTCCTTCTCTCTCTCAATGACCAGCAGCGTGCCATGGCTTTTTTTATCTTCAAAAGTTAACAACTGGGCATCAAATGCCACAAGAGCTTTATCAGGCATGGCTACCAGGAACATTTGCTGAAATGTGACACATGAAAGAGTCCCGCAACACCTTAAAAACTAACAAGTGTATTGTGGCGTGACCGCTTGCAGTGCAGAGTCTGCAGCGGACTCTAATCTGTGTGGACAAGAGCTTCCATGGTGTAGATATACCCAACTAGGGGAAGCCTCTTGAAGGAGCCCATTCCTTTTAAGTGGGGAGGTATCCCCATCTTACCAGACACATTTGAATCCACATGCTGGGCAAACACATTGCAAGATCCTGTCGAGCAGTGAATCTGGGCAATCCCTGTATTACTTAACACCTCTACCCAAAATGCACAAGAACTTTCCTGTGTACCCGCAATAAACATTTGTGGGATCATGGCTGGGGGTTCAACTATGCAACAGATATCATGCCAAAAGAGCCCAACTGTACTCTCAGAATGACTGTTCGAAAAGGACAGCCACCTATTTATTTGCCCTGGACAGAGCTTTGTGCCAGCACCAGCCCAGGATGAATGGCAGCTGTACCTGACTCTCGACCTGGACATCATGAATTCCAGCAGCTAGTGATGAGGACGCTGGAATCTAAACAGCAGCGTGCAGAAGGTATTACTCTGTTGGCCAAGCTCCCAGCATTTATATCAGACCTAGCCAATCCCCAGGCTTCATATTATCTGCCAACTCCAGGGGTTGGTGCTATATACCCCAATTCTGAAGAGAGTTCTGAGGTCAAAGCTCCTACTGCTGATAGTAGCTCACTAAGCCAAACTCTAGGCTCAGATTATAACCTCTGTGCTGAGATGCTCATGTTTTCGGCACCACAAATGTACAGTGTGCGACCTCTTCCCAACAAAGTACCATGTGATCTATCTCAGGAACTGAGAGTCTGTGTCCCCTTTCAGGTGTTGTTGGACTACAGATTCCATCATCCCTGACAATTGGCTATGCTAGCTGGGACTGATGGGAACTGGAATTAAACATCAGGCTGGCCACAGTTCTCCATTCCTCTATTACTTCCAGACACATCTGCTCAAGCAGCAGCTATCCCAACAGAAATCCTGTGATCTTCTGTGAATGGCCAAGATTCCGAACACATAGGAATTAGAACTATATTTTTTTCTAATTTCCTTTAGTAATAAACAAGTGAATCAACAAAGGCAGGGCTACTACTAAAAAAAAGCAGAATCAGATATTAAAACAAATGACTCAATTCCTGTTTTCTAAAACTGATCCCTGTTTTTCTCCCAAAAATTTAAATTGATGTTTGATATTCTCCAATAATAAAAAATAAACATGCATAGATAGATAAGAGGTGCGTCCCTTTTAATAGACCAAGCAGTGGCACACCCAAATAATAAAAACATTAGGAAATGGAAAGCTCATGATCAAGGGTCTTTCTGGAAGTGAAATTCCTGCAGCCACCCTAAAGCAGAAATATTACAAAAGCTCTGTGGCTTGGGAGTGCTGTTGCAGATTGCAAAATCCCATTAACTAGGAAAAGAATTAAGCCAATAAACATTAAAGGATCTTGCATTATAAAATATACATGGCCCATTTAATTTAACAATATCCTGTTTCATCAGAATGTATTAGCACATTGTATATTTAAGAAATGAAACATGGTGTATTTTGAAACTGCAATGCATTTGTAATATTGCTCACTCATCTCTAACATCTGGCTTTAGCTGGAAGCTGAGAAAACAGAGTTTTTACTGCGGAAACTGTGGAGAAGCAATGGGAAAACTCGATGGAGTGTTTGTTTGCTAAGACAGTTAGTGGTTGTGGAATACCGCTTGAAACTTCTCTCCCAGTGATAACTCAATTGCATGAGGAACTGTCCAGCAGATGCTAACAGAACGACATTGGTGGCAAATGTTAACTTAAGAAAGGTAGCGATAGGCTTCAACATATATATATATATATATATATATATATTGTTTCTAACTGCCTAAAATCTACTAGTTCAATTTCCTATTTCCCTGGTCAGCAACTAATTTTTCCATTCCGTCAGGGTACAGGGAACAGAGAAAGAAGCATCAGCTCCCTTGAGCAATAAGCTGTACTGAGCTCTGAATGTATCCACTTCAGCTGGTTGCTGTAAGATTTTGCATTTCCCCCTGCCTCTCTTCCCCATACCTTTTCCTTTTGTGCCATGTCTCTTGGATTTTAAGCCTGAGGGTATTGTTTCTAAACCCTACTCCAGAAGCACTTCTTTCTTAAGAGAGGGGGCAAAATGCTTCAAGGAAATGAGTACATTTTGGCAGGGGCCTTTTCACACTAAGCCAGGACTGGGGACTGATAACATTAACTCCATTTACTGGCTGACTCCCATGCAAGCCAAAGCACACAAGCCAGCTTTTCAACCCCTTCTCCTCAGCGTAAACAGTCTTACCAAAACAGGAAGCTATCTCCCCAAAGAGTAAAGTGGCCTAGGCCTGAAAAATTCACAGTGAATGACCAGAAGCTCATTCACAGCCCTTTGGGCCCAGTCTGTTGTTTTAAGAGCACAATCCGCACAATCTTTTCCATTATGATCTACCCTGTTGGCTGTATGTAGTCCAAATGCATATTTTTAGAAAGGGAAAGTAAGGTACGTATATTAGAAGTCACAGCAGAAAGAAAATAAAAGGCTATTTTTAAAAGAAGGCTGTTTCATGTTGACCGTGTTACAACAGAGTAGATGAGGTTTTGGAACACATGTAAAATTATGAAGGCAATCTCTTACAACACGTTACAGGACACCAAAATCTTTGTGGCAGTTAACTGAGCAATGTTTCTCTCCCTGACCTCTTTACCATATATATCTCCTAAGTAATCATGACCCCTTCACCCAGCCTTCTTCTGTTTTCAAGGCTCTTCCATATTTCAAACATTAAACAGTCAATACTGCTTCCTCCCACTGGAGCACAGACTGTCCAGGACCTTCGTTCCTATCACTTCCCATCCTTCACTGTACAAGCAAATGAACATTCCTGCAATTTGTAGAGCTAGGAAATTAAAATCAGCACTCTGAATGGCCAGGGTGAGGAACCTGGACTACAGTTCCCATCACTCCTGGCCATTGGCCATGCTGGCTAGGGCTGATGGGGGTTGGAGTCCCACAATATCTAGAAAGCTGCACTCCTACTGTACAGCTTCCCATCTCTCTCACTTCTCCAAAATAACATTGAACGTTGCCCTTTTCGCCTTCAATTATCAAAGCAGCTGCAATTCCCAACAGACTTCAGCAGGCAATTGTTCATCTCCTTGAAGCATATCAAACTCAAAATAATTATCTAGGGGAAAATGGTCATGGTACAAAAAGGTGGGGGTTGTTTTTTGAGGGACATGCTCTTCCTATTGAGAGTTTCCCTAACAAGGAAATACGTCTACAACAAGAACAAGCAGGAAATACGTTTTGTTAAGACGTTTAGATGAACTGACCTACAGTCCAGGAATGCTTTAGATCAAAGCAAACTTCATTGATGCACATAGTAGCTGAGCAAGGAACTATAATTGAAAACAATATTGTTGCAGTTACACAACACCCCGATCTGCAAGCAGTGCAAAATTCCACAGGTTCCAAGTGCTTACTCAGAGTTTGTGTTTCCTTTGGGAATGAGGCAAGGGGAGATTGTGCTGTCTCCGCGATGTACAGTTTAGTTACACATATATACAACCTGAGCCTACGATGGAGGGCTTCAGACCATCAACAACCCAAAAGGGTCTTGTTTCTCCCATAGCCACAGACTTGGATTCAAAGAGAAACCAAACGTTGCTCTGACTCTCCAGCTCACCATCATTGCAAACTCTGCCTTCAACTCTGGCTTTGAGGGAGGGGGCTCCAACCTTTTGCTGTCTCCCACCGAGCTCCTTAATCCCCCAGGAAACTAGCTTGGCTAGGCTAGGAATTATAAGGCTTGATTAGCTTTTAACACTTGCTGGATCCGGGGATTAGAGGGATCTGGCACACGGCTTAATGCCACTCCTAAAACTCATAACAATACCAAAGAGGAATATTTGCATGCTTGCTTAAAGTTTTCTGGAACAGTAATGTTCCGTATGCAAAGAAGCTTATTAGGACAGACGTGGGTGGTCTCTACCAAAATTGTGGGGGGAAAGCTGATAAGTGAGTGGATGGATTCTCCTCTAGGGACAAGAGCAGCTTCCTGACAGAATTAGCTGTTTTGCAATGTCATCATCAACTCCTTACTGGAGTCAAACAATTGTGCGTTGGAGTCTTATTACAAATAAAGCTAAGCAAATTAAAGCCAGTGTACTTGAGAAAGGAAAGCAACAAGAATAACCAACGCCACGGCAGAGACAAGTATCTATTTACAGACATGGGAAAAGGGACTAGTTCAGGGTCTTTTGAGATAATGCATTTGCTATACGGAAATGAACCAATTGTTACTTGGTTGTTGCAGGAAACCCAGACTTTTTTTCTTCTGCTAATTCTACATTTTCAGGGGAGATCTGGACGTCTTTCCTCAGGGTGGAGCATCAGTTGGAGACACTCTTTCTTGCCAACATTTGTTGTATGCATTCAATAACTGTATATAAAATGCCCCAAGTCTTTCCATTAAAAAAGAGGCCCTTTTACAACGCAGTCAATCCTACTTGGAAGTGTGTCCAGCAAGTTTAGTAGGGCTTACTCCCAGGTAACCGGAAACATTTTAGAGATGAGGGCCAAGGACATTTTGCTGCCTGCATTAACTCTCCCCCTCACATATTCCAAGCTGACCAGGGTTGAATCTTATTTCCAAGACTGGCGACATTGACAGCCTCCTTCATTGCAGGCTAGCTTAGGAGTGATGGGGCAAGCTTTGTGTCATAAACAGTTCTGCCCTCCATCGCTTTTCTGCCATTCCCCAACGGCAGGGCCGGCCCTGGTTAACTGAATTACCACATGCAGACTAATTTGATCCAACAACTGCAAAGACAAGAAGGTTCAACTGATAAATAATATAGGCAGTGGCGTAGCGTGGGGGGTGCAGGGGGGGCAAATTCATGGGTTAGGGGGCGCAAATCCACGGGTTAGGGGGCGCAAATCCACGGGTTAGGGGGCGCAAATTACTTGCCTTGCCCCGGGTGCTGACAACCCACGCTACGCCACTGAATATAGGGGAAACGGACTGACCTTCACATAGGCTAGGTACTGTTTACACTTCTGCTGCATATAGGACAGCTGGAACTGCTCTGTGATCTGGCCCACTGCTTCTCCGGAAGAAACAAAGTAAACCCTGATGGGATGGCCCTTTTCCTTCTTTGCCACATCTGCCGTCAGGTTACAGTTCAATCCTAAAAAAGAAAAATGGAAAAGCGATAAAATACCAACGAAAGAATGGCAAGAAAAGCTTACAGAATATGCCGAAATGGCAAAACTAACTGACAGGCAACGAAATAAGGACACACAAAAATCCTTTAAAGAAGATTGGGAACCATTTTTGGCTGATCTACAGAAACAGTGCAAAGAATTGGACTCTTTAGTAGGTTCTGAGTAAACATTTACAAATAACGAAATAAATTATAAGATTAAATATAAAAAAATGAATGGAAAGCAAATAAGCAGGATTTGATAATGTGTGAAAACAAACTAGAAAAGGAGGTTGAGGGAAGTCCAGGTGGGGGAGGGAAGGGAAGGGACAATTTGGGATTAGTGAATTATGATAGATGTTATAATGTAATTGGGGGGAATGGAAAATGTAATAAAAATATTTTAAAAGAAAAAAAGAAAAATTAACATGAGGGCAGCCTTTACATCTCCAGAGGTATATGTCTTTTGGTTTGTTTTAGGATTGCACCACGCTGACCTCTGCCATTCAGCAACAGGTCCATAACTGCAACAGCACTGGGTGGCTTTTAAAGACAATTGAACGGATTCCATGGCGGATAAGACTAGCAATACTACCAGACACGATGGCCATGCTCTGTCTCTGGGGTCAGGGGCAGGAATGCTTCTGAAGACCACTTGCTGGAAACCACAGTAGAGAAGAGGGCTCTTGCCCTCAAGGCCTGCTTGCAGGTTCTCCACCGGCATTAGGTTGGCCTCTGTGAGAACAAGATGCTTGGCGCTGATAAGCCATTGGTCTAATCCAGCAGGCTCTTACAGGTTCTTAACAAGTGCATGTTCAAATAAAGACAAAAAGGCTCCAGAGCATTAGACCCCCTCCTTAGAGATCCTGATGTGGAGACATGCCTTTAATTATTGGCTGTCTCTCTGGCATAAATTGCCCAATTACCATCTTATTCAGTGCCTTTGGAGAGATGAATTCACCAATCCATGGGCAACAAAAATCCATTCCAAACTGTTGACTTATGGAATCTCTCCTTCTGATATATTAAACTTAGATCTAATTACAGCAAAAAAGGTCATCAAACAAAGATTGGAGGAGGTCGACTTGCAACAAAATCTTACTACAGGTGATGGCACATGTTCCCCGATAAACCAGGGCATTACATTTATGTCCCAGATACCTTGATATCTGTCTACCTTATCGGCTGCGTCACATAGATTTGCTTTTGTTAGAGCCAGATTTAATGTGTTCCCCTCAAATGTGCTGAACAATAGATTTTCTAACGGTAAAACCTCTGTTTTATGCGCATGTGACAACAAATCAATAGAATCCCTTCATCATATCTTGTTTAATTGTCCTTTATATATTGTTCCCCGATCAAGGATTCTGAGCTCAATCATTTTGGAAACTGTTGCTAAACCACCTGAATTACATCTAGCCTATCTACTCCAGGACATTGACTCTTATAGAACATTACAGGTTGCAAGATTCCCGAATTCTGTTCTTTCATACAAAAGACTTCATGGAATGCTGCATGACTATTAAAATCTAGTAAACTCAATCCACCATCTTTATATTCAAGGCCACAATATGGTACATCTAGAGACTGTATGTAATGTGAACGAGATTATGCGCTGAAATATTTTAGTTGATATTTTAGAATGTAAAATGCTATTTTATTTACCGATTGGTTTTACCTGGTGGGCTTATAGCCGAATAAAGTATTATCTATCTATCTATCTCCAGAGCATTGGGGACAGACTAGTGCCCTGCAGAAGCCCATAGAACAGATGGCAGGGAATCAAAGAACACTCCCATAATGCTACTCTCTGGGCAACTGGGCAAATACGAATGCAGCCATTGAAGTAAAGTGCCTTCAATACCCATCACACAGTCAGTCTAGGACAGGCATAGGCAAACTCGGCCCTCCTGATGTTTTGGGACTACAATTCCCATCATCCCTGACCACTGGTCCTGCTAGCTAAGGATGGTAGGAGTTGTAGTCCAAAAAGAGCTGGAGACTCAAGTTTGGAAAACACTGCTTGAAGGCAAGCTTATGCTACTTGTGACCCAATGACTTAAATGCAAGCCACCAGCCTACGTAAGCAACAGTGTTATAAACCTGATTTTGCAGCCCACTTAAGGATAAAAAAGTGTGTCAAGCACTTGGCATTCTGCAATACTTGGTAGAGGGCTACATTCAAGTTGCTGGATCTCAAATTCTGCCAGCCTGCTCTAGTGAAAGGTCTGTTAAGGGAAAGAAGTGCATCTTTTAACTTTGGTAAACTACTGTGTGTTAACAGTATAGTTTCGACACAACAGGTTCCCTCGAATTTCGACACTAGTTACTCATCATTTTGCTAACCGGTACCCTAAACGTTTACAATCAGGGCTGTCATCAAAGGTTAGCACAGTAAGTCATCTGCCAAGGTCGCCTTGCTGAAGTGATAAGCTAAAGTTAACACCATTATTGTATCATGTTCATTAATATCCATGAGCCTCGCTCCAATAGGAAACTTCCTCTGCTGCAAACCAGCATTCCCTGCATTTATGATAACTGCACTTAACAGTGTACAATCTGGCACTTTGGTGGCACATCCCATCAAGATAAGAACGTTGATATAAAAATGGAAAGTACAGATGTTGCAGACTACTAAGAACCGCACAACCACATTGCATATTGTGCATGCGACAGTAAAAGCCGATTCCTGTGCCTTTTAAATGGCTGATTACATATTTTGGCTGCATATTAGATTATTTAGAGGCATGAGAATTAAGTGTGCCACACATCTGGTTTGTTTCCAATCAAAGCAAAGTATGAAAAAAATATTCTATCAAGAGGAAAACTGAAGCAGCTATTAAGAGACCAAGATCAAGAATTGCAGAAATAATTGTCAACTCAGCTGAGACCCTTTAGACCTAGAAGCAGCCAGTAGAGAAGGCCTTCTGAGCATGGAAGTAACTGAAGCTTGGAAAGAGGGAGAGGTGTGAGGAGGTGGGAAGGTCGCTGTGGTGCAAATGCATGGTTCAGAGTGCCAAAATGTGTGGAGGTAACGCTCCGCTTTGCGGAGGCAAACATCGCACCAGACATGCAACTGTATGTCCAGGAGCGTTACACCGGCTTTCCCTGACCTTCTTGGCTAGAAAACAGGGCTTCCCCCCTGACTTTTTGTCCTCTCACAATTTGTTTGCTAGACATAACACTTGGCTGAAGCAGGACCGGGGACGCAGACGTAATCAAGTATCGGGAAAAACTTTAAATAATAATAATAAATTTTATTTATATCCCGCCCTCCCCAGCCGAAGCCGGGCTCAGGGCGGCTAACAACACTAAAATAGTGCAACATTATAAAAACATCATAAGAATTAATTAAAATCAAAATTGATGGCAACCATAAACTAAAGTATTGTAAAGATTGCCAAAGGAGGGAGTCAGGCTGTGCCCCAACCAAAGGCCTGGTGGAACAGCTCTGTCTTGCAGGCCCTGCGGAAAGATGTCAAGTCCCGCAGGGCCCTTGTCTCTTGTGACAGAGCGTTCCACCAGGTTGGAGCCGCAGCCGAAAAAGCCCTGGCTCTAGTTGAGGCCAGCCTAACCTCTCTGTGGCCTGGGACCTTCAAGATGTTTTTATTTGAGGACCGTAAGTTCCTCTGTGGGGCATACCAGGAGAGGCGGTCCCGTAGATACGAGGGTCCTAGGCCGTGTAGGGCTTTGAAGATTAAAACCAGCACCTTAAACCTGATCCTGTACTCCACCGGGAGCCAGTGCAGCTGGTATAGCACCGGATGAATGTGATCCCGCAGCGAAGACCCCGTAAGGAGTCTCGCTGCGGCATTCTGCACCCGCTGGAGTTTCTGGGTCAGTCTCAAGGGCAGCCCCACGTAGAGCGAGTTACAATAATCCAGTCTGGAGGTGACCGTCGCATGGATCACAGTGGCTAGGTCAGGGCGAGAGAGGTAAGGAGCCAACTGCTTAGCTTGGCGGAGATGAAAAAATGCCGCCTTTGTTATAGCTGCAATCTGCGCCTCCATGGAGAGGGAGGTATCGAAGATTACACCCAAACTCTTAACGGACGGTGCTGGCACTAATTGCACCCCCGCAAGAGATGGGAGTTGCCCCCTCAATCCCATATCGCTCCGTCCCAGCCAGAGGACCTCTGTCTTCGAAGGATTTAACTTCAACCGGCTCCCACGTAACCACCCAGCCACAGCTTCCAAGCATCTGATCAGTGTGTCTGGGGCCGAGTCAGGATGGCCATCCATCAACAGATAGAGTTGGGTGTCATCAGCATACTGATGGCAGCCCAGCCCAAAACTCCGGACAAGCTGGGCGAGGGGGCGCATAAAGATGTTAAAAAGCATCGGGGAGAGAATCGCACCCTGAGGCACTCCACACACCAAGGAGTGGCGTGATGACAGTTCCCCCCCAAGCGCCACCCTCTGTCCCCGACCAGAGAGAAATGAGCGCAGCCATTGAAGGACTGTGCCCTGGATCCCCACGTTGGCGAGGCGGTGGTCCAGAAGTTCGTGATCGACCATGTCGAAAGCTGCTGACAGATCTAGAAGAATCAGCAGCCCCGACCCGCCTCGATCCAGCTGTCTACGAAGATCATCTGTTAGGGCGACCAGAGCCGTCTCGGTCCCATGACCAGCGCGGAAGCCAGACTGGAATGGATCCAGAGCCGATGTTTCATCCAGAAACCTACCAAGCTGTTCAGCAACCGCTCTCTCAATCACCTTACCCAGGAATGGAAGATTCGAAACTGGGCGGTAATTGGATAGATCTAAGGGATCTAATGAAGTTTTCTTTAAGAGCGGACGCACCACTGCCTCCTTCAGTTCCCCTGGGAATGTCCTGGTGCCAAGGGACAAATTGATGATATCCCCCAGGGGGGCCCGCACCTCGTCTGGACACGCTCTAATCAGCCAAGACGGGCACGGGTCGAGAGGACAAGTGGTGGGCTTTCCAGCTCGGAGGAGTCTGTCCACATCGGCTGGGGATATCCGGTCAAAGTGGTCCAATACTGGACCCGAGGACAGTCGAGGGGCCTCCAGTTCCTTTATTGTATCCAAATTGGCAGAGAGGTCATGGCGGAGCGACAGGACCTTCTGCGCAAAAAAGCTCGCAAATGCCTCACAGCTGTGTGTCGAATTGTTATTTAAATTTGGCTGTCCTTCGAGGGACGTTAAAGACCGAATTATACTAAATAATTGTGCCGGGCGAGAGCTAGCGGATGCAATGGAGGCCGAGAAGTAGGACTTCTTAGCGGCCTTCACTGCCATCTCGTAGGTTTTCATAAAAACCCTATAAGATGTTCTTGAGGCTCCGTCACGGGCACCCCGCCATACTCGCTCTAGCCGTCTGAGGTCCCGCTTCATTTTCCGGAGCTCCTCAGTAAACCAGGGAGCCCGGTTTCTGCGGGGTCGCAGAGGGCGCTTAGGTGCGATCTCATTGATGGCTGCCAGGAGCTGGGTATTCCAGCCCTCAACAAGCTCAGTCAATGAGTCGCCAGGGGGAGCAAGGTCCCGCAAGGCTTGACGGAATCTATCAGGGTCCATCAGCCTCCGCGGGCAAGCCCAAATCGGCTCACCACCTAAGCAGGGTGGGGGTGGAACGTCAATCCTGGCTTTCAGAGCGTAGTGATCAGACCATGGCACCTTCATCGAAGGAAACATGATCACATCTATACCGACGCCAAAGATCAGATCCAGCGTGTGGCCTGCTTGATGTGTGGGGCCCAAAACAAACTGGGAGAGCCCTAGTGTCGCCATGGAAGACACCAGGTCCAGAGCCTGTGAGGAGGGAGTGGCATCGGCATGGATGTTGAAGTCCCCCAATACCAATAGGTTAGGGAACTCCAAGGCCCAGCCGGCCACCGCCTCCAGCAGGCCTGACAGGGTGGCTGCTGGTGCGCTAGGTGGCCGGTACACCAGCCAGACAGCCAAGCTCACCTCGGAGCCCCACACTAGGCCAACACATTCAATGCCGGGGATCGATGGCGATGGTAGAGCCCTGAAAGAACAATCTTCCCGGATTAATAGTGCCACCCCTCCCCCCCGGCCCACAGTCCGTGACTGGTGGAGGACGGAGAAACCCGGGGGCGCCATCTCTTGTAAGGTAACAGTATCCCCTTCGCGCACCCAGGTCTCCGTCACATAAGCCAGGTCGACCCCCTGCGAGATGATGAAATCTCGCAGGGTGGCGGTTTTGTTGCCTATAGACCTGGCATTGCACAACACCAGTGACGGAGGTGAGTAATCCTTGCTCACCCTACCCTCGTCTCTCGGGATGGGGTGCAGATTGGAAGGGGTACGAGCATATCCGTATCTCGATCCCCTTCGCCTATGACATCTGCCCCCACCGCCATACCTCCCTCGCCCCTCCACAGTAGGAATCCCAAGCCTCATACTCGCCTCCATTTACAAAATATAAAAGCAAGCAAACAAACAAAGAAACAATTACACCAAAACAAAACCAATCCCCACCCCACTCAACAACCATCCCACCCCAACCCAAAATAAAACAAAACAAAATAAAAATACATGGATAAAAAACCACCGTTTCTGGTGATACAACAAAGTAAAAAGTAAAAACACTTTTAAAACACTTTAAAATATATAAAACGTTTAAACATTTGCCGCCACAGCAGCAGTGTCCTTAGAGTTGTGGCGGTGGTGAGTATGGGGGCTGCCCCCAGGCCCAAGGTGGAGAATGTGCTTGCAGGGGGAGCGGTCCTCCCCAAGACTCACTGGCAGGGAAATAATAATAATAATTTATTATTTACACCCCGCCCATCTGGCTGGGTTTCCCCAGCCACTCTGGGTGGCTTCCAACAAAACACTAAAATACAATAAACTATTAAACATTAAAAGCTTCCCTAAACAGGGCTGCCTTCAGATGTCTTCTAAAAGTTTGGTAGTTATTTTTCTCTTTGATATCTGGTGGGAGGGCGTTCCACAGGGTGGGTGCCACTACCGAGAAGGCCCTCTGCCTGGTTCCCTGTAACTTGGCTTCTCGCAGCGAGGGAACCGCCAGAAGGCCCTCGGCGCTGGACCTCAGTGCCCAGGCAGAACGATGGAGGTGGAGACGCACCTTCAGGTATACTGGGCCGAGGCCGTTTAGGCACCAACACTTTGAATTGTGCTCGGAAACGTACTGGGAGCCAGTGTAGGTCTTTCAAGACTGGTGTTATGTGGTCTCGGCAGCCGCTCACAGTCACCAGTCTAGCTGCCGCATTCTGGATTAGTTGTAGTTTCCGGGTCACCTTCAAAGGTAGCCCCACATAGAGTGCATTGCAGTAGTCCAAGAGAGAGATAACCAGAGCATGCTCCACTCTGGCGAAACACCTGCTGACACATGTCTTTGCTAATGCTGGAAATGTGCTTAGATGGAAATATGTTGAGTTCAGGGTGGTTTCGCTACTGTTTCCAATTGTTGACTTCTGCTAATAAAAGGAGCCTCAGCAGAGCTAGCCGGCAGCTTGCTTGGAGCATGCTTGCCAGCGTGCTTCTGCACAGCTCACCTGCATTCAACCTCCTATTGTCTGCGTTACTCCTACAAGAATGGCCCTGCAAGGGGTGCCCACACCAACCTCCACACCCTGCCTCTTCTTCCTGCTGGTAAGCAGCAGTGACACCCATGCCAGGAAGCCAGGTAAGCACCACTACCCCTGATAGCTGCTCCTGTTTCGACCAGGGATGACTTCCGAATGTTGTTGAACTCAAGCTCCCATCATCCCTGTCAGGGGCTGAAGGGAACTGGAGTTCAAGCACATCTGAAGGGTCACATGATCCCCATCCCTGCTTGAAGAACTAGTGCCTGAGATTGCTTCTTTCCTCCTCCATCCCCATCCCTTTCTCCTTGTGTGTCACGTATTTTAGGGAAGGGGCTGTTTGACTACTGATCATTGCAAACCGATAGCCTTTCTCAACTGAGGCGTGATGTAAAAATTCTTCAAATATATAAACCATCCAGTCTGCAGGGGGAGCGCCTATACACCAAACGTCTCACTGAGTTGTGGCAACAGCCACCCAACGGAGCAATTTAAAGCAATGAGCACACTGACTCTCAGACGTAACAGAAAACTGTCCATGAGCAATCTACATCCAGCTGTGACCGTGCCACCTCTCGGCAACAGCTGACATTTTACAATCTCGAGTAGTATATTTCACATCTTTCTCCACTTTGCCTTTTGGCAGACACAACCAATGATGTCAGAAGTGGAAAACTGAAACAGCAAGCCTAACTTTTTTAAAAAAACAAAAAAACCCAGCTTGCAGATGTCACTAGATTGGTAGTTAGCAGCTGACTCAGATCACCCCTTTTGTGTGCTGCTCTCTGAGGGGCTTGTGTCTAAGTGAGTTTCAGCTCATAAATAGCTCTTTTTCAGAATGGTAAAAATAGAGTCGCTTCATCCAATGCTGTAAGCAGCAGTCTTTTAGAGATTGCTGTTAACCCAAGCAGCAGAACATGCGAGCAACAGACACATGCAAGCTCACCTGATCTTCTTGTTTAGAGACTAAAATTCAGGCATAACACTGCTTGCCTTTTCTGTGTTGGCCACCCCGCCCTGGCTGTAGAGTACCCTTCTCTTCTGAGGTACAACTGGTGCCAACACTGCTTATTTGTGGTATCAACTGAAGATACACCTCTCTGCTCAGGCCTTCTCGGAGGTCTGATACAGTTGAGGCCAACCGCAAATTAACCAAGTGTTTATCTGATGTGCTATTAAATGTATGTGGTTTTCATTGTAGTTTTGAAATGTTTGCTTAATGCGCTGCATCATTTCATTCTTTATTGTGTTTCAAAGTCTAACCTGCTCTGAGATCATTAATTGCCACTCTCTGCTTGGCTTCCCAAGCAACACTTTAATATGGACTATGGGGGCCAGCCAGAGACTGAACCAAAGTGCCTTGAAGTGCGGGGGAGCAGCAGGAGGTGGAACTTCTAGGGCAGGGGTCTGCAACCACATGTGGCTCTTTTACACCTTTGCCGCGGCTCCGGGGCGGATACTAGCGAGGGGAGGAGGCGCATTGTGCGCCCCGACACTCCCCACTGTGGCGGTCGCTGTACTGGCTGTGACATCGCATGGGGGCGGTGCGTGCCTTAGTCACGCACCGTCCCGACATCACCTTCCCACCCACTGTCAGATCGCGGCTCTGGAGATATATTTGTTTTAAATGTCGCAATGGTTTTGCGGCTCCCAGTTTTTTTTCCCTTCAGAAACGGGTCCAAGTGGCTCTTTTCGTCTTAAAGGTTGCAGACCCCTGTTCTAGGGTGAGGGGAGAAGGATGTCGCAACAACACACACATAGTTCCATGTACTGCTGCTGCAACCACCATATTTTTCGCTCTATAAGACGCACCAGACCATAAGACGCACCTAGTTTTTGGAGGAGGAAAGCAAGAAAAAAAATATTCTGAATCCCAGAGACATGTTCTGTTGCATATGCTGACTGTGTGTGTGTGTGTGTGTGTGTGTGTGTAAGTATAAGTAAGTGGAATACAGACACACACATAAAGCCACACAAAGCCTCTTCAGGGTGGGGGAGCCTTCATCCCGCTGCCCTGAAGAGGCTTCGCACGGCTAAGCCAGAAGCTAGAACAGCGAGAGGGATCGCTGTGCAGAGATCGCTCTTGCTGTTCTGGCTTCTGGGATAGCTGCGCAGCCTGCATTCGCTCCATAAGACGCACACACATTTTCCCTTACTTTTCAGGAGGGAAAAAGTGTGTCTTATAGAGCGAAAAATACGGTGATTCTGTTTTAGTTTTGAGTTGTTTTCATTCATGTTCATTATAAACAGCCATGAGAGCTGTCAAGGCTGAAAGACCGTCTACAAATTTGGTTCACAGCACATAAATAAACAGGAGGATTCCAATTGCCATCGTATCAGCTGTCTGTGGGAAGAACTGTGCAATGGAAGACAAGGGGTGTACTTTTAGGATAGGGTTGCTCTCCAAGACAGCCAGAATCTGCGAAGAAGACAGAACTACGTAACTATTCTAGTAGAACTAGTGCATCACCTTGCTTTCCCTCTCCTCCCTTCCACTCCCTTTTTCTTCCTGCATTATACCATTTCATTTTATTTTTACTTTTTTCAGTCCCCTGCATGCAAAGACAAGCTCCGGCAGACTGAGCAGACAAGACCAATAGCTGGTCCGATGATCAAGATGGTGGTTTCCATGTAGAGGGAAGTGAGGGGTAGATGGGGCTCATCAACCTGGGAAGGTGGCCCATCTAAGAGAAGGAAAACTCTGATCCTAAATCTCCGTTTTCTTGCAGGATATCTTCAGGAGAAGAAAAGGGTAAGGAGTGAACCCTACACAAATCAGGAGCGAGATCCGTAAGGTTGTTGAGTGGCACCTTGTACGCTTCCTTGGTCCACATCAGTGAGGCTGAGAGGTGGGCTCTTGTTTTCTGGACAGCCCAGGACCTCCATACAGGAAGGTCACTTTGGTGCTGCTAACACAGCAGTATGACTTCACCCCCGGAAGCGCACTCCATTGTCTCTCGAGACAGACGGATGCTAACAATGTATTTCTTCCATGTTTTAAGCCACCTTGAGCATGGTTTGGACTATGGAAAGGTGGCACACAAATGAAAAGATGTTCATGTGGCTCAGGGATGCAGCTGGTGATGTGGAGCATCCCCTCAAGAATAATCACACGGGCAATATGACTTTTCTATACTTCAAGCTCAGCTGCCCTGTCATATTGGTAAAATGGATGTCAAACAAGTACAGTGGACCCTCCGGGTAGGAACTTAATTTGTCCCGGGGATCCGTACTTACCCTGAAAAGTCGGTATCCGAAGCTGCCGCTTCTGCGCATGCGTGAATGGCGAAACCCAGAAATATACACTTCCGGGTTTGCTGCATTCAAAACTCGAAATTACATTACCCGACGGTAAAGTAACCCAAGGTACCACTGTACCTAGACTTTATTGAAAAACTTGGCTTAAAATATGACTAAACTTTTATGTTACGCTGGCAGGTGAAGATCAGATCAGTTCAAACCAGAAAGTGTGAAGAATGAGTTCCTCAAGCATCCCCACATTCATTCAGCCTCACTGATATCTATATCTAATTTTAGCCCACCTGTTATATAGAGCCAGCAACACTAGAAAGTCACTGTATCTGGGTCTCTCTGAAAGAGAAGTCAATAGGACACACTGCATAGCAACATGCTATTGTTTGCCTGACTGCTTGTTAATGTACGCCCATCTCAGCTATAAATAGACTGGCTAAGATTTTAGCCTTCAACATGTTCCCATAAAACACATGGAATTTGTACCGTAATTCACAAAATATGCTGCAGAACTAAACAGATACAAGCAGCCACTAAAACATTCAAGATACTTGCAGCACTATAAAAAAAACAACTTTTAAATAGAAAGATCTATGTTTAAACTAACCAGTTAAGAGGAAGATATGCCATTTTCACACAACCTTAAAGGAAGATTTCAGGCGAACATTAAAAAACACAAGGCATAAATCCAGGCTTGTTCCAAGAGTGCCTTTGGTTTATGGGGTCTCTTAAGAAGAGCTGGAATATATCTACTGGTCTTCCAGTTTTCAATACAAAAAAAAATTCATCACACGAAAGTAATTCCTCAGACATTTACCAGAAAAAGCTCTTGGTAACATGGGGAGGGGAGGCTCTAGCTACTTTAAAACCCCACAAAAACCTTGATCCATGTTGATCTTAGTCTTTGCATTAACTGAGAGCTATTGTAGCATAGCGGCTAAGAGAATAAATCCTCAGTTCCAATCTCATCTTTTCCATGAACTCAGTATGCGGCCTTAGGTAAGCCATCGAGTCTCACTCTTGCATCTGCAGTTTTGTAATTATACTGACCTCTCAAAGTTGCTGTAAGGATTACCGACATAACGTATGTGAAATACTTAGAACATGCTATATGAAGCAACAAGTGGACCCTACAACAAAATGTTGCAGTGTATGCTAGGGCTGTGCATTAGATTTGGAAGAATCATGAGGTGCAGCAGGAAGCCTGGAAGGTATTTAGGGAAAAGCAGAGTGTTTACAAGTTGACATGAGTTGAAGTGGAGTCTGTGAAGTGCTTTGTGGCACCACGGCACTAAATACAATAAAGAAAATACCGTGTACGCGTGTCTGCTGAAAGCAAAATTAATGTCTACATTTACAATAACATGGTTACATGAAGACTGGATGAAGGAAGAAGGGAGAGCGAGCGAACACCAGAGGGTGGAGAAACATGGAGGGAGAGCTACAACGGGACTGACAGGTCTAGTTTGTAAACTTAGGAGGACAAAAACAACACAAATAACATTTTAAAACATTGGTTTAGAAATTATGAACAGCAATGGATGCCAAGATAATAGTTTACCTATCGTTCCTGGAACGTGTTTGCCTCTGAAACTAAAGCAGGCTGTGATGTTTAGGCAGTTCACCGGCTGCAAGTCATCGTGGCACTGGGGAGCTGTGATGTCAATGGAAGCTGGCAGGAAAATGGAGATGTCCATAGTAATGACAGGCCTGGATCTTAAAACAACAACAACAAAAGCATTACTTTCGTAATAGTTAGTGGAGTGAAATGGCTTAAGAAACTGACCTATGGGTGAGAAGTCTATCTACCTCAAGTCATCTTAGGCAAGCCTTTCTGTCCCAGCTCCCCATTTGCAACACAAGAATAAAACTACAGAGCTACATTGCAGACCGGTTGAAACAATGACTGAGATAATGTACAAACACTCAAAAGCACTATATAAATGCTAACAAGCTTGCACAAAGCTCCTCTGGAATGTCCCTATTCACAAAAGCTTCTCTGTGCCTCTTATTTTGTCTCAGATTGCCTCTATTCTTTTTTTGAAGATATGGCATGATTTACATGCAATAATTGTAGTGTTCTGCTGGGTGCTGTTCTGTATGAAGAACTATCAGTGTGGAGTGTCTCCACAAGTGGTTGCAGCAAACTTGACCTTATAAGTATCCTGACTGTTTGGAAGAAGTCTATTGTGCCGGCGTGATTAAATATCTGCAACCATGTATGAGCCTCTTCACACAGCCTCCCATGCAGAATAGACCCTGCAAAGTTCTGTTTTCTAGATTTCTAGTTTCTGTACTCTAAATACTAACTTGTTTGGTGTTCTCCTTCCTCAACTGCTCAAGCTTTTGCAAAGTCAGAGAAAAGAGCAGGTCGTGCTCCTTCGTACTATGTTTTAGGATTGCATTCTTAGAAGTGGCCTTGTAGAGCCATCAGTCACAGCCACCAAACCAGAGGAAGTAGTCAACAAAACACAAAAAAGGAGATTGCCCCATAAGAACTGAAACCCCCGAACCTCATAGGCAAAGCTGGAATCAAGTCTTCAAAAGTATGATACAAAATTAGAGCAGTCCAGTTTTCAAAATACACAGAATTGTTAACAATTGTATTTCAAGATACACAATATTCATATGAACAGCCTTGGTTAATTTGATTCCTGCCAAGCAACAACTAGATCTGGAAGTCCACAAAATTCAATGAAGACCTAATTTGTTTATGGGAAACAGTCCTCGGGGAAAATGATAGCCCCATTAGTACCCAGACCCTGTAATTATCCAGGGATGAGTTTGACATCATTTGACACCATTGTCCCTCCAGAGCATTTAGCAGTCACCACTGCCATTTGAAAAAATCACATTATGTTTACTAATATTTTCTAATTGTCAGCCCTCTTGGTGGCCTGCTGTGAGGATGAAAAGCAGGACATAAATAAGGTAAATAAATAAAATAACCAGTAGCTCAGATATCCCAGTAGGCATCTTGAGCCTTGTGAGAAACCATCAAACCAGCTGCCCCAAAACCTCACACTTTTTTGTACATCAAGATGGTATGAACAGCTGTGTCAAGAAATAGCCATGCCTTCGCAAAAGGACTAAATAACAACAATCAAGGTGGGTATCAAAATATAACAGCATCAACTGAGCTCTTCAGAGCAACTTGTTTTGCTGACTTGGAGCTGTCCGTGGTTCTAGCATACCCAGATTTTAACAAACAAACAAACAAATTTTAACTGGGTAATCTTACAAATAACACTCTTTAGACATTTCAAACATAATGTGGCAATTCGGCATTTGCTTAGTACTTGTTGAGGAGCAGCACCAGTGCATATGCTTTGTGCCATCTTTCTGAGCTGCAATTCTGAAACTTGCAAAGATTGCTCTTACGGCAGTGCACACATACAATTTAACTGTGTGTGTGTGTGTTTAAAAAAAAGTCCTTTACCATCCTTAAAATCTCACAAGATTACTTTTAGAAAATGATTGTGTGTGTAAGCTGAAATCAAGATCTCTTTCTTTTAAACAGAGCCAAGATGAGCAGTTTAATGCTGACTGAAATATGTATATTGCCAGAAAAAAGGGGAGGAAATAAATGGAATGAATAGAAACTGTGTGTGTGTGTGTGTGTGTGTGCGCGCGCGCGCGCGCGCGTGTGTGTAAACACACACATACATGTGTACACACACACACGTAATATGTGTGTGGTGTAAGATCTGTGTAAGGTTTACCAAATGGAATGGAGAATATCTGCCTAACCTAACTTTGACCCAGACTCTACCTGATCCCTGCTGCCAATAAAACCAGCACCTGCTCCTGAGTCTCTGTGACTGACTGCCACCACCTGCTGCCACCACCTTTCCTTCCTCGTGGTTCCAGCCAATCTGCTGATAACTTCACTCAACACCCATGAGGCCTAGCCATCCACAACAGGACACAGTCATTTCCTGAAGAACACATGTCCAGTAATTCCCCCCCCCCCATTCCAGGTTAGGACAGAATTGGCAAAAAAGCAATTCTGTATTCATCCGAATACTAGCGACTGGGACACACAAGCAGGGAGAGCACATGCTTGCAGGCATGGGCATGTGGTTGGGTAGGAAGGGAACAGGATACCAGACTAGATGGGTTTCGGTTCTGTTCCAGCAGGCTTCTATTTATGTTCTTCTGCTTATTTTTTCAAAGCCCCTCAAAATACTTGTAGACGCAATGCATGTATGTCAATTTCTCTCATCGCTTGACAACTTGTAGGTGAATGTGTGAACTTGCGCCCTTGAAAATTTCAAAGCTTGACGCAAAGCGAGTTGACATGAAAGCATTGGTTAATTTATAATGGCTAGTTCAGAAAGTAGTAGTATTCAGAGACTCCATCTCCCCAGAGTATTGCATAAGAAAGATGTCAATCAACATTTGATGATCTCCTTCTACCGGTCAACAATAGAAAGTGTCCTTTCATACTGCATTACGGTGTGGTACGCTGGTTTGACATCAACTGATAGGAAGTGCCTACAGAGGGTGGTGAATACAGCACAAGTTATTATGGGCTGTCCCGTGAATCTGCTGGATGAAATAGCGGAAGAACGTTGCCTCAGGAGAGTGAGGAAAATTCTCAGGGATGATTCACACCCTGGCCGGCACTTTCTTGATCTCCTGCCGTCAGGCAGAAGATATAGAAGCATGATTAGTCGCACCAACAGGGTAAAGAACAGCTTCTATCCGTGGGCTGTTAGGCTGCTGAATGAAAAGATAACAACAGGGCAACTGACTTCCGGTTTTGGTGGGTGTGCATCAGTAAACAAGGGGAATTAAGACTAAGATGGCTGTGGGGGGTGCTCGTGTAATCTCACTGTATACAAGTTGTACAAGTGATAATAATAATAATAATAATAATAATAATAATAATAATAATAATAATAATAATAATAATAATAATTTATTTATATCCCGCCCTCCCCTGCCGAAGCCAGGCTCAGAGCAGCTAACAACAGTAAAATGACACAACATTCTAAAATCAGTTCATTATAAAATCAGTTCAAATCAGATTAATGGCAACCATTGAGCTAGAGTTCTGTGAGGATTGCCAAAGGAGGGGGTCAGGCTGTGCCCTGGCCAAAGGCCTGGCAGAACAGCTCCATCTTGCAGGCCCTGCGTTAAGATGTCGAGTCCCACAGGGCCCTAGTCTCTTGTGACAGAGCGTTCCACCAGATCGGAGCCACAGCCGAAAAAGCCCTGGCTCTAGTTGAGGCCAGCCTAACCTCTCTGTGGCCCGGGACCTCCAAGATGTTTTTGTTTGAAGACCATAAGGTCCTCCGTGGGACATACCAGGAGAGGCGGACCCATAGGTACGACGGTCCTAGGCCGTATAGGGCTTTAAAGGTTAAAACCAGCACTTTAAACCTGATCCTGCACTCCACCGAGAGCCAGTGCAGCTGGTATAGCACTGGGTGAATGTAATCTCGCAGCGAAGACCCCATAAGGAGTCTTGCCGCAGCATTCTGCACCCGCTGGAGTTTCTGGGTCAGTCTCAAGGGCAGCCCCACGTAGAGCGAGTTACAATAATCCAGTCTGGAGGTGACCGTCGCGTGGATCACAGTGGCTAGGTCAGGGCGAGAGAGGTAAGGAGCCAACTGCTTAGCTTGGCGGAGATGGAAAAATGCCGCCTTTGTTATAGCTGCAATCTGCGCCTCCATGGAAAGGGAGGTGTCGAAGACTACACCCAATAAAGTATTTCAAAAAAATATTTCAAAATAGTATCTTTGATAGCAGGGGTGAGGAGCCTCAGACGTAGTGCCCAAATGTGGGGGGGGGGGACTCTCTGTCTGGCTCCTGCGACCCTCCTCAATTCACAGTCACACCTCTTTTCCCCAGGCCACACCTTTCAGTAGCCTTGCTTCCCACACTCCTAGAATGGGCTTCTGTGGAACTCTGGCAATGGCTCTTACTTGCCTAGATGGACAGAGAGGGGCATAAGAGAGTGCACAGAAACTAGCCCGCCATTTTCCTGCTCACTTTTGCCTCTGGCCTTTGCCTACCACTGGCCTGTGGCCCTCAGAACAGAAATGCATCCCTTGGACTTGCTAAGGTTTCCCATCCCTGTTCAGAGAATCCTTTGCCCTAGTTGTGTAAACTGAAGGGAGAGGTTTCAAATATACTCGGAGTTGAGTGTGGATTTCATGCTCTTTATTCAGCTCATAGTGGAAAGGAGGAATGGAAGTTCCCCCAGAATGTCTGCTTTATATACATTATTTACACAATGGGCCCCACGTGATTGGCTAATTCCGGGATTCACCTGTAGGCCAATCAGGTTACGGATTCACTTCCACCTGGAGCTGGATTGAGTAATAATAATAATAATAATAATTTATTAGTTGTACCCCGCCCATCTGGCTGGGTTTCCCCAGCCACTCTGGGCGGCTTCCATAGAAACCAAAAAACACTAAAATATCATACGTTAAAAACTTCCCTGAACAGGGCTGCCTGAACAGGGCTGCTTCTGAATGTCAGGTAGTTGTTTATCGTTTTGACATCTGATGGGAGGGCGTTCCACAGGGCGGGCACCACTACCGAGAAGGCCCTCTGCCTGGTTCCCTTTAGTTTTGCTTCTTGCAATGAGGGAACCGCCAGAAGGCCCTCGGCGCTGGACCTCAGAGTCTGGGCAGAACGATGGGGGTGGAGACGCTCCTTCAAGTATACTGGGCCGAGGCCGTTTAAGGGCTTTAAAGGTCAACACCAGCATTTTGAATTGTGCTCGGAAACGTACTGGGAGCCAATGTAGGTCTTTCAAGACCGGTGTTATGTGGTCTCGGCGGCCACCCCCAGTCACCAGTCTAGCTGCCGCATTCTGGATTAGCTGTAGTTTCCGAGTCACCTTCAAAGGTAGCCCCACGTAGAGCGCATTGCAGTGGCTCCTGTGGACCAATCAGACTGCTGCATTCTGAATCCTATTGTTCTAGGACCAATCAGACTAATGCATTCCGAATCCTATTGTTCTAGGACCAATCAGACTGCTGCATTCTGAATCCTATTGTTCTAGGACCAATCAGACTGCTGCCTTATGGATCCTATTCAACTCAGTACATAACAGGTTCTTCTACGGTATGGTGAAAAGGAATGGGTTCAGTGAGGCTCACTGCTGCTCTCCCCCCAGGAGACGTCTTTAACATCTGAGAGAGCCATTAAAAAAATAGCCCAAGATGACACAGTGCCTCGGCAAGGGAAGGAGGGAAGACCAGGCAGCTGTTTTTCCTGGTGGGGCTTAAAGCCTTTTTGGTTCCTTCCTTCCCTTTCCAGCTCCTCATTCCACCCCCCAGCTCTTTCACAGAGCACCAAGGGAGCCTTGCCTTCCTGTTGGAGGCCAGGAAGTTGACTTGGGATTTGGGGAGAGGTTCTGCCACTTCAGGAAATGGCTGTAGCTCTGCCTTCGTAATCCCAGGGTCCTGCCCCCAGAAGAACCCCCCTTCCTCCTGAAAGGGGGAAAGAACCTGCAGGGGGGGGAATCAACCTAGCTGATCTCCCACTGAGTTGTAAGATGCCACAAGCATATTATGCACCCATGGTTGTCAACAGAGACATGCGTGGCTAATTCCTAGCATCATGAACTTAGACTTACAGGCTTCCTTTGAGAACCAAAGTATGATTTTCTCCTGGCTACCCTCTTGCAAATTATGACCAAAAGCTTTGCATTTCTGCAACACAGGCCTGACTTGTTGCTAGGGCTGTTTCAAGTTGAAAAAGAGTTCAATCATATGGCTTTTATGGCCTTGCACTGGTTTTCTGTGCCACATGACGCTGGGGATTGGTTACGGGATCAAAGAGCCTATTCATGCATTAAGAACTGCCCAAATTCAGAGTCTGAGCGACAGCTTCATGTTTCCCTAAAACATCCTCAGTCCAGTGACCAGGGATAAAAAATGGCAGAAATTGTTTTGTTTCGTTTTCTATGCTATCACACCAAATTGTTCTAATGTTTTGCTGATTGATTTTACACACAATGTATTTAAATTGCTTTATTAGACTGTGACAACACCCTACAATGAAGGGCAGGGTGCAAAATTTATATATAAACAAATACCATCCAAGCATATCTGCTGCATGCCAATAAAGCCATCTGTGAAATCAGAAAGTTGTAGCCAAGTATGGGAAACATCCGACCTTCCAGAAACTGCTGGACTGCAACTGCCATCATCCCTAGCCATTGGCCATGCTTGCTGCTGCTGATGGGAATTGTAGTCCAGTACCATCTGAAGGGCCAAAAGTTTCCTATATTTGCTCTAAAATCATTTCTGGGAAATACAGTGGACTATTGCACCCAAGTGCAGAAGTGGTCTGCATCACATTAGTTCCTGCAGCAGTTGCCCCATACTTTAATATTTTTATTATTTATTTATTTATTTATTTATACATACCCCACCCATCTGGCTGACTTTCCCCAGCCACTCTGGGTGGCTCCCAGCAGAATATTAAAAACACGATAAAACATCAAACATTACAAACTTCCCTAAACAGGGTTGCCTTCAGATACCTTCCTTGCCTTTAAAGATTTCTAGAAAAGAAAATTATCAATTTTCACAAGGTTATTGCTCCAAGCCTGAAGTTCCTGCAGAAGAATCTTATTCTTAACCAAGAGCCATAATCCTGGTTCCTCGGATAGTAAACACAGAATCAAAACCAAAATGTGGCCGCGATGAAGCAAGGGGAAGGGATTAGCATATTTGTGGGAACCTTGAGGTTTCCAAAAGGGCAGTTTGGTATTTTAAAAAAATTCCTAAGAGGGTGAAAAACTGTCCGTTGCATCCTCAGTAACTACGGAATGATGAGTGCCAGCTGGAAAAGGCGGCCAGTTATCTCTCCTCCTTGGAAATGGCGGGCAGGACCCTGAACAGGGGAGGCAGATCCATTAAGTCAGGAGGTCAGCAAACTTTTTCAGTCCACTGTCCCTCAGACATTGTGGGGGGCCGGACTATATTGGGGGGGTGATGCAAGAGCACCACGAGCCCCATTGGCTGCTTACCTGTGTCTTGCGAGCGGCAGGGGCTGGCGGCAGCAGCGGCAGAGGGACGATGAACAGTGCACTAAAGGGCTCTAGAGAGGGGCTGCTTTAAATGGCGGCCGCTCGAGCGCTGCTGCTGCTAGCACCAACAAAGCCCAGTCCTCTTCCTCCTCTAGGCAGGGCGGGGAGAATCCAGGAGGAGGGAGGGAGGGAGGAGGCGGTGCTGCCATGTGAGGGAGAGGGAAGGATGTGTGCCATGTGTGCCGGCGATCCACACGGCAGTTCCCGGAGGGTCCGTGGGCTGGATCCAGAAGGCGATTGGGCCTGATCCTGCCGCGGACCTTAGTTTGTGGACCCATGCATTAAGGCCAACCTGTCTGCCTTCAGTCAGATCGTGCCTGCCTGCCATCTTACTTAAAATAAGTCAGAGAAGGCTCGGCCTGTCATTGCCTCTGGCTCCACCAACTGTTGGGTCTCCTGCCCTACCAGTCCAAATGGGCACCAGTCACCTTTTAGGAGGAAGAATACACTGCAGCATTTTGTTGCAGATTCCACTTGTGGCTTTCTTATTGCCTGGCTGGACACATGTTAACCATTATTGTAACTAGTCAGCAGCTTGACACCTGCTACAGTGGTGCCTCGCAAGACGAAAAGAATCCGTTCTGTGATTCTCTACGTCTAGCGGTTTTTTCGTCTTGCGAAGCAAGCCCATTGACGGATTAGTGGATTAGCGCTATTAGCGGCTTTTAGCGGCTTATCTGCTGATCGGATCAGCTGATAAGCGGCTTAGCGGCTTAGAAAAAGGGGGGATGGGAAAAAACCAGCAGGAACTCGCAAGACATTGTCGTCTTGCGAAGCAAGCCCATAGGAAATTCGTTTTGCGAAGCACCTCCAAAATGGAAAACTCTTTCGTCTAGCGAGTTTTCCGTCTTGCGAGGCATTCGTCTTGCGGGGCACCACTGTACAACATTATGAGAGGGGCTAGTTCTCTCAAGCCAGTGTTCGTTTCATCTAGCCAGTGTAATACCACAACACCAGAACCTCAGAAGGCATGCATCCATAACTTATTGCTGTGCAATAATGATAAAGTGCACAATTTAGAGCAACTTATTGAATTCTCTTAAACCCTCCCCAAACCATATGCAGTGTGGTTCTGTGACGTGCCCTTTTGTCTCCAGACAGGGAATGGAACAATTATTTTTCTTAGGCTGCTTATTGACCCATATAAAGGTAAAGGGACCCCTGACCATTAGGTCCAGCCATGACCGACTCTGGGGTTGTGGTGCTCATCTCACTTTTAGTGGCTGAGGGAGCTCGCGTACAGCTTCAGGGTCATGTGGCCACCATGACTAAGCCGCTTCTGGCGAACCAGAGCAGCACACGGAAACGCTGTTTACCTTCCCGCCAGAGCGGTACCTATTTATCTACTTGCACTTCGTGCTTTCAAACTGCTAGGTTGGCAGGAGCAGGGACCGAGCAACAGGAGCTCACCACGTCGCCGGGATTCAAACCGCCAACCTACTGATCGGCAAGCCCTAGGCTCTGTGGTTTAACCCACAGCGCCACCCACGTCCCTATTGACCCATATACTAAGCACAATAAACTGCCCATGGTTTACCAGGGTGATAGTTGCTCACATCAATCTGGAATAATAATAATAATAATAATAATAATAATAATAATAATAATAATAATAATTGTACCATCCATCTGCTGCCTGGGTATAAATGAGTATGCGCACCCTTTGAGAGTCCCCATCAATCCCCCCAAATCAAAGCAGCTTCACCAAAAGCTTTTAATATCACTTGGCAGAATGTGTGCTGCTTTTGGCAAAGAAACTTTGCAGAACTTTTTTGGGGGGGGAGTGTGGGCTGGGGAGGAGGCAGAGACTGACTTGCGACTTTACCCTAATCTTAATCCAAACAGCAAATGCAGCACACTCCCTGACAGCCGGTAGCTGCAACTCATCAGCCACACCACATGTGCCGCTTGTAATGCACAGATCTCTAAAGAAATAAACAGAGGCTGTTGTGGTGGGTGGATTCTGGTTGATGCGGGAACCTGCAAAGCCTACCGGATCTGCCCTTCACAGAAATGCAGTAAGACACCGAGAAATGGATACAGCAGCATAGATGCCTATAAAATTAAGGTTTTTGTTATTTCTGTTTTTTCCTTAGAGCAGCAGTACATGGAGATCCACGTTGCTTGCGCTTTATGAACTTATCATGGCGCATCAAGGTGGCAATGCTTATGTTCCCCCGCCCGAATGTTGCAACACAAACTTGGTACAGTGGTACCTTGGTTTAAGAACAGCTTAGTTTATGAACAATTTGGATTAAGAACGCTGCAAACCCAGAAGTAGGTGTTTTGGTTTGTGAACTTTGCCTTGGAAGCAGAACATGTTGAGTGTGTTCCATTTGTCAATTGAGTCCCCTGCTGCTATGGCTTTGGTTTAAGAACGCTTTGGCTTAAGAATGGACTTCTGGAACGGATTAAGTTAGTAAACCAAGGTACCACTGTATATCGGAAATATCCAGGAAATGCAAGTGTCCTTTCCCATAATGTACTCTCCCAAGCACAACACAGGAAGCCAATTGTGCAGACTAGTTGCCCTTGTTGGAACCATCTTCATCATCTATAATAATAATAATAATAATAATAATAATAATAATAATAATAATAATAATAATAATAATAATTTATTATTTATATCCCGCCCATCTGGCTGAGTTTCCCCAGCCACTCTGGGCGGCTCCCAATCAGTGTTAAAAACAGGACAGCGTTACATATTAAAAACTTCCCTGAACAGGGCTGCCTTAAGATGTCTTCTGAATGTCAGGTAATTATTTATCTCTTTGACATCTGAAGGGAGGGTGTTCCACAGGGCGGGCGCCACTACCGAGAAGGCACTCTGTCTGGTTCCCTGTAGCCTCACTTCTCGCAATGAGGGAACTGCCAGAAGGCCCTCGGCGTTGGAGCTCAGTGTCCGGGCTGAACGATGGGGGTGGAGACGCTCCTTCAGGTATACAGGACCGAGGCCGTTTAGGGCTTTAAAGGTCAGCACCAACACTTTGAATCGTGCTCGGAAACGTACTGGGAGCCAATGCAGATCTCTCAGAACCGGTGTTATGTGGTCCCGGCGGCCACTCCCAGTCACCAGTCTAGCTGCCGCATTCTGGATTAATTGCAGTTTCCGGGTCACCTTCAAAGGTAGCTCCACGTAGAGCGCATTGCAGTAGTCCAAGCGTGAGATAACTAGAGCATGCACCACTCTGGTGAGACAGTCCGCGGGCAGGTAGGGTCTTAGCCTGCGTACCAGATGGAGCTGGTAGACAGCTGCCCTGGACACAGAGTTAACCTGCGCCTCCATGGACAGCTGTGAGTCCAAAATGACTCCCAGGCTGCGCACCTGGTCCTTCAGGGGCACAGTTACCCCATTCAAGACCAGGGAATCCCCCACACCAACCCACTCCCTGTCCCCCAAAAACAGTACTTCTGTCTTGTCAGGATTCAACCTCAATCTGTTAGCCGCCATCCATCCTCCAACCGCCTCCAGACACTCACGCAGGACCTTCACCGCCTTCACTGGTTCTGATTTAAAGGAGAGGTAGAGCTGGGTGTCATTTGCATACTGATGAACACCCAGTCCAAACCCCCTGATGATCTCTCCCAGCGGCTTCATATAGATATTAAAAAGCATGGGGGAGAGGACAGAACCCTGAGGCACCCCACAAGTGAGAGCCCAGGGGTCTGAACACTCATCCCCCCCCCACCACTTTCTGGACACGGCCCAGGAGGAAGGAGCGGAACCACTGTATGACAGTGCCCCCAGCTCCCAGCCCCTCTAAACGGTCCAGAAGGATGTTATGGTCGATGGTGTCAAAGGCCGCTGAGAGATCCAGCAGAACTAGGAAACATCTGAGTTAGCTACATGCACTGGCAGGTAAAGAAGAGCAGTGCTGAAGCAGAATCGGGTAGCAGGTGATGCTGGAGACCCGACTGGAGAGCCACTGCCACTCAAGAGCGGCTAGTGCTTGGGCTAGACAAACCAAAGGTCCAATTGCTTGTACAAGGCAGCTTCACAGGTTCTGCTCAAGAAGGCATGGAGAGAGAAAGACAACACAATGAAACACACAACTGGAAAATATACTAGCACTCTCCATGCCCTATAATACCAAAGAGAGAGAGAGAGAGAGAAGGAGGAGGAGAGGGAGAGGGAAAGAGAGAAACAACTCTTAGCTACTTCCATGGCCATGAAAGGAATTAGCTGGAGGAGGAATGTGGTGGAACAGAGCAACAATTCAGGTGTAGAAGGCCCTTTTCCAGCACTTTGGAAAATACAGTTGTTAGCCAGTGATGCTTCTCGTGGGAAGCACACAAGAAGAGCATGGTAGAGACAGCCACTCCTTGTTTCTTTTCTCCAGCATCTGCTGAAACAGAGGTATTATACCTCTGAATATGAGGTTCAATTTTAGCTATTGTGGCTAGGCAAGGAGAGGAAATGGGAAACTGCCTTGAAATATTGTTCATGGCGCAGCTATATAGCAGAAACCATTTCTACGTGCCTCCAAAAACATGACATCTGTTTGCAATAGAAAGGTATTCCAAAAATGGGAAACCGTAAAACAAGTACAAAGGGGTGCCTAATTGAACGAAGGATGCCCATAATTGTGTTTGTTCTAAGTTGCCTTCTGATTGGTGCTGATACACTAATGAGCGGCCCTATAAAACAGCAAAAGAAAAACCCAGAGCTTCTCATTTTTCCACCATTTATTATCAGACTTCTTTGTTCATTTCATGGGCATGTTACTCCAGCTGTTTCCTCTAATCAGATCATCTACACACCACCTCTCTCTCTCAAGCCTTTTCAGCAGATCACAGTCACAAAACAAAACACCATTGCTATCTTCCCTAATTTTGCAGCCACAAACTAGCAATTTAACTAAACAATATCATACGATTGCCCAAACAGTTGCACATGCATCTCCTGTTGCTCTGTCTCAAGGCAAATCTAAAAAAATGTAGTATAAACACCAACAATTGGGAAACACTGGCCTGCGAGCGCTCCAGTTGGAGAACAGCCTTTATCAAAGGTGTCATGGGCTTTGAAGACACTCGAACTCAGGGCGCAAGAGAGAAACATGCTAAGAGGAAGGCACGCTTGGCAAATCCACCGTCATCAACTCCCTCCCAGAAACCAATGTCCCCACTATGGAAGGACGTGTGGATCCAGAATTGGCCTCCACAGTCACTTACAGACTCATTGTTAAAACCGTGTTTATGGAAGACAATCTTACTCGGCTACGAATGATCGCCAAAGAAGAAGAACCTGCTATGCTCCTTCAACACTTTGCCACTATTTATTGACAACTGCTGACTTTGCTGCATCTAAGTGAACAACACCTACAATTCTGACTATCGTTCATTCAATTCTACGATGCTCTTTAGGAGCTCAAATCAATCAATACTATGGTGCTCCGAGAGCTTAAACAAATCAATGAAAGAGCATTAGCTGTACTGTTTCTCTGTCAGCCAGAGGTGTAAACAAGGGGAGCTATGACCGTGTATGAAATGTAGCAATGTAGCATATATGATCCAATGCTCAACAGAACAGCGCTGCTTCAACTGGAGTGATCGTGAAAAGAACAGTTTAACACCATTTGTAGCTGCTGTGCATACAGTGTTGTTGGCGTACAATATTAACCTGCAGTTGCTGCTATTAGTGCTTGGCTGTTTTGCTAACTGGTATAAATACTCTTTATAGCCAATGTCCAGAAAGCAAAAATGGTTGCACATGCAAGACTCAGTGGCAATTTCTTCCCAAAATACAGTGGTGCCCCGCAAGACGAATGCCTCGCGAGACGAAAAACTCGCAAGACGAAAGGTTTTTTTCGTTTTCGAGTTGCTTCGCAAGACGAATTTCCCTATGGGCTTGCTTCGCAAAACGAAGCTTGCCCCCGCACCCCGGACCTCTTTTGAAGCAAGGGGCGGCGGGGAGAAGATTGCTTCTCCCCGTTGCCAGCCCCGCAATCTCCGGGGACAGAGGGGAAGGCGCGTGCGCGCCTTCCCCTCTCTCCCCGGACCCCTTTTGAACCAAGGGGCGGCAACAGGGAGAAGCGATTCTCCCCGCTGCCCCTTCCCTTGCTTTAAAACAGGTCCCCTCTGTCCCCGGACGGTCTCCATAGGAACGCATTGATTGATTTTCAATGCATTCCTATGGGAAACCGTGCTTCGCAAGACGAAAAACTCGCAAGAAGAAAAAACTTGCGGAACGAATTAATTTCGTCTTGAGTGGCACCACTGTAACTTGGAAGAGGAACAGCAAGAAACTGCAAGATGCACAGAGATTAACCTTATTAAAGGGAAAGTGGTAAATTGACCTCACCTTAGAAGAATCACATTGTTTGACATAAAGGCTCCTATCGTCACATCTGAAAATAAGAGAAAACATTTAGAGAAATTTGCACAGGTGCCCAGCATCCACATCCAAAACATACTATAGTTGTTAAAAACAAATCTCTCCCCTCTTGCAATGTAATATTCTCAGTTAATATATTCTTCCATTAATATCTTGCATACCATAACATGCATCTCAGCTTGGTCCACACGTCCAAAAGAAACAGACATAATCAAGGTACCCAGATTCACCACAGCAAGCCGAGTTGCCCGACCACCACCCAATTATCAACTTGCAGTTATCTACTGCTTTCCCCAAAAAACTGGTCATTGGCAGTTGCCCTTTGGCTAATCTGAGACCAATTTCATGGTTTGTGAAGGTACCATAGCCGTTGGTCTTTTTAATTTCACATTAGTTGAGATTTATAGTCCTCTTCCTAAAAAGTTGCGTGATCAGGGGAAAAGGATTATTTAATGCTGCTGCTCAGATCTGTTCCAAAGGAAATAATTCAGTCCAACTACAAATAAATAAATAAATAAATACTCTGAAACATGTGGACATTTTTTTAAAAAAGAAGAAAACAAAAGGGAATTGGGTGTATACACAAAATTGGTCCTTCCTTCCTGCCTGCCTTCCTTTTTCCTTTTATTTCCGAACTTTCCTCCAAGCTACTCAAGATGGTATACATCTCCATATTATATCACAACAATCCTGTGAGGTAAGTTAGGCTTAGTCAGTGATATGTACATTCTCCCCTTCATTTTTTTCTATTTCTACGATCTTTTCATTCGTATTATCCATTCTTCCATTCCATTTCATCTGTCTGTTTGTTTGCATTCTTCTTCTTTACCAGTATTACAAACCTACCTGGATAGCCATTTCCATCCATGTCAACTCCTCCAGAAATGGACTGGCCAAACATCTGTAACATTGGGCTTACTCTCCTCCCAGGTATCCTCTGCAATAGACAACACAGAACTGGAATCAATGGAACCAGGAAAATCATAGCACCGAAGTTGCTTACAATCCGTTGGATTCAATGGCAAATCTCAATAGTTTTCATGGAATTGGAATGCATGAGCTGGGAACCACACATCCATTCAGGTCTCACTGTTAACAGAGGGAAATAAAATAAAAAGGGACATGCAAGGTTTTCCAGCTCTTCTAAATTGTCACACACTGGATCTAATTCACCAACATTACACCTCCTCTGTTCAGGGCTATTCTGTTTGAGGCAACATGTAAGCAATGGCACTGGGTTATTTGCAAGAAAAAGAGGCTCTATCTACATGCTCCTTAGCACATTGTTCATTCTTCTGAACCACCTGTGTGAGAATTCACCACTATCTGCCCCCAAAAGTATAATGTGTGATTCTACTAGTGACTCTCTCAGTCAGTTTCAACAGAGTAATATTGATTCCTGCTTTGAGTGTGTGATTTGTGAGATCTCTTAATAAGATTTCAACTCAGAGCAAGGTCTCCAATCCCTAACAGCACTATTGGTCCAATACCCATAAGGCAGTTGTCAACTGACCCTCTGCTGGCCCATTTAACAGATGGATGGGTTCATAGAGCCCTTAGCACAGACCATGCAGGAAAACGTTGTAAAATACTGAACATGACACCTCCATTTTGGAGAAGGGGGTGCAATTATTGTCCTGCACTTTCAGTTTAGTGCTAAAGAATCAATCTGGTTGGATGCAAAGCTCCTAGGTGGACATGCTCTTAATGGATTAGAAAAAGAAATACAATGGGTGGTAATACTGACCAACTGTCAGCTGGGAAATTAATAGAAAACAACGAATATCTAAAGCTTAAAGGAAAGGAAAGCACTCTAAAACTTCTTCTCTTAAAAAAGCAATGAAGAAAACTTTCCCACTCTTGGACCTGATAACACTAAAGCAACTGAAAGCAGCTGAACTCCTCAAATTACATTTACACAAGAGAATGTGGCTAGGTTTTTGCGGGGGGTCCCTGTTAGGGTGGCAAACCAGGGCTACGCATATCCCACAGACATCTGCAGGCTATTAGGGTATAAAGATTGCAGTATAATGCTGCACAGCTTTGAGAACTGCAGACAGAACCAAAGGCCCTGAAACCTAGCCTGATAATATTTATCTAGCGTACACATTTATCTGCAAATCAATTAAAAGTGCTTCATCTGCATCCAAATCTCGCTACAGCAGAGGTAAAAATCAGGCATTCAAAATGAAATGTGAGGGGTAGGAGTATCTCACTGTAAACAAATGATCCTTTCTTCTAACATAGATCGTATACGTGTGTGTGTATGTTTTTTAATACACAGCATCTGGATGGTTCAGAGTTCCAGTAATGGGACACAAAGCCTTTCACCCCAAGGTTACTGGTTCAAATAGAGGCCAGGTAGACAGACACTACAAATTAAACATATGAAACAGCTTGATGGATTTGTAGCCAAATGACCTTCAGCCCTCTTCCTTGAGGACAAGGCACAGCGCTAAAACATGGAAGAGAGAGAGAGAGAGAGAGAGAGAGAGAGAGAGAGAGAGAGAGACTGAACACAAGGAAAAGTAATGGAAACTAGCTGGAAAGGGCACACCCTGAAGAAGATCACAAAAGCTGAAGACTAATCTGCTCAGAGACAGTAGTGTCAACTGCACTGCTTTCTATGATTAAGCTGTCTCCTTCTGAAATGCCTATATTACCTCAAATATGTAAAAATTAAGAAATAACATCTATCCGTCCAAATCTGGACATCCTCAACCAAAATGCCATTTTGCATTTCAGTCTCGTTCAGTAATCTCCCATCATTTCAGTGTGCAGAGAAGAGTCATTCACATGCCACAAATTATCACTTATAAAAATTATCATAAAAAGGATTTCGTTTGCATTTTCTTTATTAAAAAGTTAATGCGTACTTTTAAAAAAGTCAGCAAACAGCAGAACTAATCACTCACAGCCTGCTCTAAGCATCTCAAATGCAACCACTGAAACTCTGACTTAGCATCCTGTACGAGCTCCCGCCCAGCAACAAAACAAAATATTTAGACCAGAACTTTAAAACAGCTGAAAGTTGAAAAACAGGCCTGATTTCTTTTTGTCTTTGAAAAAGCAAAAACTTGCCACTATCCAGATTAGAACAAAAAGCTCAGCCTGCGATCTACTGATGTATTTGTACTAAAGTGTCCAAAATCATTGCAGGAGGTAGGACTGACAAAATCTTTGAAATAATGCACACCAGGCACGTCCAACAGATAGATGGACGTCTGTGGTAGATCACTGCCTCCCCCCAAAGAAGCTCAACAACTTTGGCTCCCCTAAAAAATAGCTCAATATTTTTGCCCTGCACCCCCCAAAAACTCCCTAAAAAAAGCTTAGCAACAACTTTGATCTGAATGCCTAAAAAAATAGGCATTCCTCCTCCCCACGAAAGCTCAACAACTTTGACCTGAACCCCCCAAAAGGGGGTAGATCACTGCCAGTTTTTAACTCTGTAAGTAGATCGCGGTCTCTTGGGAGTTGACCACCCAACAAATTCCACGGATTGACTTCACTGAAGTCAACAGAAGGTGCCTGGCACTTGTTCGTTTTTATTTAAAAAACAACAACACAATTTTCTTAGAATATTAGAAAAAGCCTGATGTTAAGCAGCTTGCAGATTAGGTGCATTTGAAGAAGCATTTATATTTTTCTTATTGGAATACAGTCCCACAAACACTCTAAGGGGAAACATCCTTCCTGATTCTGTTCTGCTGTTTAGGCAGCAAAACCCAAAGCTGTCCTCCTGATCCCTGAGAAAGCTTTTCTAAGAGCACGTCTACAAATGTAACCTTAATGAATTTTAAAACCTGCACAATTGCCCTGGCTAACAACCAAGGAAGAGGGAAATATAGTTCATCCAAGAGAGCTCTAACAAAGCATCCTTATCACCAAAACAAAACACTACCAAGGAGCATTGGGGGGGGGGACCCATTACATTAACTAGTTTCAAGCCAACTGAAATTTGTGCTGGATACATTCCCTGAACCTAAACCTTTGACATAGACTAATTCCCCGCAATGTATTACAGCCCCACATTATATAGTTGTTGTCTATCCAGTGGCTGATCACCAAAGAATTGATGCTTTTGAATTCTGGTGCTGGAGGAGACTCCTGAGAGTCCCAGGGACTGCAAGAAGATCAAACCTCTCCATTCTGAAGGAAATCAGCCCTGAGTGCTCACTGGAAGGACAGATCCTGAAGTTGAGGCTCCAATACTTTGGCCACCTCATGAGAAGAGAAGACTCCCTGGAAAAGACTCTGATGTTGGGGAAGATGGAGGGCACAAGGAGAAGGGGACGACAGAGGACGAGATGGTTGGACAGTGTTCTTGAAGCTACGAACATGAGTTTGACCAAACTGCGGGAGGCAGTGGAAGACAGGAGTGCCTGGCGTGCTCTGGTCCATGAGGTCACGAAGAATTGGACACGACTAAATGTTTAAACAACAACAACATCCAGTGGCATTTCTATCTGCCCCAAGTCCCCTTGTATATCCTGCCACATTTCTACATAACCTATAGTGTCACGTGCCCAACGCTTACCATAGAATATTGAGGTATGATGCCCCCCATGGATCCATGGTAGATATAGACTGATCCAACGTAGTCATCTTCTTTAGGAGCACCAATGGCAACATCTAGGCAAGACAATGTGTGACAGTGGAAATGGGAAAGAGCCCCTTTCAATTTTTATTTTTTTAAGACTCTTGCCGCAGCAAATCATCTTCATCATAAAGATGAAAGCCACTCAATCAGCAGCTGCCTGGCTTATAAGAAAAAAGTTGCCTCATTTAATGAGCTGATTTTAAAATAAAACCCTCAAAATGCATATTTACATTGCTTCTAATGAGGAACATCTGTTTGGGTTCCACAAATAATACCAGCCATGCGCAAGGGGAATCACAGCAAGCCTTTACATGCTTTACGTATCTCAAGGGAGAGATCTGGCATTGTACATGAAGCCACCATTGGCACACAGAACACAAGCCACCCACCATGAAGCCATGGCAGATCCATTGAAAAATCCACTCATAATGCCAGCTTCCTAAAGCCTTGATATGATGCAAGTTGGGATGGACTGCTCAGCTCTCAGGCACTGAGAGGAGTTTGAAAGAAAGCAACAAAGATGGGTGGCAGGGAATGTGTCTAGGCCAAGGCCTGCCCAAAATGACATTATATCCAGATGAATTACAGCACTGCTGTTTTAAGTAAGTTGTAAGTTGCTTCAAATTGTTTTTAATGTTGGGTTTTAATTTTTTGTAACCCACCCTGAGACCACAGGATGAAGGGAAGCTAATAAATTAAAGACAATAATAATAATAATAATGCTGCTGGAACATCAACACTTTCCAAATGTGCTCATAATTCAACCTTTAGTCCACAGATAAATCAACTAGTTTTAGTTAATTGATAGCAGAAACCAATTTAAAACCAGCAAGGGCAAATTTTAACTGGATTTTGTGAAGCTCAGTGTTATTTTTCTAGACTGTTTTCATTCTGGTGTGTTACTGTAATTGGGAGTATAAAAATGTTGACAAGTGACCTTTCTTTCCAACAGCAAGTGCCCTTTGTTTATTAAGGCTGATTTGTAGGTATTCTTTTGAACAGGAATAGTTTGCTCTGCCAGTAACTTCAGCAACACTCTGAACAACAAGTAACCTTCAGCAACACAGTATGGAAAATCCAGTGTGAAACAAACGTAGTTTACTGGCTATTGCATTGGCAGTGAGGATAACACAGAGGGAAAGTGCTTTCCTGTTGGAATAAATTTGTCCCACAGATACAATGGCACCCTGAAATAGTAACTTCTCACACCTCCTTGCAGATCCCAGACAGGCACCCCTAGCAGGACTAGGAAAGATCAGAGAACTGACAAGAAGAAGGTAATATACATTGCTTCAACATCCCTTCCTGCTTCAGCCTGTGTGGTGTAGTGGTTAAGAGTGGTAGACTCGTAATCTGGTGAACCGGGTTCGCTTCCCCGCTCCTCCACATGCAGCTGCTGGGTGACCTTGGGCTAGTCACACTTCTCTGAAGTCTCTCAGCCCCACTCACCTCACAGAGTGTTTGTTGTGGGGGAGGAAGGGAAAGGAGAATGTTAGCCGCTTTGAGACTCCTTAGGGTAGTGATAAAGCGGGATATCAAATCCAAACTCTTCTTCTTCTTCTTCCATGAAGCACCATAACTGGGGAGCCCTGGTAAAATCCCTTGCTTGGATTAGACAGGGGTCAGCAAACTTTTTCAGCAGGGGCCGGTCCACTGTCCCTCAGACCTTGTGGGGGGCTGGACTATATTGGGGGGGAATGAATGAATTCCTATGCCCCACAAATAACCCAGAGATGCATTTTAAATAAAAGGACTCATTCTACTCATGTAAAAACATGCTGATTCCTGAACTGCCCATGGGCCAGATTGAGATGGCAATTGGGCCGCATCCGGCCCCCAGGCCTTAGTTTGCCTACCCATGGATTAGAAGCTAGATCTGTCAGCCACAAAAAACCTCTCTGGGGGAGAAAGTGTGTTTTCAAAGATGAAGAATTATCTGGGTGGGACGGGTTTGAAGCATACACATTTCTGAAGCACTCCAGAGCAGGTCCCTGACTTAGTTCAGAGAGACCCAGCACCAGCCCAGAGCCCACGTGCGAAAGAAAATAGACTGACCTGGGAATCCATCTTCATCCATATCTCCCAGGGAGGCAATACTTTCCCCAAAGTGTGCGTTGTAGGCATTGTCACCATTCAGAACAAGTTGCTCTTCCATGACTCCCTAGCAAACAGGAAATAGGACAGGCTAAGAAAAACAGAGTGAGTGTTGAGAGATGCACGGCCTCTCCGCTAGAGCATTGCTCATGCACATGTTCCCCAGGAAGCATCTGGAGCACGTCCTAACCAAATTTCAAGTTGGCAACACTAAACCCGGGCATGATATAAAGGAAATGCTGTAAATTGAAAAGGCACTTAATTGCTTCTGAAAAGGAAGCTGCTAGCCAGGATGACGGAGCAAAGGCCGATTAGTGGCAAACTACAATATTTCAAAAAGAAATCTTAGTTAAGTAAAATCGTGCACTCAAGACAGTGCAGAAGTTCCAAACAATTGAGCAACTAAGCTGGTGAGGTTAATTCTGTTCCGTTCCAAAGAATAGCCAAGAAGAACCATAGCTGTCAAGCGTCCCTTATTTGGCGGGACAGTCCCTTATCCCAGCGCCGTGTCCCGCTGCTGTCCCTTATTGATGATGTCCCTTAAATAAGCTACTGAAGGTAATGGGGCCCTTTCTATGTCCAGCTGTCCTTGGTCAACAACAAATTGTTGCTTTTTTGTGTTGAATATATGCTATATGGTAATTAATGGACCTAATAGGTATCTAAAGCCATTTGCACGCAACAAAATATGTATTTTATCAAAGTAATTGTTGGTCCCTTATTTTGGCTGCTGATCCCTTATTTTCGAAGCTGCTGGTCCCTTATTTTCAAATCTGTAAGTTGACAGCTATGAGAAGAACTATTGTAATAAACTAAGTCTGTGCAGCAAAACTCCCATGTGATAATAATGAGGTCTGCAGCACTTAAGTAAATTAATCTGTTGGAATAATTCGTTAAAACGTTTTGATTGCCTAAAAAAAAGTGCCTCCAGGTAATAAGCCAGCAGGTTTTAAATCATTCTTAACAAAGTACTTATAAAAATGGAGCTGGCAAGTGTTGTTTTAGAAGGGTCTTTCCCTCCTGTATGAAAGAGACAAGATGCAAAGCTACCATGTGTGGACTGCATGGGGAATTATCTGATTCTTTGGACTTGACTTGTACATTTACCAACAACATTGGCCATCGCTCTATGAGCACATTACTGCAGCATTCGGTTCCAACTTTCATAGGGGGAAAAATGCCATGCTTTGGAGTCTGTTATTTTGGGATGGAGCAAAGCAAAAGAACCTTAAAAGACGAAGAAACCACTTTACATAGGAATAGATTGACAACATTAGAATGTAGTAGGGTTAGATATAAGAGAGTGACCAAAAAGAGCAAAAATATTTTTCTTTCTTTTTTAAATCCTACCAAAGCTCCCACAAAAATGCTGATATGTTTTTCATGCTTTTATCTCCATTTCTGCCATCTACCCTAGACTTCAGGTGCAGGAGTGTTATTTCCATAAGGAAACCAAACACCGTTGTTTAAACCCAGCTCTGTGTCTATCTCAAGGGGTCTTTCCCATGTTTTTTTCTGAATAGGTAGGGACTGGTTTCTGGAAATTGCAATCAAATCTTTTGGGAGGTCTTCAGAAAGCTGCTGACATAAAGAAAATCCTATATAATGAATCTGTAACAAAAACAATGAGGTGAAAGTAAAGTTTTATTGTGTTTTTCTTTTCTTCTGCACTGAGCGCAAGGTTCGGTTTCATGAGGCATGCCCTGAGGCTCCACATGTGGTGCAATGATGCTTATGTGCAAAGTGACTTTGCTATGGAAGATGTGGAGTGAGTGAAAGTAATTTGGACTGTGGCAAATCAGAATCAACCCGAGTGACCCTTGTATTCATAACACATTGGCAACTCTAGAAAACACTTTCTAATAAGATTAATTTCAATAAAGCCTCACAAGGAAATTACTAGTAAATACATGTTTAGAGACGGGCATTAGGGACGATTAATGCAAAATATTTTTCAGGATTCACAGAACCCAGAAGATAATATTTCAATTCATTATTGTGAGCACCCCAATTTTCTCGAGTGTTCTCTGTCACCTTGCTTCCTGACTATGTGCCTCACAACTACTGAGAAGATAGGGGTTCAAATCCCTGCTCAAACATGATGGGTCCTCAATTGCCTCAGACACTCTCTCATCCAGTCCTGTTACAGAAGGTCGTTGTCAAGATGAAAAGGAGACTCCACACCCTAAACTCCTGTGAGGAAAGGTAGAATGCTAGTGAAAGTAATAATAAGTTTTTAAAAGGGGGAACACTAAGATTGAGTATAATTTGTAGATAATTTGTAGATGAGAGAGTGAAGTCTGGAAGTTCCAGACAACTAGAATTTTGTGATCCAAGCAGGAATGGAATGTTGTGATTGAAACAAGAATTTCTAAAACCCAATGCTTTTAGTTGGACTTTCGTCAAGATTATTTTATCCAATCCAAAAGGGTCTCTCCATTTACGACATTCTGGAGGACGTTGCTTTTCTGGTGCTCTAATTCTAAATCTTCATGTTTGTACTATACCTCTTCAACTATCTGAAGAAAGACACAAAGTTACATCATGCCATTATGACTGTTTGACCTCAACTGACCTAAGGAGCCATGGTTTGTGAGTCAAACTGCGAGAAAGGAGAGCGCCAATAGCATTTATTTAGGGGGAAAGGAGACATTTTTCATAAACAAAAGTGTCTCTGAGAGAGCCCATGTGGCTCGTGTTCCTTCCAAACAAGTCGCGGTCATTTCAGAGTACAGGAAGCTTATGTTGATTATTTCCCTAGGCTACTGTTGGGTCACGGTGGTTGTGCAATGGGCAATTTTGCAAGCAAGAGTCCAGTGATTTCTTTCCCTAGGAACACCAACACTGTATAGGGTTTTCAACACAATCAAAATGAAAGTCAGTTCTTGCAGCTGCTTTTCATAGGGGTTCAACTCTCAAAACTTACCTTCAAGTACACATTTAAAAACAAAATCATGCTTCTTTCTCCCAGATAATGCAAAGGCTGGTCTTAAGAGTCACCATACTTCAGCAGAAAGGGAAGGTGAATTAGAAGCCGTTGCTTAATTTGATACTGGTTTCATAACCACTGGAAGTGGCTCTCTCAGTATATAAAGTGAAGTGAAATGAATGCTATTTCTTCTACTATGCAGGTTCTATATATCAACAGTGGCTGCTCCTCGGGTGCATTCTGTAAACCTCAGCTGTAATGGGTGTCATGTCCTGGTTTGGTCACAACCAACTATAGACCTGGAGTACATGATACCCAATTCAAGGGCCCTGAAGTTAGGGAATTGAGGAGAAAAACTGGATCCTGGAATACAGCAAGCAGAACATACTGCTCAGCTGACCAAGCAAATGCAGAAGACTCCTAACAAGAAGGTTGGCAAATCATGTTTATGCTGTGAACTGCCCTGAGGTCTATGGATGAAGGGTGGTATACAAATTTAATAAATAATAATAAATAATAATAAATAATAATAACCTTGCTCTCATCGCATGCCATCTAATGAAGGGGACCCCAGTCCATGAAAGCCTGTGCCGTAATAAATTTGTGGGTCCAAGTTGCAGAATCCCTGACAGTGGGAAAGGAACAGACCTACTCTGACAGGATTCTACATTAGCTCTGATGGCACAGAATTGTGACATTGCTGTTTCTTGTGTACTCTTAGATTTTGAGTCCTTCTGTATAAGAGCAGATTTATGCCACAAGGTGCCATAGGAAGGCACTGGACATAGTAAAAGATCCATCGCATCCTGGTCACTGTCTCTTCGAGCTCTTGCCGTTGGGACGGAGATACAGGTCGATGAAGACAAGAACGAGCCGTCTTAAGAACAGCTTCTTCTCCAGAGCGATCTCGGCCCTGAATGGGAAGCCCGGACTTTGAAAGTCAACTAATCTCCCTTGCTGTATTATACTGTATTGTTTAATTAGTGTTTTTATGGAGCAGTCAAGTAATTTCGTTGTCCCCCTCAATGACAATAAAGATATTATTATTATTATTAAAACTAAGGGGGTCCCCATGCTTCTATCCCAATCTAAATTCTAGATGCCCACCTGAACCCGCCTCCCCAAACAGCTCCATATGCCGCCACCATTAGAGGCTTGGCTGGTGAACTCAAAGGACGGTGCCTTTCTAAATTATGGAATGCCCTCTCAGAGGCAGCCTGTGTAGAGACATCACTGTTTGCTTTTTTGCAAGCTGTAAACACATAAGCATTTCCCTGTGCTTCGAGGGTGTTTTCAGACTGTGGCTTTTATGCTATTGCCGTAGTGTGCTCCTTGCAATTGTTATATTGCTGGGTTTTTATGCTGGGCTATGCTGCATTTACAAGCTCCTTTTAGGTACTTGCCAATGAAAATGCCTGATAAAAATACTGAAAAATAAACCACAATGTTGATAATGATTTATGCAACCTGTGAAGAAGCATTTATTCTTATCCACCTTTAAGGGGTTACAGGACTTTACTGTTTTTTGAAATAGTCATACCTCGGGTTACAGAAACTTCAGGTTGTGCGTTTTCGGGTTACGGATGTGCCGGAACCCAGATGTACCGGAACAGGTTACTTCCAGGTTTCGGCGCTAGTGCATGCACAGAAGCACTAAACCGTGCTTTGCACATGCACACATGCGGCGCTGTAGGTTGCGGATGCTGCAGGTTGTGAACGTGCCTCCCGCATAGATCACGTTCGCAACCTGAGCTTCCACTGTATCAGGCCAATGTGGCAGTTCTTCAGGAATGGAATTAGATATCAAGTGGATTTTGGACATCCCAACAAATTATGAAAAACAAGTGAATCCTGACTTTTTTGTTAGGACTGTTTGGCCATTTCTATTCAGGAGCCAAAACAGCACCCACCTCTGCTCAGTGCCTAAAAGCAGAACTTGCATGATACGGTGCAGCTGATCTGAGATTAGTGTTAAAGGATTTCCCCAGGACATTTTGCTCCACTCCTTTTTGTACTCACATTTCCTCTACTGAGGTAGACGGTGACTTGACCCTCATCCCGGATCTCGGAAAACATGGGTGCTCCCACCAGGAGGTCCGAAAGGCCGTCAGAATTCAGATCAACTGCACATAAGGAGGAGCCAAAGTAAGAGCCCATCTGCAACCAAGCCGAGTCACAACAAAGCATTCAGTATCTGCACACACACAGGAGGAAATCATTTATGCTTTTCGTTGTTTGTAATTGAAATAGCAACTTGCTACTTTATCTCTCACAACACAGCAGCTCTCGGAAGTCTCTGGGCCACTGGGTTGCCAGCTTTTCATTCATTCATTCTTTATTTATTTAATTCTTTTATTATTATTATTATTATTATTATTATTATTATTATTATTATTATTATTATTATTATTATTGGAATTAAAGTTATACTTTTTCCTGTGTCTTAAAAACAAGTTGCTGCCGCATGCCAAAAATCATTACCTGAAAAACACACGGGCTCTTTCAGCGACCGTGATGGTTTTGTGAATATGCCAGCAAACATGCAGATTCTCATTTACATCATCCTTTCTGGAAAGGTCAGGCATGTGCCAAGGCATTCACGAGATCAGTTTAACAGACAAAAAAAAATATACTGAAAAGTAAACTCATGTTAACTTCAATGTGATTTTTAAGGAATGTATATCAAGCCTAGAAATATTTAGCTGCTGTGTTGGGTAAGCAGGGTTGAAAACTATGATCCGAACAAGCTCAAGAACCGGTCAGTCAAGGAATGTCTTTGCAGGATGTTTAATGAAAAAGGATCGAGATGGCAGACAAATAGGGAGTGGTGGCCAATTTTTGCAAGGCATCTGTCATGAAGTTTGCATGCTGCATCCCTAAGACTGAAGACTCCACACTATGCGGAATGGCACCAGAACATGGATAATTTCCATGCCAATCTCACATATCTTTTGGTGGCAGCTGGCACCAGTATAGAGACGCTCTACAAAACAGGGTGAACTGACACATTCAGTAGAGTTTCCATGTGGCAGTCCTAATATGATTCTGCCTGAAATGGTTCCATTTCTTCCTTACTTCCTGACCTTTTGTCTTTATTCACCCATTGTGAATCTGGGACTGTGTGTAATTCATCCCATGCCAAATTGCAAGCACATCAGATGACCTTTATTTTACCACTAGCATTATTACTCTCACCTCATTACATGCTCTTGATTGGCTGAAAAGTTGTGTTTCCCTCCCGCCCACCACCCACACTCCTTAATTTTGTCACTCAACTCGTCTTTGGCCAAGATGAGCCAAAGGCTCCAGCCAATGATGATATCAGCCATGCAACAACAGCCACACCTATCACTACAGGGCAGACACTGACTTCTCAAATACAGAAGAGATTGCAAAAAACTGTTTGCAAGTCACGGCAGAAAGATGAGAGAAAGTGCAAGCCATCATCTCAGATCTCCAGTCTGTTTGCTTTTGCAGGGTTAAGGTCAAACATTTAGCATTTCGCTCCCTTTGTGGGTTCTTTGTTTACAAGGCTTTCATTACGCATTGGCGGTTTTTATACTAATAAAAAATCTAGGCAATGAATACCTGAGCAATATGTCACAGTGGATGTAAGCAATTTCAATCTGGAAAGGGATTTTGTTTGCCCAACTGCAACATTATTGCGCAGAGTTAGTGACCTGGTGTTACTGTGAGAACGGTAACTTTTTTTTCTATTCACATCTGGCACATGGTTTCCAATTTCCTGTAAGGAACTAAGAGTCTCTAGCAGTGAAGAATCCAGCAGCAGGATTCAAGCGCTCTGTGCCACTGTAGTAGCTCACTAGATAAGAGAGTCGCTGGCCTGGTCTTTGCTGTGCTACAGCATCACAAATGCCCACAAGTGGTCTTGCAGCTACCAACACAGCAAGGATCACATGACAGGGTCATGTGACAGAAAGGGGCCGCTGCATTCCACGTGGTCCCATAAACCTACTGGTTTCACTGACCCAAGCAACACAGAAATGAGGCACAGAGTGAACTACTCTTGGCTGGACCGATATTCACTTGCCTGCTTAACAACCCTAACATTTCCTCCCCTCCCCAAAGAAACAGGAAAAGGTTGTTAATATGAAGGAAAAAAGCACAAGAGTGCACCCTTGTTGTTGACATCATGGAAATGTTAGACCTTCTCATGATTTTAGTACCTCAGAAATACATTTCACAAATAAAAAGCCTTCCCCTGCGCGTGCATGCACACACACAAACACACACACACCCCCCTCAAACATTTCAAAGGCTTTGTCAGAACAGAGCTCAGTATCAAAATCTCTGAGGGCTATTTTACATTTGAGATTTTCTCACACATCTATTGCCTCTCATATCAAACCATCACTTCTGACAAATGCTCAAATGTCTTATTTCACCACGTGTGAATATATCAAGATACCCACGTGGGCAGTGAGAAAACGTAAAATGTGAAGGGCTGGCCCTACCGGGTGGCAGAGTGGAGCAGCCGCCTCAGGCAACTGATTTTGCGTGGCGCAAAACACCAAAAATTATTAGTTGCTTCATTGATTATTGTTGTTTTTTGCTGTTAGGGAATGAAGAGGCACTTATGAGATCTTGACAAACCTAAGGTATTATGTACCAAGATTTGCAGGGGGGATATTTGCTGCTATACAACAAGTAACAACATGTCTTAGACCAGGCATAGGCAAACTTGGCCCTCCAGATGTTTTGGGACTACATCATCCCTGGCCACTGGTCCTGTTAGCTAGGGATTATGGGAGTTGTAGTCCCAAAACATCAGGAGGGCCGAGTTTGCCTATGCCTGTCTATGCATTGGACAATAGAGAAAATTACAGCCCCAGGCCATAAGAAATTGTGAGCAATATAGCTGTAATCAGAATTTATCTGCAGGATTAAAAGAAAAAGCAATATATTCCACATAAAAAATAAACAACCAATTATTTAAAGGATTACCCACCTTTTTACCAGAAGCCTGAAAGATCTTTATTAAAGAACCAGACCTCCTATCAGTGCGAAATATATATACCTGTGAAGTTTTAAACAGAAGAAGAAATTAATTGATTCTATTGCATATGAATCCACTCATTATTGATTAGCAAAATACAGCATGTTTGTGGGTACTTCATCCATTAATCTGAAAAGTTTTTGCCTCACCTTTCCACAAAATTGAAGGCAGATTAGCAAAATACAACAAAGAACTAAGAATAAAACCTAAGTTTTATTAAAGATGGATACTATTTTTAAAAGCAAACAGAAAAAGCAAGAGCCACCCGCAGTGAAATGTGAGCTACCTCCTATGAAAATCCACCAAAGACTTTTGTAGGTAAAGCTGTTTTCAAGTGGCCTCTAAAAGAAATCAAAGTAGGTGACAGGCAAATCTCTTTGGAGAAGACATTTCGCAGTAAGACAAGTAGTATCTGCATGGCCTCAGGGTGGGGTTTAACCCCACAGCCCCTTTGTATCCGTGTTGCCTCTTTACACAAGCAACATGTGAACATCTGGTTAGACCAGGGGTCTGCAACCTTTAAGACAAAAAGAGCCACTTGGACCCGTTTCCGAAGGAAAAAAATCTGGGAGCCGCAAAACTCGTCATTATAAAAATAACTTTTTTGTCACTTTTTTATTATTTCTTTGTTTGACCCCTCAGAATTACTCCTCCTCATAGAAATAAACGTTAAATTAACAAGTTACCTTTTTTGTGTGTGTGTTCTTCACTCCCCTTCAAAACAGTGACCAGCGTACATGCCCCCTTTCAATGCAGTGACCAGCGTACATGCCCCTTACAATGTAGCGGGCGGGAAGGTGACGTCGGGACGGTGCGTGACTAACGCACGCACCGCCCCCATGCGACGTCACAGCCAGTACAGCGCCCGCCACAGTGGGGAGTGTCGGGGTGCACAATGCGCCTCCTCCCCTCGCTAGTATCTGCCCCGGAGCCGCGGCAAAGGTGTAAAAGAGCCACATGCGGCTCCAGAGCCGCGGGTTGCAGACCCCTGGGTTAGACTGTCAGTGCTGAACTGGCTCAGCTCAGTACAGTGGTGCCTCGCAAGACGAAAAGAATCCGTTCTGTGATTCTCTTCGTCTAGCAGTTTTTTCATCTTGCGAAGCAAGCCCATTGAAGGATTAGCAGATTAGCGCTATTAGCGGCTTTTAGCAGCTTTTAGCGGCTTTTAGCGGCTTATCTGCTGATCGGATCAGCTGATAAGTGGCTTAGCGGCTTAGAAAAAGGGGGGGAAGGGGGAAAAACCAGCAGGAACTCGCAAGACATTGTCGTCTTGCGAAGCAAGCCCATAGGAAATTCGTTTTGCGAAGCACCTCCAAAACGGAAAACTCTTTCGTCTAGCGAGTTTTCCGTCTTGCGGGGCATTCGTCTTGCGGGGCACCACTGTATTAGCAAGCCCTCAAGTCCCTAGTCCTTTGCAGAAGACCATTACAAAACCAAGGAAGATCAGAACTGCAAAAAAATGCTTTGCACATTTTTTTGAAGAATGTTACATAAACAATACAACAATGCATAAGAGTGGCATTGATCCTAACATAAGTTAAGGAAGTTCACAGAAGGAATGTTTTCCATTTCCTCCTCCACACTGCCCTTTCCTACCTACCCAAACGCCACCACCCTCCTTAACAACATGGGGTGTGTATAGGGGCCTCTGAGGAAAGGGGAAACCAGCCAAAATCGGCAGACCTACACCTACCGTAATTTTAGGACACTCCCACCATATATTATTCAGAAGAGCCCCCAATCCCCAAAGAGGCTTTTCGTGGGTCTGGTGGGAATGAGAAATATTCCTCCCATGAACCACTTTTAAGGCAACTAATCTGATGATCCAAGCCAGTGTCAATAAACCCTTTCCAAATTACTGTAGCCCCAAATGCCTTGTTCATCCTTTTTTCCGGGAACTCAGTCAAAACAGTGAATATGCTGCCACGTTAGTTAAATGAGCCATTGTCTGATCGAGAGCCACACCTTTCCGACGCCTCCATCCTGAGGAGCTCCTCCAACAACGTCTGTCGTCGTCAGCTGAGAAAAGTGACCCGCTGTCACCGCATATCCTAAGCAGGGCATTTTTAGGGTGGACGAATGGGAGGAGAGAAATGACAAATGAATTCAGAAAAGGAAACAGGTCCAAGGAAAAGGTCAGCCATCTGGATGAAAGCAAAGTTCCCTCCCTCCTCCTTTCTTCTAATAGAGTGTAAATATGCTAGGCTTGTTACAAATAACCCCCAAAAACCAACAAGAGGTCTGCTTCTTCAGTACAGGAACTTGCTGGCACTCCATGCGGCACTGGAAATGACAATAAGCAACTGAATGTCTCTCCCCATCCCACCCCCCGAGACCCAATGGCAAAGGTGTCGACAGAAGCTGTGAGGGTGACAAGAACAAGAGCTTAAGCCAGTAAAGGGCCTGGTTTCCAAAATAAAAATTAAGAGTACAGATGTTCAGCGGGATGAGAAACACCCGGGGGGGGGGGCAGACAGATTGCTTCATGTTGAAGGAACTATCTTTCATGCCTGTTTAGTGACAGTTTCCATTTGGCACCCAAAAATGGGGGTTCCCTCAGTTTAAACTGCTATGCCAAGGGATGTGGGGTGAGGGAAGAGATATAAAGTATATGCTTTAAAGTAAAGGTAAAGGGACCCCTGACCATTAGGTCCAGTCGTGACCGACTCTGGGGTTGCGGCGCTCATCTCGCTTTATTGGCCGAGGGAGCCGGCTTACAGCTACCGGGTCATGTGGCGAGCATGACTAAGCCGCTTCTGGTGAACCAGAGCAGCGCACGGAAACGCCGTTTACCTTCCCGCCGGAGTGGTACCTATTTATCTATTTGCACTTTGACGTGCTTTCGAACTGCTAGGTTGGCAGGAGCAGGGACTGAGCAACGGGAGCTCACCCCGTCGTGGGGATTTGAACCGCTGACCTTCTGATTGGCAAGTCCTAGGCTCTGTGGTTTAACCCACAGCACCAACAAGATCTTAAAATTGTTTTAATCTTTTAATGCTTTTGTTGTATGCCTTTTATCCTTTCAATGTTTTATCCTTTCAACTACTGTGATAAGTTTTGTGATCTAGCAGTTTATAAATGCTATTATTATTATTATTATTATTATTATTATTATTATTATTAATGACGATGATGCTTGGCTAAGGATTAAAACAAAAATTAAGGGTCTACACTAAGGGAAAAGAGTTTGTTTGGAAGAGGTATCAAGAATGTGGCCCAATTTGCCATCCTACAGATGATATATTATGGGACAGGAGGAGTCTGTAAGTAAAGGAGGAGGAGGAGGTGATGGTGATTCAGCTCCTTGTAAGGCTGTCATTTCATAGTCCCTTCTGCCTGCAAAAGACTAGCTTTTCAAATCTATTCAAAGGCAGAAACCTCAAGGTCTTCAGGATATCCAGCCATCTCTTCTCTAAGAATTTCAAAGTAGCTTTCACTAAGTGGTATTTTTTTTTAAACAAAAAGCAGACTAATAATGATAGTGGGCAGAAGAAAAGGTGTGATTATCCAGTTTTTAAAAGCATTTAAAACCAAACAAAAGAAGAAAGTGGCAATCTGGAAATGCTTTCATAATGAGAGCAAGTGGTCACTGAGGACTGGACAGAAGACATTAGATGTTCAGTATTTCTCTTCTGTCACTCACTGCGTTTTAAATCTTAGTATTCAAAGTATTATTGATGTGCAATGTCTTTAGTCCCTATCTTGGCAGATATTCTTTGGAGCAATAGACAGCTGTGCCTACTCAAAGAACTGCTATCCTCAGAGTACAGGAGAAGAAAACGAGAACATTTAGAGCTTATAGTTTAGGCATACCCATGAGGTAAAATTAATATACTATACAACATGTGCAACTGGCTGGGAGTTGAATTAAAAAGTTCACAAATCCCAATCTATAGTTTAGCCAGGCAATTTTCAGACTTTCAGGAAGCCATTTCCACATTCTCATCTACTGAGACAACCCTGCAGATGTTACTGACCCCGACATTTCACAGAAGATTATGGGGTGCTTAGTATTTGAGCCCTGCTTATGAGGCCTACTGTCCATTTACGAAGCTTACTAGCATCATCCCATGTGAACCAAGAGTGCAACGCAGGACACACCTAACACTGACCTGGGAAAATAATAATGGTGCTTCTAAGGAAGTGGACTGTAGTCCACAAAAGCTTGTGAGATAATACGTTTGTTAGTCTTTAAGTTTCAAGATCCTGTTGCTTGGGGGAACAACAGTCTCTCTAGGGAGGGCATTCTACAGCCAGGATATCACTGCTGAAAAGGTACTCTCCCTATTTGTCATCTCCTGAACCTCAAAAGGTAAGGCCACCTGGAGAAAGACCTCAGAAGACAACTACTCCAAGTCAGTATATACAGAAAGAGAAAAAATCGATGTAACCTCATCCCCAATAATTAAGGACTTTAAAGGTCCAAAACGTGTCACTGAAAAAGACCTAACAAGCTTTCATAGAACACAAGTGTCCCTGACATACATGACAGGCCATTAGGCCTAAAATAACCCATTCTCTGTGTATTTTCTTTCTTTCTTTCTTTCTTTCTTTCTTTCTTTCTTTCTTTCTCACTTCCCATTGGGCATCCCAAAGCAATTTACATAATAAAAACTTATATGAAACAGCTGCATATATAACAACATTTTTCTAAACAGATAAAGATATAAGCAAACACTTTAAGACAACCAGAGCACATTCATAAAATCAATTCAAATCTGATGCAGATACCAACTAGGATTTTTTTTAAAATGTCCATTTAGAAGGCTTATATTCATGTAGATTTTCCATACCTACCACTAAAAAACTTTGTGCAAGACAGTTTAGACCAGTGTCCCACAACCTGGTGCCTCCCAACCAGTATGGTTGTGATGGCTGAGATTCATGGGAGTTGTAGTCCCAACATCTGGAGGAAACCAAGATTTGAGACTATTAACAATGGGCAGCTCCACATCACTTACCTAGGTATGTATACCGCTTGGCTATCACAGATTCATCATTCAGCTTGAAATAAATATTGTCAGTGAGATTCAGCACTTTGATGGTTCCGGTCCAGTAATAAGATCCTGGAGCTCCCATGACAACCAGCTCCTACCAACAGAAGAGTTTCAGCAGTCAATAAAACAAATCTTTGAAGCTCCTCAAGCATGATGAAGACCAGAAAAGTAATTATCTTCAGAAATTCTGTGGTGCTGGGGGGCAGAGAAGACTGATAAATTGGGGGAGACTGAAACAGGTTAAAATAATCTAAACTTTCTGGATTACTTTAAGAGCATGAATTGTATTGTGCAATTAGAATGTAATAGCCAGGTTTGCATGTCACATTAAACCATAGTTAAAATAAACTGTGGTTTAATGTGAATGAGCACCATGCTGATGCACACTGTTGAAATCCCAGGTGTTTTGCTCTTCCCCTTGTAGTAAGAATTCACCACTATACCACCTTGTTTGTTACCCAGGTGAGGAACTCCTCCTACTGTTGGGAAACAAGCTATGGTTTTGTTTGTTGCGTATCCAGCTGCAGGTTCTCCAAACAAACGACGAGCAGAAGCCAATATGTGTTCATGGCTTAGGGGGAACAAACCACAAGCCCAGGACATAACAGTGCCTCAAGCTAGACAATGGCTTGTTTCCTAGCAGAAGAAGGAGCAAGGGAGAAATGGAGCAGCTCATTCACATTAAACCATTTTAACTGGTCCATCTAACTCAATATTGCCAACGCTGAGAAGCAACAGCTCTCCAGGGTGCCAGGCAGTCCCAGCACCACCGGGAGATACTGGAGACTGGGAACCTTCTGTCCTGCATGATGCTCTACCATATAAAAGTCTCACAGCCGTAATTGAAACAAAGTCCCATAGACCTTTTCTAACTGTATATCTATAAGTCCCAGCAGGAAAAAATCAGGCTTCAGTTGAAAGTTAATCTTCAAAATTCTCCGTATCAATGTATATATATTTGCATCCAATATTTTTTGGCTTTTTTACACATCCACCAAGCATGATAAAATGTCCCTTCCTGTTCTTTACATTTCCAGTAAATATTTGTTTGCATAAAACATGCAATGAACTTACTGAGGCATGGCAGCAGAGGAACTGTCGTGTTTTCAAGGCCTACCTTTAGCTATGAATCTATCGCCAGCACGTCTCCTCAGTTCAGTGGCAGACTTTGATCTTTGAAATTTCAGTGGTGCACAGTGCAAACCCAAAATTTGTCATCCGCCCGCCCCCCCCTTCCGTTCTGATCAGCTCACTGTGTTATAGCTGGGAAGCCATGCAATGTCTTCTAGTGTCGGCGCTCAGTGTGGTGGACCCAGCAGCACCGCCCCAGTCTTTGCTCAGTTCTCTTATAGGGTAGTCACAGCGAATCCTCACAAGAATTCAGCTTTGGCCTCAGAAACTTTGGGATCCCCTAGGCTGCCTAGCTCTTCTCCACCAGACCGACAAACTAGGCCTGGACCATCCGAACTTGGCTGCTTCCATCTACACAAGGTCAGAAGCTAAAGCAGACAATTCTACACATACGATGTATGTAAACACGACAGGCTCCATAACTTTGAGGGGCTGCTCTTTTGGGACAACCAACCCACCACACAGCAGAAAACAGCATGCATTAGCAAGACGGAATGCTTCTTGTCCATTAGACACTTGTCTGTTTGACCCAGAACTCATTTATCTACATTTCCTGCTCACTCTGAAATGGCTGAAGCTCCAAGGCAGTGCACCAGAAGTTCAAAGCCACCTTTTGAATGCAGAGCAAGCAAAGGGAATTCAGAGCATGGGAAAAGGAACAGGCTTGATATTGCAGACAAGTCAGGAAACAGCTGCTGCTGACACGGCTCTGGTGATCAAACGCATTATCAAACAGGTTGCCACCCTTTCCAGATTAACCTGAAAAAATCCCACCGGCTTGTTTTGAACACTGTGGCACATGCTTTGTTTATATGATCCTGAGTGATTAAACCCTTTGGGCCCAATGCAAAGATGCCTTGGAAAGTAATCTCTCTCACATTCCCTTCCAATCTAGATTTGCCCAAGGCAAGGCTAGACATTACCAAAAGCACATGACGGCTGCCAAATACAGTGGCCTTGTGTCTTGTTTCCTGTTCTCATAAGCTTCTTTGATCATCTAGCCCAGTGCTCTGGCTTGCAGCAGCTCTGAAGGGTCTCAGGCAGCAGAGGTCAGCAGGGTGGCACAGGCAGGGCAGCGCTGTGCATCTGGCTCCCTGGCACCAAGCATTTTCCAAGAAGGAAAGGTGCAGAGAGCTCAGTGCAGTGCAAGGGCAGTGATGGAGCCAGCAGAGCACTCCTGCCAGCGCAGCTACACTGCACTGAGCTCCCTGAGTCTTGACCATCCCTCTAGATAAACAGCAGCAACACTCAGCATCAAGCTGCACAATGCCAGCCTGTCTGCACCACCCTGCCAACCACTGTTGGTCTCGGGTAGAAAGAAGTCTGACATATCCCTTGGGATGCTGGAACCTTGGGAAACTGGGACGGTTCTTCCTCTAATACTATGCAGTCATGAAATGTGTGGTGTTACATTGCCATGCCATCAAGACACCTCCCTGCTCCCTACCTACAGCAGCTACTGATGTGAACATAGGAACAATGTTAGAAAATTGGTAGCTTAAAAAACTAAAAAGCGAGGAGCAAGAAAGAAAGGGACTGAATTTTAACCACATCCAAGTTTGCAGAGTTAGCATCATGGGATGTTGAGTTGCAGCTTGCCTGCTGTCCAATTTCCAAGTACAAGATATATCCACATTGCATTATTTTTCAACCATGCAACCACAAACAAATACAGTGGTGCCTCGCAAGACGAAATTAATTCGTTCCGCGAGTTTTGTCGTCTTGCGATTTTTTTCGTCTTGCGAAGCACGGTGTCGGAAAAGTTTTGGAAAAGCTTCAAAAATCACCAAAGTCTTCAAAAACCTCAAAAAAGGCTACTACACCGTGTGCTATAAGTTGCTCCTCGAAGTCAAGTCGCAACTGTATTAACGGTTTTAAGAAAAAGCAAACAAACTTGCAAGACGTTTCCGTCTTGCGAAGCAAGCCCATAGGGAAAATCGTCTTGCGAAGCAACTCAAAAAAACAAAAACCCTTTCGTCTAGCGAGTTTTCCGTCTTGCGAGGCATTCGTCTTGCGAGGTACCACTGTAGCAGCTACCACCTGGAAAGGCATACGGGAATAAGAGGTCCCAGCTTTTCATGTTTGTTTTGCACTGTGGAATTTATTCCTGGCAATAAGAATTTACCTATGAGGACTGACCTGTAATACATGAAACAGTCCTCTGGGGCAGGCACAGGCAAACTCGGCCCTCCAGGTGTTTTGGGACTACAATTCCCATCATCCCTAGCTAACAGGTCAGGGGTGATGGGAATTGTAGTCCCAAAACATCTGGAGGGCCGAGTTTGCCTATGCTTGCTCTGGGGAGTTCAGGACAGGCTGGTTCCAGCGCCTGGCATGGTGGGGTGAATCCTGGGACCCAGCAGTCCACTGCCGCCACCTGGGCCAACCTCCACCTTGACTATTTCTGCTGCCAGCTCCTTGATGCCCATTGCAGAGTCAGGGCAGCTGGCTTGACTGCCACTCCAGGAGCCAACTCCCCAGAGGCATCAGCTTAAATACACCGGCCTTGCCCCTTACGTATGCCCACTGATTTGGGCATGTAACCCAGGGGGCTGACTGGGAGGGGTCCCATCAAGAGCACTTTATCCAGGGCCTCCCAAAACCTACGCCCATGCCTCCTTCAAAGATAAAAGATTTTGAGGGGGACAAAGTCACACTAAGCCAGTGTACCTGAGACTGAGACCCACAAGCCACATAGGATTCAGGCTGATTTCTGAGAGCCCCAAAGCACAGGATTCGTCACGGTCAGCGTAGGTGGCAGAGGCTAAACAAGGGATAACTGCAGTGGCTTTTTCACAACTTTTCTTGATGCGGGCGCTACTTCCCACACTTTTGCCTTCGCAGTATCTCACGCAGCAAGGAGTGGCCACAGCTCAGCTGTAGAGCAAATCCTTTGCATAGAAAAGATATTAGGTTTAAATCCCATTAGAGTCCTGCCTGAAACCTTGGAGAGTCTGTGCCAGTCATAGATGGACCAGCTGGCTATGCTGCATCTAGATGTATGCATGGTGTTAAAATAAGTGCCTATTAAGTAAGTGAACTAAAGGGACGCGGGTGGCGCTGTGGGTTAAACCACAGAGCCCAGGACTTGCCGATCGGAAGGTCGGCGGTTCAAATCCCCACGACGGGGTGAGCTCCTATTGCTCGGTCCCTGCTCCTGCCAACCTAGCAGTTCGAAAGCACGTCAAAGTGCAAGTAGATAAATAGGTACCGCTCCGGCGGGAAGGTAAACGACGTTTCCGTGCGCTGCTCTGGTTCACCAGAAGCAGCTTAGTCATGCTGGCCACATGACCCGGAAGCTGTACGCCGGCTCCTTCGGCCAATAAAGCGAGATGAGCGCCGCAACCCCAGAGTCGGTCACTACTGGACCTAATGGTCAGGGGTCCCTTTACCTTTACCTTTAAGTAAATGAACTGGGAGTGTGCAAAATCACTATGTATCTAATAGTTCGTGCATGGTGTCATATGCAAAGGACAACATAAATGCTGGGAAACTGCTGCACAGAAAGCTTGAAAGCTGAAGGCAAGTTTCTCGATTCAAAGACTTTTTACACCGTAGCAACCGGGAGGTTTTGGCCAAAGTTCCACCACTCACCTCTGTGAAGTAGCCTGCTATTCCAGCCTGACATGAGCCATGCTCTTCGCCATATTTCTTCTTATACTCTAGCAAGGAGAAGGATTAAAGGGGAGGGGGGAGAGAAACACAGTCACGTCAGTCCCTGCCAAATGTGTGTGGTTCACAGTTGCACAGTCCCATCCACTTCATTCCACGTGTGCTGCTCAGCGCTGAGTTGCAGGAGGCCCTCGGCTGAGCCAGCACTGGGAAATCTCTGAAATTCACAAAAACCTCAGAAATCCAGGCTCCTTTGCCACAGTACATGGGTATTGTCAAAGCCAAGCTTTGGAGGAACAGCACTGTAAACAGATAACGTTTCCCCGTTTGCGAAATCTGAAAGGGCGGGGGCCAGGAAAAAGCCTCTGACCATTTAGGACAGGAGACCAGTCATGAGACTCGAGAATGAGAGAGAGGGAGACCTGCATGCGAGGGGCAGCCTGATAGCTTGTAACTTGCAACAATTAAGGTTGAAAAGCATTAATCAGAGGCGGACTGACTTTGGTCCCCAACCAGAATGAAGCTGAAGAACACAGAACAGCATTTGCTCACATTGATTCTTGATGCCCTGCCTCTCCCAGGTCTTCTCTTGACCTTCTTTCCATGTCTTTCCCTTTACTCTTTTTCCTTCCCCTCTGATAATTTGGAATGTAAACACTTGGGGGCAGAGGCCTATTGCATGGGCTTATGTTAGGCTATAAAGTGGCATGTATATTGATGGTGCTATAACAATATCAATAAGACCACGTGGACAACAAGAGCAGCCCAGAGCCTGTGAGAAGAAGAAGAAGAAGAGTTTGGATTTGATATCCCGCTTTATCACTACCCTAAGGAGTCTCAAAGTGGCTAACATTCTCCTTTCCCTTCCTCCCCACAAGAAACTCTGTGAGGTGAGTAGGGCTGAGAGACTTCAGAAAAGTGTGACTAGACCAAGGTCACCCAGCAGCCGCATGTGGAGGAGCGAGGAAGCGAACCCGGTTCTCCAGATTACAAGTCCACTGCTCTTAACCACTACACCTCACTGGCTCTCCACACAACACAACACAACACAACACAACAACACAAGAGGCACAGGGAATACTTGGCACTTGGCATCACCAGTGCCAACCATGAATATTCCTCTGGTCCAGGTTTTGCACCTCTGAATTACTACTCTGCTTTCTTCAAGATAAGCCAGGATTTCCTGTTTACCCACCTTTAAGCAAGGCCATCCCAGTTATACACATCATCTCTGTAATGTAGAGAAATTCAGCATAGCACAGAACTAACAGGGTGTTTTTGAAGAAAAATTGAAAGCTACTTGTTATGTACTGAGTTGAATAGGATCCAAACTGCAGCAGTCTGATTGGTCCTAGAACAATAGGATCCAAATTGCAGCAGTCTGATTGGTCCTAGAACAATAGGATTCAGAATGCAGCAGTCTGATTGGTCCAAGAACAATGCAGCAGTATGATTGGTTGGCAGGAACCACCCAATCATGCTCCAGATATAAGTGAATCCACAACCTGATTGGCTTACAGTAGAATTCCAGAATTAACCAATCATGTGCAGCCCATTGTGTAAATAATGTATATAAAGCAGATACTTTGAGGGGACTTTTATTCATTCCTCCCCACCACTATGAGCTGAATAAAGAGCATGAAATCACTTTGCGACTCTGAGTATATTTCACTACTGCACATCCAAAAGAAGCCATTTGGGGCAAAATAAATGAATCATGATAACCAGTCGCACTGAGAGCTCCATAGAACCATGCTTGGTGGGGTACTAATTTATAGCTAACTTAGCAGACAAAATGTGGATAGTGTCATTATATGGTTTAATCACTAGATAGCACTGGACTTAGTTGACCCTGGGTAAAAGGAGTTTTCTGTGTCTAGTCTGTTCTTGTCAAAGAGAGACAATAAAGTTCTTGTCTGGCTTCTTGACTGGTGTGCCCTCCAAGCCCTCCATGACAATTATTTTTTCTATGGTGTTTAAGTTTTCTTGTCTACCTCATTTCCACTTGCTCTGGAAAATTTAAACCAAATGGCAAACCCGCTTAAAGGCTGTTGCTACCAAGGCCCCCTGGGAATTGTAGTATTGAGAAAGAACTAACAAAGGGTCTCTTAAAAGAATTGTCCACTCACCAAACTACAATTCCCAGATTTATCTGAGCCAAATGAAAACAAGTGAATACAACATGAAACTGGTTTAAATGTGCAGTGTAGCTGTGCCCTAAGAATCAAAGTGTTCAGGGCTACAATTTTAACAAGAATTTTGCACTTCTGTCCTTCATATGAACAGCTTCTGAACTTCACAGTCAAATCTCTGGCAAGAAAATCATAGTATCATTACAGCATTTATTCCCACTTCCTGTTTCTTGCGACATGCTCCCCCGTGATAACTGGGGTTTCAAGGAAAACATAGTGTGCTTCAGTTTCTTAAAAAAATCGCCATGTAACCTGGTAACACTCTGAAACAGCCAACCACCGACTCATTGCTAAATTATAAGGAATGTACTTTGCAGATTGTCTCTTTGGAACCAAATGTATTCCTCATGGTTTGACAGACCACAAGAACTGTATAATGAACTCTTAGCTTCAACATAGAAACAGTCTGTTTAAAAGAAAAGGGAATATTGACTGGACTGGCCAGCAACTATTTCCACTTTTAACAAATATAAAGATCATTTGTACTGGGTAAATTCCAGCAAAAAGCAAGTGGGGAGACTCCTGATCATTTTATCGGGGTCAGGATTTCATTCATTCCAACAAAACAGAAAAATTAGTATGAATAATATGTTGATAAGACAGTGGTCTGAGGTAGCATAAACTGAGAAGGCTAAGCAGTGTCAGAGGCCATATATGCACTGTATCAAGCCACTTTAATTCATACAAGTCCCCACCAACTAATCCTGGAAACTGAAGTGTGTTACAGCTGCTGAGAGTTGTTAGGAGACTCTTATCCCCCTCATAGAGCTACAATTTCCAGAGTGGCTTCACAAGCAATCCCTCTTCCCAGGGAAATCTGGGGATTGTGGTGATGTGGGGGAAAGGAGTCTCCTAACAACTCCCAGCACCCTCAGAAAACTATAGTTCCCATAATGCTCTGCAGATGGGCCCAAATGGTCACAGACTTGATAAAAAGACTTCCTGAAATGTGGAAGGGGGGGGCAGAGCAGCACAATTATTAGGCAGCTATTAACAAAGCAAGCTGGTTTAAGATATTGCCAAGCCAAATCATGCAAAGTAAACGGACAGGGAATTTCCCCGAGCAGATACTGGACATTAATCATTAGGTATGAGGTGGGCCGCAGTCACAGCTAACAGCAATATGGAAATAACCAAATCGGTTGACCAAGAGTATATATAATAAGGGTTATTTCTTAAACCCCGCATTGCTGTATAATATGAAAATGACTGAATGAAGAGCAGAGCTCCACTCTCATCTACACACGAGAAAAAGGGAAATAGATTTGAGGTGTGGGTGAGAAAAAAACAATGCATGGAGGAACAAGGAGATGTTGTGTTGCAGGCAGAAACAGAGCTATAGAAAAGATGACTGAGAAGAAGAATGGGCCTCTTGAGTGAAGCAGGAAGAGCATGCAAGCCCCATTCATTCTAGGCAATCAACCTCCTGAAGCAAGAGCATTTCTTCCACGGGGCTGGCATATCCTGATCAATTGCTCAAGAAACAATGAGAAAGGATTGGCCATCTTAGCCAACCCCCTTTCCAAAGCTCTGAAACACAACAGAAGAAAGCATGACGAGAGGCACTCAGCAACCACATGCACACACTGATCACCTGGGTGTTCATATTTGCATAGAGCCCCTTCACAGAAACCTAGATTTGTAGAGTTGGAAGGGACCACGAAATGTCATCTAGTCCAACCCCTGGCATGCAGGAATAGTTTGCCCAGTGTGTAGGACTTGAATTCGTGACCCTGAGATTAAGAGCCTCATGCTCATCCTAGGATTCCACTTTGTGAGAAATTCTGTGTATCTACTTCAGTAAGTGCGTAGGGCCCTTTCTCACATGGATAACCCTTTCCCCCCTCAAATATGGGGGTATTTTTGTGATACTGCGAGGGGCAGATGAGACTTGTCAGCCTGGGAAGGTAGCCCGTCTAGGAGAAGGAAAATGGATCCTAAACCTCGGCTGCCTTGCAGGCTATCTTCGGAAGAAGAAAATGCTAAAGAGGAAACCCTACACAAATCTGGAGTCAAGTCCCTAAGATGTTTGGATGGCACCTTCTACACCTCCTTCCCGCAACTCCAGCAGCCAAGCTGGTGCCAGATGTATCGCTCTGTTTTTCTTTGGACCACATCTGGGCAGCCTCCATGCACGCTGCCCAGGCTTGCCCCCGGGAAGGTCACTTTGGTGCTGCTTACAGCGCAGTTCGACTTCGCCCCTGGAGGTGTACTCCATTGTTTCTGAAGACAGACGGGTGCCAACAATGGCACACTAAGAAGAAAACACACCAAGAACTCAGGCCAATGTAAGTTTCAATAGTGGGAGTGGTCTTACATTGTCCTGAGTTCTTGGTGTGCTTTTTTCTTGATATATTTACCGTATTTTTTGCTCTATAAGACGCACCAGATCATAAGACGCACCTAGTTTTTGGAAGAGGAAAACAAGAAAGGAAAAAATCTGAATCCCAGAAGATCTACCCACCTTGGAAGACTGGCACTTGCAACTAATAGACTATATGGAGATGGCGGAAATGACTGGCAGAATCCGAGACCAGGGAGAGGAGTCGGTGGAGGAAGATTGGAAGAAATTTAAAATTTATTTGCAGAAATATTGTAAAATTTTTGAATGTTGAGGAAATTGAAATGAGTCGCAGGGGCTTTAGCAACAAAGTAAAATGTAAGATTGGATTAATAACAGATAAATTAAATAGGATATGAATTTGCTGAATTAACTTCTAAAAGGGATACAAGAATGGGAGACGTGAGGAAGTCGGGAAAATAAGTTAATTGAAGATGAGAAATTAAGAAAGAGGGAATTTTTGTTTTTTGTTATTATATGTGTTTTTTATCTTTTTTTCCTTTTTCTTTTGATGTGTTTAATGTTTGTATTTTGGTATTGTATTTTTTTTTTGGTGATTTTGTGTTTTCTTTGTCTTGGTGTATTTTCTTGAGTGCTTTTCTATTGTGAAAACTTAATAAAATATTTATTAAAAAAAAAAAAATCTGAATCCCAGAAGCCAGGACAGCAAGCGGGATCACTGCGCAGCCCTGGCTTATGGGATAGCAGCGCGCAGCCTCAGCTCAGGGAAAAGCCCCCACGAGCCGCACACACGCTCCACACAGCTCTTTAAAGGGAGCCCTGAGCAGAGCCTCCCGCCTACATTCGCTCCATAAGACGCACACACATTTCCCCTTACTTTTTAGAAGGGGGGAAGTGCATCTTATAGAGCGAAAAATACGGTAAATAACAAGAACTCCAACTTATTTAACAATTGCACACTGGCATTTATTCCCGAAATGCATGGTCATCAACAGACACACATACATTTGGCACAAAATGACACTAATTCACTTTGGTAGCTATTCCTATTATGAATATAATGCAGAGGGTGAGAGAATTGTTTAAAAACCCAGAGAAAACACTGGTGCTGGGTGAGAGGAGACACAGTGCTGCTTGCTTCTTATTTCTTCATATCTGCGGGGCATCTAAAGCAGAATGCCCCCCCCCCCAACGGCATCTTGCACCAACCCAGCGGCATCTTGCACTTTCTGTTCATTCCATCACTGTTGTTGCATCCAAATGCAGCAGCAAAGAGAAAACGCAGCAGTTGTTTTGTGTTCAGTGGTCCTGCGATGATTTTAAACAGCAAATCACTGGGAAACTATGAAAATAGGGAAATGGGCAGATAAACTTGGGCCTCTGCCATGTTTCAGCTAAGCCATGTAATGGAGTTATTTATATGGTTAGGCAAACTTTGCAAAGAGCAGGTTTTTTTACTTGTTTCCTCAAACTAAACAAATTATTTTTTTTTATCTGAAGGGGGAGGGAGCAGGAAGGAATGTGCTGGTCAGTTCAGGCCATTCTTTTTTACTGGGAAGTTTTAGAGGCAGAATTTAACTCACAAGGTCGTTTTTTGGATGGTGTGATGTTGCCTACAGAGAATGACTGTGTCAAAGACTGCAGCATACTAACCAATTCTAACTTTTAAATTTCCATGCCTTTTTCTACATTGACCAGCCATACATCTAAAAAAAAGGCACCCTGCAGCATTTGAGAAGCAATGGAGAGACCCACTAGAATCAGAGGTTTCAGAAGCATGCTCTGAAACCCATTTTTCCAGTACCCACTTTTGATGTAATGTCCCTTAGATTTTCTTATTATCAGTAACAAGTCCAGAGTGAGAGACTAGGGCGATGTCTGTTGCTTCCAGGAACTCTTGTCTGTTGTTGCATCTTTTTTATACACTGCTGGGAGATATCTTCAATACATTAAGCAGTATAGAAACTAAATAATTTTTTTTTAAAATCAAATCACAGCAGCCAGCAAGAAGGAAATGGAGAAGGTAAGAATGCAGCTCAATGCAGTACAGTCATACCTCGGGTTAAATATGCTTCGGGATGAAAGGACTTGGACATTTGGTCAAATCTGAAGCTTTCAATGTTGGGCCGAATTGCAGCTATAAAAATGAATGTATTGCCAAGAATGTTATTTCTATTTCAAACATTGCAAATTCTCAACAAGATGGACTGTTTCAAGAGGTGGCAGAAAGATATTTCAAAATTTGTCTGGCAGGGCAAAAAGCCCAGAATAAAATTTAAGATACTAACGGATGCTAAGGAAAGAGGGGGATTTGCCCTGCCGGACTTAAAATTGTACTATGAAGCAGCAGCGTTCTGCTGGATGAAAGAGTGGGTGCTCCTCGAGAATACAGATATCTTGGATCTAGACGGTTTCAATAATGCATTTGGATGGCATGCATATTTGTGGTATGACAAAGTTAAAGTGCATAGGGCCTTTAAAAATCATATTGTTAGAAAAGCACTATATAATATTTGGACTAGATATAAGGATTTGCTGGAAAACAAAACCCCTAGATGGTTGTCACCTTTGGAGGCTAAAGCGGTGAAAAAACTCAATATGGAGGTCAAATGGCCAAAGTATTGGGAAATTTTGGAACAAGATGGAGATAAACTGAAATTACAGAGTCACGAGAAATTAAAAACTAAAGTACGAGATTGGCTCCATTATTTTCAAATAATGGAGGTATACAAACAAGACAGGAAAATTGGTTTCCAGGTGGAGAAATCAAAACTAGAAATTGAACTGTTAGAACCCAATGTTAAGAATTTGTCAAGAATGTATAACTTGTTGCTTAAGTGGAATACACAAGATGAAACAGTTAAATCGGCCATGATTAAGTGGGCACAGGATATTGGTCATAACATTATGTTTGCTGACTGGGAATGGTTGTAGAACACCGGTATAAAATTTATGGCATGCAATGCCTTAAAGGAAAATATTATGAAACTGATTTACAGGTGGTACATAACCCCAGTCAAGCTAGCAAAAATCTACCATATGCCTGATAACAAGTGCTGGAAGTGTAAGAAATCTGAAGGTACTTTCTACCACCTTTGGTGGACGTGCCCGAAGATTAAGGCTTTCTGGGAAATGATATATAATGAAATGAAAAAGGTGCTAAAATGTACCTTCCCTAAGAAACCAGAGGCCTTTCTCTTGGGCATTAGTAACCAATTGGTGTCAAAGAAAGATAGAATTTTTTTTATGTACGCTACTACAGCAGCAAGAATACTCGTCGCAAAGCATTGGAAGACCCAAGATCTACCCACCTTGGAAGAATGGCAGATGAAGGTAATAGACTATATGACATTGGCTGAAATGACCGACAGAATCCGTGAACAGGGGAAAGAGACGGCGGATGAAGACTGGAAGAAATTTAAAACTTATCTTAAGAAATATTATAAAATTAATGAATGCTAAAATGTTGAGGTTCTTAGTAAGAAAAGGAGATTACAGCGACAAAAGACTAAGTAAAAGAAAAGAGCAAATAAGGAACTAAATTTGATAAAAATTTAATTTAGGACGTGCTGAAACATTTTTTGGAATTGGGATGTAGAAAGGGGAGGTTTGGGGGAGTCAGAGAAATGAAGTTTATGAAAAAAGGAGATGAATTTATACATGTTTGTTTTGTCTTTTTATTTGTTTGTATTGTCTATAAAAAATTTGTAAAATCAATAAAAAAATTTTAAAAAAAAAATGCTTCGGGATGAATATTTTTGGGTTGCGCTCCGCAGTGACCCAGAAGTAACAGAGCGCATTACTTATAGGTTTCACCGCTTGCGCAGACACTCAAAATGATGTCACACACATGCACAGAAGTGGCAAATCGCGACCTGCGCATGCGCAGACATGCAGACGCGGGTTGCGTTCGCTTCAGGATGCGAACGGGGTTCCGGAACGGATCCCGTTCGCATCCAGAGGCACCACTGTACAGTCATGCTTCATGTTACGTTTGCTTCATGTTACGTTCTTTCAGGATACGTCCCGCGGCTACCCGGAAGTACCAGAAAGGGTTACTTTCGAGTTTCGCCACTTGCGCATGCGCAGACACACAAAATGATGTCACACGCATGCGCAGAAGCGTCGAATTGCAACGCGTGCATGCACCAATGTGCCGCTGCGGGTTGCATTCCTTTCACGTTGCGAACGGGCCTCCGGAACAGATCCTGTTCACAACCAGAGGTACCACTGTATAAGTAACTTCTGCTGGTTCATGGTGGAAGCTTAGGGGATAGTAGAGTGTGAGCTCTGGCTGGAGGGCTGTGGCAGGCAGTGCGCTGCTCCACTTTGGCACAGTGAACAGCCTCCTCTGTTTTACATGGAAGAATCCAGAAGGGAAGCGATGCTTGACCTGGAGCACCCTCAGTATCGGGCAGCACAGTAACGGTCCCATGTGCCACTATGCTACATGCACATGAACTGCTGTGGCAATGTGGCACCTGGAGATTGCTGTGAGCTGCTTGGTCAATGTGGAGGATGTCTCTGCTGGGTCTGAACAAGCCCCACAGGACTTCACACCCACACCACCTAAGATTCCATCTCACATCCATTCGAGACCTTCTTATCACAGGAAAAAGCGCACAGAAATCTGACGAGATCAAAGGCTCACATCCAGCAAATACTGGACTGCAACTAATTACATCCTGGATTGTTCTTTTCCCCACCCTCAATTTCCATTTGTTCCGTCTTTAGCTGCAAACTCCCAGCCAAGGATTTCATTGTTTCTTTCTGGAGGGCACATTAAAGAGGATTATTATAGGAAGGGAGGATCCCAGTCGGAGCAATGGATTGTAGCCATCCCTTTAGATGGAGCTAATTAACTGCAGTTCAGGTTGAAAGCGACAGAGTTCAGCAAAAGCAAACTCAGTCACCCCACTCGATGCCTGTGACGGTGCTGTTTGGTGGCTGACATACAAGCCAAGTCCCCAATTTTCAGGACAGTTTGTAGCACGATCAACTGCACACTGGACAATGCCAAACTGTCAGTTTCCCACTGGCTGCTTCACAGATCTTGGGTCCACACAGTTCTATTTTTAATAGCAGTTCTCAGCTGATTGTGCCTGATCAACTGAGGTGTTTTTGCTCAGAAAAGGTGATGGATACCAAAAACATACACACATATACAAGCGATTGCCTGATCCAGAAGCCCACCTCTGTCCATAATTCTGCATGTGTAATAAAAGCAAAATTGTGCGACCTGCACGACATTTCTTAGTCCGTCCAGGCTGAACCTGCCAACATGAAAGGAAAACAGCCCAGACAGTCTCCTAAGTGGGAAGATTTTATAGCTTCCTTTCATTTTATTAGAGTTGATCTGGAGTGACGGATCCAAACACAGAACCAAAACCAGATAATTCTTCCCTAAACATTTGTTAAGCCTGCACGCACTTTGCTAATGATCCGAAGTGCAGTCACCATCTCCAGACACACAACAGTTGTGGTAGTGGTGGTTGCCTGCTTTTCCTAAACTCAGTTTTCTGTGTTGCATGGCAAGTTTCCTCCCCCATATGAATGAAGACTCGGACACATTGTTTAAGGTTAATGGGCATAAAAGGCCACAACTTTATTGATTACAGAATTGAAGGTATTGGCCTTAGGCATTGGCTTCTATCGACTACCCGGCATGGTGACCGGGAAGGGTTGAACACAAACCGCGGGAGTCCTGTTGAAGTACGCCAACTAGGATCCCACAGGTGTCACCGCTCGGGGGCGTGCCGGAGGCCCTACCTCTCCAGGCTTCGGACAAGGCAACGCCCCCCTGGGAGTCCTCTACCAGACTACCCCTTCTCCTTGGGGGAAGGTGATGGCGCTTCCTCCCCCCCCTCCATTCTCGTAACAATTGCCCCATGCCAATGCCTAACCGCCAATACCGCGAAAGTTGTGACGATTGCTACGAGGTAGGCGAAAAAACCAAAAGGCCGGAAGTGCGCCAACTTGGAAAAATTCCTACCAGGCCCCTTGCGGCGACCAACCGGAGTCCATAGCAAGGTCAATTCTAGCTAAACCTAAGGGTGGGTGGGATGGGAAAAACCACTCAGCTGCTGGGCGAAGGGGGAAAGAGGGCATTCCCTAGGTGTGCCTGGCCTTAAGTAGCCCAGGCCGCGCCTCCCCCGCCCGCCAATTGGCGGGCCGGGTTGCAGGCACGCCCAGGGATTCCCCAACTCTCGCGGGGGCAAGGGAAGCCCCCGCGAATGTGGGAGTGTCCTGCCCGCAACACCCTTTCCTCTGCAGGCTCGGAAAGGGCTTTGTTGTTTTTGGGCTGCTTGGCCAGTTGTCAAATGTGAAAGTTTGACCAAACCTACTGCAAAATCCAATCTGGCATGAGGTTTTGAGGGGTGGGGGTTGCTTTGAGCACTCTTCACCGCATTCTAACTTTGGTGTGAACCCAATAACTGTGAAAACAGGGTACTGGGGGGAAAGACATACAAATCAGATACCTAGGTCCAATTCAAACAATATCCAGCAAAGTTTTACTCTCCGATGTAATGAATCCATCCTTTCAAGACAGCTCCAGTTTTGACCACATCTAACTAACAAAATCGTTAACTAGAACCTTTTCTAATAGCAGCAGTATACCAGACCTGCCACTGGAGCCCAAAGTGAAGAGACAGGGAAGAACTGCTTGCATCAAAGCACCCCATTTCAGCACCCCATTTCAACCACAAAGCCTAAGATCAGAAGGTCGGCGGTTTGAATCCCCGCCACAGGGTGAGCTCCCATTGTTTGGTCCCTGCTCCTGCCAACCTAGCAGTTCGAAAGCACGTCAAAGTGCAAGTAGATAAATAGGTACCGCTGCGGCGGGAAAGTAAACGGCATTTCCGTGCAGTGCTCTGGTTCGCCAGAAGTGGCTTAGTCATGCTGGCCACATGACCCAGAAGCTGTACACCGGCTCCCTCGGCCAATAAAGCAAGATGAGCACCACAACCCCAGAGTCGGTCACAACTGGACCCACTGGTCAGGGGTCCCTTTACCTTTACTATGGGGCAAAATGGCCCCCAAAATAATCTTTGTAATTCACAGCCACTAAAAGCCTGTCTGCACACATGAGCATAGCCAAGATTTTTGTTGGGGGGGGGTTAAGGAAATCACAGGTAAAAATACCCCCTGAAGAGGCCATTATGGGGGACAGGCTTCTACTGGGGGGCAGAACCTCCCAAAAAAAACTTTCAAATGCTTTTCAATAATGTTTGTGGATCTAGCTGCCCCCCGCCAGGCTACACCCATATCTGGACAGCAGTTTTACATTGCCTTTAAAAGATTTCCAGGCCTAACTTTGGGCAGACTTGAAAGAGTTTCAGAGCTGAAGACTCTCTATGTGTTTGTGATGTTTGCCTTGGTTATGGGGACACAGTGCATTAAATGGTGTTCTTGGTTTATTCTTAGGGATACCGTTTACATTCATACAAGAAAAACAGTCAGTTAAAATGCACCAACATTTTGGAAGTTAATAGTGAGCGTCTACTCAGTCACAAGTAATAGCACATACAATGAAGAAGAAAAAGATTCCCTTACCTTCATAGCAAGGCATTAACCTTTTGCCATTGGACCCTAGATTGGGTGGGATGATGTTGCAGAAACCGTGAGGAAGGATGTACTCTGTCTCATAGTAGACATTCTTCCAACGGTGTGCACAGGCCTATGGTAAACAAACCAGACGGGGGAAATTAATGCTTATACAGAAAATCAGTGTCTGGAGGCAGAAAGTGCCCCCCCCCAAAAAAAACAACTCCGAGTTGAAGATGGTAAGACAGAGGGATCATTCCCTGTTCTATGCACACTCCGTCTCCATGCATAGGTTTGGCAACTGTGCATGGTGCTTCAGAAAGCTGCGAACACTATTTGACCAGTAGGCAACAGCCGGACAAAAAGGGAAGGTATTCATCACAGGCAATGATGACACTATCTTCAACACACTCTCAAGGGCATCAGGGTGTGTCTCCATTCTTTAAAAAGAAATGAAAGCTTTTGAACTTTTCAAATTAAAACAAAACAAGAAAAGAAATAGATTATGGCATGCCCAGGTTCATCTCCTTTTGTTATCTAGATAGATACAGGATGTAAGTCACCTTGCAAGGTGTATTATCCTCATACATTATTAGTAAGGAGATGTGGTAAGGTAAATTATTTGACTCTGGGCTTCAGTATTCTCATCTGCCTTTGCGGTCCTTCCAATTTATTTATCCACCTCTTCGCTCCACTGTCCTTTCTTACCTGGCAAGCCTCAAAAATTATTCCAAGGCAGAGGGAATATCTCCAGATGTGAGTCAGCCCAGAGAGTACTTCACAGCTGGAAGTCTATTCCCCAAAGGAAGACAGCCACGGCCACCACTGTCTATACCTTCCACATCCTTGGGTCCCCAAATGTTGTTGGACTACAACTCCCATCATCCCTAGCTAGCAGGACCAGTTGTCAGGGATTATGGGTGTTGTTGTCCAACAACATCTGGGGACCCAAGGCTGGACTATGCCCTAACAGCCCTGGGAACATTATCCTACAAGCTTCAGGCTTGTTTAGTTCGAATGAGCCATGCTCAGCAATGCAAATACTTTTATTTACTGAATTAAGCTATTTATCACACAAGCCTATCGATGCCCCTGGTCCTAAGGGTTTCTGTGAAGCTCTCTGATGTCAGAGGAAGGAATGCAATTCTACAGAGGATGTTTATAATGGCACTCAGCTTTGACAGCCAGATGTATGTAAGGAAGGTTGGAAGAAACTGAAGTCAAGTTATTTGCTCTTTTAAGTAGACTCAGTTATGGTTTCAATTCCCAACACACACTGCATTCAGAATTTGGTTTTAGAAAAAATAATCATGAAATATTTATATCTAGAGTGTTCAGGAAATAGCTTCTCTCATGGAGCATTTCCACTGTGAATACAACACACAGATATACATTTTAATGGAAGACAGTATCCTACAGACATCCAGTGTCAAGGCTGACTTTCTGCAAGCCTCCCCTAGGAAACCAGTGAAGAGAGCATGTCACAAGGAGGAAGGAATCTTGACTGCAAAGAAAATTTATATCCAATGCAAATCGTTGAAACAAAAGGCCCCTTTAAATTATGACTAAGTAACTAAAGTCTCACAATTCCTCATTTGTAGATTTATCTTCCACATCAGGAAAAAACTGCCAATGACCTACACCAGTTCCTCAACTTAAACTCTCTCAGAGGAGCATTCACGGCTGCTATAAATGGAGAAGATCAGCAGCGATTCTCTGACACCACCAGCTCAGAAATGAAAATTTTGAGCCAAATGCAGGAGGAGGGAAATGGGGGGGAAATGATCCCATCTCACCCAAATGGCCTAAAATTTAGAGCCAAAAGTGTACAACAAGGCTGCTGACATAAGAAGTCACCTTATAACAGCCCAGTGTTATCTACTCCACCAAGAGCCAACGCAGTACGCTCAAGATTTTTTGGACTACAGCTCCCATCAGCCCAAAGCAGTTTGGTCAATGGTCAGTGATGATGGAAGCTATAGTTCCAAACATACGGAAAGCATTATGTTGGCTACCGAAGGTCTGACTCACAGTGGCTCTCTGTGGTCTCAGGCAAAGGTCTTTCACTTCAGCTGCTACTGGGGATGGTAGAGATCTAACCTTGGTCCTTCTGTATGTAGTCTGCCACTGAACTAGGGTCCCTCCTATAAACAAACCCTTGATCAACAATAGTTCTGTCAAGCAAATTCCCCCTTCTGCCTTAACCACAGTTAAGAGAAACAACAGCACTATTCACCGTGGTCAAACACTACCCATGTCTAGATTGGTAAACAATCACCAAATGGGCTTCACATCCCACACAAGGGAAACTGTGGTTAGTGTTAACCATGGTTAAGGGTGAGTATTGATGTTTTTCTTAACCATGGTAAAGCTTAGGGGGAGGGGTTTCTTCCAAAGAAAGTTAAATCCCAAGGCTGATTCCTACTGGGGGAATCTCTGTGCTTATCTAGGGCAAGTTCTTGGCAGAGACAAGATTGAACCAGGGGCTTCCTCATTCACAATTCACACATTCACTGCCATATATCAGGTCCCATGGGAATATTAAACTGTTGGAATATAATGAGCATAAAGAATGTACTATCTAGCCACTGACTAAAAGAGCCAGCAGAAGCATGAATTGATTAAAGTTCAGCTTGGGTAAAGGTAAAGGGACCCCTGATCATTAGGTCCAGTCGTGACCAACTCTAGGGTTGCGGCACTCATCTCACTTTATTGGCCGAGGGAGCCGGCGTACAGCTTCCGGGTCATGTGGCCAGCATCACTAAGCCGCTTCTGGCAAACCAGAGCAGCACATGGAAATGCCGTTTACCTTCCTGCTGGAGCGGTACCTATTTATCTACTTGCACTTTGATGTGCTTTCGAACTGCTAGGTTGGCAGGAGCGGGGACTGAGCAACGGGAGCTCACCCCATCGCAGGGATTCAAACTGCCGACCTTCTGATCGGCAAGTCCTAACCTCTGTGGTTTAACCCACAGCGCCACCCGCGTCCCTCCTCAGCTTGGGTGTTTTATCTTAAATCAGTGGTTTTCAACCAGTGTGCTGTGGCACCCTGGGGTGCCTTGAATGATGGTCAGGGGTGCTGTGGGCAACACTGGCCTCTGTCTTACTTTCCTTCCCTCTATCCTCTGATGCCTTCTCACGTCTCTGCCTCCCAAAGGCTTGCACAGCTGTTTGTTGCAGCATCCCTGGCTACAAGCTCCCCAGGTGAATGGTGCCTCTGGGGCTGGGCAAAGGGGGTTTCCCAGGCCTCTGTGGGGCAGTCTGAGGAGGAACCTCCCTTTGGGGTGGGGTGGCAGCTGTGGCTGCCCAGAGGACTCCCAAGGACATGAGAGACTGAGGGAACACTCCACAAGGGAAGGTGTTTGAAAAAGAGTGAGACGCTGCCAGTTCTGCAGGCTCCTGAGCCCCACAGAGGTGCCACAGAAAGAATGTAGTTGGGTAAGGGAGCCATGGGACTCAAAAAGTTTGAAAACCTCTGTCTTAAATATTTATTACACGTATTGTTTCTTATAAGAACCTTCCAGAGCTTTTCTGTCCAAGGTCTTCTGACCAGCTCCACACCTGACTAGCCTAAACAATTGAGCATCAGACTTTCCAGACCGTTCAATGGATATTTTCTTCAAGTAACAAGAAGGCTTTTATGTGAGCTCAGACCATGAAGAGATCAACCATGAAGAGATCACTTCACATTCTGAATTTGATAAACAAGCCTCTTATAAACTTACAAGGTGGCATTCAAACTCAAACCACCTACATATAGGAAGCGGCACTGAAGTTAGAGGTTTAGTTGTTTGGCTGTTTCAATAAGTTTAGAATGGAAATACTTCTTTTTGTTATTATTAATTTTACATGTAAGTATTAACAAAAAGGAAAGAAACAAAGTGCATTAAAAATAAAGAAAAAGAAATAAAATAACAACAATACCAGCAGCTCACATTAGGAATACATAGAAATTCTTTCTGACGAGGAAAAGAAACAAACTGCATGATAAATAGAGCAGGTGCTTTTTGAAAGTACAAGATTAAAGGATGCCTGGCTTTTCGCCAAGATTTAATGCACTGTCCCCAGTTACTTTTCCAGTGCAAATAAGATAATGAATTTTACAACTGTAGCATGGAGGAACGAGGAACTTCTATTGTATTACTGAGACACTTAAATTAATACAAACACTAACTCTCATGTTGATATTTCAAAATCCAAGCGGCTTTCTAAAATTATATTTTAAGCTCATGCTGTCAGCACTTTATTCATCTCTGGTTTTCTATTTAGCTTTCTATCTCAAACTGATATTTAACAGAACCATGTTTTACTGGAGCACCGGCAGACTTGTGAAGGTCTCTGTTTATTGACTCATTTAACCAATCACGCCTTAGGACGAAACTCTCGATACCCACCATGATGATCAAAATTAGTTTCAATAAATATGAGACTAGAACTGCAGCACAACATTCTCCAGGTTTCATTATGCAGTAGAATCATAGAATTGTTGGAAAGAACCATAAGGGTCATCTAGTCTAACCCCCTGGAATAGAAGAATATTTTGCTCAATGTGGGGCTTGAACCCACAACCCTGAGATTAAAAGTCTTATTTATGCTCTTTCCCCAAGGGGCAAGTGGGTGTACAAACAAGGCAGGTATTGTTGCAACAGTTGCTAAAACCAGAAGGTCTTTTGGGGCGGGAGGGCTTCCAAAAATATTTGCAAAAATTGCAAGTAATTTTGGATCACCATTGCTTGGGCCGACTGTCACATCATGTGCACTAATTATGTCACAAACATTGGTAACGGCAGCTAAGGACCATGGAATGAGTGTGGACAGTCACACTGCTCCTCTGCAGAATAATCCTCACCAGTTCATGCTCATCACTGACGCTCCTTAGCACAGAAAAATACCAACTCCTGCTGATTTCAGCAGTTAACTTCTGATACCAGAAGGACCAGCCACAAAACTAGGTATGCATGTCTAATAAGTGTACCTAAATCCTTCTACTTAATATTTAGCTTTAGCATACATTAGAAGGTTTATTGTAGAATTACGACATGACGTATAATGAATCTGTCTATAGGTGCACACATAACATCTACTCGTGGCACCACTAATTTCATGCTTTTTAAACGAAGAAGAAAGAAGATCCGACTCATTCATAGGAATACAAAGTGCTATTCATTCTGTTCCAAGTCCTAAAGCCTTCACCACTTTTAAGAGGAAGCCCTCAAGGGTGACAGAAGCAGGTGTAACTCCTTTGAAGCCTTCTTTCCAGAAGAAAGCTTTGTCCCCAGGATCCTATTTGCCTTCCTCTTAAAGGATGTGAAAGTACAGAGTTAGCTGGATTCTGTCAATCACCGGCACAGCAAATTAATTCGCACGCAATACTACCGGCAACAGTGTGACACTTCACATTTTGATGGGATGAAGGGAACAGCAAACTTACCAGGATACTTCCTCCAGCTGTGGGCTGCCTTGCCAGGCTTACACCCATCCATTCATCATCTCTGTCCTCCTTGCATGTCTTCCCGCAGGTCATTCCTTGAACATTCGCTAGAATGAATGCAGGAGCAAGGGTGAACGTTAATGATGGAGGAATATGGCATTCGTTTATTTCCACTGTGATCACACAAGTAAGTTTACATGGTTATTTATCATATCATATTTACCTCTGGTCGGGGACAGAGGGTGGCGCTTGGGGGGGGAATTGTCATCGCGCCACTCCTTGGTGTGTGGAGTACCTCAGGGTGCGATACTCTCCCCGATGCTTTTCAACATCTTTATGCGCCCCCCTCGCCCAGCTTGTCCGGAGTTTTGGGCTGGGTTGCCATCAGTATGCCAATGACACCCAACTCTATCTGTTGATGGATGGCCATCCTGACTCAGCCCCAGACACACTGACTAGATGTTTGGAAGCTGTGGCTGGATGGTTACGTGGGAGCCGGATGAAGCTAAATCCTTCGAAGACAGAGGTCCTGTGGCTGGGACGGGACGATATGGGATTGGGGGGGCAACTCCCATCTCTTGCGGGGGCGCAATTAGTGCCAGCACCGTCCGTTAAGAGTTTGGGTGTAATCTTCGACACCTCCCTTTCCTTGGAGGCGAAGATTGCAGCTATAACAAAGGCTGCATTTTTCCATCTCCGCCAAGCTAAGCAGTTGGCTCCTTACCTCTCTCGCCCTGACCTAGCCACTGTGATCCATGCAACGGTCACCTCCAGACTGGATTATTGTAACTCGCTCTACGTGGGGCTGCCCTTGAGACTGACCCAGAAACTCCAGCGGGTGCAGAATGCTGTAGCAAGACTCCTTACGGGGACTTCGCTGCGAGATCACATTCACCCGGTGCTATACCAGCTGCACTGGCTCCCGGTGGAGTACAGGATCAGGTTTAAGGTCTGGTTTTAACCTTTAAAGCCCTATACGGCCTAGGACCTTCGTACCTACAGGACCGCCTCTCCTGGTATGCCCCACAGAGAAGCTTACGGTCTTCAAATAAAAACATCTTGAAGGTCCCAGGCCACAGAGAAGTTAGGCTGGCCTCAACTAGAGCCAGGGCTTTTTCGGCTGTGGCTCCGATCTGGTGGAACACTCTGTCACAAGAGACCAGGGCCCTGTGGGACTTGACATCTTTCCGCAGGGCCTGCAAGACAGAGCTGTTCCACCAGGCCTTTGGCCAGGGAACAGCCTGACTCCCTCCCTCGGCAATCTTCGCAGAGCTCTGGCCCAATGGTTGCCAGTGGCTTGAATTAATTAATTTTATAATGAATGATTTTAGAGTGTTGTTTATGCTGTACTTTTGTACTGTTTTATTGTTGTTAGCCGCCCTGAGCCCGGCTTCGGCTGGGGAGGGCGGAATATAAATAAAAATTATTATTATTATTATTATTATTATTATTATTATTATTATTATTATTATTATTATTATTAATCTGGTAAATTCAGGATGAATCCGTGTGGGCATACTATCCTTTTCAATGGCAATGGAAAATAAAAGGAATGCATAAATAGAAATAAGTTTTTCTCCCTTTCTCACGGAAGCAGAATCTGGGGTCATCCAAGTAAGCTGAATGATGAAATATTTGAAAGCTCAAGGAAGAACTTCCTCACAGAGTTTGCTGATAAATTATGGATTTGCAAATCTGATACCACAAGGAAAAGCAGCTGTAATAATTCACCCACTGCCAACTTCCAAGAGCTTTTGGACCAAGACCCCAAAATGTATTAGCACTTTTTGCTCATTATGGGGCAATGGAGGGAGAATTGGGAGGATCATGATTTGCTCCCGTGACATATCAGTCCTGGTTTTCTTTTACAGCTAGCTAAGGGGAGGGGAACTGAGTTAAGACAAAAATGTATAAAGGAAATAGATTTTTTTTATTACACTTAAATGAGTATTTCAAATGCATTTACACTGCTTTATATTCTGAATGGGCTAAACACATTTTAACAAAGTCTTTCACATTTTAACAAAGCTAGACTGGTGACTGGGAGCGGCCGCAGAGACCACATAACACCGGTCTTGAAAGACCTACATTGGCTCCCAGTACGTTTCCGAGCACAGTTCAAATTGTTGGTGCTGACCTTTAAAGCCCTAAACGGCTTTGGTCCAGTATATCTGAAGGAGCGTCTCCACCCCCATTGTTCTACCCAGACACTGAGGTCCAGCACCGAGGGCCTTCTGGCGGTTCCCTCACTGCGACAAGCCAAGTTACAGGGAACCAGGCAGAGGGCCTTCTTGGTGGTGGCGCCCGCCCTGTGGAACGCCCTTCCACCAGATGTCAAAGAGAACAACAACTACCAGGCTTTTAGAAGACATCTGAAGGCAGCCCTGTTTCGGGAAGCTTTTAATGTTTGATGTATTATAGTATTTTAATATTCTTTTGGAAGCCGCCCAGAGTGGCTGGGGAAGCCCAGCCAGATGGGCGGGGTATAAATAATAAATTATTATTATTATTATTATTATTATTATTATTATTATTATTATGCCATATCAGAAACATATCATTACAGGCTTTGACTTCTGATTTGCAATTATTTAAAGGAGAAGCATAAAACACTTCAACATGCATACAGGTTCTGAAGAGAGCCTGGCAGTACCACAGGATGACTAACGATGAGAAGCTTCTCTTCTCAAATAATATTTCCTGTATCCTCCATCTGAGAAATACTGATTGTCAAAAGCCTCCAGTAAGGCACAGATCTAAGTTTCTTGTAGTGCAACTGTAGTCATAGTAGGGTCAGGAGACATTCCCCATGCAGCGAAGCCCTAAGGCTCTTGAGAACGAGAAATTTTTCAAAACAGAGTTTGCATATAAACTTAAAACAGGGTAGACCCATACATACCTCGGCCCATATCCAGTTCTGTGCATCTCCTGTCAGGGTTAGTGTGAACACGACATTTAAACACAGCTCCTGGAGACTTAAGAGAGGCACTGTATTTAGATTCTGCCTTGGGGGCGCCAACCAAAACCCTGGAAATTGAGAGCAAAAGAATGTTTCATTAACGCTACAAGAAGGAAATGAATGCACACAAGTTGCACAGTAACAGCTCGCTCTCATTGACAGGCTATGTTTTCCCAACACCCTTAGGAAGCTATGATCCAAGATACATGTGCCCACCCACCATGGCAAGGCAAGGCATTTTCCTTTAATAAAACCATGAATTATTTGAAGGAGCTAAGAATTCACAACACGATCTCTAGCCCCCCCCCCCCCAATATAAGCTTTTGGGAAAGAATGAAAATTAACAACAGCAACTATGTATGCATTCTCTCGTCACCCAGCCCCAACTCCTCAGTTATAAATATGAGCACTCCTCAACCCAGAAGAACGAACGTGGAACATTCATTAAAATGGTCTGAGATTGAAGTACAGTGGTACCTCGGTTTACGAACTTAATCCGTTACGGAAGTCCGTTCTTAAACCGAAACCGTTCTTAAACCAAGGCGCGCTTTCCCTAATGAGACCTCCTGCTGCCGATGCCCTTCCACCTTTTGGCTTCCGTTCTTAGACTGAGGTAAAGTTTGCAAACCGGGACACTATTTCCGGTTTTGCGGAGTTCGTAAACCGAATAGTTCGTAAACAGGGCTGTTCTTAAACCGAGGTAGCACTGCGAACCCTGTGGGTGTGAGCTTAATCTGTGACGTAAAGGATTTTCCAAGTCTGCTTTAATGCCATGTGGATGACAGCATATAAGACTTAACCCCTGTACATGCATTTCTCTGAGAAGACAAAATGTTTGGTAATTGTTTTTTTTTAAAAAAAAAAAAACCCCAATAATGTTTGGAAGAAGAAGAAGAAATTATGCTGGAAGTTGGGATGGGAGACTGCCCATTTTAGTTTCTCATTTTTCTGATCTTAAGTTTAGTTCTCCATATTTCCACTTCCATTTAAGATTTTTTTTTTAAGTCATCCTGAAAAGTCGGCAGCCATTTAGTGTGAGTTTCTCCTACGTTTGTATGTGATTTTGTCCCATACAAAGCATTTTGTATTCCATTTTGACTAATAGATGCACTCTTTGCACACTTTGCCCTTAGTATACACATTTTTATAAACATCACTTGGTTGGAGAACAGCACTGCAAAATTCAGAGCAGTGCAAATTTCAAAGGATGGCTGTTTTTCTGTTTGTATATTGTTTTAGAAAGTGCAAATTAGGTAGGTTAGCCCCTTAAGTGCGACCTGAAATGAATTTGTCCCCATAACCAGATGCAAGAAACGCCATTTTTGTACTCGAGGTAAATGTGTGCATCATAATGCACACTCTGCAATAGGGTATCCAGAACATTTCTCTGCCTCAGGCAGAACAGCAAATGTTGCCCCCCCCCACCGCCCTTAGCACAAATCAAAAAGCACTGTACCCAAGGCCAGTCAGGTTCTTGTGGCAAAAGAGGTGGAAAATCCACCTCTCCACCTCAGTGCCTGCAAAAATACAACAATAAGTAAAGCAACTATTTGCTCCCTTTTCAAGAAACCCAACATCTGCACCCTGCTCACTCTGTCTAACAGCAGGGCTGGCTCTGCCCTACAAAATTTGGTGGAAGAAAACTGGGACACTCATTTCATATCAGAAAGCAGAAATTAAATTCTTCTAATCAGCCCCTGTGGATTCTATGTATATGTTAATCCAATGCGAGCAGATGACGATATCACATTGCAAAAGTAGCATCAATGTTTCCAGAAGCCTTTTTCTGGAATGGGCAAGAGCTTCAATAGGTTGCAAGTTTTTTAAACCAAGCTAACACTCTGCCAGCTGAACTCATGCCTACCTATGAAACACAATTCACATAGATACCAACAACAATTAGCTAAAACCAGAAGGCACATATAAAACATATCTGAGGAGAAATTTTCAGTTGCTTACATTCAACCTGAAAAGCATTTTACAAAGTGTCAGCCTATCTTATACAGTGGTACCTCGGGTTAAGAACTTAATTCGTTCTGGAGGTCCGTTCTTAACCTGAAACTGTTCTTAACCTGAGGTACTACTTTAGCTAATGGGGCTTCCTGCTGCCGCCGCGCCGTCGCCACACAATTTCTGTTCTCATCCTGAAGCAAAGTTCTTAACCCAAGGTACTATTTCTGGGTTAGCGGAGTCTGTAACCTGAAGCGTCTGTAACCTGAAGCATCTGTAATCCGAGGTACCACTGTATGGGGAACTCAATGCCTATTTATATTACACTCCGAAACTAGTTGACTGGCCATTCCCTATCCCTAGGAACTCTGAGAATTGCAGTTCCTTAAGGGAGGATGTGGGTGGCCCTGTGGTCTAAACCACAGAGCCTAGGGCTTGCTGATTGGAAGGTCGGCAGTTCGAATCCCCATGACGGGGTGAGCTCCTGTTGTTCGAGCCCAGCTTCTGCCCATCTACCAGTTTGAAAGCATGCAATGTGCGAGTAGATAAATAGGTACCATTCTGGCAGGAAGGTAAACGGCATTTCCATGCGCTGCTCTGGTTCGCCAGAAGCAGCTTAGTCATGCTGGCCACATGACCTGGAAACTGTCTGCGGACAAACACAGGCTCCCTTGGGCTATAGAGCGAGATGAGCACACAACCCCAGAGTCATCTGCGACCGGACCTAACGGTCAGGGGTCCCTTTACCTTTTAAGGGAGGTTAGCTGTCTCCTTACAACTAGTGGTGTGCTGAGAAACATGATACTTAATAATAAATTCAAATTACAGTCTCAACATGTACAGTCCTCTATATGAGCATATGAATGTCTCAAGCTCTACACATTTATTTGACTTACGGTATATATCTTTTCCTTAGTTTTACAAACTAGCTTCCTTTTTTTCCAATTGGCCACTAAGAGATCTCTTCTCTCCCCAGTGGTGAAAAGTGTGTTTAGATCCCTTTAAAGTAGCCAAGGCTAATACATAACAGTATTTAGCTGTAACAAGTCATGGAAATAGTTTCCTTACCAACCACTTACAATTTAAGTTGTGAGCCCATACGCTGGTAATATTGCCATTAAAGTTTTCTTTTTCAATAATGTCAATAAATTTATATGAATGATGCTCCTTTATGGTGTACATTAAAGAGGAAATGATTGGCATTTTTTATCCAAGCTTGCCCGTCTCTCAGTGGCATTTGTATTGAGAGCTGCTATTTCAGACTCCCTTGTGTTTGCTTCTCAATGTTTGTTGGCTTTGTAGTTTTCTGTAATTTAGGTAACTGGGCCACTAATTGTTCTCACTTGTGAAAACATGGCTCTTTAGAAGGTAGCCCCTGTCAAAAAGCCTGTGATTTGGCAGCTACTCCTCTGAAACTCAAGAGAAATCAAACTGTTAATGTAGCCTTTTCTCCTTTAAAGTTTGTTTTAAATATCTTAGCACAGTTTTTCTGGCTTCAGTGAAGTGAGTCAACGTTGAAGCTGCGGAGGAAACCTCAGTGTGAGAGTTATTTTTCTGGGTAAATGCCTGATACCTCATGTAAATAAATATCTATAACTATATAAATAAACCAGTTTTTACCAACATAATTATAGGCTATTTATACATCCCAAAGTTTGATAGAGAGAAAAGCAAACGCTCTCTTTCTTGCTCATACAAAGGTCATAAGGATGAGGTAGCAAACATTCCCTGTGTTTCGTCATTTCAGGCGCTTTCCTGGCCCTCAAGGCTGGACGAAGAACTCCCAAAGTCTTTCATGCGCAAATCAGATCAGTATGTAGACAAGGCTCTGGTTACAAGGTATAGCAGGTACAAGGGAGGTGTAAATGCATGACTAAGCACAAGTGAAGACACTAACCCAACAAGCGACACACGCCCCGTATCTTCCCTTTGAAGAGCAGGATTAGCACAGCTGTTAGCACAGAAAGTGGCCAGAGTCCCTGGACTGGACAAGCAAAGGGGGTACTCCTTTGGGTGCATTGGGCCTGTGAAGTTTGTTCACACAGGTGTCGCCATGGAGACACAGGTGGAGTTGGAGCCGGCTTAGCATCTGACTTACTCTCAGTTGCCTCCCCAGAAGGAAGAGGTGTGTCGTTTACAGGAGAGGGTGCCAGAGGCGGCTGCACAATAAGAGAGGCCTGATGAGAGGTATTTGATATCTCAGGGATGCAACACTTCTATGTCAATCCACGTGAGAGCCAACGTGATGACTTCCAGGTATCACTGGACTCCTAACTCACATAAACCCCAGCCAACATACCCAATGGCTAGGGATGATGGAGGTTGAATACAATGACATCTGGAGGGTGTAACATTGGCTACCCTCTGCAAATGAACTGGATGCAGACTTAGTCACCCACACAGACCCACTGAAATCAATGGGAGTTAAGTTAGGTAAAGGGACCGCTGATCATTAGGTCCAGTTGTGACCGACTCTGGGGTTGCGGCGCTCATCTCGCTTTATTGGCCGAGAGAGCCAGCGTACAGCTGGTCATGTGGCCAGCATGACTAAGCCGCATCTGGCGAACCAGAGCAGCACACGGAAATGCCGTTTACCTTCCCACTGGAGCGGTACCTATTTATCTACTTGCACTTTGACATGCTTTTGAACTGCTAGATTGGCAGGAGCAGGGACCGAGCAACAGGAGCTCACCCCATCACGGGGATTCAAACCGCCAACCTTCTGATCAGCAAGTCCTAGGCTCTGTGGTTTAACCCACAGCACCACCCACGTCCCTTGAGAGTTAAATTACTCATGACTTAACGTTTTTAGAAAGCTTATTTACATAATTTTGCTGAATTGAATAAGTTCCTTTGATTGCTCCAATCACACATCAGAGCATATATTATAATATAATCAAATTATCAAATATCAAATTATATTGTGGTGGAACATGCATGGCTATAATCTCATCTGTGTGTTTTAAAATTCTGCTACAAGGTAAGAGATCTCCAGCTTTTTCAGAACAAAAGTGTCTAACTCAAATTCCAATGGGTATACTCGAAAGGTGATTAAGTCCATATCCAACCCATTGAACAGGAAAACAGTGCTATTCTTTGGGGGTAGGATTCCATTGTTAAGCACATTTTTTTAAAAAAACAACCCACTGCATCATTTGTCAGGTATCTGTGCAACAAATCTAAATCTCCCCACCCCTGTAATCAACTTTAAGTTTAAATGACACAGCTTAATGGTAAAACAAGATCCTTCAGCCATAGGCCAAGATGAGAAGGATTTTACATGGTAATCTTGCATGTAACAGACCACGTCACAAGGTGGTCAGAGTTCTGTTTAAGAAATTTATTTATTTTCACAAGCTTTGTTGTAACCACTATTAACTGCAAGACGTTAGCCTTTCACTGGAATCTCTGTGACTAACTGCATGGGAAAGTATGTAAAATAAAGCCAGATAGGGGGGGGGGGGACCTTTTACAGTTACAAATTCCTCAAGCATTTGAGTCAGCATTCGGTTACAGATTTGGAATTCGCAGCAGCAGCAACAACATCCAGTGCAAAAATTCAAGCAGAGAGAAACAAGAGAAAAGAGCTTTCCCTCGGGATAGCTGGTGTGATGCCCTCCAGATGTTGCTGGACTCCAACTCCCATCACCCCACCAGCCAGCATACTCAGAGGTAAGGGAAAATGGGAGTTGTAGTCCAGCCAGATCAGTTGGTTAGAGTGTGCTGCTGAAAACGCCAAGGTCACAGTTTTGGGCTAAACTAGATGCGCTATGGGGTCCCTTCCAACGCTACAATTCTAAGATTCTATCACCTGCAATCTAATCTACCATCTGTCTTCTTCTTCTTTGGCGATCACTCATAGCCGAGGAAGATTGTCTTCCATAAACACGGTCTTAACAATGAGTCCGTAAGTGACTGTGGAGGTCAATTCTGGATCCACACATCCTTCCACAGTGGGGACATTGGTTTCCGGGCAGGAGTTTATCACAGTGTGGATTTGCCAAGCGTGCCTTCCTCTTAGCGCGTTTCTCCCTTGAGACCTGAGTTCGAGTGTCTTCAAAGCCCATGACACCTTTGGTCAAGGCTGTTCTCCAGTTGGAGTGCTCGCAGGCCAGTGTTTCCCAGTTGTCAGTGTTTATACTACATTTTTTTAGATTTGCCTTGAGACAGTCTTTAAACATCTTTTGTTGACCACCAGCGTTACGCTTTCCATTTTTCAGTTCAGAATAGAGTAGTTGCTTTGGAAGGCGATCATCAGGCATCCGCACAACAGGACCAGTCCAACGAAGTTGATGTTGAATTAGGCTACCATCTGTAACCTAATACCAGCAGGGCGGCTCCAACACGAAAGCTGCTACTGCTCACACCTGGGAGCGTGGTCCAAAGGCCTACAATGCAGTAGCCTTGCTGAAGCTAAGCGAGTCGGAGTCTAGTTGGCAACTCTATGCGGGTGCGCCATCTAGGGGAGAATGGGGGTCCAGCCCCCCCCCAAAAAAATCAATGAGCGGCCTGGGCCCCCTCAAAGTTCCGTGGCGGCTGTGCACGCATGCCATGGAGTGTGCTTGCATCATGTCCACATGCCACTCGGTATCCACCAGACACATCAGCACACCCCATGGCATGCGCGAGTGACGTCAGCAGGCTCCACAGCATGCGCGTGTGATGTCAGCATGCCATGGGGCGTGCACGCATGGCGAGAACACGCCACGGGGCATGGCAACATCATGTACACATGCCACAGGGCATGCCAACATCGTGTACGCACGCCCCACGGCGTGCTGACAGCTATCGCGCATGACTGGCTGCAAGGAACATAGCTTGCCCCTGACACAGTCAACACCTCAATTTTCATACCTAGAGGATAAGAAGGTCACATCCCTCCGTTTCAAGAGCAAAAGAAAACACCATTTCCATCAGGACTGGCTCAGCTAGTGAAGAAGCCAACACAGCAATTTCAATTTAACTCATCCGCCTATGACCTCTTCCTCTCTGCTTGGTACTTGCCTTACATGCACCTCCTGTCCCTTTCTTGCTGAGAAGCCCTCAGGATAAACAGCTTTGGAAGCCAAGATTGCAGGAAGTGCAGCACTTTAAGGAGTGATGAATGGAGGGCACAGTGGGGTGCCAAGCATGTGCATCTGCCCACAGTGGTGCCAGAAAGCGATTAGACCACCATAGCTCAAATGCTGCTTTGTTACCTGGATGACAATAAACCGCTGAGATAGAATTGCTTAAAAATAGCCAGCCGCATTGCAGTGAACTAAATTACTTTTAATGGCCGGATTAAGTGAAGGCTTCAGTTTCATTTACCTGGCTGGCATTCTCTGAAATACAACGTCTCTATTGAACAATGAGATAAAGAAATTAAACCTGGTGCGTGTGTTTGGTGCACAATGTTACGTTTCAAGTGAAAACACCAGCTCAATACACCACCTTGCTTTCTGTGCAGGGAGGAATAAACATGCAAAGTACCGTATGTTATACAGTGGTACCTCGGGTTATGTACTTAATTCATTCCAGAGGTCCGTTCTTAACCTGAAACTGTTCTTAACCTGAAGCACCACTTTAGCTAATGGGGCCTCCCACTTCTGCCGTGCTGCTGGAGCACAATTTCTGTTCTCATCCTGAAGCAAAGTTCTTAACCTGAAGCACTATTTCTGGGTTAGCAGAGTCTGTAACCTGAAGCTATGTAACCTGAAGCATATGTAACCCGAGGTACCACTGTACTGCAAAATCTGCCTTGGATACCAAAATACCAGAAGGAAACAGGTGTAGACACACAAAAAGCAATTCTACATTTCAAGTTTGAACACTAGCATGACTTCCACGCCAATTTTCTAGGGGTGGGGGAAAGGATATATCTCCACAGAGCAAGAATAAATCATTATCTCTATTCTGCCTGTCTGGGGAAGAGTATCCTTTATCAAATTTTACAAGGGTTTGCATATATACACCAGGCTTTAGCCCCTACATTCTTCAGGCTTTAGCCCCTACATCTGCAATTTAAATATCTGAGTAGTTGGGGGGGGGGTTGAATCATGACTCACATGTAAGCACATACAGTATGCACAAAAACTAACATACCACAAAGCAAATGGGATGAATTTTGCATCCCGGAGCTAGTGGGCTTCATTGCCAATCCCATCAATATAGCAAATGACAATATTAGTAAATATATTAATCTGGCCACTGAATTCTGCACAAGCTGTAGGTTCCAAACCGTCTTCAGGGGCAGCACACTTCAGTAATCTAACCTAGAAACAACTGAAGCAAGGTTATTCCTGTCCAGATAGTGTTGCAAACTGAGCCAACAGCCAAAGTCGATAGAAGGCTACTTATGTATCCAGTGAGAGTGACAGAAGAGAATCCAAAAGTTGATAAGCCATGAGCAAAACATCACTTTCCATCATGCCTTGTTTGCAACTCCCAGTATGCAGTATGCAGTTTGCAATTCCCAGTATGGGCATAACAGTGAACCAGGAGTCATGGTTCGCTGCTAGGTAAAGGTAAAGGATCCCGGACAGTTAAGTCCAGTCGCAAACGACTCTGGGGTTGCAGCACTCATCTCGCTTTACTGGCTGAGGTAGCAGACCTTTGTCCACGGACAGTTTTTCCATGGCCAGCATGACTAAGCCGCATCTGGCGAAACCAGAGCAGCACATGGAAACGCCGTTTACCTTCCCACCGGAGCAGTACCTATTTATCTACTTGCACTTTGACATGCTTTCAAACTGCTAGGTTGGCAGGAGCTGGGACCAAGCAACGGGAGCTCACGTCACGGGGATTCGAACCGCCAACCTTCCGATCAGCAAGCCCTAGGCTCAATGGTTTAGACCACAGCTAGTGAGAACTAAATCTGTGGACACCTGTGTGTTAGTAGTAAGCCATAATCCATGGCTTACTGTGATGCATGAACCCAGCCAAAGTGTACGATAATTTATTTCACATATGCAGGTTTTAGACCGTTTCTATTACAACCCACATAGGTGAAAAATTTCCCCTGTGGAATTTAGAATAGGCTTTCAGATGGTTAATCTTTTCTAGCTCTAACTTGCAGTTCGTTTATATAATGTGTATAATGACAGCAATACGGTCTCACAGCGCTGGAGAGAGGTTTGTTTGTTTTTACTGTGCTATATAGCTTATTTGGAAGCAGGCCCCAGGATTTCAATTTGTTCTCGACTTTCTCTTTGGCGTAAGAGAAAGCTGTGTCCTGTCCATAGTACAAGCAGCAGCTGTCTGCTCCCAAACCCAGGGAGCCAGTAACAGAAAGATAACACACACTTATATTGAAGACTAACCTGCAATCCTAGGTGTTGCTTGGACTCCACCACCATCATCCCTAAACATTGGCCATACTGGCTGAGGCTGATGTGAGTTGAGTCCAACAACATCTGGAACTCCAGAAGACAGTTCTTCCTGTTGAAAACTATCTATACTGCTCTGGTTTGTCTCATCTCAAAGCAGATATTGTCAAACTGGAAAAGGTACAGAAAACAGAAATTAAGATGATCAAAGCCCAGTGCCATTCCTATCTGTAAAAAGCACATGTTTTTTCTCTGAAATGATACACGGTGGATATTGATAAAAAGCATGAATGAAATTCTGAGGAAACCCTTTCTTTTTTAAACCCTCCTACTTTTCCATCATGACTTGGAGTCACCCAGTGAAATAAGAGATTCGCAATGAAGAAAAAAAGATATATTCAGACAGTGCATCATTAGCTTGAAGAATTACCTATCATGGGATTGGGGCTGGTTCCAGGTTTGAGGACGCCCTGAGCAAAGGGTCCTTTGCTGGGGGTGGTGCTCCATTGGTGGATCCTGGTGATGGCAGAAACCAAGAGAACTCTGAGCATTGCTTTGAGCAGCACCAGGCAGCTGGGTCTAGCAGCCGCTTGAGTTTCCCACAATGCCTCAGGGTGATGTTATGGAAGGACATGGTAGGAAATAAAAATGGCAGCTAGAGCCTGCTGTCTGGTACCGCTCGGAGCTCTGGGACATTAAAAACAAATATTTGAAGTGTCAGTGAGGCACCGTTTTGATTTTTTTTAAATGAAATAGTGGCATATCAATATCATTTTAAATAAACAGATGGAACAGAAGCTTCACCACTGAGGAACAGCCCTTCCCCTAATAGGAGAACTAAACCTCATACCTCTTTGTGACTTTCCTAGGTTGGGTTTAGCCACTATGAGAAAGAGGATGCCAGACCAGATAGGCTTTGGTCTGATCCAGAAGAGTTTGTCTTATGTTCTATGCATGGGGGTGCATTAACACCTGGTTTGAATAACTGCAGACCCCTTCAGAATGGTATGAGGTTTGGGCTCTATAGTTAGAACAATGGCAGATACACACATCCAAAACACACCAAAAGCACATAACTTCCCTCAAAGAATCCCGGGGGCCTTTAGTTTCTTCCTCGCAGAACTAAAATTCTAAGCATCCTTAACATTCTACAGTTCCCTAGATTTTGGGGAGAGGTCGTATGCTTTAAAGGTGTGCTGGGTGTGTTTTTAATGTGTGGGGTACACCTGCCCTTAATACCGAGAAAGGTTATTTTAAGAATGTCATAAATTGTACATCCAGAATGATCTATCCATTTGACTGGCCCTAGAAGTGACGCCTGGAGAAATACGAAAAATCTAACAGAATCTAGTTGGGTTGTTGTTTACAATCTAAAGGTAATGCCATGAACGGGAACAATAATCATATTTATAACAGTTTTTTACTGCCATTCTAGTTTTTTCACATGAGTGTACATCCAGGGTCAGCGTGAACCAACAAGTCATTTTTAGCTTTGCATTTTCTGCACTAAGAAATGTGTATTGTGTGTTAGAGACAACTCAGCATTTGAAAACGTAATTTCTATTCCCCTGTCCCCAGTCCAAATTAAAATAAGCTCTTTCAATTTGCTTCTCAATATTATTCGAGAAACTGCCCCCGTCAGTAAACACACCGCTGGAAAGCTGACAGGCAGGAAAAGTGCAAAAGCACTTTCAAATCAAAGAGAACGATGGCAATTCATTTTAGGGCCTGGTTCCAGACTGAATGCATTTATTGATACCACAATGTGCCACAGTTCCAAGGCCAGCGTTTTAAGAAATAAGAGTCCCATCTATTGGAATGAGATACAGGCAAGCATTGTGAACGCTTGTCCCTGACTTCATTCAAACGGCTCCAGGTGAATTTAGAGCCATCCAAACCAGAGAGCTACTTTTCTACAGAGCCTCCCCCCACCCACCCCCAATAAACGTGGAAAGAGTGTTTGCACGCACCCTGCTCCAAAGTAGAAAGAAGTATTTTTTTAAAAAAATCATCACTTGAAATATTTACCTCCTTCTCCCATTATGGCCTTGTATGCCAACACTTCCTTTTAGAAGGCCACATCCAGCTCTTTAACCATTTAAAACACGAGCGGTATGAAATGAATTTGCTCTCCCCAGCCTCACTGGAAGTTGTTAAGGCTGCTTGAATTATTCCCATCCGGCGCAACCGGACCTATCGTATTTCATATTGAGAGCATCTGCTGTCAAGATGATGGGCTCTCCACTCGTTCCTGAGAAATTGCAGAGAACGAAGGCAACCAAACAAAGCATAAGCACTGCTCCGAGGAGTGCGAGAGACAGGTGCCTACATGCTCCATTAGCCGCCAAGTCCAAATTGTCATTGCGAACAAAAACACTGGACCATGTGTGGCAGCAGCTCATTAGCTTGACATTTGGAATCCATCTCTACAAGCTCACTAAGGCCAACTCCCATTGCCAAGCTACTCTTCTGTGTCTGTTTTCAAGAGAGATTCGTGACTCTTTCTCTCAGTTATTGGGGATCACCACGATTACAGAATAACTACAAAGCTGGGTTTCAAGTCTCAGCAGAATTTATTCCAGGGGTTGTCCATGGGCACCAGTGTTCGTACTTAAAATGGTGCCTGAGAAAGGTCTCGGTAAATACCCACTCAAACATCCACAATGGGAGACAGTTTGCTCTTCTGGCTCAGTTGCTGTTTGAACTTCTACACAACACCCTTAAACATGCTCATATTTCATTGGTAGCGCAGCACTTTGCAAGTGTTGGCATTCAGCTGGTCGCTGGTCGCAGGTGCCCATGGTCAACTGGTTATTGCCTCTTGAAAAGTGCTGGCCTTTGAAAGCCCCAGTGATCACTGATCATCAATACTAGCAAACTGCTGTGCCCACAATACTCTAATTTCAACCACACGAGCAAAGGAAAACAGGTTGCCTCATTGTGAGCAGTCTCTCTTAACCACCTCTCAAAGTTGGCCAATGGGGTGAAGGCGAAAAGGATCTGGCCTAGCAGTTAGATTCAGTTCCTTGCCACTCGTGTAGAAGCAGGAAGTTACTGCCTGGAGCAAATCTTAAGTTTTAAAGCAGACATTGTGTGAGATACAGTGGTACCTCGGGTTAAGAACTTAATTCGTTCTGGAGGTCTGTTCTTAACCTGAAACTGTTGTTAACCTGAAGCACCAGTTTAGCTAATGGGGCCTCCTGCTGCCACCGTGCTGCTCGAGCACGATTTCTGTTCTCATCCTGAAGCAAAGTTCTTAACCCGAGGTAATATTTCTGGGTTAGCAGAGTCTGTTACCTGAAGCGTATGTAACCTGAAGTGTATGTAATCCAAGGTACCACTGTATAGCAATGGTTGGGTCACGATGACTTCATTGACATTAATGGTTGGCATGGGTTTTGGCTTAACACAACCATAAACAATTCATGAGCCCATTACCAAATTAAATTGTAAATGTCATCTCAGAATGCAGGTTGAACATCTTCCAGGAGTACCTGCACTTAACTGCAGAAATCAGTTTCAAAGAGCATGTGAGCTGTTACCCAGGTGAGGTCCCAACATCTATAAAATGTGAAAGGACTAAGAAACAGGATCTTTGTAACTATTTGCGCCACCCTCCCACTTTTTAAAAAATAAAATCTGAAGAGCTACTGGTAGAGAAAATAAGTGAAGATTATCACTCCCCCCCAAAAAAAAAAAGAAGCCCAGAAAAGCAGGTGTTACTTTGTAAACAATGGAAAACTAATAAAGGGCTATAAGGCACTAACTACCATAAGAATCATGGCTTCTTCTGCTGTTGTTTCTAAAATATTACTTCTAAATATTATGTAGTAATTTGCAGTTTCCAGGAATAGCCCGCGCTTGTTCCACTGTACCACATCCAGGATGGAGCAAAATTACTTTAAATACCAAGTACAAACCAAGTGACCTCAGTCATACTGGAGGCTTAACAACTCTAGTGCTATCCCTGAACCACAGCAAGAGAAGCAGCTTTTCTGCAACAAAAAATAAATCACTGAAGCTGGATTTTAAATGTCAACTCCATGGCTGCAAAAGAGAACATATTTGCTAGGGAGCAATTCACATGTAGAGAGAGAGGGAGCATTGCCAAGGGTAGACTTTGGTTATCCAGGACAGACTGATATGTCAACGTCAATTCTATATATAAGACGCACAAATGTACCTCTTCAACTGTTTCATCTACAAGCCCTTGGCAAGAGGCATTAGAATCCAGGACTGACAATGTTCTCTTCATGCAGTAATTTGGAATTGCACTAGCTGACCCCCTAAAGCTTTCAGATTAACGGGTGAGGCTCACGGAAATGTAAATGAATGAAAACTCTCAGACTCCCAGAAACTGACAAGTGGAAAAAGTTGCTGGCTGTAAGTTATCAATTCATCATCTGTTGCTCCGTGAATCTCTCTCTATCTCTCTCTCTAGACCCCCTATATTTGATTCACTAACCTAGAGGGCTGAACTGAAGCCCACATGAAGATGGGAAAGATACAGTTCTCACTATAAGTGCTCTGTCGTTGTGCTTGACATCTGCAGAAAGTATGAAACTTTCCACACTTTTGCCAGTTGTCTCCTTTAAAATATAGAAATGCCATAACTCAAACCATGACTCTTGGCCCCAATCTGTTCCTTAATTGTTAAGTGTGAGATCCTCGCCCTGGTTGCTCAGTGTTGACAACCACTACTTCACATGTTCCAGATCTGAATATAGAAAATGGGTTTCAGGGACATGCCCTAGCTAAAATTAAGCCCCGAATTTTGCAGACTGAAGTTGACCCGGCACAAATAGTTTTTTGCTGGCTCCACCGCGCATATCATCTGAAGTGGGGTGCTATTTAGAAATGGTTTGCTGTGGCACCAGGACCTCTCTTAACATCCACCTGCCACAAAACTCCGTCACCACCATTAAGATTGTCATGTGAAGTTGAACTAATGCCTCTCTGAATGGAATCCAACCCCCTCCCTCCCCAGCCAGCATGGCCAATGATCAGAAACGATGGGCGCTGTAGTCAAGTTACATCTGGAGGGCTGCAAGGCCCTGGCCTAAAACAATCAGTCTCAAGTCCAGTTTTCATTGAGATGGTTTGTTCTGCAGATGATGGAGTGTCATACAAGAAAAACACTTCCTTCACATAGAAAGCTAGATCTCAGATGGGGGGTTCTAGTCTATTCCTTCTCACTCAAGTGCTACTTTTTTAGGTGTATGATTTCTTTTTTCATGAGAGAATACTCCTCCTTGCGCAAGCCCCCATCTGCAACCTGAAGAGCCACAACTGAAATACAGGTCTACCACTTTAAGAGAAAACCAGGACTATAATTGGTCCTTATGGCAATGCTGCTCAGAAAGAAATATTTCCCTGTCATCTTTGCACATTAAGGTAACAATATCCTGCCAAGATGCCATGAACTTCAACCCCAGATGCTCTGAGAGATGATGAGATGACGACTGTTGTGTCAAGAGCTGCTAGTCTGGACTCACACTTGCGTGTTTGATGACTAGCGTAAAAGGCTGCCTTGTATGTGTGAACATCCTATCATGGATCACTGTGCTTTCAAAGCACCCCTCAACACTTAATACCAGGATGGGGCTCTAGCTGGGGGAGACAGCTCCAACCATGTCCATCCCTCTACAGGCCACTTTGACAAGTGGAAGGGGCCACTCGCCTCTTCGTCCAGAGCTTTAAAGGACATACCAATCTTGGACTCCCAGTTGCTGCTATTGTATTTATTAAGCCTCTTTTCTTATGAAGTAACCAGGAGCAACTTGCATTAATACCAATTATAAACAACAACAAAAACTTAAAAGCACGGCAACACAAATAAAAGGCTAAAAGCACAGCTAAACCAAAAGGTTCCACCCCACTAAGAAAGCCCACAACACCCTTCAAATTAAGAGCCAAAAGCCTAGATGGGGGGGGGTCTTTGCCTGGTACCTAAAACTGCATAAAGATGGTGCCTCACTGTTATGGTCCAAAGGAAAGCAGAGCAAGGTATTTGGTACCAAGATCACCACCACCACCATATCCGATGTCCCTTCAAAGAACTTGCAGGAAATGAAACACCTCCATTTCTCTGGCCAAACTACCACATTGCCCAAGCATCCTTACAACTAGAAACTTTGGGAAACCACTTTCTGCCATCTTTCTTAAAAGTACAACGTACATCAGGGGTCCACATGGGGCCCTGCCACAGATCTCTTTGTCTGTGGTCAAAATCCAGCAGTCAGGTCCAATCCTCACTCAAGGGTGAACTCACATCAAGCATGTTTCATTGTCCTTGTCATCTTCTGCTTGGTAACACACACACACAGAAAGAGAGAGAGAGAGAGAGAGAGAGAGAGAGAGAGAGAGAGAGAGAGAGAGAGAGAGAGAGATTGCACACAAGCACACACGTTAGTGCTGCAGTTAGGCCATTTTAATGAAGGGTAGTCAACGTGGTGTCATCCACATGTTGTTAGACTACAACTCCCATCATCCATAACCATAGGCCATGCTGGCTGAGGCTGATGGGAGTTGGAGCCTAACAATACTACACTGGCTTTCTCTATTTTAGACTCTGAGCTTAATGGTCTTATTGGGGAGAGGGGCTCTTTAGATAGCAGTTGCACCTTACACCTCTCACTTCAAAATGTAGAAAGCTAGCCCTGTTGCATCTGCAGTCTGCTCATTTTGCTGAGAGAGACCCTGGACTTCTACCCAAAAGTCTCACCTGATGGCATCACACAGCTCCTAATAAGATTCTAGCCCCACCAGTGGCCATTCCCAGCAGACCATTTGAGAATCAATGCTTCTTTGTGTGGTGGGGGGGGGAGTGGCCCTCTTCCTTACCCCAAACTAGGGGAAAAAAGATTTTTAAAATGTATACAAACATACGAAATTGCTCCCCCATCCACAAACACAACCCTGCTGTTGTAGGATCCCGGAGAGGATGCTAGGAAAAAGGAATCAAATTTCTCCCATAACTAATTGTCATAACTAATAACTCAGCTCAGCAGTGCACTCTCTCCCCATCACATGAGTGGGAGGAGGGAAGAAGGCAGACTTTGGGGAGTTCCACTTTAACCCTCCCTCCCATTTCCATGATAGACAATTGCTGGCATTTTAAAATTTCATCCAATCAATACCACTTAAGCCAACCCAAATTTAATTTCAGCGAGGGCTCCCATCGTCAAGATCTGGCCCTGAAACGTGTGATTTAGTAAGAGCAAGGAGCAAGGCATGCTTAGCTTGGAGGAGAGTTTCTGTGTGAGGTGGAGAAACAGCACCATACTTTTCGGTTACTTGAAGGGCTGTCACACAGAAGAGAGCAAAGAGTCGCTCTCTGCTGCCCTTGAGGGCAAGACTAGAGCTAATGGGTTTCAGCTGTGGGAGGAGGCAGATTCTGGACATTAAGAGAAAATCCTTAATTCTTGAATTGCAAGGGTCAAGAATGGAACAGGCTTGCCCTCACTGGGCAACCATCTCATGGGGATGCCCAAGCACTGGATTGTCTGCATGGTCCAGGGGGGTTGACTAGGTGGCCTTCAAGGATGCCCTCCAATCCACAATTCTAAGCTTCTGAGCACATGCAGAGTACCGCTTACTTATCACGAAGCAGGCTTTCAGCATACACAATTCTAGAGGGCATGGGGCAGAAGGGGTAAGTCCATCAGAGAGCTAAACGGTAAGAGCTGTTTGACAGTGGAGCAGGTCTCCCTTGGGAGGTGGTGGCCTTGGAAGGTTTTAAGCAGAGGATGGATGGTCAACTGTCAAGAATACTTCAGCTGAGATTCCTGCCTTGCAGGGGGTTGGACCAGATGACCTTTGGGTCCATTCCAACTCTATGGCACTTTTAGAGAAAGAAAAAAGTGCCTATTTCATAGAATCACAGAGAAAGAAATAGTGATGTATGGAAGTGAGAGCTGGACCATAAAGAAGGCTGATCGCCGAATAATTGATGCTTTTGAATTATGGTGCTGGAGGAGACTCTTGAGAGTCCCATGGACTTCAAGAAGATCAAACGTATCCATTCTGAAGGAAATCAGCCCTGAGTGCTCACTGGAAGGACAGATCCTGAAGCTGAGGCTCCAATACTTTGGCCACCTCATGAGAAGAGAAGACTCCCTGGAAAAGACCCTGATGTTGGGAAAGATGGAGGGCACAAGGAGAAGGGGACAGCAGAGGACGAGATGGTTGGACAGTGTTCAGGAAGCTACCAGCATGAGTTTGACCAAACTGTGGGAGGCAGTGGAGGACAGGAGTGCCTGGCGTGCTCTGGTCCATGGGGTCACGAAGAGTCGGACACGACTAAACAACAACAACAGAGAAAGAAAGGGGGAGAAGAGTCTTCAGGAGGTTGAGTGGGTCTTGGAAGATCGGAAATCAACTTTGGCTCAGTTGGCAGAGCATGAGACTCTTGATCTCTGGGATTGCAGGTTCAATCCCCACGTTGGACAAAAAAGTATTGCAGAGAGTTGGACTGGATGACCCTTGCGGTCCCTATGATTCTGGAAGGGGTCAGGAGAGGCATAGCTGGGCCAGAGGAGGGGTCCCCATCAGTGGCGTAGCGTGGGGGTGCAGGGGGGGCCGGCCGCACCGGGCGCAACATCTGGGGGTTAGGGTTAGGGGGCGCAAATCCACGGGTTAGGGGGCGCAAATTACTTGCCTTGCCCCGGGTGCTGACAACCCACGCTACGCCACTGGTCCCCACCCCTCTCCCCTTACTCACCATCGCGTATTGTCATAGTAATGCTCCAGCACGGAGTAGCCGAAGAAAGAGTTGTTGGGTCCTTGGAAAATCACCGGGTGGTCCAGGTCGAGGTTATAGGAGTAGACCAGCGCCACGCACAGCGTCGCCACCAGCACTTGACACGCGCCCCGCTTGCGCGCCCCGCGGGACGCAGCAGCCATTCTTCGGCGGAGAATGCGCGCCTCTTGCAAGCCAGGATCCGGCCGCCCAGCTCCGTCGGGCGCCGCCTGCTCTCGCTGAAGAAGAAGAAGAAGAGGACCGGCAGCAACAGCAGCAGGAGGAGCCCCGCGACCCGGGCCCGAGAGAGGAAGGGCGGAGCAGCCAGCAGCGCTCGGCTTGGCGCATCCACGCAGCCCCTGCAAGCCAAGACCATCCAGAGGCGAGACCCCGGGCGGCAGGCAGCTCCCCGCGGGAGTTTGCAAGGGCGGCGGCGGGGGCAGGACGCTGGAGCGCGCGGGCTCTTCTGGCCGCGTCCCGGAGCAAGCGAGGGGCTTTTGAGCGCCGCCGCCGCCGGGCGCCAATCGCAGGCGCGCGCGAGCGAGCGGCTGAGCCAGCCGTCTCCCCGCCGGAGGCACAGCGCCCTCTGGCGACGCCTCTCGCGCTCTTGCGCGCCCGAGGAGAAATAAGGGAAAATAAGGGGAAAAATAAGAAAGTTAGCTTCGGGAGAGAGATTGCGGGGCCGGGGCATAGGAGCCAACAACCAAATAAATGAATAAAAATACGTCAGTGCTGTTTTTCGGGGGGGGGGACGCAGACCCCTGAATATTTTGTGAATCTTTGTACTTTTGTCCATTTACTGTATTCATTTCTCCCGGTTGGAACTTTAAAATGGTGATTTTCTTGAGTCAAAATGAGAGTACCCCTAAAGATTTTTTTAAAGAAAAAAAGCACTGAAAATAGTTAACTAATTGAGGTTCTGTCTTATACACCACCCAACATAAAACCTGCCCCCTAACATAAATCCTGATATTTGAGGGGGCCACCCCCCAACTTGATGGGCATATATATATATATATATATATATATATATATATATATATATATATATATATATATATATATATATATTTGCTTTCGTAGATTTTCACGGGTACAGGAATGCAGGTTTTGGTGTCTTCGGGTGTCTTCCCGTGTAAGAGTTGGGGTGTCTAGGCGACGTTTCGACGAGGTCTCACTCGTCATCTTCAGGCTGGTGCTTTCGGCTTCTTGTTACTTCTTGTTAAAGCACCAGCCTGAAGATGACGAGTGAGACCTCGTCGAAACGTCGCCTAGACACCCCAACTCTTACACGGGAAGACACCCGAAGACACCAAAACCTACATATATATATATATATATGTAGGTTTTGGTGTCTTCGGGTGTCTTCCCGTGTAAGAGTTGGGGTGTCTAGGCGACGTTTCGACGAGGTCTCACTCGTCATCTTCAGGCTGGTGCTTTCGGCTTCTTGTTACTAGAACAGAGCTCTGTTCTAGTAACAAGAAGCCGAAAGCACCAGCCTGAAGATGACGAGTGAGACCTCGTCGAAACGTCGCCTAGACACCCCAACTCTTACACGGGAAGACACCCGAAGACACCAAAACCTACATTCCTGTACCCGTGAAAATCTACGAAAGCATATATATATATATATATATATATATTCCAATTTACATTTTAAATTATTCATTTAAACAACCTTAAATCATTGACCTCCCTTCTTCTCTTTCCATGGTTTGATTGGCATACCATACATTCCTGCATATTTTACATAAACCATTCAGTATTCCATTGTTACCTCCATCAGAGCTTATTTGCACTGTTGAATTTATCTTAATGCTACCAGCATTTGCAAATGCATATAATTTTCACCCATTTATCCAATAAACATTTTCCAATTTTCTTCAAACGCGTGCCTATTTTTCTAGAAATGAGGTGCCAGAACTCACCATGAGCACCTCTCACCTGACAGTTGCCAGAACTGAGTTCTAGAGAATTCCCGCTGGGGAAAAAGGCCCTGGTTATTGCTATTAAAATGGTGTGTGTCATGTGATCGATTATGTGGAGCGGGGCTTATTTGCCCTCCCTCACCCCCCCAAAAAATAATATTTTGTTCAAGTTGGCATGGTCCAGGGCATCGTTGGTTTCCTCTCTCACGCCACCAGCGAAAACAAATAAGTGAATAGGAAAAAGAAGCTACCTCCATCCTTCGTGAATTTAAAAAGACGTTTAAATTGGTGATTCCAAAAAGCCTCTTTTTTTGCTAGGGATAATTAGGATGGAAGTTTCAAAGAAGCCAACTAATCTTTTTATGTACTCAACAACCGCAGCCAGAATATTATATGCGCAGAAATGGAAAGATGGAAGAGACTCCAGCAGAAGAATTAAAAAGGACGGATTGTGCTGAAATGGCAAAATTGACAGTAAAACTAAGAGATCAGAATGATGAACTGTTTATGGAAGATTGGAGGCCTTTGGGGGACTATCTATCAAGATATTTTAGCGATAGGAAACTGTGCGCAGGATTTGAGACATGAGCGACAGGAAAAAATATATAAATGATGTTATGATGGAGTTAGGGGGTTGTAAAAAGTATAATGCAGCAATTTTGGTTAAGAATGAAAACATCAGCGTGGGAGGGGTAGCAAGTCAAAAAGAAAAATATATATTGGATGTGAAGTAAATGTGTTAATTTTGGGGGAAATCTAATGAAAAATAATATGAAAAAATAACCTACCCACATGATGCTGACACAAAAACCTTTCACAAATGCTATGTAAAAGAATGAAAGTTCAATATTTCCCACTTCTCTTTCCCCGCCTCACGCTTTCTCTCTGCTCAAAGCTGCAATCTAGTTGAAAAAGCACAATCCTGGATTCTCCAACCCCTCATTTAGATTTGTTCTGATTTAAACAAGAGGCAGACCATTGGGGTCTCATCACGGATATGCATTTACCATGGGCATTGGCATCTAAAAATATTTAAACTGCTTGCCAATTACAAAGAATAGTCAAATTAAAGATTTTCGCATTTTTTGCAATGTCCTAAAGTAAACGATATTGTGACTGCCACATATATTATATCACCAGAATTTCCACAAGTTCGGTGACTGAGCTATCCCCTCTGTGTGAATTAATCTCAACAGAAGGAAAGTCGATATGAAATGATTAGGCAGATTCCACAGATGACAATGCAATCCATTAATAAGCCCAGTGCCAAAGACGTTGCATCTGGAAATACCAAAGCTCTGAGGCTTTCCAGCTAAATCCCCAAGCACTGACCAACACTGGAAAAGCTTTCCAATCAAATTAAAGAAGATGGAAACTGATGCTCACATGGTGTGGATAGGAGTGTAGACATGGGGAGTCATCTCCACAAGAATGAGAGGTTGGCAGCTCTGGGAGGCTGGCTGGCTCTGGGCCATTGAGAGAAATCATCTAAAAAGAAATAATTGTATCTAGCACACATTTCCAGGAAATTAGCAAAAATAACAACAACCAAAACAACATCAATTCCCCGGCTACCTTCTGCAAGAACTTTACCTTTACAAGACTTAAATCACCAATGTTTTGTTTAGGTAAAGCTAAAGGGACCACTGACCATTAGGTCCAGTCAATGACCGACTCTAGGGTTGCGGCGCTCATCTCGCTTTATTGGCCGAGGGAGCCGGCATACAGCTTCCGGGTCATGTGGCCAGCATGACTAAGCCACTTCTGGCGAACCAGAGCAGCGCACGGAAATGCCATTTACCTTCCCGCCAGAGTGGTACCTATTTATCTACTTGCACTTTGACGTGCTTTCGAACTGCTAGGTTGGCAGGAGCAGGGACCAAGCAACAGGAGCTCACCCCATTGTGGGGATTCGAACCACCGACCTTCTGATCGGCAAGTCCTAGGTTCAGTGGTTTAACCCACAGCGCCACCCACATCCCATATGTTTTGTTTACAGCTGCACAATTCAGGTTTCAGTATTGGGATTAAACACACACATACACACACACAAGTCCTAAACAGGGTATCATTTTTTTAAAGGACAATTCAAGCAGTAAGGACCATTTCAATGAGGATTTTGGTTCTCTGATTTGCATTCACAAAGTTTTATTAGCTTTAAAACATAACCGTATTTCACATGACTGCCCATGAAAAATAGCACTTAAAACTGCATATTGTACAGTAGTTCACCTTATCCATTTCCTATGAAGTGGAAGGTATTACACAGACTTCTTCCTCTTAAACACTGCACAACCTGCAGGATCAAGTTTGATGTGCCGCGGAATTCATTTTGTAATTGTTCAAAAAGTCCAATTAAATGTCAAATTAAAGCGGCAGTGTCATTCCATTTCATTTGTCTGCAAACCCTGCTCTTGACCAAGTAGAATAAATAAAATAAAATAAAATCATAGATAGTTGGTAGTGCGGTTTTCGGATATCACATATTTGATGGCCCACCTTTATGGCAATATTGTAACCAGTGAGGTTAATCCGAGGCACAATTATTGCTAATTGAAATCTTTGTGTGCCTCCGCGAGAGGTCCAGAGGGCAGCGAGATGAGAAAGGGCCTTTTCTGTGGTGGCTTCCCCACATGTAGAATGCTCTCCCCAGGAAAGCTCGCCTGGCACCTTCATTACATGTCTTTAGGCGCCCGGCAAAATGATTCGTCTTCTCCAAGGCCTTTGGCCAAATACTCAATCTGTGGCCTTTTAAACTGGGGGCAAGAGGGAGGTATTGGTTGGTTTGTTACTATGTTCTGTATTTTTGTGTTTTTCACATTGTGATCCACACTGTGCTCCTCAGATGAATGGCACTATAGAAATGTAATAAATAATAATTTGTGCTTCTTGGGTGGTTTCACTGGGGACACATAGTTTCAAATTAATTTAAGTTCCAAAGGATTTCTCTCCTCCACCACCTTCAAGTTCAAAGCCCAGTCAAAGACGGCCTTTTAAACCAGAACAGGAGGTAATAATCATTTAAGTATCCCCCATCTTCCTCTAAGCTTCTCGATCATATGTAATGCTTCAGCAGCATTTTTCTCAGTTCCATCACAAAAATCAATCACACCTCAAGCGTTCAAGATTCTTTTCTAAAGTACCCTACTTAAGGATTTTCAGCTGTGTTGAAGAATTGCTACTCTTCAAAAAAAAAAAAAAAACCCCTCTCTTTAGTAAGGCGATTAGGGAATGCAGATATCCCTGTTCGTGGAATGGGGGGGAATTTACCCCATGATTTATTGCCCCTCTGGACTGAAAGGCAAATGTTGTGTGTGTGTATATTGTGTATACTCATTAAAATCTTCAACCCACTCAGAAGCGCAGGCGGTGTCTACCTTTTTGGGTAGATGGGTGTCAGAAACCTGGGCAGGCAACACAGTATTGCAACTGTACAACAAGATGCTCTGTTTACCTTATCACCACACAGCTACTACAGCTAGGAAGAAGACGGGACTTTTCCTTTCCTTAGCAGAAATTACACAAGCCTCGGGCTCAGCCTCATTTAGCTGTTGCTGTTAGGAAGGCGATGGACCCTCGCTTTCCCCCAGTTGCGCTTTGAGGCCCCCAAGCCCTTCCCCTGTAAATAACTTCACACTGACACGTAATTTTAGTTTCATTTATTGGGTAAAATTTAGGCCACAACTTTATTGATTGCAGCACAGTGAGCAGTATAGTGGTACCTCTGGTTGTGAAAGGGATCCGTTCTGGAGCCCTGTTTGAAACATGAGCAGAATGCAACCTGCATCTGCGCGTGTGCGGGTCACGATTTGCCACTTCTGCGCATACACGTGATGTCAGTGCCAATCTGAATTTACAGAGATCATGAGTGATCATAGGACATGCATGCATTTTTCTAGAGTGCTTGCTGCCATCCATTTGTATCCAAGAAAATGAGCAAAATTCCATTTAGAATTAAATGTTTTTCCTATCAGATGTACTTGACATATTTATGTTGAAAGGTACATCCCACCATTCGGTCCCCGGCAAATTCTGCCAAGGAAGGCCAGTGTTAATTAAATAGGCAAAGCCATCTCGTAAAAGCAGCATGACATATTTAATAAATAACGAAGTGAAAAATGGAAGCACTTAACGTCATCTGGCTCACGTTGCAAAGGCTTTCTTAAATTAAAAAGTCTTTCCTGAAGCCAGTTGGTTAGATCATGGGTCTGATAACACCAAGGTTGCAGGTTCAGTCCCTGTATATCCCATAGCTGCATATTCCTGCATTGCAGGGGCAAACCAGCCCTCCAGATGTTTTGGACTACAATTCCCATCACCTCTAGCTAATAGGACCAGTGGTCAGGGATGATGGGAATTGTAGTCCAAAACATTTGGAGGGCCGACGTTTGCCTATGCCTGGACTAGATGATGCTCAGAGTCCCTTCCAACTGTATCATTCTATCATTCTAAAGGCAGAGAGAGAGAGAGAGAGAGAAGGCAACAGGTGAATCTCCCTAGGGTAGGCATTCAATATATTTTTTTGCTCGCTCATAACACTTGAACTTAAATGAAGCTGAATGTTGGAAGTGTTGGGTCAGCTAAAAGAAAGTACTTCTTCATGCAGTTAGTAGTATTTGTTTTATTGTGAAATCTTTAAGATAATATTTAAGTTTTCTGTTATGTTGCTTTGACTGTATAATTTATATTGACTTTCTTCAGATTGTTTTATTTATATTTTATTGATTTAATATGCCGTAAACCGCTTTGAGGTTTTTCTTAAAAATATAAAGCGGTTGTGGTATTTGCCCTCCTAGGTGTGTGACATCATACCGGGTTCATAAGGGTTAACTAATTGTAAAATGACTAACCAATGGGAACCCAAGGGGAGGAGTTAGAGTTATTAAGAAGTCAGTCTGGAGTTAGAGAAGAGACAGAGAGGATAAGTCTGTGGGTTGGGCTAGTCTGATGTGAGAGAGTGAGAGAATATGTTAAGAGGAGTCAGTCAAACAGTTGAGATAATCAGTCAGAAGGTATTAGGAAGGTATTGGGGGAACATTTCAGGGAAACACCTGCTGACACGTGTATTTGCTAATGCTGGAAATGTGCTTAGATGGAAATACGTTAAGTTCAGGGTGGTTTCACTACTGTTTCCAATTGTTGACTTCTGCAAATAAAAGGAGCCTCAGCAGAGCTAGTCGGCAGCTTGCTTGGAGCATGCTTGCCAGCGTGCTTCTGCACAGCTCACCTGAATTCAACCTCCCGTCTTCTCCTTTCTTCCTACAGCCAGATGGATTCCGAGTGCCTGATGCATAACCCTGTGTGTGAGGTTGATTACCAAATTGCACAAGACCATGGGTAGGCAACCTAAGGCCCAGGAGCTAGATGTGGCCCAATTGCCTTCTCAATCCAGCCTGCGGACGGTCCGGGAATCAGTGTGTTTTTACATGAGTAGAACATACCCTTTAATTTAAAATGCATCTCTGGGTTATTTGTGGGGCATAGGAATTCATTCATTTTTTATTTTATTTTTTTCAAAATATAGTCCAGCCCCCCACAAGGTCTGAGGGACAGTGGACCGGCCCCGTGCTGAAAAGGTTTGCTGACCCTTGCATAAGACTCACCAAGCAGATGAAAAGCTGTTGGAGAGGTGGAGAGATTTTATACTTGGCTGCTCCGATTTCTGCCTACAAACCCTCCATGTGCCATCCAGGAACATGTACATTGACATGAGAATTACTCCTCACTAGAGTACAAGTGCAAGTTGTTTCATTACAGTCAATAACCAATACAGTGGTTCGTTCCGGAGGTCTGTTCTTAACCTGAAACTGATCTTAACCTGAAGCACCACTTTAGCTAATGGGGCCTCCTTCTGCCGCCACGCCGCCGGAGCATGATTTCTGTTCTCATCCTGAAGCAAAGTTCTTAACCTGAAGCACTATTTCTGGGTTAGTGGAGACTGTAACCTGAAGCGTATGTAACCCTAGGTACCACTGTATAAGGAGAAAAAGCACCAATTACAAAATTTTAAAAGTCAAGACGCGATAAAATGATGTAAGGATGTAAGGAGCATAAGAAGGCAGCAATTTCCATCCCATCCTGAGTTCATCACAATCAGCAATTTATCCTATCTGATACAGTTCAGCTCCCACGAAAACCCTATGCCATTCATTTCACTATCAGCTATGCCAGAAAGTGTATAATTAATTTATATGTAAGGGAAAGATCAAAAACAATGCAGAAAACAACATAATTATTCGCGTTAACATTTGCAGACTAAAACAACGGTAGTGACTATCCACTAGCATGGTTTTTGTTCCTGACAAGCATGCAGATTGTGGGAATTTCCACTTTTTACTCCATATCCAACAAAATTCTCCATCGTTCCTATTCCTAACCCAATAAACACCCCATACTCTTTCCATTTTATATATACTGCTTGACTGCAATTTTAAAAAAAGAAAACTCTGTGGTTTAGCTTTCCATATTGCTGGATAAAACACAGAGATATCTGCGGAACTAAAACCAGAAGAGGCTGACCTGTTTTGCAGCTACTTATTTATAAAGCAGACCTAATGAAATCAATAGCACCATATTGCCTCTGAGACTTTATCGTTATTCTATTAAGTCATCCTTGATTAGCATTACTAGTGATCTAGTTCACATTGACACCTCTCTAGCAGTGTACGTGGAGAATTGAACATTTACGTCAATTGATTAAAACAAAACCCTTTGCCATCAAAAGCTGATCCAGTATTTTTTATGTTATTTAGTTAGACACAAATAAGCAACGAAGTTGCTTTTTTAAAAGTAGTGCATAGATTTTAAAACTGTATCCCCTCTACAATCCAATACAAAGTTGATGGCCTTAAACATACTTCACTCCATGCTAGATTACAGCTAAAATCTATACAATAATAAAACTGAACCACTTAAGCATTTTATCCAAAGCACAAGCATTTTTTAAACAATCACCTAGATAATGACCTTTGTAAGATGGTTTCACAGACCTCTTCACAAATCTCCTCAAACATATAGTTTATTAATAATAAAAAAGCTCAAAGTGATGCAATTTCTAAAATTACAGTATACCCTTCAGAGATGGATTGCAATACACTATTTCTGCAAATGCTAGTCGTTTCCACCATAATGTGTTTCCACGTAATGTGCAAATGTGTAGCCATTGTGAGAGACAAAGCACTTCTTAAAGCCACTGCAATTACAAGAATTGGGCTTTTCACATTGTTTTCCCCCCCATGTAATGTTCAGGACTACCTATGTGTACAGAGTCCTATGTGCAGAAGAATAAGTAAATCCCATTAATGACGTAGGTGCACCGATTAACATAAACCACTAGAGATGGGGTGGGGAACCTCAGGCCTGTAAGCAGACCTTGCAGATTGGAATCATCACTTACAGTTTTTTGGAGTTCAAAGGTTTTATGCAGGAACAATTTACAGGATGAGTAGAGACGAGAGAGAGAGAGAGAGAGAGAGAGAGAGAGAGAGAGAGAGAGAGAGAGAGAGAGAGAGTAGCAGACTTCTTGTCTGGAGAGAAGAGCAAGCAACATGGCTCAGCTTTTAGGGTGGAATTAACTTAGACAAACAGGTTACAGGCAAGTGCTGGCTGCAAACAGGACCCTGGTGTGATTTAAAGTAACACATGCATTAGCTAGAAGCTCTAGAGAAGGAAATGGAGTAGCTTTTCTCCAACAAGGCCCAGGGGCCAAATGCAGCCCTCTTTATTTAGTCATGCCACATGCCTCACCAATCCTGCTGCATGTCCTTTTGCCCGGTTAGAATGTGCTCTTGTCTATTTGGAGGAAGGAGGTTGTGTGTGTAGAAACCTCTGACTTGTGTGTGGCTGGAATGTCGTCTATTGTACAACAAGTGTAAGAATTGCTTCCTCTGCTCCATTTCCTTTTGTCTTCTGGTCCCACCAATCACTTGTGGCCCCTGAGGCTTAAGTGTGTTCCCCAACTCTGTGCAATAGCCTCTGTTTCCCCAGCTCTCTCTCCTGGTATGAATAGCCAGAGACCCAGATGATCACACAGGGAATCTGGATGCCTTACTGAAAGGTCCACCCGACCGTTCAGCTTTCAAAACACAACAGTGGGAAATCTGTCAGACATCTGCTGTTGATTAACTAGCTTTTTTGGTGTTTATTCTTACATATGTTAACTATAATGCGCCAGTTGTGTGAAAAGTTCAGATGAATAATGGACTTTATTTGTCACATTAGAGAGATCCCAAACTCCTCGCCCCCAACCTCCAGACCCAAAAATAAACTTTCAGTTGAGATGTGTTTATCATAAATTGTGCATGCAAAACTTACTGTGCTGCCTTCCCACCTGCATACAGAGGAGTCCGGCCACCCAATGCAGCCCTTGGCGGGCAAATCCCCCCCAACACGGACCAGGCAGCCATTCAGTGAGGGGGCCAGGAATGCAATAGTGAGGCCAGGCCAGGCCAGGCCGGGCTCCAGGGCCCAGAGACCCCTGGAAGCAGGCAGGGCTGGATGGGGATCCCGGGGGAGCTGGTTTGCATCCCCTAGAAATTGTGCTCCAGGGGCTATGCCCCCCTGCCTCCCATGCTATGTCCCTGCTTTAAGAGGCATGAAAAGTGACTCAATTAATGGATAGGTGAAGCCTATCACATGTGCATTAGGTTGCCAGACTTCCACTGAACTCTCACAGCCCACCTCAAAGTCTAGGCGACTCTCTGGAGTGTCACGGCCTGGTCTACGGGCGATTGAAGTCCCAGCTAAGGACGTCAGGACCGGGGGCAAGATGGCCGGGTGGGAGCAGGAACGAGAGTCCAGAAGCCAGAAGTCAGGAGGTCAAGAGTCAGAGGGTCAGAGAGCCAGGAGTCAAGAAGCCAGGGGTCCGAGGGTCAGGAAGCAAGGAGTCACGAAGTCAGGGGTCTGGGGATCAAGAGGCAGGGCGTCAAGAAGCCGAGGTTCAAGGATCAGGAAGCAAGAAGCCAAACGCAGCAAGGCAGGAAGTGTGTTGCTGTGGCAAAGAGCCAAAGGGAAATGTTGACCTTATATCCCTTCCCAGCTCTTGCCACCAGGTGCAATGAGTTACCAAGCGGCCGCCTCACCTGTGCGGCCGCGCCTTGCCTCTTCAGAAGAAACTGAGGAAGGCCCCAGTCCTGCAAATCCCTACTGGTCACAGGGCCTGGCTCCTGCACGCACTTCTGACAAGGAGTGGCATTCTACTGAGCAACAGAAGCAGCCAATTGGAAGTAAAAATGAGAAAGCAGAAACCATCAACAGCAACCAAACCAAACCAACAAAGTCCCTCCAGAAACAACAGACCCCATGTGTTTGGAAGCACCTTGCATGTGTGCACATGGGTCTTTCTCAGCTTTTTATATGTGCAATATATAGAAAAAAAGGTAAAGGGACCCCTGACAGTTAAGACCAGTTGCAGACGACTCTGGGGTTGCGGCGCTCATCTCGCTTTACTGGCTGAGGGAGCCGGCGTTTGTCCACAGACAGCTTCTGGGTCATGTGGCCAGCATGACTAAGCCACTTCTGGTGAACCAGAGCAGCAGACGGACACGCCGTTTACCTTCCTGCCGGAGTGGTATCTTTGACATGCTTTCAAACTGCTAGGTTGGCAGGAGCAGGGACTGAGCAACGGGATCTCACCCTGTCGCAGGGATTGGAGACCTAATAAAGGAATAGCCGCCGCCTCTTGCCTGGTATATGAATCCAGGGCCTTTTGAAAGATGGAGCATAATAGGAAACAAGGGAGGAGACCAAGCCAGGGACAAAAGGATGGAATGCATTAAAATGAATAGATGTGTACAAAATCGATGTGGACCGTGACAAGGGGTCAGCGCATAAACTTAAGAAAAAAGGCTGATGGAAGATAAGCTTAGCAGAGCCTGAACTGACTGAAGCCCAGCAATTGGAGGGGGAGGCTTGCAATTGTCTAAACTAGAGGTGACACAAACCAGAAACTTCACAATGTAGACAAGGGCCATGCCTCCCTCTTACAGTTGATTAATAAAGCGATAATCCCAGAGTAATGACATGCTTTAACTTCAGCGACTTTCACTAGAGAATCCTTATGCACAGAACATCCTTCTCCTCTGATATGGCTGTGGGAACTTTCCTTTGTGCTTTGGTCTGACTTCTGCCTTTAAAAAACGACGCAGCAAGGCAAAATGAATCAAACCTCCTGGTTGGCTAATGGCAAGCAAGAATGCAAGTTTCAAATATTTATCACCTTGCCAAAACTATTTTTTCTCTCCTTTCCTTAACACAAATTAATGCAGGCCCCAGGGGTTGCCTGAAAAGATACAGTGATCCCACAAAACAGACACATGTAGATCTGCTGTTTTAAGTTAACCCTGAAAACTCAGCCAAATATTCCTCTTCCTATTTTGCCTGTCAGCCCTCCTCCCTTCCCCTCACTCTATCTTGTTCACAATGCTCCTAAAAAAATCCATATTAAAAATGGCCAAAGCTTTAAGTTAATGAATTTCCTGTTCTTTATTGTTGTTGCTTCCTTATAGACAGTGGTACCTCTTGTTGCGAACGGGATCCGTTCCGGAGCCTCGTTCGCAACCTAAGCAGAACGCAACCCACATCTGTGCATGGGTCACGATTCGCCACTTCTGCACATGCACGTGACGCCATTTTGAGCGTCTGCACATGCGTGAGTGGAGAATCCTGGAAGTAACCCATTCCATTACTTCCGGGTCGCTGCGGGACGCAACCTGAAAATGCTCAACCTGAAGCGTCTTTAACCCGAGGTATGACTGTACTTTGGAATGTGGGTGGCGCTGTGGGTTAAACCACTGAACCTAGGACTTGCTGATCAGAAGGTCGGCGGTTCGAATCCCCGTGATGGGGTGAGCTCCCGTTGCTCGATCCCTGCTCCTGCCAACCTAGCAGTTTGAAAAGCACATCAAAGTGCAAGTAGATAAATAGGTACTGCTCTGGTGGGAAGCTAAATGGCGTTTCCGTGTGCTGCTCTGGAAGTGGCTTAGTCATGCTGGCTACATGACCTGGAAACTGTACGCCGGCTCCCTCGGCCAATAAAGCGAGATGAGCGCCACAACCCCAGAGTCGGTCACGACTGGACCTAATGGTCAGGGGTCCCTTTACCTTTACCTTTATGACTGTACTTTACTGTTGGGGATCATCAGTATGAATCCCTTGGGCATCATAGAACCATGGCACCCTCTTCCTCCTCCTTCTTAAAACTGAGCGAGCAGAGGGTGATTCTAGAAGAGAGTGAGAGGATCCAAGGAGAGGAGAGCTCTTGAAGGGTCTTTGATAGTCCACTCATCAAAGTACCTTCCCTTCCCTTACCTAGTAGACTCATCATCGCCCATTCAAGGAAGAACATCACCCAGCTAGAGATTAAGGTGCACCATAAACACACCTGGATGTGGTATGAAAGGGGTCAAAATAAGACATATTTACTGGAGTATAATTAATTGGTCTTTGGTAAAAATATAGCATGGGCCCCATCAATTTACAGAGTCGCAAAACAATGCAGCACAACTCCCTCATGCGCTAGGCTCATGGCCAGGAGCTGTTTCGCAACCGAGCCAGTATATATTTGACATCTTTTTATGCGTCAGACTTTTTATTTTTGTTGTCTGCTGTTCAGCCTTTTATAAATCAGTAAGCTTATTGCTTTCCCATTCAAATGCACATTTTTCTTCAGCACAGCATCTTTCTACAAAAGGTAGCAATTCAGATACAGCAGATCAATGCAATGAGATGCAGCAAGCCTAGCATAAAAGAACACAATTTTGAGGGCCATTAAGTACCTGATTTCTAACAGAGAAAGTCCAGTTTGCTGCATGGACAAATTACTGTTCCAAGCTTTTAAATGCTGCCAACTTGTTTTGAGATGCATATACATTCTCCCCCTCCTAGCTTGATAGGAAATGTAGTTTCTCTTTAAATGCACAAGCTGTTTGCAGACTTTAGAAGGGAGGTAGGAGAAGTTGAGATTATCAGCAGCTGGACAAATGCTAACCCAATGCAGTCTCAACGGTGAAAGACAACTGGGGTGTTTTGGTTTAAGGCATGCAACTACAAATCCAGTCAAAAAGCCTTTACCAGCAAACACAATTTCTCTCTGTGATATCTGGACAACTAAAATGTTAATGTATCTGAAGTACCAATGAGAACAGGTAGCAATGAATTGATGTGGCCTGATGATGTGGATAGGATATGCAATTATGTCCCCTGGCTGGTTGAAGCTAGCCAGAGCGGAGCAGTTGGCGGGTTCAGGGTGTTGTGAATGCCTTGTTGCATGATGGAGAGGTATCAGCCACATGAAAAAGGCAGCCATGTGGTTGACCCCTTTAAGAAAGCCCACACTAATGGTGTGTTGTAACTACTGGACAGTTGCCTAGAACTCTTTTTGGGGGAAAGTATTAGAGAGGCTGGGGACGCGGGTGGCGCTGTGGGTAAAACCTCAGCGCCTAGGGCTTGCCGATCGCATGGTCGGCGGTTCGAATCCCTGCGGCGGGGTGAGCTCCTGTCTTTCAGTCCCAGCTCCTGCCCACCTAGCAGTTCGAAAGCACCCCTAAGTGCAAGTAGATAAATAGGTACTGCTTTACAGCGGGAAGGTAAACGGCGTTTCTGTGTGCTGCGCTGGTGCCGGCTCACCAGAGCAGCTTCGTCACGCTGGCCACGTGACCCGGAAGTGTCTCCGGACAGCGCTGGCCCCCGGCCTCTTAAGTGAGATGGGCACACAACCCTAGAGTCGGACACGACTGGCCCGTACGGGCAGGGGTACCTTTACCTTTACTATTAGAGAGGCTGGATGTTGGCATCTGTCTCAAGAGGCAATGGAAGAGTGTGCCATTGGGGGAAGGTCAAACCGTTTGAGAGTTACAGTGCCTGCTGTGGCTGTGGAGTCTAATACAGGAGAGACATGTTTTACTGCAGCTGGGGCAGATGAAAGTGTCTGGTTTTGCTGTTACACATGCACTATAGCAGGTCTTTTCTCTGCGCTCCTCCCATTGGTCATTTCTCCTGGACTACATGAGGACCCGTGAGCAATATGGAGTCCTTGGAAGGATGACTCTCCCTGTCTACTTTAGCTATCAGCTTGCAACATGTAAAGGAGGGATTAATCCATAATAATCTCAAAAAATGTATCAAGATATATTGAACTCTCTGAGTAGAGGAAAATGCATAACAGAAGAGCAAGTGGGGGATTTGTGTTAGATGCCCTCTCCCACATGTCAACTTGAAGGCTAGATTTGGGTAGTAGTCTACATCTGCTGGGAGAAATGTCCCTTCAGAATAACATGGTGAAGAATCAACGCTCACTCACATTATTATTTTTTTAAAGATGGCAACAGCAGTACTCTTGGCCACTTATCAATATCTCCAATTAGGATAGAAATTAAGAGGCTCTCAGTTCCAATTAGATTTGTCCACTAATCAAATCACTGGTCCTTTATGGCTAACGTCAGGCAAGCTGAAGGAGAGGGGAATCCTTTCCAATGTTATTCACAAATTATTTGTATGCAGCCCTAAGTTTCATTTCAACATTTGGCAAAAACAAAAACACACAAAAAACTCTTCACTAGTATCTTGTGGGAATGAAAATAAATCCCACTTCTCAAGGGGGGTGGGAAAGAAAGAAAGAAAGAAAGAAAGAAAGAAAGAAAGAAAGAAAGAAAGAAAGAGAGAGATTTTGGCTTCTTAAGTGCAAGACGCTGAAAACAAAAGTTTGATGTCAAGAGTAAAAGACTGCAGGTGTGGGAATTTCTAGTAATGTGACATATACTGTATATGGCAACTCCAATCTCGAAATGTATATTTTTAGCTATATCTAAAGATGACTGGTGCAACTCTTTAAAAACCCTAAAAGGCAAGATGGGAAAGAACAGGACTCATTTGACATAGTGTGGAGGAGTGTGATGTCTGTTGTTATATATTAGCCAATTTTCTGTAGGTTGAGTTCTTCCATATATGGTCAAACATGAAAAACCAAAGAGAGGGATAATTACTTTTTTAAAAGGAACTATAATTCATGTGCTGCTACCCTAACAATGTCCTTTGGTGCACACAAAGAATTGTGCAGATGATCTGGGGGAAGGACTTCCTGGGTTCTCAAAGGTCCACCAGCAGCAGCCGCCCCACAAGTTACATTAGACACCTGCTTCTGAAATTCGCTATGTCCCCCTCCAGTTGACAAGGACAGCTCATCTGGTAGGATGGCAGAGCTGCTGCTGGCTTAGAAAGTCTTGTGTTCATCGCTCTTTCCGCGGAAGCGAAGCCGCGCGGCTGTTACAGATGAGCGCTGATCCTTCTGCCTAAAATCAACACTAAACTGCAAGCAACATACCCGTGAGTAAAGGGGCTTTAAATTTGGCAGAAGAAATTCGGTAAATTTGGCTGAAAGCGGGAGACGAGAAAAGGGAAGTCCGTCTTCCGACATTGCTGACAAGATCAAAGCAAAGCTTTTAAAAACGGAAGCGTTTGAAACGGGACTGTGGGAAGCTTAAACTTTTTCGTGCTATAAGATATGCTTATTTTACTGAGCTGAAGGTGGAAATGGACATTGATTAAAAGAAGTAGTAAATGGTGACTTTCCTCCTATCTTTTTTCTCTTTTGGGCTGTCTTTTTTAAAGAGCCAGATTGTCGGGCTGCCAGTGAGAGAGACTGTGTCAAACTGCGGAAACAGTTGCAAAACTTTGCTGAAACGTAACTGTTACATTTGAGCAGAAAAGACTGAATGGGATACTGTTACAAGCACCTTTCATGAAACTTTGTTGACTTATAAAAGGTGCTTTGGGAAACTTTGAGCTTATGAAGGGACTTTTGGATTAATGAATCTACTGTTTTGAAACAATTTGGAACTTTAATGGCGGATTACTTCCTTCTTTGTCTTTGAAACCTGGTGGTACTCCCCCTACAGGGCTTTTGGATTATAAAATCCTGGGAACTGACTTTTGTTTTGAATTCCATCTTACTGGTTGTTTACTTCTGAATTTGCCTTTCCCATGGAACAACAGACAATTTGACCTTGAACATTGACAGATGTGTAATGAGTGGTGCAGGGAGAACAAGAGCATCTAAAGCAAAGGAAACTAAAGAGGCTAAGGAAAAAGAAAAGGAAAGAAGACAATTTGTGCAAACAACGCTGACCCAAGGACGCCGTTCGTCGGTTCCAGCTGTACTGGTGACTCATAGAGAACAAGGGGAAACAATTGAGAAGTCCACTGAGGAAGATATGGCAGCAGGTGGGTCAGACACACTATTAAAACAAATATTGGAGCAATTATCAAGTTTGAACCAGAAGGTGGACGACCAGTCTGTGAAGATAGATAAAGCAACCTCCTCGATTCAAAAATTGACTGACCAAGTTTCCCAGCACACGCAAGCCATAGAGAAATTGCAAGGAGCAACAGCGGAAAATCGGGAATTAGCTGGAGAAGCAATCCAGAAAGTGGGAGTTCTACAAAAAGAGGTTGAAGAAATAAAAGGAGAAGTTAGGCCCCTGCACAAACAGGTGGGTGAACAACAAGTCTATCTGTCAATGGTGGAACTGAAAAACCGTGAGAGCAACATCAAATTGAGAGGCATCCCGGAACTCGAGCAAGGAGACTTGATTGGATACTTAACACAGGAATTCTCGAAGTTCTGGGGTTTAAAGGAAGATACAGATTTCAGGATAGTCTCGGCATATAGACTGGGAAGACTGGTAAGGAAAGACAGATCCAGAGACTGTTTGATAATTTTAAGAACAAAGGAAGAGAGAGACAAGATCCTAGGCCTTCATTTCAAAAAAGCAATTGAAATACAAGACAAAAGGGTGGAAATTTACAGAGATATCCCGAGGCAACTGCTGGACCTTAGAGCCACTTATACAGAATTAGCAAAATTGCTGAGACACAACGCAATTCCCTATAGGTGGGAGTTTCCACAGGGATTATCCTTCACCTACAAAGAAAGGAAGGTTAAAATAAGAACACCTGAAGATAACCAAAAGTTCCTTCACGACCACGGAGAAGATCTCCAAAAAGGAGCGGATTGGCTTCCAGGTTTACCAGCACCAATACTGCCCGGAAGTGGGCCAACGCCTACACCCTCGGGATCTGAGAAAAAGGAAGACACCCCATCTTAAGAACATTTTAAATAAAACAGGATGTCTCTGCAGCTACTTAGTTGGAACATAAATGGCGGGAATTCTCCGGAAAAAAGGAGAAGGATATTTCATATCCTAAAAAAAGAACAATTGGATGTAATATGTTTGCAAGAAACACATGTGACTAGGCTCCACAGGAAAGTATTAATCAATAAAAGACTTGGTCAAGAATTTATCTCATCAGACAAAGTTAAAAAAAGAGGTGTTGTAATTTATGCAAAGGAGAACCTGTCGCCAAAATTTTTATTCAAAGATGATCATGGAAGAATTCTCGCAATTGAAATTCAAACACAAGGAGAGAAGATTTTGATATTAGGAATTTATGCGCCAAATGATGGAAAATCAGAATTCTACAAGAAGCTGCATGAGACAATGATGGACTATCTGGACTATGCTAATATCATTGTGATGGGAGATATGAATGGGGTGGTGTCTACAAATATGGACAAATCCCAAAATCAAAACTTGACAACAGACGGCAGACTCCCTAAAACCTTTTTTGAAATGACAGACAATATGGACTTGATTGACATTTGGAGGACAAGGAACCCCTTGGGTAAAGAAGGAACCTTCTATTCTGAGGCCCACTTGTCATGGACACGAATCGACCAAATTTGGATATCTAGAGGGCTGGCTCCGAAAACGAGAAAAGTGGAAATCTGCCCAAAAACCTGCTCCGACCATAATGCCTTAAAAATGGAACTGAGACTTTTTCCAACTGGATCCTTCAGATGGAGAATGAATGACACCTTGTTAAGAGATCAAGAGATTGTGAAGAAGGCCCAAAAAACATTAAAGGACTACTTTGAAATAAATTTGAACACTACGGTGGAGAAAAGAACAATCTGGGACGCAAGTAAAGCTGTAATGAGAGGGTTTCTGATTCAACAGAATTCGATAAAAAGAAAATATTGGAATGGAAAAAAAGAAAAAATTCTAGAGAAAATAAGTGAAGGAGAGAAAAAACTGAGAATTAAACCAAAGTCAAAAGAGGTGTTAAGAGAGATCAAATTTCATCAAGCACAATATTCGAAACTGATCAATCAAGAGATTGAGTGGAAAATCAAACAAATGAAGCAGAGATCGTTTGAATCAGCAAATAAATGTGGAAAGTTGTTGGCTTGGCAATTGAAAAAAAGACAAAAGTTAAATACGGTTACAAATTTGGAGATTCAAGGAAAAATAGTGCAGAAACCAGAAGAAATAAGAAAGTGTTTCCATAGATATTTCAAAGAGCTCTACGCACAGGGGCCTCAGAAAGAATCGGAAATGGATCAATTTCTGGAAACAAATGGACTACCTAAAATAAGCCAAGATAAAAGATCAATCCTTAACAGCAAAATAACTCAACAGGAAATTGAAGGTGCCATCCAAAACATGCAGCTGGGCAAATCTCCAGGCCCGGACGGACTCACCTCCAAATATTATAAAACTTTGAAGGACTTCTTGATACAACCGTTGTTGGAGGTTTGTAACCAGATCATGGAGGGGAGAAAGGCACCGGAAACGTGGAAAGAAGCATTCATCACATTGATTCCCAAGTCAGAAAGGGAAAAGACTCAGCTTAAGAACTACCGTCCCATCTCACTCCTGAATGTGGATTACAAAATATTTGCAGACATTTTAGCAAGTAGACTTAAAAATGTATTAAATGAAGTAATTCACAAGGACCAAGCAGGCTTTCTCCCTGGTAGACACATGTCGGACAATACCAGGAACATTATTGATATATTGGAGCTGTTGCGAATTAGAAATACAAGGGCTGCTCTAATCTTTATTGATGCGGAGAAAGCATTTGACAACATTTCTTGGATGTTTATGAAGAAGAACTTGAAAGGGATGGGAGTGGGACGGGGGTTTGAAAATGGACTAGAAGCAATTTATTCAGAGCAAAAAGCCAAGTTGATAGTGAACAATGTGGTGTCGGATGAACTTCTAATTGAAAAAGGGACACGACAGGGGTGCCCTTTATCCCCTCTGCTATTTATTTCTGTTCTGGAGGTATTGCTGAATATGATTAGGGAGGACCAGTTGGTGCAAGGTATAGAGGTCGGAGCGAAACAATACAAACTGAAAGCCTTCGCAGATGACCTAGTCTTGACAGTACAGGAGCCAGTATCTAGCACAAAAAGAGTGTTGGAACTTATTTTGGAGTTTGGTCGGGTGGCGGGATTCAAGCTAAACAAACAAAAAACTAAGGTTTTGGTCAAAAATTTGACACCTACAGAGATAGAGGGGTATCAGAAAGAGACAGAGCTAAGTGTGGTTAAAAAAGTGAAATACCTGGGGGTATATTTGTCCACCAAAAATTTAAACCTTTTCAAAGATAACTATGAAAAATGTTGGCTGGAAATTAAAAAAGACTTGGATATCTGGTCAAGATTGAAACTTACCTTGTCAGGCCGAATCGCAGCCATAAAGATGTGTGTTTTGCCAAAAATGCTATTCTTATTTCAAACCCTTCAGGTCGTGGACAGAATGGAATGTTTTGGAAAATGGCAGAAGGATATTTCTAAGTTTGTCTGGCAGGGCAAAAAGCCCCGAATAAAATTTAAAATACTAACCGACTCAAAAGAAAGAGGGGGGTTTGCCCTGCCGGACCTAAGGTTGTACTATGAAGCTGCAGCCTTCTGCTGGTTGAAGGATTGGTTCCTGTTGGAAAACACCGATGTCCTAGATCTGGAGGGGTTTGATAATGTGTATGGTTGGCATGCATACTTGTGGTATGACAAGGCGAAGGTTCATAAATTGTTTAAAAACCATATTGTCAGAAAATCAATTTTTGCCGTCTGGATGAAGTACAAGGATTTATTAGAAAACAAGACCCCGAGGTGGTTATCACCTGTGGAAGCCAAGATTTCTAAAAAAAAGCCCAATATGGAGGCCTATTGGCCAAAATATTGGGAACTGATTGAAAGAGTTGGAGACAATTGGAAGCTCCAAAGCCAGGACAAATTAAAAGGTAAGGTGCGAGATTGGTTACATTATGCTCAAATTCAAGAGGTATTCAAAATGGACAAAAAAGTGGGTTTCCAGGTGGAGAAATCGAAACTGGAGACGGAGTTACTAGAACCAAAGACTAAGGTACTTTCGAGGATGTATGACTTGCTGCTTAAATGGAACACACAGGATGAGACAGTTAAATCTGCTATGATAAAATGGGCACAGGATGTAGGACACAACATTATGTCTGAGGACTGGGAAAGGTTATGGAACACCGGTATGAAATTCACGGCATGTAGTGCCCTGAAAGAGAACATTATGAAAATGGTATACCGGTGGTACATGACCCCAGTCAAGTTGGCTAAAATATACCATCTTTCTGATAATAAGTGTTGGAAATGCAAGGAGGCAGAAGGGACATTCTTTCACCTCTGGTGGACCTGCCCGAAAGTAAAGGCCTTTTGGGAAATGATACATAATGAGCTGAAAAAGGTATTCAGATATACCTTTTCTAAGAAACCAGAGGCCTTTCTTCTGGGCATGGTGGACCGGAAGGTGCCAAAGAAGGACAGAATCTTGTTTATGTATGCAACCACAGCAGCTAGGATTCTTATCGCAAAGTTCTGGAAGACACCAGATTTACCCACACTGGAGGACTGGCAGACGCAGCTGATGGACTACATGGAGTTGGCAGAAATGACTGGCAGAATTCGAGATCTGAGCGAAGAAACAATGGAGGAGGATTGGAAAAAATTTAAGGACTATTTGCAAAAACATTATAAGTTGGTTGAGTGTTAAGATTGTGCACGATTAAGAAACGTTATGCTTCTGCAATTTATTTTAAGTAAATGATAAAGTAAGTATTGATGGAAAAAAATGAGACAAACTAGAAACAAAATATTATGTTTATTAAGAGTGTTAAAATTAAATTACAAATTTTTGAAATTGGTAACATAATAAATACAAAGGTATAATAAGTTCGGAAATAAGATAATAAATTGCTGAATTGGTTAGAATGATGAACGCAATGCTGAGAGGATGCGAGGAGGTCCAAAAAGATGTCGAAAAAACTTTATAATGATCTTTTCTTTTTTCTATGCTTTTCTTTATATATATGGAAAATGTTTCTTGTATATTGTTGTCCAAACAAATTTGTTCACCTATGGAAAGAAACGCAATAAAAATTTTTTATAAAAAAAAAAAAAAAGAAAGTCTTGTGTGCAAACGAAGACTGGTCACACATTCAGGGACTGGGACTTTTAAGAAAAAACTCATTGAGCAATGCTACTGAAGAGGGATAGGAACATTTTGTTCTAAGGAAACAAAGCTCTTTGCCAAAGCAAACTAGAAACAACACAAAGGAAATAAAAAGCTTGTACCAGGATCAAATTGTGTAAGTTACATACATTTGTATTACCGTATTGGCCTGAATATAAGCCGCACCCACAAATAAGCCACACCTTTAAAGTTCAAGAGGAAAGGGGGGGGGGAGAATACTTGAATATAAGCCGGCCCCTTAAAATTGGGTTACAGGCTGAAAATCGCTGCGGTTGGTAGAATTTTAACTCCAAGCCAATTTAAGCCTTTGATCTTGCAAGCCCGCAAAAGTTACCGTACAATCGCTAAAACTGCAAATTGCTATTAAATTCCTACAATTCCGCAGGCACTCACACCCATAAATGGCAAATGTAGAAGAAAATCCTACGGGTTAACTGCACAACAGTCTCAAGCTTGCAAATCGGCAAAAAAACTTTTTTTGTTCCGTTTTACCATTTGTCTGTTTCAGCAGCGATACTGTAAAAGCCAATTTTTGTAAGGTTGCAAATTTAAGCCGCACTTTAACTTTTCACGGTCAGAATTTGGGGAAAAAATATGGCTTATATGCGGGCCAATACGGTATTTGTTTTGCTTGTAATAAATGGCTGTCCACACAATTTCAGATTTCTGCAACATGGATTTGTATGGACAAAGGCGATGGGAATGCCTGATGGAAACAGAAGAGCAAAAGGAGCTCATCCCCTCTGTGTATCTCACTGTCTGAAGTATGTATGCTGTGAACTCCTGAAGATTAAAGACCATTAAAAAAACACAAAACTCTGAAATTTCCAAAACCTCAGACTCTAAGGGAGCTGGGCATGTTTAGCCTGGAGAAGAGGAGGTTAAGGGGTGATATGATAGCCATGTTCAAATATATAAAAGGATGTCACATAGAGGAGGGAGAAAGGTTGTTTTCTGCTGCTCCAGAGAAGCGGACACGGAGCAATGGATCCAAACTACAAGAAAGAAGATTCCACCTAAACATTAGGAAGAACCTCCTGACAGTAAGAGCTGTTTGACAGTGGAATTTGCTGCCAAGGAGTGTGGTGGAGTCTCCTACTTTGGAGGTCTTTAAGCAGAGGCTTGACAACCATATGTCAGGAGTGCTCTGATGGTGTTTCCTGCTTGGCAGGGGGTTGGACTCGATGGCCCTTGTGGTCTCTTCCAACTCTATGATTCTATGATTCAGTATGTCAAAACACAATGTACATTACCATAGTTAGAAAGTCTAAGGTTCACAGGACAGTTTTTACTAATGTCTAAATGTTGGAAGATTTAGAATTTGATAGAGCAAGAAGAAAAGCCAAAGTTATATTCATTCCACATTTGCAATGAGATTGCCCTAAATATTAAAAACTAAAGCTGTGCTCAACCTTCTACTGTTTAGATATTGTAACTAGCAGTTTCAGTAGGAATGTTCCTTTAACACACTTTGATTGCTCAAATAAAATCAACTTTTTATTCCCGTTCAGCATCGCTGCTGCTCAAATATGATGCCTAAATACTTGATGCTGCTATGGTCAATGGATTCATCTAATAAATGTGATTCCATATGCAAGATGCAGATAACATTCTGTGTTAAACGAAATTGTTATCACCTAAGCAGAAATAAAGTGGTAACAATTTTGTGTAAGACAGAATGTATAGGGACGCGGGTGGCACTGTGGTCTAAACCACTGAACCTAGGGCTTGCTGATCGGAAGGTGGGCGGTTCGAATCCCCATGATGGGGTGAGCTCCCATTGCTCGGTCCCTGCTCCTGCCAACCTAGCAGTTCGAAAGCACATCAAAGTGCAAGTAGATAAATAGGTACCGCTCCGGCAGGAATGTAAACGGCGTTTCCGTGCGCTGCTCTGGTTTTGCCAGAAGCGGCTTAGTCATGATGGCCCCATGACCTGGAAAAACTGTCTGCGGACAAACGTTGGCTCCCTTGGCCAGTAAAGCGAGATGAGCGCCGCAACCCCAGAGTGGTTCACGACTGGACTTAACTGTCAGGGGTCCTTTACTTTTAAGCAAAAATAAATGATTTCACATTCTTTCAGACCACACTGCTTGTGGATTTACATCTTCCTTCCAATGAGTTTGTTTTGACTTTCCCATGTGACTCAACCATGGATGTCAGTTCAGCTTATCCATTCCAATGTGACTTAATTGTCCATGGATCCCACGCTGAAAATCTGTTTTATATGAAAAGCAAGCTACTAGGCCTGTTGTGAGATGAAAATGAGAATTCTGGGGGGAAATATTCGTGCATGTCTGCCATAAGATTTATACCTGACTTTTAAAATGGTTTTCTGGCCAGAATCCGTGAGTTTTGCAGAACTCTGCAACTGCATTCCAGGAAGCTACATACCGAACTTGTGAATGACATTATCATGCATTTTCTGCTTATCAGGCCAGGCAGGAGGAACCTTTGCCCTCCAGATGTTGCTGAGGGCTGATGGGAGTTGTAATTAATCAACATCTGGAAGGCAAAAGTTTTCCGACTCCTGAGTTAGGCCGTGCTCAGTTTTAGAACTCCCAAAAGCACCACCAGCTTACAATTATGTTTCAGAAGCAGGGTATTAGGCTTTGTTGATAGTTCACCTATATTATTGAATAAGATCACAGCAATTATTAGACAGTAATATTTGCTATTAAAAAGTACATCAGTCTGCAGCATTGTACAGTAAATAGAAGTTTTATTCTCTCCCAGCTCTGCAAGATTAGCACTGCCAACAGTCAGAGATCAGCTTATAATACAAGGAAGTAGTAACTATTTACAATTTACAGGAGTGTAAATTTATTCCCCACAAAATATAAGTACAAAAGCTAGGAATAAACAAATGAGGTACTGCAATTTGGATTCGTTATAAAGCAAGTGCTTGAAAGAAATTGCCTTTAGCAAACAATCAACAGATCAAATTGTGAGGGAGGGGAAAAAGTCGAAACAGGTTTAATTTACCAAGAACATCACCAAGGCCTCCTACCCACCCAAAGTATATTGCACAATTATTTCAGACGATAAAACTGTTAAAAATAAATAGGGCAGTCAAACCATTAATTCGTCAGAGAGATCCTGTGAGATCTGTATTGCAGTGAGGCAAAACATTTATTAAAATATATTCTAAACCAAAATAGAAAACTGTGTTCAATATAAGCACTCCATCACCGGGTAAGACAATCTTTCAAAACAACTGTTTGATTACATTCATGCCCAGCCCACAACCGATTAGTGTTCTTAATTTTGCTCATTCCACGTGGGACAATGAATAGTAGTTCTTCTCCTGTCCATTATTCATAGTGCTAGTATGGAGATATGATCAGATTTCAAAGGAGCGCCATCTGCTACAAAGTGCATGTGTTGCAAGTTCTTCAAGAGGACGATCGCAGCCAGGACTGGAAGGGAGGGATGATATGAAAAAATAAAAAAGTGCAAGTAAAAGCAAAGTAACAAACTAATTTATGATACAGAAAGACATAATAAGTTTAAGAGGCAAGTTAAAAACCAACTATCCTACAGTTTAAAAAAGTAGTTTACTGGTGTGTGTTGCTTAATACAGTTCAATATTACACATTTGGCCCACCAGCCAGATCCAGTCCACTCCCCCCCCCTTAGTAAGTGAATGGAAAAGGCACAATGGCATGACAGAAAGACTGCAAGGGTTTTGGCTAGGTAGCAGGCACAATGTACTATGGGGCATGGAGCAATATATCCAGAACAGTGGATGCAGAAAGACACACACTCATCTATCTATCTATCTATCTATCTATCTATCTATCTATCTAATCTATCCTGTTGTTGTAGATGTTGTTACTACTACTATATGCATATGTATCCCTTATAAGTTCAGTTTTATTTCAGATAATGTGGGGATGAGATATCTTCGAAACAGCTTTTCCTTTGGCTCATTGACCTCACAGGTGATTTTAATGTTTTGTTGTTTTCGTCTTCCCTGAAATGGCCAACGTAGCTGATCACATTTCATTCATAAGAGCTTCATATTATCTTGAGTAATTTCCATGCATGCTACCCAGTATAAATATATTGAAGCATATATATGGTCAAAATAATTTGTCCTCTGCAAGTTCCTTGGCTTCTGTATTCTGTAATCTAAGTTAAATAAATTTGTATTTCCAAAACAAACTTCTGCATAATCACATTTTGTACGCTTGACTTTAAATCATTTTTTAAATTCTGAAGAACTTAGATTTATGTGGGAATTCAGTAGTTGGGGGACTACGCAAAGTAGAACATGTAAAAATACAGAGGATAAACTTCCCACTTCTACAGCACTGGGACTTTCTGCAGACAGCTTGCTTCACATTTTCAGATTTCCTTCCAAAGCAATTCATAACTTGATTTTTTCAGTCCTATGCCAGATTTCAAAACAGATGTAGAATTTACAGGCAGCTAGAAAAAAAGGGGATGACTAGCCCTTCCTGACAGTTGTGAAAGGCTAGTGCAATCAATTTTGAATAATAAACCTATTACTGATTTTTGTGACTTGGAACTTAAGTTTTCCATTCCTTATTACATTTTGAGCATTGAAGTGAAAACTGACATTAATATATTTAGGCAAATAAAGGTCAAAATAAACATGACACTGGAAACGTGCAACAGGGTACTGCTGTTGCTATTAAAATAAAATAAAAAATGTCGGGAGATCCAATCCAATATACTACATCTAGTTTGGTCTGCGGTATATCAGCAATTAGTACACAAGGTAAAGTGAGCAAAAATCAGTGCAACTTGTATCATAATCTTATGTTGTTCTAATCTTATGCATCAGATGTGTGAAGCTGCAAACATGTTCTTCAAAATAATCTCAAATTGGTCCAAGATCAGAAAAAAATGTTGTGGGATTAAGAAGTCCTCTTTACAAGTGCTTGCCTTGCAAAATAAATACGGTAAGAACAAGTGTTCGGCATGCTTGTTAGTGGGAGGGACTAGTTATTACTGGGTGGTAGCCAAAGCTTATCATACTAGTGAATGTACCGGTACTTAAGTCTACAGATTTCAGTGGGTTTACTCTGTACAACTAACAGTGGATATCACTCACTATTATTAACAAGCATTGTATGTACTAGGCAAAACCAAATATTGTATGTACCAGGCAACACTCACCCACATGCTAACTAAAAGCACTGATGGATGGCTTATTCAGAAGATGCCACTGCGAGGTGAGGTGAACTACAAAGCCAGGAAAAGAACAGCTTAGTGGGTTACTGTGTTAATAAAAGCAATGTGAGTTTAGACATGTTAGACATCTATTTCCACACTGTCAAACTTGTGGACATAGCAAGTGAGATGCCAGTGATTAGCCTTGCCATTTCTCTGCTCTGTACAGAGTTTGACATACGGGTGAAGTGTAAAAACAGCAATGGCAGCAAGCACTGGCACTGCGCTCCAGCGTAAACTAGAGCCAAGTGTTGCCCGCTTCATGCAATGCACATGCACAATCCATGAACCTGCAGAAGTTTGCTTTTAAGCCTAGGATGCCTCATTGTTGTTTCTTGCTACTTTTTCCTTCAGGTGGCTCAGGCAAAGGTCTACTAATTTCTACTAAAACTGCTAGTATCAAAATAGGACTCCAGGGTAGGAACACATGTGACTTTATTTTGACAGACACAACATGAAATATTGGGCCTGGTACAGTGGTACCTCTGGTTACGAACTTAATTTGATCTGGAGGTCCGTTCTTTAGCTGAAACCGTTCTTATCCTGAGGCGCGCTTTCGCTAATGGGGCTTCCTGCTGGGTGCACGATTTCTGTTCGCATCCTGGCGCAAAGTTTGCAACCAGGAGCAGCTAGTTCCAGGTTAGCGGAGCTCATAACCAGAAGTGTTCATAACCAGAAGCGTTCGTACCCAGAGGTACCACTGTATTCTATTTCCCTCATCTCGTCTAATAACTGCATGCAAAATTATAGAGCCAACAGAAAAGCACAAGTATTAGTATGTATTAAAGCAGGATATGAAAGTAGCCAAACAGGAAAACCAACTGATGACAACGTTTCAATTTTCAAACAGAATCCCACAAAATGTAGTGTGCCACTGCTCAAATAGTTTCCCCATAAATCTGAATTGTACAGAATTTTAAGTCCTTTTTGTTTCCTCTACTTTGTACCTTTGTCATGGTCTTCAAATGGTACTCAGACACAGTTTTAGAAGAAACCAGTGGTAGCCACAAAAGGTAAGTAATTTTGAATGGGGTGCTGGCAGACTATTAAGTTTATTTCATATTTATTTCCCATCACATATAACTGCCGCTTAAATTGTGAGCTGAAAATGTAGAAAAGGGGATAACCCCCATTTAAGCTGTTTTGCTCTGGGATCAATGTATTTTGTGAGCAAAAACAGATAGCAGCATCCTTTGAGGAAACAAAAAGAAGAAACAAAGAGACAGAATTGACAATCATTCATGTGTCCAAGATCCATGAAAGTATATTGGTTTTATATGGCAAATTTTCCCTTCAGCAATTCCTACATTGAACCCTAGTGTTTAATAATAAAACAGAATGATAAACCTAATGCCTGGATAGTCCTATGATTGTGGGCATTTATCATCTTCATAAGCTGAAATCAATATTATAGGATTTATTAAATTACTTTAATTGAAAAGCATCTGCTTTTCAACATCACAGTTCCCAAGGTGGCATGTTAAGTAGGCTTTTGCATAGATGAGTAAAACTGTTGCGGACTTCTTCCATATTAACACTGACATTTTATAGGTTTCCCTGACTTGTAGTTGTAGTCCAACTGGAAGACAGATATATCAAGCAAAGTGCTGGTATAGACATAACAGGAGATTTTTTGTCATCACAATCAGCAAAGATGCATTCAGGGTCTTCCAACATTAAGGTGTTTATTGCTATCACTAAGAGTTTTCCTGCCCTGTGTGAAATCCTTACTTCCAAATACAAAATCCTTCTGCGGGAAAGTTAGGTGACCAAAGAGCTTTAATGTTAAGACACACCTGAGAAGCCACTTTTATTTAGTACCTTACTATGGCTTACCAATGCCCGTGCATCTTCTCGTTCCAAGATCTTCTGTGCTTGGTCAGCAGGGAATTTCAGCACTGTGGTTATAACCTTTGCCATTGTCTGAAGAAGAGGTGAACAAAGTAATGGGCATGATAAGAATATGATCTGCTAAACAGCAGTTTCATTGATTTATAAAAGCACTGTATTTTTTGTAGTCCTTATGAAAGCATAGGAATGCATAAAGAATACTTGTGTCTTTCATAAAAATCTGTGGCAACCTTAGGCTAAGACTTTAAAATAAATGCACTACATTAAAAGCTAAGAGTCTGCAATCCAACATCACTAGCGACTTAAAATTCCCCAAGTGCTTTTGGCCAGAATAAATGATACAGAAATGGATTCCAAATGATCAGATTTAAAATAAGGCTAAGTACAAGTTCAAAACAACAATAAATTCAGTATTCCATCACTTAAGGCTTCAATGTTTTTGAAATAGTTGGTTGCAGATAAAGGCCAGATAAAGCCTATATTTACTCATATGTTATCCACTGAAAACAAAGTTCAACTTAAAAGGAAGGCTCTTAACATTCTTTCCCACTGCTATTTCTTGGAAGGAGAAAAATAATAATGTAGTATAGATGGCCTCAAAGCAAGAAATATATAGTAAACAGTTTCATGAGTAAGAATGTGCTGGTGACTCTGCTATATGGTATTATTTGCTGAAGGTCCTGTTTGTAAGTGAAAAACAGCTTCTGCCCACAGCAGAATCAAAGGAAATTATTATTATTTTAATAAAAAAAATCTAAGAAGATGGTGACTGAACTATGTTGTGGCGTGATTTGTTATCTGAAAATTTAACTCCAGCAGGGCAGTGCTGTGCACATGGCTTCCCAATGGAGAGCATTGCTGCTGCTTGCTGAGAGGGAGACGACTGCAGTGTGGAGAGCTCAGCGCAGTGCAAGCACAGCAGCAGGACCATCAGACTCGCTCTGTTGCTGCACTGTTCTCAGTCCTCACCCGCTTGGTAAGTGGCTTGCTGTTAGCAACCCAGGGGCACAATGCCCCCCTGCCTGTGCTGCCCCACTGACTGCCCCACTCTCCACACTATGTTAATGAATTTACTGCTGCTCATTAGTTCTCCCAGCCCATGCAAACTGATTGTGACCGAAGGTTGGGAACTTGCTGAAAGATGTAGCTGAAGGTTTAAACCTACATCAGATTCAGGGATAGTTAAGAGACAAAACTGCAGGGAAGGCGGTCTGGAATCTCACTTGGAAGGGGATGAGGGACAGGAAGGAGCTATGGTTCCATGGGGGAGATGGAAATGAAGTTTGCGGGGAAACAGGGTTACATGGGTCCCACGTAACAGAAGGAAGAGGGCTGGCATATGAGTATTTGGAAGCTTGAGGACAATGGCTCCATCACATTTGCAAAGAGCAGCCTATGAAACCTAAAGAAGGAGTGAACAGACTTGGGGCCTACTTTTATGCTAGCTAGAACCGAGATCAACCAAGCAGAGGCAGGTACAAAATAGCGGCTCAGCCAGTTGGACACACACACACACACACACACACACACACACACACACACACACGTGCCTCTGAGTGCATGTTCAGCTCATAAATTTACCAATGCAAAAGCAAGTAGCAAGTCCTTTCACACAAAAATCTGTTTCTGTTCCTCACTCCTGTCTAGTATTCTTTTTCAGCAAGCTAATTTGGGGAGGGGGGGATTTTTAACTGTTGCTATTGTTATGACAATCGGGAGTTGGAAACTCTTGCCAATCTACTGCAAGCTGCCCACCCTGGCCTATGGAGTGTAATATCCACCGAGAGTGGTCCTGTTTGAAAGTATTATTTAGTTAGGAGATTTATAACCTACCCACCATCAATTCTGAAACCAGGATGTAAAGGTAAAGGGGCCCCTGACCATTAGGTCCAGTCGCGGACGACTCTGGGGTTGCGGCGCTCATCTCGCTTTATTGACCGAGGGAGCCGGCGTACAGCTTTCAGGTCGTGTGGCCAGCATGACTAAGCCGCTTCTGATGAACCAGAGCAGCGCACGGAAACGCCGTTTACCTTCCCGCTGGAGCGGTACCTATTTATCTACTTGCACTTTGACGTGCTTTCGAACTTCTAGGTTGGCAGGAGCAGGGACCGAGCAACAGGAGCTCACCCCGTTGCAGGGATTCGAACCGCCAACCTTCTGATCGGCAAGTCCTAGGCTCTGTGGTTTAACCCACAGCACCACCCGCGTCCCTTGAAACCAGGATGGGGTACAACTAAAAAACTTTAATAACCAATTCCACACTTTAATGATGAAACACTAAAACAAATCCATAAAAAATACCTCTTCATAAATAGGAGATACCCTGTGTCACACCATCTTGCTTCTATCCAAGGTAGATGTGAGCAAGAACGGGCTCATTCCGTGAGAGCATAATAATACTACAACCTGTGCAGTTCTTCTTTTTCCTCGAAGTGACTGTTAACTTAATAAACATGTGCCTTGAATATGGGGGATACCTTTGTCTCACGGCCCATCATGTACTCGAACAACACCTTCCTCAAGTATTCAAACTCCGTCGGTTCTCCAAAAAGAGAGACATCTGAATGGCAGAGGTTCCCATCTGCACAGACGAGAGACAGTGTTTTATACAACTGTATTTTACACAGATGTGCTACAATCAGTATGCTCATCTCTCTTGACCAAACTGTAACATACAGACATAATGATTGTCACTTACCCGGATTATACTGCTTTTGTAAAGAGCATTTTACATTTTAACAAGAGGGTTAAGCAGCTAGTTCTTAACACTTGCCTCTGTACTCAAGACACTAACTTACCCTTTCCCTCAAATATGTCGCCAGGCAGAAGCAGACAACTACTGTTCAAGCCCCTTCCTGGTAGCATGCTTGTGCCTCAGTGGGAAAGATGGCTCTTCCAGTCCCTGAACTGTTTCTGTCCCAGCTGGTCACTAAGAATTACTATTTAGCTTAAAGAATCAACATCTGAATTCAACCCCCACCCTCTCCATCCCATTTTTCTTTTGTGTCATGTCTTTTAGATTGTAAGCCTGAGGGAAAGGACTGTCTTGTTTGAACTGATTTATGTAAGCCGCTCTTGGGAGATTTTCAGCTGAGGAGCAGAATACAAATGCTCTAAACAAACAAACCCTTCACAGGTAGGATCGGTTGAGTACACAAACCTCCTAACCCTAAGCGCTATCCCTTCCAGAGATTCATGATTGCCTTTTCCTCTCCTATGGTCAAAAGCTCCTGCCTGATGTTAGAAGTAACTGCCAAAACAATGGAAAGTATAGGAATCAGGGGGGCCACTAGGGGCGCCTCGGAAGATGGCTGACAATAACATCTCTCCGACCCACACGAGGTAATTTGGAGGCTGTGATGGGAGTAAATAGCCTCCCTACCCCCCCCCCAGGATTGGGGGGGCTGCCCTTGCCTCCTGTGCCCTATACCACCCCCGAATTTGTGGGAATGGGGGCACTAGGCAGAATGTCCTCCTGTGGGATCTCGGCGCTCCTGGACGCTGTCTCTGATCCGCGCCACTAGCTGCAAGAACTTCAAAAGAAACAATTAGGAGGAAGGGAATGCACATATTTCAAGGAAGGAGGGGGAGTAAAGACTGCTAACAGAAGAGATCTCTGATAAACAAGACGAGTCGGAGGAACAAGAATTAACCAGATGAAGACACACCAAGACTCGGTATGGCAAAAGGACTGGATGGGGGAGAGGGGAAAAAACTTTCTTTCCTCTATGTGATTAAACAAGAATCAGAAGTCACAAGTCAGAAATGTCGTTTGAAGGACTTAAGCTGTGGATTTATGTCTGTGTGGAGATAAACTTTCTAACCAAAGCATGCTTTAAGAAGAGCGTGGAATGTATAAGGGCTTTGGAATGACGCAGTTAAAAATACCGTCGCCATATTGGGAAGTTCTGTCGGAGGACTTAAGTCTGGGAGGAGAAATAGAGCTGTTTTTATATTGTGGGTGAAACTCCTCAGAGGGACTTAAGAATGACAGTTCTGTAATTAATGATGGAAAGAGCGATGTTATCTATGAATGCGATGGTATATGGAAACCATCTCGATTTGAGGATTGGACGAACGGAAAAATTCACACAGGATTATTATTGGTGTTTATCGGCTTAAGGAGATTATCAGAAGAGATCATAAAGAAAAAAGAGAAAATATACGAACAAGATGAGATGTGGAAACAGCAAGATAAGACTGGATAGAATTATGAACTTTGTTTGGACTGATTTGGACATTAACGCAGTAGCAAGAAGATGATCAGATTCCCCCTTCGGATCTTGAAATATGGGTCCCCTCAACAAAATTTAAATTTCGGCTTTGTAATTCGGAATTTATGTGATGTGATTTGATTTGATTGGTCGGTTAATAAAAATTATTTTTTTAAAAAAAGAAAGTATAGGAATCAGGATAAATCCTTTAAGGTAGCACCAGGGAAAAACTTAGACCTAGCACAGTACCCAAGTTGTCCTGCAAGGCCATAGCCCACAATGCCCCTCCTCACCTGCCCAACATCATATGTAACATCAGGTGTCAGGCTACAAAGGAGGAATAAGGAGTTCAAAGGTTGCTTCTCATTGTCCCTTGGTAAGTAGGGCTGATTGGAACAGACAGGGAGATCCACTGAGATCAGCTGCACTAGGTGATCCCAACAGGAGCTCCTTAGCGCAGCTGAAGGTTCTAGTTGAAGGAAGCAGTTTGATCCAAACCTTCCAATTCAAAGGAGCTCCATGTAACCACAATCACTTCACCAGTCGTTACAAAAAGCTCTTTTGAAGGTGTGCTCCCCAAGCACCAATTTGGACAGGTGCCATTCACATGACGTCATTAAGTCGTCAGGTGATTCTGTCCACCTGTTTGTGTGTGACGCACTCCTGCTTTAAGGTCACAATGGGGAAGGTGAGAAACCTGATTATCAAACCTTGTGTAACCACTGAGGGTAGGGCCCAACTGGGGCTCTCGACGACCATATCTAACCATCTTACAGTATCTCTTGTATCACCATGACCACATTTTTATCACGGATCAATATTCTACAACGCTGCCATCTAGACTACAAACAAGCATGCTCTCTCTCTCTCAGTAAATCTGGCTCCACCAGCCTGGAAAAGCCATCTCATTGGACCACCATCACCTCACTGCTTTGGAATTTAAAGCCTTCCTTTGTAGAACTGCGTTAGCTGTATCAAGTCATTTGCATCTTTGGCAGCTGCTTATTACAACTTGATCCTTTGCTCCACTGCCCTGCCCCCAACATGGAGATATGACAGTTTAGAAAGCAAACCCCACTGGACCCAGAGACCCTTTGAGACAACTGTGTGTGAGTGTGCATGCATGTCCAAGTTTTACATCAAATGTTGAAGGACAAGGCTGGGAAAATATTTGCAATATATTGTATTAACTAAGCTCTTACAAGTGTTTCTCCTAAGACTTCTAATCTAATCCTGTTTATGTTTCTTAGCAACATTGTTTTCATAAAATTTTTGCATGGTAACTGATATCTTAAAATGTTTTCTTCATAAAAACACAATATAAAAAGCAGAAGCATTCTAAGTATGCCATTTCAGAGTAGCTAAGTAGCTTTCAGAGGGCAAGGGGAAAATATCTACATTCTTGGAGATTAAGCCGTGACTCTTATTTTTCCATTTATGTTCACTTAAACTAAAAGTCCAAAAGTAGCAGATTTTACTTTCCTAGTTACGTGTGGATTTTAACTTTTTAATGCACAAACATAATTGCTGATGGAATTCAGGAAACACTCGTGGCTACCACTGGAAATCCCTTGCTAAAACTAGAGGATTGTTAAACTAAAGCATCTCCCTCCAGGATGAGACTACAGTATGAAAACACCTACAGCCCAACTCTCAGTCGTACCGTATTTGTACTTTGGCTTGCTGACATTGCAGCAGGCATCATTAATCCCAAGATTGGAGGAGATCTAAAACATGTCTTCAACACCTGATTTCTGGAAAAGTATGAACTACACATGTATCAAAATGTTAGCTACTGGTTATACCTTAATTTTGATACTCTCCATGTTGCTCACATGCACACATAAATATATGTGGCAAACATGCTTACATTTCACACTCATTTTCCATGAGGTAAATTTATACCAAAGGACAACAAAACATTAAAATTAAAGAATAAACCATAATCTGCATCAGGAACTGCATTACTGCAACACATGTCTATTTACGGCTTTGAAGGTCTAGTCGTCAGGATATGTAAGCAATTGGAATGAAAATGACTGAAAATATGAACTATGTCTTATTTGTGATTTCAATGTAGCATTTTTTCCACAAGGGAATACTTATATATATTGCACGTGATCCATGAGGTGGACATTGGAACGCAACTAATCTTACATTTACAGATCATGCAAAATCACTTCATTTTTAAAAATATGTATTTGTGTAAAAAGATTCAGAACTGCCCTACTGAACAATATTTCAGCGTAACATTTTTCATCTGATATATGCAAACTTTTAGGGTCAGGAAGGGGTCTGAATACATGGCAAAATCTGTATAGCTCAGTTCAACGCAAATAAGCAAACTGAAATGGAACTGAGAGACTATTAACAAGTGTTAACAAGGCCTTCCATACCTGACACACAACCATAAAAGTCTGAAGACTAACTTTTGGCCTTAAATTTATCTATCACCCTAAATTTAGATAGCTCAATGGGGTTTACTCCCAGGTAAGAGTACATACATTTGCAGCCCTAGTTAGGTTTGCAAGTATTCTCTTAGGCTTTATTCTGTAACTCAGTGCCAAGGCAAACATTCCTCACCTCTGTAAGGCGATGCAACTGTTGTGACATACATATTCTTCTCGTAATTTTTCAACCGGTCTTGTAGTGTATGAATCTAAGAATAAAGTGATGGATGAGGAGGATAAAACAAACATAACTGAGAAATGGAATATGTTTCAACTTTGAGGTGTACCAAATGTACGAGAAAGCAGTTACCAAACCCTGTCCGTCTGTCCCCACCCACTACTAGTGACAACTCAGGGTGTTAAATATTGTATCTCTATCTATCTCACTTAAACGTACCATGTAAATATTTGTTAGTGTGCATTAGACATGTTAAGGGACGCAGGTGGTGCTGTGGGTTAAAACACAGAGCCTAGGACTTGCTGATCAGAAGGTTGGCGGTTCGAATCCCCGCGACGGGGTGAACTCCCGTTGCTCAGTCCCTGGCTCCTGCCAACTTAGCAGTTCAAAAGCACGTCGAAATGCAAGTAGATAAATAGGTACTGCTCCGGCGGGAAGGTAAACGGCATTTCCGTGCGTTGCTCTGGTTCGCCAGAAGCGGCTTAGTCATGTTGGCCACATGACCCGGAAGCTGTACGTCAGCTCCCTTGGCCAATAAAGCGATATGAGCTCCGCAACCCCAGAGTCGGCCACAACTGGACCTAATGGTCAGGGGTCCCTTTACCTTTACCTATTAGACATGTTGGGAAATATTAGCAAAGATTAGGGTTTTCTGTCTGGCTTTCTTTCTGTCTAATTTAAGATCTGATAAAAGTAGACCTGGCCACGAGTCTCCTGGGAAGCAGAGAGGGGCTGGCTAGCACTATACTGACCCTTGACCGAACTGTCCACTCATCCGGCATGAGTGCTTGTTATCTGACCACTGCAGTTTCATAGTCTTACTGGTTTTTTTTCAGTTACAGATAGGTAGCCGTGTTGGTCTGCCATAGTCAAAATAAAAAAATTCCTTCCTGTAGCACCTTAAAGACCAACTAAGTTAGTTCTTGGTATGAGCTTTCGTGTGCATTCGTGTGGTATCTGAAGAAGTGTGCATGCACACGAAAGCTCATACCAAGAACTAACTTAGTTGGTCTTTAAGGTGCTACAGGAAGGAATTTTTTTATTTTGGGTTTTTTTCCTGTTTGCAGAAAGAGCGTTTTTTGCTGATTGCAATCGAGAGTGGTTCTGTTCTGAATTGAGTGATTACACATGGGAGTGTTGCTTTGGATCAAAGCATTGCCTCTGGCTTGGCTGATAAGATCAGAACCAGCTACATGTGGTGGGATAAACCACGGAGGGATTCATCCCAAAGTGGGGGACATCAAAGATCATCTCCCTTTGAGGTCACCACTTGGAGGACACACAGACAGTGGTGCTTCCACTGGGTTAGAAATTGGAACGGTACAAGAGAAATAGGCATGTCACCTTGACCCAAGGTGTTACTATTGGTATATAAAGCCCTCAGCAGCTTGGAACCAGTTTCCTTGAACAAATGATTTACGCATCTACTCCCTCTCTATTAATAACAGGCAGTCCCCTTTATTGTACCCTTTTCAACACTCGCTAAAAACTTTTTTTGCCTTTTTTTTTTACCTAGAAATATAGTTTTATTATGTATGCTTGTTCTTAAATTCTGTTGATTTTATCTGTATTTTGATAATTGAATTATGCATACTTCCTTTATTGTTTGTTACATTTATCTCCCATCTTTCCTCTGAGGGGCTCAAGGTGGCTTACAAAGTCATCCTCTTCCCAATTTTATCCTCACAACAACCATGTGAGATAGGGTAGGCTGAGAATGAGTAACTGACTATAACACTCAAGAAGGTTGAAATACAGTCAAACCTTGGTTCCCAAATGCCTCCATTTTGGAACGTTTTGGCTCCCGAATGCTGAAAACCCAGAGGTGTTCCAGTTTTCGAATGTTTTTCGGAAATTGTTCGACGCAGCTTCCGCTTGAGTGCAGGAAGCTCCTGCAGCCAATTGGAAGGCACACCTCAGTTGTCGAACATTTCGGAAGCCAAATGGGCTTCTGGAACAGATTATGTTTGACAACCGAGGTTTGACTGTAGAATCAAAGGTTATTTGAGCTTGGTTTTGATTGTTTTAGGGCTTTAGAGTGTCGCACTTTTAATAGCCTGGTGAGGATGAGCAGACTGAATCTGTGTTTAACAACACTATACTATGCATGTTTACTCAAAAGTATGTTCAATAAGATGGGACGCGGGTGACGCTGTGGGTTAAACCACAGAGCCTAGGACTTGCTGATCAGAAGGTCGGTGGTTCGAATCCCTGCGACGGGGTGAGCTCCCGTTGCTCGGTCCCTGCTCCTGTCAACCTAGCAGTTCGAAAGCACGCCAAAGTGCAGGTAGATAAATAGGTAAGGTAAACGGCGTTTCTGTGTGCTGCCCTGGTTCGCCAGGTCATGCTGGCCATATGACCCGGAAGATGTCTGTGGACAAACGCCGGCTCCCTTGGCCAATAAAGCGAGATGAGCGCCACAACCCCAGAGTCGGTCACGACTGGACCTAACAGTCAGGGGTCCCTTTACCTTAACCTAAGTTCAATAAGGCCTACTTCCATGAAATGGGATATAGGGTTGCAGCCTAGGTAGCCTTTTATAACCTTTTCAAATTATACCTAGAAAATGCTTTAATGTACTCAAGAACTAAAGTTCCTTCTTCTTTTTTAACAGATCCTTACCTGTTCTATGAATTCCTGTTCTTTCAGCTTTGAATCACTGACAAGTGTTGTCTTCTGGGCTAGCTGGGCCTGAAACACAACCAGAAACATATATGAAAATGTGCACTGCAAACACTTAATTTATTACTTTTCATCAAAATTGTAAACAGCATCAAAGGAAAACTTGACATTATGCTAGTGGTAAAGATGAAGCCAATCTTACCTGAAGTTCAGCTATTGTTACCTAAAACAGAAAAATGAACATTTAATAAAATGTATTTGCTTCATACCCTCCCAAATAAAACAAAAAGCACTGCAGGATATTTTTCATCCATATGAATTGTCATTAATTCCTGATTAACTCTCCATTATCTATTTCTCTGATTCATAATCTTATTGCAAAATCTGAGATGGTATATATTACTATTTGGTACAAAGAAATTTGTCTTGCAATTTTTTTTTATCACATAAAAGCAGTTTTGAGGAGCACAAATAATTAAAATAGCTTAGTCACACCCAAAATACAGTTTGAAATAAATCTAAGTGGTACAAAGAAACTATTCAAATGAGAGACTTAAGCAACTATTAAATGAATTCCTAAATAAGTAACATACATATTTTCTTGTGAACAATTTGCTTTCAACATAATCTCTATTAGTTGAGAGCCATGAAGGAAGACTGGGTTTTTCTTGTAGCAGAAGTTTAATTTTATGCTAAACTCCCACGGTCATTACATGAACTTACAGCCCATTTTAAATTAATGAGACATGAGTGTACATAAATGGCTGCAAAAGGACATTATCAAAGAAACTACAAATGTTGGTTAAATTGTGACACTAAATTGTAATCCCACTATTCAAAAGGATAAAATACAACATATATACAGTGGTGCCCCGCAAGACGAATGCCTCGCAAGACGGAAAATTCGCTAGACGAAAGAGTTTTCCGTTTTGGAGGTGCTTCGCAAAACAAATTTCCTATGGGCTTGCTTCGCAAGACGACAATGTCTTGCGAGTTCCTGCTGGTTCCCCCCCCTTTTCTAAGCCGCTAAGCCGCTTATCAGCTGATCCGATCAGCAGCTAAGCCGCTAAAAGCCGCTAATAGCGCTAATCCGTCAATGGGCTTGCTTCGCAAGACGAAAAAACCGCTAGACGAAGAGAATCACAGAACGGATTCTTTTTGTCTTGCGAGGCACCACTGTAATATAAGGGTAAAGGGCAATCTGAACACACAGTTTCAAATGAGAGTAATAAAAAGTGTGAAATACTTTTTTTCACCCCAGGATGCCAACACTCCTCAGTTCAGGAGATGAGGGTTTCAACCAAACGATTGAAGGGGGGGTGGGTAGGCACATACAGAACTTGATTTTTATTTGTATGTTAGGAGATGGTCCCAAAGCTATTCATTCTCCCTGCACTACTACAGTAGGTGGTATGTGGTACCAATTCATAGGCAATAATTACTGTATTTTTTGCTCTATAAAACTCACTTTTTCCCTCCCAAAAAGTAAGGGGAAATGTGTGTGCATCTTATGGAGCGAATGCAGGCTGCGCAGCTATCCCAGACGCCAGAACAGCAAGAGGGATTGCTGCTTTCACTGCTGTAGTGGTTTGGAGTTACTCATGCGTAAAATGTCCCCTTTTGGAGCTTGGCTGCCTGGGTTAAACCGTCCTGACTGCACAGCCCATCTCAGCGTGGCTGCCTCAGTCGCTCGCAGAGTCTGTCTGTGGGCGTTTCTTATACCGTTGCCAGCATAAGAGTTGTTTGACTCCCAATCGTCTCCGCCTCTCATTGCGCGAGAGTCTCCTGCGCAAGGAGGGCGTGGGTAGTGGAGGACCAGGGCTCTCCTCACTGACTTCCAAGGAAGAATCCCGGAGCCCTTCCACCTCTTCTCCCATTTGCTCTCCTGGCTCCTTGGTGTTACGCTGATTTCCTTCCCCCTCCATCAAGCTACGTCTCCCCCTAGTGCTTGTTCCTTCCCCTGCAGAATCAGAGAGCCTCTCCTTCGCTTGTTGCTCTGATGTCAGTTCCCTGACAACTGCGTAGCGATCCCTCTTGCTATACTGGCTTCTGAGATTCAGAATATTTTTTTCCTTGTTTTCCTCCTCCAAAAACTAGGTGTGTCTTGTGGTCTGGTGCATCTTATAGAGCGAAAAATATGGTAGCCTGCAGCACTTGACACGTTGGTTGTAGCTCTGGGGCTTTTACACTCTCTATTTAGGGTGATTGAACCCTGGGTTTCAACAACCGAACTGTGAACTAGCAGCATAAAATAGCTGGATGAATGACTTCTCAGACATGGCAATGCTGTCATGTACTTATCCGTCCCTATGGAACTGGCATACTTATGGTAAGCAAACTCCAAGCCAATCTGCAAGCTTGTGCCACCGAGCCCTCCAATTCTGACTGTAGCATTTTCTGGGAATAGAGCACCATCAGTTGTCGGGAGCAGGTTGAAGGTAGTCTCTTATTGTGGGGCTGGAATCCTGCTCCTTACTAGCACCTCTAGATGATGTGGTCCTCAGCACCTGAACGGACCATGTTAGCCTCCATATCCACAACTAGCTGCACGTATGTGATGTGGTTCTAATCACATGCGTCACCAAAGTGCTTGGGTGGTATTCAACCATGTCTCACTCAGGGTAGACCCACTGAAATTAATCAACCTAACTTACGCTTATATTCAGTAAATTCAATGGGTCAACTCTGAGTAAAGCTTCGTTGAATGCTGTCGCTTATTTCCCAATCTCTCTAATTTCAAAGGAAACCAAGTGCAACTAACTTAGTCTTGAACCAACTGTATATATGACTAACTGATTTACTACTGAAATAAAACTAAGATATCGAATAATAGATCAGTTTCCACAGTTAATATTATTTGCCTCTGTAGGACAGAACAGCAATAGCTTCAAATGTAAGAGACAACAGTGGCAATAAAGGATAAAAAACAGCCAAGCCCCTTTGCCAATTGTTAGATCAAAAGAGTTAAAATACTCTAAAGTCTAACAAAATATTTCTATTAAAACTCTGAAGGTAAACTAAGATACAAGCTAAGAACCACAATAAATTCCTAAGTAAAAATTTGTAAAATAATGTTTTCTAACTTACTTCACCACTGTTCCAGCTTTCTTCATCTGCCAGTCTTTGTTTGTACTCCTCCTGCAATTTCTCCAGCTGGTTCTGAAGCTCATTTACTTTTTCTGTCATTTCTTCTTCTCGAGTCTTCAGAACAAAATAAATAAATAAAACCATTACTTTATATACTTCACAATTAGGAGACAATCTGGCTTCCATCAGCTTTAGCTACAAGAACTTTAGCTGCGAAATTGCTGAATTATACACGAATCCTGGATGAAACTGCGCTCTGACTTTTAGAAACGCAAAAACAAGCAATACCATATATACCTCAAGGATTTCTTCATACTTTTTCACTGTCCTTTGTAGGTCATCATCTTTTTCTAGCATCTTTTTATGTAACTGAGTTATCTCTGCGTGGTGACTTTCTATGAGTTCAGATTCAACCTCCTGAGCTTTACCTGTGAAAAATGGTCAACGGTGTTTACATATCGCATTTTAACTGGGCTGCTCTTTTAATTGAATTAGCAGGAATTCATTCTAGATACATTAAAAAAAGAATACTACAGTAAAAGAAGAAACTCTAAAGAAGAATTCATTAAAAATGCTATTAGAATCTAATGAGATGTTGACACGTCAAAACATAACTGATAACATATTCCTTTTCTTATTTTGGCATACAAGGTGTCTTCTTTCACACTAGAGTAGGTTGGGTCAAACAAGCCAATATCATGTTAAAATCAGTAGGCAAGATTATGCTTTGAGTAGTAAGCAATGAATCAAACTTCACTCAAAGGTTTTACTGCTTATCTATCACCTCTTCTTTCTCTACTTTTATTTTTTACAGCTGTTAGTACAGTTGGGACTCGCCACTCCTATACATAGTCATTGAATGCGTAATTCTTACTAAAAAACCAAACAGATGTTATGGTACTTTCAACCTATCTGAACTTCATACTTGTTAACTAATTGGCAGTATTTATTATCAGATATAGGGACGCGGGTGGCGCTGTGGGTAAAAGCCTCAGCGCCTAGGGCTTGCCGATCGAAAGGTCGGCGGTTCGAATCCCCGCGGCGGGGTGCGCTCCCGCTGCTCGGTCCCAGCGCCTGCCAACCTAGCAGTTCTAAAGCACCCCTGGGTGCAAGTAGATAAATAGGTACCGCTTACCAGCGGGAAGGTAAACGGCGTTCCGTGTGCTGCGCTGGCTCGCCAGATGCAGCTTTGTCACGCTGGCCACGTGACCCGGAAGTGTCTCCGGACAGCGCTGGCCCACGGCCGATAAAGTGAGATGGGCGCACAAACCCCAGAGTCTGTCAAGACTGGCCCGTAACGGGCAGGGGTACCTTTACCTTTACCTTTATTATCAGATATATATGCAAAATTAATATATTTACATTAATGAGTTTGCATATGTGTGTGTGTGTGTACACACACACACACACACACACACACGAGATACAGTATTACATAAGCATTCAAATCTAGGGCAAGAATAGAGGAGAATTCAAGGCTTGTTATCATGCCCCTGACACTGTTCTGTCTATGGGTCTATGGAAGTTCTTTCTTCTAAATTGATCTTATAGGAATGGATCTGATGGTTGAATTTAGAAGAGATATAGCCATTTAAAATCAACACAAGGTACTGTTCCAACTCACTGATGGTTTCTTTTACGGCTGTTTCTATTTCTTGGTCCTTTTGTGCCATCTGGGTATTGAATTCTCTCATCAACTGCTTTAATGTGGAGTTGTGCTTCAATTCAATGTCCTCCTGTTCATATCTATAAAGGTACAGCAAAATAAGAAGTCCAGATATGGCAGTTCAACAGTAAAGCAAAAAAGCATATTAATTTCTAACAGAGAGATTTGAGAGCCTGCCAAGTATAAGATTGCATTAAAATAAATGGCTTTCACTAACGGTTTTTCTTTACATTTGTATGATTATTTGTATGATTGAGACAATAGTTACTGAAGAGAGAAATTCATTAAGAAAAATGTTACCAAACAGACTTTTTGTGAAAACGTCCTGAGGATAAAAGTTCATCTACCTATGATAATTGAAAAATGTGTCCAGATAAGGCTATAAAAGGGGGGATTTGATCCAAGTGTAGCTTATACAAATCCAATTAATTTTGTTAGGGCAAATGAAATAATTTAATTACACCATGTAAACATAACCTGAGATTTGACCTGCAAACTCCTAAGGCTTTTAGGACAATGTAGGACAAGGATGTAGACCCAGCAATCTTCCCCTTTGAGGCACATGAAATGAAACCAGGAAACGACTAAGTTTCCAGCTGCTATATTTTCCAGCTGCATCCAAACCAGAAAATCATCGTTACCAGCTTTGGAACAAGCCAGAATAATAAATTTGGATAAATGGGAAAGTATGGTTAGAGACTTCTTGGTTTGATTATTAAAGTGAGACAAAGGGGTGAATTAAGGAGCTTGTGTACTGAGGGCAGAGTGTAAGGTTCACTTGAGGCTTTTTAACTGGAGTTACAATTGCCCAAATGCAGCCAAGGACTAGTTTTCCATATGATTTGCTATGAATTTGAAAGATTTATTTTGCCAATGCTGATTATGAATAATAGAGGTTTCATATATCAAGGGATGCGGGTGGCGCAGTGGGTTAAACCAGAGCCTAGGGCTTACCAATCAAAAGGTCGACGGTTCGAATCCCCAAGATGGGGTGAGCTCCCGTTGCTCAGTCCCAGCTCCTGCCAACCTAGCAGTTAAAAAGCACGTCAAGTGCAAGTAGATAAATAGGTACCGCTCTGGCAGGAAGGTAAACGGCATTTCTGTGCGCTGCTCTGGTTCACCAGAAGCGGCTCAGTCATGCTGGCCACATGACCCGGAAGCTGTACGCCAGATCCCTTGGCCAGTAAAGTGAGATGAGCGCTGCAACCCCAGAGTCATCCGCGACTGGACCTAACGGTCAGGGGTCCATTTACCTTTACATCAAGCAGTTATTGTTTGGACATAAAGTTATGTAATGTCAACTTTTCTTATTTTATACGGTGTTACTGCTCATGCAGGTGTACTGGAAATTTTACAGACTACTACTAGAACTTACTTTATTTTTTGTTCCATTTCTTCTATCGATTCTTTTTTCATTATCTCCAGCTCCTGCTGATGTTCCTTCCGCAGGATGCGCAAATCCTTCTGTAGCCTACTCACATCTTTGGCAAGTTTCTGTTTCTCCCGCTCAGTCTCCTCCACTTTAGCTTGCAAATCCTTTTGCTCAATGTGCAGATCATCAAGCAGTTTCTGAAGCTCAAGGACTGATCTACTCTTTTCTTCTGTGCTTTCTTTCAAGTCTTTTATAAGGCCATTTCTTTCCTCCAGCTGCTGTCGGAGTCCCTGCAAATGTTCATCATGTTTTGAAATAGTATCTCCCATCTCAATTCTGTTCCGTTCTCTCTCTTTTGCTAAAGTCTCATCCAAACTGTGTATCTTTTGTTGCAAAGACTGCCTCTCTCCCTCCTTTTCTTGCAGCTTTTCCTGCAAGTCTTTAATCATACCCTCCATATTTTGCTCCTTTTGTTCTTTGGTTTTCAATTCTTCTTGGATAGCTGCATGCTTCTTACTTTGCTCCTCAAGTGCTTGTTGAAGCTTTTCAATGAGCATATGGTCTTCTTGCTCCTTTTTACAGAGTTCTTCTTGTTGATACTGAGCCTCTAGCTTTGAAACACTACTTGCTTTTTGTTCCTCGTCATACATCTTTAGCTGTCTCTCCTTTTCCAATAAATCTTTTTGTAAACCATCTATTTTTAATTCATACATCTGTTGCATGTTCCCTAATGCACATACTTTGTCTTGTTCTGTGGAAACTTTTAAGGTTTCTACCTTCTGTATCATCTCCTTTTCTAACTCAGAATTGATTGATCTAATTTTGTCTTCTAAATACGTAATCTTGTCTTCTTTGTCTTGCAATTTTTGCTTTAACTGCTGTTCCATGTCTTGTCTATATTGCTGTTCCCTTTCTTCCATTTGAGATGTCAGCTGCTTCCTAATAGAAGCAATTTTTTGTTCAGCCTTTTTTTTCAGGTCTCCTATTTTAGCAGTGGTTTCTGAAGTAAGCCTCTCTTCCAAAGACTTTAATTCTTCCTCTTTGCTTTTCATTAAAGCCACTTTTGTTTCTTCAAATTCTTTTGATTTTTCCCCAAGGTCAACTTCCATGGTCTGCATTTTCTTTTCAAAAAGTAGTACTTCTTGTTCCATCTCTTTAAGCCTTTTATCCTTTTCCATAACTGCCACCTGAGTTTGTTGAAGCTTTTGTGCCAGCTCTTTTTGCTCACTGTTCTGCTCATTGTGCCTTTTGAGTTCGTCCATTAAGGAATCGTTTTCTGCTGTTTTCCGAGTGATGTGTTCTTCGAGCTCAGCAATTCTTGCTGTATGGATTTTTAACTCGGCAACCAAATCAGACTCTTGTTTTTCTCTTCTAATCTGCTTTTGTTCCAGTAAGCCTTTCAAATGTTCTATGTGCTTGGTTTGCTTATCGCACACTTCCTTCATTTTATTCAATTCCTCTTCTTTCTCAATAGCTTGGTTATTACTTAGTTCAACTTTGTTTTGTAGTTCTTTAATTGTGTTATGATTCTGTGTAAATCTTGACTGGGCTTTCTTCTTCCACTCTGACATCTTGTTCATCCAGTGGTCTACCTGTTCAAGAGCAGTTGCTTTTTCCTGACTCAGTGTTTCAATTCTGGAAGACAATTCTTGCACCTCATTCAACAGCTGAAGTCGATTTTCTTTGTGTTGCTTGTTTAACAGAGTTGTGGCAGCATCTTTTTCTGATTTGTCGATTTCAAGCTTGAGATTTAACTCACTGACAAGCTTGTTAAGATCAGCGATCTCTGCCTTCTTTTCATTTAGCTCCTCCTTCAGAGAAGTGACAGCATTAATATGTTCAGACAATTCTTTCTTCAATTGTGTGATGAAAGTTTCTTTCTCTGTTGCTGCTTCCTGCTGGTGTCCTCCTTCTTTTTGCAATTGCTCTTTTTCTGTTACGAGTCTGTCAAGATCCACTTTCATAGACATTATCAAGTTTTCCTTTTCTTGCAAGTGTTGTTTTGATTCTTTGAAACGGCTGGTTAAAGTGTCACGACTCTCTCTTACTTGCTTAAGTTGAGCTTCTAGGTCAGGAATTTTACAGGTTTTAATTAATATTGTTTCTTTTATTTTTGTTGTGCAATTGTGACAGTGTACAACTCTAGAAATTGCCGAAGAAATTTTTTCATTGCATTTCACAAGCAGTTCAGTGATTTTTATTTCTAGGAAAGATTCTGCTTTCTGCCGGTAATCCTCTAGTTGTGTAGCTATATCCCTTGCAAACTTCTCAAATTCCGCTTTTTTTTGTTGAAGCTCCAAATGTTTGTCCTCCAGTTTTTTCTTGTAATCTTCACACTCTTTAGAATGTGACAATTTCAGAGCCTTGAGTTGTTCATCGTATGTTTTCAACTTCTCTGCCAGCTCACCAACTTTGTTCTTCTCTTTTTCTCCTACTGCTTTTACTTCACTAAGCTGTTCCTGGACTTCTATCTTCTCCTTCAGAGACAAACTAAGGTCATCCTCTAGTTTCTCAAGTTGCTTTTTCAAATCAGTTTCTTTCTGCGTCAAAACTGTCACTTGAGCTAATGTTTGCTGTAGCTGTTCTTGCAACTCATTCAACAATTTGTCCCTCTCTGTCTGTTCATTCTTTAACCGAGTAATATCTGCATTTTTGTCCTCCCTTTCAATACTGAAGGTGGCCAGTTTCTGTTTCAGGTCTCCTACTTCTTGATCTTTTTCTTGCAACTCCATTTCATGCTTTTCTCCAAGTTCTTCAGCCAGCTGACTCAGCTTCTTCTCCCAGGTTTGGACAACTTCTTCTAGTTCTTTTTTGTGAGCTTCAAGCAGGCTTTCTAGTTGTTCCTTCTGATTCTTCTCCAGTTTTGAGACAGCATCATCAATTCCAGTTGAACTGGCATGGGCCATTTCCAGCATTTTTGCATTGAATTGCTTCTCTTTCTGACTAAATTCCAACTGTTTATTCTCCATCTCCTTTTTGAGTTTTGCTTCCTGCTCTGAAAGTTTCTTCTTGAATCTCTCCTGCATTTCCTTTGATTTTCCTTTAACTTTCTCCATTTGTGTCTCTTGTTGCTTAAATTTGATTTCATATTCACTCTTTAAAGCACTAACTTCTGCCTCTTTGGCTGATAGTTGCTGTCCAAGTTTCTCAATTTGTTGATTCAATAGCCCCTTTGTTTGTGCAAGCTCATTTTCCTTATCAGTAAAATGACTCTTTGCCTGATTTACCTCTTCTCTAAGATCTCTTAACTGTGATTCGTGCTGTTCTGTCAGAGATGACACTTTCTGCATATTTTCTTTCTTTTGCTCCTCAAGTTCACGTTTCAGATCATGTACCTCGGATATCCGAAACTTTAATTCAGCTTTGAGTTCATTCAGTTCAGCTTCGGTTTTTACAATCTGTTCATCAAGACGTGATTTTTCAGCGTCTACATTGCCCAGCTTTTGCTGCAAATCTATTAACTTTTGTTCGTAAATGCTTGCTTGTTCTCTGGCCATGCTCTCATTGGACTGAAAAAGGCCATCTAGTTCAGTAGACTTTTCTTTGCATTCAATTTCAGCCTTTCTAAGAGATCCCTTCAGTGTTTTCAAATGCTCTTCCAATTCCACTTGGCATTTCTCTTTTTCTTCCAAGAGTAGCTTGAGTTGACTAATTTCATCTTTGAATGTTTTCTCCATGACTTCCTTATCTTTAAAGATAGTTTCAACTTGTTCCTTATGACGGCTCTTCTCTTGCTCCAGCTTTCCCTCAAACTCTAGCTTTGCTTTATCTGCATCATCTTTTAATATCGACAAACGCTGTTCAAGATCCTGACGAATTTTTAGTGTGTCTGATAACTCAGAAGAGAGTGCTTCTAGCTCGGTTTGTTTCACATCAAGCTTTTCTAAAGTTTTTTCGTTCATCTCTTCTATATGGCCATGAAATTGAGTCTCTTTCTCTTTCAATACTTTAGTCACTTCATCAAGCTGCATTTTCAATTTCTCCATTTCCGACTGCTTCTGACATGTTAATGTATCAAGTTTTTCTGTCCAAACTTGTTGTTCTTGCCGTTTTACATCCTCAAGCTCTTCTCTATGTTTTTCAACCATGGCAGTGATTTCTTTATTGTGCCTGTTGTTTTCTGATTCTATTTGAGTAGTCAGTTCCTCCAACTGGCTGTCATTCTGCGAACACTTTGGAAGGGAACTTTCCAATTCTAGAATTCTCTGTTAAAAAGATTGGTTGAAAAATATCATCAATCCCTTTTTCTGTGACTGACTCCTACTTGAATACAATACTTTAATGAAATTATTACTATGAGCTATACATTTCAAAACATTAGGACATAATCCATTCAAAATTAAGTACTTTCAAATCCCAATGATGGGCGCGTTAAACATATGCTCCGCTGCCTCCCATTTGAATCAATGGAACTCCAAAGTGCTGAACTTTGGCTGGATTGCACCCTTAATAGGTGCCAATTTTATATAGCCTTGATGTACAGAAGGAGAATGGGGAAATATTACTGGACCCAAAGCTGAGGAAAACTTCCAGAACCACTACATACTTTTCTCATTAAAGTGGAATAAAGACAAAGAGCAAGGGGGTTCTCAAATTCCATCACAATGAATAATAACAAGAACAATTTGAATCTTCAAAGTATGACTAAGATAAGAAAGTCCTTAACAAAATATTTCCTCAAAAGAGCCAACTAATGGTCAGTTAAGTACCAAAATGCAGTATTTGGCCCTTTCCTCCCATCTCCCTGTAAAATCACCCACAACTGTACATAAAGGCATAAGAGGCATGGCATTATCGACTGCACAGGATGCATGTCAGATTAAAATCAGCACAACAGACTTACACACTGCTTTTGACATTGTGTCTCCACCCCACTTCCACATGGCCTAGGGCACACGTACCTAGGTTACAAGGTATACAGGTTCTTGGAACTAAGTGATTGGCTATTCTTGAATTAGACAGGAAAGGTCACATTCACCTACCGAATAATTTAAAGCTCCTGGAAAAGGGCACCTAACAAAGCAGTAGCTTGTACAAAGAGAAAGTTGTGTAGCTGACTCCCAAACATGAATCCTGATAATTAATGTAAGGATGGACATCATATGCCTCCTATGTTCTGTTTCTAAGACCACCAAGGCATGTGGAAGGGGAAGGCAAGGAAAGATGCAACAGGGGAATATGAGGCTAGGTTATTCTCCTCCTGCTGCAACATATCTACCGTATTTTTCATCCCATAGGACGCTCCGTCCCATATGACGCACCTAGTTTTTTTGGGGGGAAATAAAGGAAAAAAAATTCCCCTTTATTCCCCCCCTCCTCGCTGTCGCCCGAGCTTGTGGGGCTGGCCGATGTCTGCCCAGCGCGCAGGGCGCTCTGCTTCAGGGCGCCCCGCGCGCAGGGCGGCAGGCTGCTATCCGCAGCCTAGGCAGCCCTGCGGGAACTCTCACGGGCTCCCCAGGCTTGCTGATAGCTTCCTGAAGCCTGGAGAGCGAGAGGGGTCGGTGCGCACCGACCCCTCTCGCTCTCCAAGCTTCAGCGAAAGCCTGTATTCGCCCCATAGGACGCACCCAGATTTTCCCTTCATTTTTGGAGGGGAAAAAGTGCGTCCTATAGGGCGAAAAATACGGTATTTAGAGACACTATGTTTGGCTCAAATCACAGTTTCTGCCCCCTTTGTTGTCTGCCTCAACTGATTTCACCATCTTTCTCATGAATCACACTGTTTTTTAAATATTTTGTTGGGAGTGGCCCAGAATGGCTGGGGCAACCCAATCAGATGGGTGGCATGTAAATAATAAAATGTAATAAATAAAAATAATAATAAAAATAAAAAACAGCCATGCCCTTTGGGGCCAAGCACCCTCCCCAAATTTCTCCCATTAGACGCAATTATAGGTATGCATACCCCTCATATGCATTTACATTTTAGTTTGTGCAATATAAAAAAGCAGTCCAATTTTCCAAATCTTTTACTCACGGTTTTGTAGGTTTCTATTTCTTGCTGCATGTCCTCTAGTTTTTTGTCACATTCCAACTGAATTGCTTTTTTCTGCAGTTCCAGTTCTTCTAGGGCTAATGATTCCTGTTGTTCTTTTTCTTGTGTAGTCTGTAGGTGTTCACTCTGGCACTTTTCCTGTGTCAAGAATTATGACTTTTTAAAAAAGAAAGTACCATAAAGTCATTGATCTATCAGCAGCACTAGGAGTATTATCTATTTTAATTCTTGCTCGTACATCTTTTTTAAAAAGTGGATATCACACAAACTGATTAAAAGTCCACGAAGAACCTTATAATTTTATATTTTTCATGTAACTGTAAAGAATCTGAAAGTGAAGTTTCTGTGTGCAGAAAATGAAGAAATAGCAGCAATAATCTAGATTTAGAATTAATCTATTAGTCCTTATCTAACCTTACATACGTGCATGGCCAACAGTAACAGGGTCTAAACTCTGTAACCTTTCCTCAGCATAATTCCCTGACTCTACCTATCCATCCATAGGGATGCAAGCACATTTGTTCCATGGTATACAGGGAGCCTTCAACCAAACACAGTTCAGCTTACTAATATGTGCATTTGCAAACACTAGAGTAAAGGTGACTGAATAAAAAAGACTGCCTTTTCAGTTACACAACACAATGAAATATGGACAAGTTCTGTCTGGAAACTCTTATCTGGAAACCCATTTCCATACATTATGTTTCAGGTATATGTTTAAACCAAGCAAACTACCCAGTGGCGTAGCGTGGGGGGTGAAGGAGGGCCGGCCGCACCAGGCGCAACATCTGGGGGTTAGGGTTAGGGGGCGCAAATTACTTGCCTTGCCCCGGGTGCTGACAACCCACGCTACGCCACTGAAACTACCTAGAAAGGGTTGTGGGAGAAAGAAAAAGGAAGCGTTTAGAACAGATAGGCAAACTCTCCAAAACGTGTCAAAAGTTCAGAAGTTCCTCTTTATATAACAGGAATGTCTAGAACATCTAGGATTGGTTACTGTAATGTACTGCATGTGCAGTTACCCTTGAAAACTATTTAAAAAACTACTGAGTTTGTTCAAAGTACAGGGTCCTGACTACTGACTGGGACAAGTCAGCAGGAAGGTATCCCAGCAATACCGAAAGCACTAGCTTCTTGCTAGTTTCCAAGCACAACTGAAAATCCTGGTGCTCATCTTTAAAGCCTTCTAGAGTTTAGGACACTGGTCCCATACCAATCTGCCAGTATATTGAGGTCATTTTCAGAGGCCCTCCACCAGGTGCCCCAAATTTCTGGAGGTAAGAAATGGTGGGATCCCCATTTGTAGAATTCCTCTCCCAGGGAGGCCTACCATTTACTTCCATTGTTCTCCTTTTGACACCAGGCACCAACATTCTATTGTCCCAAACTTTTTAATGCATTTTTGTGTTCTTGATAGTGGTTAAGAGTGGTAGACTTGTAATCTGGTGAACCGGGTTCGCTTCCCTGCTCCTCCACATGCAGCTGCTGGGTGACCTTGGGCTAGTCACACTTCTCTGAAGTCTCTCAACCCCACTTACCTCACAGAGTGTTTGTTGTGGGGGAGGAAGCGAAAGGAGAATGTTAGCCGGTTTGAGACTCCTTCGGGTAGTGATAAAGCGGGATATCAAATCCAAACCCTTCTCTTCTTCTTCATGAACTTACTTATTGCATTTTATTTTAGAAATTGCTGAAGGGTGGTGTGCATATATGTATATATTTTAAATAAATAGGTGTTATTATTCACTTGGTCTGTAGATTCCCAGATATACATCCAAATGCATCTTTATGCACCAAGTTCTCCTATTCATACTTAAGTTTTATTCATCATCACAAACACAGGTATACACACACCAGACCCATCTGGCTCTTAAGAAGACACTTACAAGAGCTGTTTTCATTTGTTCCTGAAACGCCTGGTCTTGAGCCCGTAATCTATCATTTAATATCTGTTCTTTGCTAGCCAATTCCCTTTTATGTAACTTTTCTAGTTCGGTAATTCGTTCTTCTGAAGATTTCTGCAAATTTGAAAGGCACACGTCTGATGTTACCCAAGAAACAAAGGTGCTTCTATATTATTGATCAAAGAGAAATGAAATAAAGAAGAAAAATGACTAAACAGATTGCTTTCTTGCAAGAAATGCTATTTGGTGCTTTTTTTTAGAAAATAAAAGATCCAAAAGAGTTCCAGTTCACATCTGCAATTCTATCTACATTTACTAAGGAATAAGTCCCATTCACCTCAAAGAGGCAGAGATGCAGAGAATTGCACTATGAATGACTCGCATCTTCCCATTCAGTTTTTAATAGGCCTTCAAGAGTACAATTCTAATTATGCTTACTCAGAAGTCCCACTGAATCCAATGGGCCTTACTTCAAAATATGCATGCATAGAACTACAGCCAAACAGTGCAATCCTATTAATATTTACTCAGCAGTAATAGCTGCATACAATGGAGTTAACTCCCAGATAAGCATTACAACCTTAGTCATATATACACAATGTATAGCATTACAACCTTAGTCATATATTTCTGGGTGTTGCCTAGCAGCCGGGTTCAACACAATACTACAGAATCCATATACCTTTTCTACCTTACAGAGATTCAAACAATTCCTATCCATATTTTGATTCTGCAGCAGAGAAAGTGGCATGATTAAACACACAAATTCTTTTGTGTGTTAAACAAGGCTTTAATGGAACAGTGTAAAGCTGCAAGACTGATTTATTATCAGATTCTTAGTACAGTGGTACCTCGGGTTACAGACGCTTCAGGTTACGCGTTTCCGGGTTGCGCACCGCGCTGAACCCAGAAGTACCGGAACGGGTATGCATGCGCAGAAGTGCCAAATCGCACAACCCGAAGTGTGGGTTGTGAACGTGCCTCCCACACGGATCACGTTCGCAACCTGAGGTTCCACTGTATAAAAGTAAAGGTAAAGGGACCCCTGACCATTAGGTCCAGTTGTGACTGACTCTGGGGTTGCGGTGCTCATCTTGCTTTATTGGCCGAAGGAGCCGGCGTACAGCTTCCGGGTCATGTGGCCAGCATGACTAACCCACTTCTGGCAAATCAGAGCAGTGCACGAAAACGTCATTTACCTTCCCGCTGGAGCGGTACTTATTTATCTACTTGCACTTTGACATGCTTTCAAACTGCTAGGTTGGCAGGAGCAGGGACTGAGCAACGGGAGCTCACCCCCTCGCGGGAATTTGAACCGCCGACCTTCTGATCGGCAAGTCCTAGGCCAGGGGTCTGCAACCGGCGGCTCCGGAGCCGCATGTGGCTCTTTTACACCTTTGCCGCGGCTCCGGGGCGGATACTAGCAAGGGGAGGAGGCGCATTGTGTGCCCCGACACTCCCCACTGTGGCGGGCGCTGTACTGGCATGGGGGTGGTGCGTGCGTTAATCACGCACCGTCCCGACGTCACCTTCCCACCCGCTACATTGTAAGGGGCATGTACGCTGGTCACTGCATTGAAAGGGGGCATGTATGCTGGTCACTGTTTTGAAGGGGAGTGAAGAACACAAACACACAAAAAGGTAACTTGTAAATTTAACGTTTATTTCTATGAGGAGGAGTAATTCTGAGGGGTCAAACAAAGAAATAATTTTTAAAAAGTGCCAAAAAAGTTATTTTTATAATGACGAGTTTTGTGGCTCCCAGTTTTTTTTTCTTCAGAAACTGGTCCAAGTGGCTCTTTTTGTCTTAAAGGTTGCAGACCCCTGTCCTAGGCTCTGTGGTTTAACCCACAGCGCCACCTGCGTCCCGTTCCACTGTATACTGCACTTTTATTCACCCATACACCCCACCAACAAGGGAAGATTGACCTCTGCCAGTATTAACATGATATATTCTGATTTCAACGTGAATTGTTACCTTATCTCTGCAGTTTACCTTACAGAAGATCTAGCATTTACCTTCATAATATTAACCACCTCCTGCTTCACCCTTGTTAATTCCTGTTGAAGGCTCACACGCTCTTCCTCGCTTGCCTTTTCTACAGCCTTGATCCTTTCATCCATTTCTGCTTGCAGTTTCTTGCGTGCTTCTTCAGTCCTTTGGGCTGAACTGAGAGCCTTCTCAAGCTCTTCAAATGCTGCAGAAAACAAGAAAAAGAAGAGGTTATATGTATGGTTTAACATGGCAGAAACTCTAGACAAAGTAAAATTACCATATGTAGGCCATATTCTCACTGAATAACCTAGCTAAAGAGAAATCAAGAAGTCAGCCTGGAAAGGCAAACGTTTACTATCATGTCAACAAAATAAAACTCAGAAATCAAGGGACTGGGCTCTGCTTGCTGCTTAGTTTCAAACCTCTTAATCCTTAAAATAAATTGAACAAGAATATTGTATAGAAGAGGTAATTCAACAGAAATTCCCTTTTCACTCATGACTGCATAGCAATTCTCAGGAGTCTATAAGAATGTCTGGAATGTCTGCACTCATGTAATCCTAAGAGCAGCTTCTTTGCATTAGAACCGTGAATAACTATACTGCCATTTAACTTTAATACAGTTTCTTTAAACTTCATTACAGCTCAATTGGTGTCCTTGTTTTAGCTCTCTAGAAGACAGGTCAGAACACTACTTTCATCAGCACATAACACTAAATCTAACTACGGCTAAGTGTGAACAAGCAAAGATCACAGCCATTTTGTTCCTCCTCTGAGCCTGTTGCACTACCAGAATCCAAGTCATGGTTTGCTTGGGCATTACATGCAAATCTGAGCCACAGGTTGTCGTCTCCAAAGAAACGATGAGTGATAAGCAAATAACAGCTGGTTACAACTCATAGTTTATTTGGAATGAGACAAACCATAAACCTGGATTCACACATAATTCTAAACCAAATGGTGATTTAGCTCTCAGTATTACCGCAGCAACAGGAGGGAAGCAAAACAGCTGATGTTTTTGCTCTGTGCATCAGCAAACTTGCTCATGTTAACCTAAGCCACAGTTTGGCATAAGTGTTATATGTGAACCAAGTCTGGGCAGTGCATAATTAATCTTGCAACTTGCTGATTATTTACTATGCATATGACTATATGCTGGTATTGTCTTAGTCTTCCTTTTATGTAAATTTAGTTGGTGTTTTAGCTGCCTGGATTGTCCCTTTTTAAGATAAAAAAGTGGAATGATGATTGTTTTAAATACATGAAAAATAATTTTATAATTTAAAAAAATGTTATGACTGAAGAATTTTTATCAATGTTGTTGCTTAGGCATAGTAAAATCCTCAAGTAGTGGGCGGGGGATCAAGTTGCCACATTAGCTCTACCACATTAGCATGAGATTTGGCCCCATGTGCCTTCCAGCACAGTTCAGAACATATTTATCAATCCCACTGTACTGAAATGTAGGTGCATTTCATATGTTCAGCACAAAGTACTAACATAAATAAGCATATACTAGTAACGGACAAATTTAGGACCTGCCATATAATCCAAACATTAACACTACTGCATTTAAAAATATGGCACTGCCCATCTTCTCTGTCTTTTAATGAATTATCTATATGCAGTAGCATTGGCTGTTACTGGGCTATGGCTGCAAATGTCTAGTGCAGTGTCACAGCACTGTCAAGGCTGCAATCCTATACTTGGGTGTAAGTTCCACTGAATTCAATGGGTCTTACTACTGAGTAGACATTCATAGAACTGTGCTAAATTTTATAAAGGGGGAAAGGAAATGATTCAACATGAGAATGCTATTTTTGGGTGGCAGCAGCGTGTCAACTGCAACGCCACTCTTTTCCCCTTAAGCCCTGATGGAGGATGAGCAATGAAACCTCATAGTGCAATAAATCAGAATTTCAGGTGTCAAAGGGCCACCTTCTAAAAGGCAGAGTTCATAAATGCACAGGCCATTTTATTTATTTATTTTGAGCTTTTTGAAATGTAAAGTGGGTGAAAAAGAAACACATATTCAGGCCCACAGGCAGGAAGAACAGAAACTTTCCAGTAAAGACTAGGAATGACTACTCAAATGCAGAAACCCAGCAACATGCAGCTATATTACCATAAATGCAAACACGTGACACCAGGAAGAAAGCTAGACAAGCATGAAAACACAAAGAAGCAGCACTTCACAGAAACACAATCTGTTCTCTAAAAGTAAAATTTTATGCATCTCAGGCATCCTAACACATAAGCAGAAACACAACATTACGATTTGAGGTAGCTAATTCTAATACAAGGGGCAGGTGCCAGTTGCAAATGATTGTGTATACTCATGAAGTTACACAACAGGGGTCCATGGTTCACCTTTTACTCACTCAGTGAGTCTGGTTAAACCAAAGCTATAAAACCAAATCGTAAAACAGAGGTGGCTTTTCGCCCCCATTATACTAGCATAGCTGTTTCAAAGTAATCAATGTGTGAGAATATTCTGCAATTTGCACTTGACAGGAAATCTAAGCAAGAGCTGTTTGACAGTGGAATGGGGTACTTCCAAAGTTGATGGGCTCCCCCTTCGTTGGAGGTTTTTAAACAGAGGTTGGGTGGCAATTTGTCAGTGATTATTTAGCTGTGATTCCTGCACTGCACAAGGTTGGACAAGATGACGCTTTGGTTCCCATCCAAATCTACAATTCTGTGTTTCTATGAATCTAAGTACACAATGATAAATCACTTCCACTGAACTGATCACATTGTAGCTTTCTGGGGCAAACATGAATGGTTTTCAAGGCAAATGCTGAAGGCATTCCTAAGCAATGCCACCAATGCAATTGAAGCTACGAGCCACAAACAATAGATGAGATGGTAAGCCAGAGTTCTTGACTGTGCTCCTTCAGACTGCAGGTGAGGACAGCAGAGATTTTTTTAAAAAAAATTAAAAGATGTACTTTTAATTTAACTGCACTTGGTCCTTATTGCAATCAATGAAAAGGGTTCGTCACAACCCAAGTCCCAATCGTTCAACAGGAAATAGTCCTTATTGAAATTGCTACAAAAAGTTAAGTACAACTAACTCTCTAGACTAGATCCAACCCACTGACTTCAGTAGGGGAAAAACCTCACTGCCCCTCTCTCCACAGAAGAAAGCTGTGCAGTGAAAAGTCATGCTTATCACCTAATCTGCTGTTTGTGAAAACTGTCATCACTTTTTAAAAGGAGTTTGTGATAAGGAAGAGGAGCGAAAGGAAGGGTTGAGCTTCACCTGAGCTAGCAAGCTTACATTCACATTCTCAAAAATGCATTTTGTGGGTTTCCACAAAATGGTCTATCTATGAAATAATCAGCTATAGAAGAATGGTATCTTTTACTGGTCCAACTCTGTTTTAAAGCAAGTTATCAAGCTGTTGAACGCAAGTTGAGCACACAGGTTCTCCATCAGTTATAGGGGATTTAAGATGAAGTATAAATTATCTGTTTTTATACATGAAAGCCTAGCTTCTCACCTTGCACTAACAAATAAAGATTCAGAGAAGGTTCAATTGACTTTTGCCAGACAAAGAGATAGCTCATGGCTCAGAGTGTTTCAGGGAAAAATATCACATTTGACTACGCTCTGTGGGATTCTAAGGGATAAAAGAAACACTACCAGGCTGCAGAATATTGGCAACTGAATTGATGTTGCGCCAAAAAAGATGAAGGCAGCCATATACAAGAGTGTGTTGCATCATTATGAGCCACAGAGTGGTATTCTGTGAGATCAACAACATATCCTTTTTCTCTAATGGAACTGGTGAAGGAAAATGATGAGCACAATTTGCAATTATTTTTAAAACACTCTTCATTTTTTTAAAAAAGTGAAGTGCCAGCCATAAGCCAACTCCTTGCTTTTGCACTGATGAAATACCTAGGTGTGGTTCAAAAGCTTGCAACAAATGTTCATAAACAACTAGAGTTGGTGCAATAAAAGCTATCTTTACCTCTTTCTTTTAAGTCTTTCATGCCACATTAACTGATGTCTTCAACTTATGGCACTATCTAGTGGTGAAAGCAGGAGAAAGCAGCATGGAACCAAATTATGCAGACTAAGAAGTACTCATTTAGTCTGTTTCAACAAGTATGCAAGAAATGGAAGTGCAGAACTGTAACAAAAAAAATCATCTAGTCAAAACAACATTCTCTTACATTTAGGCAACCTGCACCAATAATGATTTTGAATAAGCACCTGAATATATAAAAGAGTTTCTTGTCTATGAATGAAATAGCTTTTATGCAAAGAAGGAAAACAATTACAAGGATTTATCTGAAATGGTTGTTTTACATGGCCAAACACTGGCAAACCCTCACAATGTTTTGTGCAGAATACTGGTATAATGCTAAAGTTTGAGTTATGAGAAATTAATATACAAGTTATTATATCATAACTGATTTCCAAGAGCTGTAAAACGCCAAATATTCCAAGGCATTAAGAGATTTAACTGCATTGAACTGAAGGCACTCACTTTAGGTATTGCCTGAGAAGCACAGAATTTACTTTCTAAAGCCCTCTGCAAGCAGCAGTTGAGTGATATAAGTAAGAGATCCCTTACCCCAATCCTGTTCATACAAGGCTTGGGAAAGGCACCATGATTCACTTATTGGCATGTGTGGATGCACAAAAATAAGATGCTTAGTGAGATTTTAACACAATACTTTCATTATTACAGAATGAAAAGCTGCAATAATAATCTGACATATGAACTGAACTGTTATGGTTTTATTTCATTTAGTTTCAAAGTTTAGCATTCCAAGCATATTTTATTATATATATTTATTACAAGACTTGTTGCAATGACTTGTCCATCACATTTGCACACTGGTAACGCAATCCTACCTATTGACTCACAAAAATCAAAACAAGTAGGTCTGTGTTGTGTCTCTCAACAACTTAGAAACACAAGCATATCAAATCTAACATTTTATATCAAAACGAAAAATTTGTAAAAGATAACATTTTGCATTCTATTCTGTTTATCTGCCATTTCCCCCACAATCAACTATTTCTGTTTAACAAGCGAGAAGAGAAATGCTAAATCTGGAGATAGGATGTTGGATGTGTGGAGTGACTAAGAACATAGAAAATACAGGCATAAAACTGTACTGCTGCAAATTTGAGTCATCCTCATGGCTGCACATTATCTCTTCCCATGAGCAATTTCTACTGCACTGTCAACACCGGTTAACAAACCATAATTACTTTGTAAACCTGAGTCTAAAATCATGGCTTGAAGTAGTTGCAATCCATGGTTATAGAAATATGATTTGGAATTACCCAGGGGTGGCCAACAGGTAGATCATGATCTACCGGTAGATCACTGGTAGATCACTGGCTCCCCCCACAGAAACTCAACAACTTTGGCTCCCCTAGGAAAAGCTCAACAACTTTGAGCTGAACCCCCCAAAAACGGGGGTAGATCACTGCCAGATTTTAATTCAGAAAGTAGATCGAAGCCTCTTGGGAGTTGGCCACCCCTGGTTACCTATAGCTTTAGTGCACATGTAATGCATAACCATGGTTAATACAGGGAAGAGAAGGGAAGAGGTAAAGTGCTCTGGATGGAGAAGGCAAGAAAGTGCATTCATAAGGCTGCTTCCAGTATGAAAAACATGGCTTGAAGATAGTCTGCACCAGGTCTCAAAAGACAGATCCTCCCGTTGTCCCCACATTTAGTGTCTAAAGGTAAAGGTAAAGGGACCCCTGACCATTAGGTCCAGTCGTGACCGACTCTGGGGTTGCGGCACTCATCTCGCTTTATTGGCCGAGGGAGCCGGCATTTGTCCGCAGACAGCGGACATGCTGGTCATGTGGCCAGCATGACTAAGCCGCTTCTGGCGAACCAGAACAGCGCACAGAAACGCCGTTTACCTTCCCGCCAGAGCGGTACCTATTTATCTACTTGCACTTTGACGTGCTTTCGAACTGCTAGGTTGGCAGGAGCAGGGACAGAGCAACGGGAGCTCACCCCGTCGCGGGGATTCGAACCGCGACCTTCTGATCAGCAAGTCCTAGGCTCTGTGGTTTAACCCACAGCGCCACCCGCGTCCCATTCAGTGTCTACATCAGGTCAGACTAACTAGCAGGAATGGAGTGTCTCTTTTTCATAGCATGTGACTTCATGCTTAAGCTATTGGTATGACTATTACTGAATGCCAAGGACTTGCTGTCAAACTTACTGATCTAACTCCTTCAACTTGTAAGGCACTGCAGAAGCACATTATTCAAAATGAGGTGGCTTAAATCTATGTGGACCATCCTAGCCAGCTCTGATTCCATGATACGGTTGAGCATTTCCCCCCTAACATGTTTATGTTATAAATGAGGAATGTTGGAACTGTTTTGTCTGCCAACTTATTGCCTCTTTCATTTCTGTACAAGCAATTAAGGAAGGAGTAGAGCAAGGATGGCTGCAGGTTTCCACCAAGTTCCACAAGGCACCATCACTACCATTAGTCAAACAGTGTTGTTAATTTTGATGGGTCAGGGAAATGGGACAGTTAGTGTTAGTGTTGCGACAGTTAGTGACAAAGTGCAAACAAATGATGCCAAAGAAATGTTTCCTGCTTGGATAAGGAACAATCACCACAACTTCTTACCAGCTTTTTCAGACTTTTCCTTCTGTTCTTTTAACTCTTCACCTTGCATAACCACCTGCTTGACGCGAGTACGCAACTGGGCAATTTCTTCCTCCTTCATTTCCAATGTTTCATGCATTTGCCGTTTGGTTTCTGCTATTACCATGCCCTATAAAATGGGTAATTACAGGTAAGAAGGGTGCTGTGTGAATACATACATACACACACTCAGAAACAAGACATAGTTACTGTTATGCAACTTCCCCCACCTCTTTGTTGCATTAGAAGAAAGTGCAGAAGCATTGTGAGGAAGAAAACACTACCGAGTACTGGACAAATATATAGCAACTATAACCAAGAGGTTATATCTCCAATCTGGAGATTACTGGTGGAACTTAAAAAAACAACAACCCTCAGACTCTGATTATGTGCATGCACAGCCCCATATCTATGACAAGTCAAAGACCATTAAGAAGAGCAAACAGCAGGCTTAGATATGGACTTTGCTCCTCCCAGCAGAAGAGAAGAGATGCAATTTGTTCTGGAGGTTTCCTGTTGGAATAGTGTTGGAGGTGACAGCTGCAGAGGAGAAGGGAACTGGCAAAAGTTACCTCCCCTTCCTTCCAAGAAAGGATTCCCCTGGATCTAAAGCATTCTGTGGATGGAAGGAGTTGCTCTGGTCACAGAAGAAAAAGTCTGCACCCAATTCTCTCTCTCTCTGCGTCGCTCTCTCTCATATATCCTCATTTTAGCAATTATTTTCAAGACAGTCGGCAAAATAAATTCCATGCAATTTTTATGCCTGAATTAGCACTGTTCGTACAATACTTTAGGAATTTAAAAATAATCTATATTGCTTACTTTATCTTGCTCTAGCTGTTCTATCAAGTTCTTGGCGTCACGTAACTGAGTGATCAGCTTGGTCTTCTCAGCCATATGAAGATCCTAGGAGACAGGTTAAAATATAAGCAGTGTACCTATCTTGCAATAACTCTCTTCCCCTCACCCACCAAAGCTTCACATTTGAGTACAGGGAACGACCATTTTGCATGTGACTGCTGATGCACACACCACTCTCAGCCCGGGAAGGGGATGAAACGATGCAGGCTTACCCTGCCAACGCATGCAATGACCTGGAAAGCAACCCCCATCGAAACAAGGAGTAGCCTGTATTTCTTACTTGAATATATACTATTATTCAGCTCCCCACAGGAGAACATCAGCACACACAACTCTAGGAATCCTCTGCATTAAGATACCTTTTGCTCCTTCTAAATGCTGGTTATATAGGGAGGAGGCTGAAAATATTTGTTTCCTTGTTGAAGTTATACTGATATCAGACATTACAGACTTTGAGGGTACAAGCTTTACTTGTATGCTCCTTGCCCAAAAAGGCTCCTAGTTTCTTAAGGAATAATGTGGAGGCTAGTATAAAACTCACTTAAAATTTTAATTTTCAGGCATATACTAGATCAAAAATAAAGAGTAAAATACATCCAGTTCCTCCTATTGTAACAAGGACTACAGCCTTGCTCCCAATTGTGCATAAAGTATCTCACTCTGCTGAAAATTTAAAGGACCATGTTTCTCCTTCCGGAATAAAAACATCACTGCATGCTTATACAAAAATAAAAAACCCAACAAACCTACTTTGAAGTCTAATTAAGTTAGGTTAATAAGCACACACAATAATAAATGTGCAATTTAAGATATGCAGTTCTGGAAGGTTCTGACATATAGTCTACATCTTTTATTATTATTATTCCATTTAATAGAATCGAAACCATGTCTTGCCCTTACTTTGGGCATTCAGGAATTTTATAATATGTTTCAGGATGTGACATCTGGCATCTTTTGCGTTATCAGTTAAGCAAAGAAAATTTTGACCTTGTGTGAATTGATACACAAAGTCATTTTTCAGTACCTTTATTTTCTCTAGTTCCTGAAGTCTCTCATCCAGTTGTTCCTGAAGTGCCTCTTTTTCATTGGTTAGCTGTACCGAGCGCTCTTTATATGAGCGGATTGTTTCTTTACATCGATGGAGCAAGTTCTCTTGACGTTTCACTCGCTGAGTAAGAGCTTCTAGAGTTTTAGCAGAATCCCCATCACCACCTACATCAAACAGAAAATTATGTTTGGGCAATATGATTGCCTGGACAAAAAACGCTTGAATACGATGACTGAAGAAAGGTGTGAGGTAAGTAAAGTTTATATCCAAAATAGCACTAAGTCACTGGTTCCATTACTGCAACAATTTCCGCTTGCACAAAAGAACTCCCCACTCTCCTTCGCCCATATTTTCCCTAAATCTTGTCTGAAGGTTCTTCCTACCCTCTGGAGCAGATCTGGGGTTGCCAGAATACATAAAACAACCTTGCCTTCGATAGGAGAAATTTTAAAAAGAACAAAAGCGGGGGGGGGGGGGGAGAAGCCAGCAAAGCAAACCCCTGTCACGTAACTGAAAGGGAATATGCGGCGCTCTGATAAGCACATCTTACCTCGGCAACATCTTGCCCCTCCTCCCAGAGAGAAAGGGGTGCATGCAGGAGGAAAAGGAATTTCTGCTGTACAAGCATAAATTCTAATGGAACAAGGGCACTGGATACTGGCCAATGTGAACTAAATAAATGAAGAATACTATTGTAGTGCTCTCATAGTAACATGGTCTGGAAGTACTTAAAATCCCCTGCATGTTCAGTAAGAGATCTTAACATCAATATTTTATCAACAATCTAAAATGCAGCTGTAAAGCCCTATCAACACTGAACTGGAAATCTGTATTAGGAAACATAGTTATTCAACAGAACTTGATGAAATGAAAGCACAAGATTGTTAGTATCTTATTTTCAGGAAACTTACACTCTTTTTCTAATACACCAACCTACCAGGACTCTCTGGTTGCACAGCATTCTCTGTGTTTAAATCTTTTGTTGGACTCTGGACTTCTGGTTGAGTCTGAACATTTGGATCAGGTAACTCAATACTTATTTGGCCATTTTGCAATCGTTGTTTCAGTAATGATACCTGCAAAACCAACAAAGTAATATAATTATTTATTCAGCTACTGTCTGCCATTTCTTAACGTATAATAAAAATGTTCACTTGGCTGCTGACAGGTGAACTACAGCACAATGTCAGACTTCTGAAAAGCTGCTGGCCCACTGGAGGCATATTGGAGAGTGAGACAGAAGCAGGCAGAGGAGGAAGACAAGGTCAGATGGGAGTGGGGTCCAGGTGAGACACAGAGGAACAACTCTAAGGGGAGTGACAGGAGGTAGCGCTGGGTGCAGGAGGTATCTGACTAGAGGTGTGATGTCACAGGGATGGAACACTCCCCTGTCAACCTGCTTGGTCCCTCCCCTGGATCCAGCTGTCTACCCCTTCCCCTGGCTTGGGCACTTCTTGGGGTCCTGAATTTCACCTCTCCCATCCTGCTAGGACTCTCCTGGTGACATCTAGCTTCAGCTCCTCCCATTCCTCCTCAAGATCCCCTCCATTACATCTGCACAACGCTTATGACAGTAAGATTCTGATATGCTTATAATCCGAAGGACAATTACATTCCAAACTATGCTTTCGTCCAGGTAGTGTAAATTTTGGTCCAAAATGCAGACCAAGCAGCAGTTTTCTCCATCCTCAATTGTTCCTCTCTCCTGAACCCATCAACAAAACAATTGGGAAACTGACTTAGAAAGAATGAAACAGATGAAAGATTATGCTATCTCTTGGCAAAGCTAGTACACTCAGTGTGTAAGAAAAGACAACTAACTGTTCTTCCAGGGTACTTTGGAAGCATCTCTCTTGACCAAACATAGATACCTGAGTCTGCAGGACACTGATGAGTTGATCCTTTTCTTCTAAAGATGCATCGAACTCTTCCTGAAGATGTTTTTTGGCCTGTTGATCCATCTGGAGTTCCTTAAATAGAACATACATTTTGCAAATATTTCTAATTGATAATAATAAAACTGTTTAATCAGGGGGCTATCCCTACATTGTAAGAAGGGTGGACAATCACACCATTCAGACAGGGAGATTTCCTGTAGTGTCCCACAGGGCTCCATCTTGTCCCCCATGCTATTCAATAACTATATGCAACTGCAAACAGATTTGGAGTGAATTGTCACCAATACACAGATAACACCCAAGTCTCTGTTTGTTCTACTTTGTTCTACACCTACCTGGGAGAGGCAGGTGAAGTACTAAACCCGTGCTTGGAGATAGTGATGGGCTGGATGTTGGTTGAAGAACTGAAAATGAATTCTGCAAAAACTGAGGTCTGATGTGTTCTAAGGTTTCAAGTCCAGGAGGTTGCCTTTTCTGGACAGGGTTGCACTCCCCTGGAACAATTAGATCTACAGCTTGGGGGCATTCCTGGATCTAGCATTACCACTGGAAGTTCAGGTGATCTCAGTAGCTAGAAGTGCTTTTTCCAGATATGTCTAGTTTGCCAGCTATGTCTCCTTTTGGACAGAGATCTTGCCACATACTCCATGCTCTGATAACTTCAAGACTGGATTGCTGCTTCTACCTGGGGCTGCCCTTGAAGATGACATGGAAAGTTCAGCTGATCTAAAGTATACAACAGCCAGATTACCAGCTGAGGTTCAACTTAGAACTCATATACAGCAGCTTCAATAGTTGCCTCTTTCCAGGCCCAATTCAAGGTGTTCACATTAGTGTTTGAAGCCCTACAACTTAGTCCCTAAGTGTGGTTGAAAGTCTGGTAAGAAATTGAAATGATGATGTTAGTTGACAACCAATGCCAGAATGACTCTACTATAAACAACTGGTTTTCATTTTGTTGTGTTTTTTTGTGAATGACCACTGTTCATATTATAATTATCACTGCAAATTTCTGCATTTATTTCCTTTTGACTTCACTGTTTACAATCCCCTCCCGGATGTGTATAGGTAATGATTTTCTTGTGACAAATTCATGACTGCAGCTATTAAGATTTTTGCTACTCAAACAGTGAAGAAATGTGAACCAGCTCATACTAATTTCTAATGAAGTTCATAGAGCAACAGGATTGCCAACTTATGAAGCACCCTTTTAACTCTCCTTTTAACAGCCCCATGCCACCTATTAATTCCTGCATAGCGACCTGATGGTAAACACACAAGAGCTAAAAAAACCTAACAACAACACATGGCTAGGCCAATTATTTCTGTGGCCAGTTGACAAGACTGTAGAGAAATCTTTTTCAGCATTCCAAAAATGTGATGAACAGAACTGCTAGAAGGTCTAGTTTCTTGCTGTTTCCTCATAAAATGTGAGTGTTTATAGAAAGAAATGCTTTGGATTCTATGCTTAAAAACCATGTTATGATATTAAGTCACTATTTGCAAAATATACACATACCTGAATTAACACTCCACATGGCAAAAAAGAGGGCCAATTTCTTGTAATCCAAAAAGGAGGCTTAAAAGGCATAAATACTGCTGCACAGAACAGCTATACACGCTTCCACAAGGATTGATGAACAGAACTGGGGAAGGCCTTGGCAATATCTGACGACATCTTGTATTTGCCAAGTCATCTCCTAAAATCATTTGTCTTATCGTTGATCTAAACACATCAGCCATCTAAAATTACCCGACTAGATTGGTTAATATGTGCACACTTCATGACCTTAGGAGTTCACTGATGCTATGGCAACCTAGTTGAACATAACCAGGCGGAACCCAGTGACATCACTGTGACAGTTTGCATGCAGAATGTGTCATACTAGTTTCAACAGCAGATTATATCCTGAAGTCAACCAATAGCTAGGAATATTGACAACTGCTGTGGTATTCTTTTCTATGTAGTGACTGATGTCACTGTCCCACTTTAAACATATTGCTCATTATTTTGATTTCTAAATATCCTGAACTATAAACATCTACATTTATTACAGTTATGTCAAATGATGCTGCAGCTTCACTGGAACAGAGCAAAGTGTTCAGGGAATAGAGAGTCCCCTGCTGTTTTGAGTAAGTGGTCATTTGCTCCCTCAAACAAACAGAAAATCCCATCTCATTGCAATGTTACCTGATAAAATCAAATAACCAATGTTCATGGACTTTTATTATCTATCTTAGGTACCTATTCTCCATTACACACTCATCAGTAATGTAAAGTGACACTAACAATTTTGCAAACACTTTGGGACATGAATCAGCAAAGCTAGCATTAACTTTAATACTTTTATTTCACATTTATTAAGCGGTAACAGAATACATAATTCTTTAAGGAATGGTTCTTCAGTTGGTAGAAAGCACAATACAAAGTGGATTTATTTACAGTGGTACCTCGGGTTAAGTACTTAATTCGTTCCGGAGGTCCGTACTTAACCTGAAACTGTTCTTAACCTGAAGACCACTTTAGCTAATGGGGCCTTCTCCAGCTGCTGCTGCTGCTGCACCGCCGGAGCACGATTTCTGTTCTCATCCTGAAGCAAAGTTCTTAACCTGAAGCACTATTTCTGGGTTAGCAGAGTCTGTAACCCGAAGCGTATGTAACCTGAAGCGTATGTAACCCGAGGTACCACTGTACATGCATTTGCAATAAGTAATGCTGCAAATCCTGCAGCACTCACAAATACTTTGTCCCAATAAATTAGTGGGCTTTAGTGTACAAAATGATGTGCTAGAACACTTTAACTTTATTAAGCAGCTGCAAATAATGTTTGTACAGTAGAACAGAGATTTGCAACTTAATTTACATAACAGAAAAATGAATAGAAGTAGGCAAGCAACTCAAGGATTTCTGGCTTTCCAGTATTTGTAGAGTCTGAGGATTGTATCTCAGCTGACGCTAAGTCTTCCATCCACAAAAAGGAGGAGGAAGAGTCTTTCAGCTCTTGCCCCTTCCCTAGTACACCTCTAGGAAACTGCTTTCCTACCCATTCTGCTGATTGAAAACTTACTGTCAAAATCAGTGACACCATTGGAGATAACACTGCAAAGCAGGGGTGGCTAACCTGTGGCCCTTCGGTTGTTGTGGGACTATAACTCCCATCATGCCTGATAACTGGCAGTAAAACAAGTACTGGTAGTGGGGAGTGATTAAGTAAATGGTTCTTTAAATGAACATAAATTGTGAAAATGGCAAGACGTACAATCTAGGGAATACATCTGAAGAAACAAGGAAAACGTATTTCAAGATCCCTTTCCTTATGGCCGTAAGTTCTGTCTCCTGGCAATTAATTTGGGAGATCGTGTTACAACCCCCCCCCCCCAAATGCATAATACTCCAACTAGACTTGGCTAAACAGTTGTATATATGACCTTAAATAGACCAGCACTAAACAGTTTTTATACAGTATTGCGATACTACCTTTGAAAACAGTAACTAGATTATTTGCACCTAAAAAAAAAAAGCTTATTTGAAGCCAGGCCTGAGCTGTTATACTTTAATTTTAGATCTACATATTATTTACCTTATGAAAGACTGATTGTTTGCATATTGATCTTATTCAGTGAATGGCCTCGTCATTGTGGTTTCACTATTTTACACATGTTTTCTATACCAATATCATCAATATTTTATTTGATTTGCTTTTACAAAGTATATGTATTAGTTATTATAATATACCAATATAAGTTATTGTTTTGATTGCCTCAATTATTATTCTACTGTGTGTGCGAAGTTTTTCAGAAAGTGTCCATTCACTGAGAATTACTGCTAAGATATTAGAAAAGATATTTGCTTTTTGTAAAATCTTCATAAGGCCTATGCTGACTCCCTGAATACTCTTTATTACTGCGCTTTATTACTGTGACATAGCTAATCATGTAAACTCAATTCTCAGTTTTTTTGTTGTAAGATTACATGCACAACTGAAATGAAGTATTACCTCCCGAAGTTCACCAATTCTGCGAAGTGCTTTATCCTGACTCTGGCTCAAGATTCCCTAAAAACAAACAGAGAAAGATGATTTTTGAAATATTGAATACATAAAAGCTACATGTGAGTAACAATTTCTGTTTTGCATTGCCACTAAAAATCAAGCTCTGGTTCAAGAGCTATATTTTCCCTAAAATACAAATCTGAAATGTCTAGACGTAAATTAAGCACGAAGCAGTTTGTACTTCCTTAAACTTAAGGAATTAATTTCCTTATCCCTCCAACATTTCCCTCCTTGGCAATCCTTGCTCCAGTTTAATTTTGTGCTATCTCTTTTAATTCCTGAAGACTGCAAGCTTTACAAAATATTGTTCCTATTAACAATGTTCCTAAAACAGACAAGCACATTACTGCAATTCTAATTCCCACTCGTCTTTGTCATCACTGTTCTGCCACTGGTCAGGAGGTTTTTGTGATAGTCATGATCAGTGGCAAAATAATTTAGGCCAGAAATAACAGCCTTTAGGCGTGCAGGGAATCTAGTTTTCAAGTAGGCTTATTGGAGCTTGACTGAAGGAGACTCCAGGGAAATAGTCACATCAGGGGAAAGGAACACTTCTGTGGATTACAACCATATTTAAAGACTCTCTGTTGCGTACTGGGCACAATTTAAAGTTACACCCTTAAAAGTGTTGCCTGGCAAAGAAAAGGCTATAAAAAATGTTCAGGTAATATCCTAAGTCTTTTTTCTTACCTGCAGCTTTTTCTTTTCTCTTTGCACAGTTTGATAGGCAGTGACCAGCTGAAAAGCGTAAAACACAGCTGACAATGAAGAAGTATCTGAAGAAGTGTCTATACAAACTGTTTACTGTGAAACCCAATGTGCTTTAGCCAGGCCATTGAGCTTTATTGTTTCTCACCCCCTATGAAAATGTTCACCAACACATTTTGAATTTACTATACTATAATACTGTATACATCAAAGCACACTTTAGCCTTAGCTATTGCAGCACAGATATGTGTGTTCCAATTCATGTTATTTTTAAATACAATTCCCAGATAATTGAAATGCTTAACTTCTTGTATTAGATATCCATTGATTATCCAATTTTTTGGGTTCCCTCTCTTTGTAAATTGCATAATTTTTGTCTTATCATAGTTAATTTTGAGGTTATTAATAGAGCAAAAGTTTGAGAAACTCTTAGATAATATTTTTAAACCCAAAGAGGAAAGTGAGATAATTACTGCATCATCTGCATAAAGTAATAAAAAAAACTGGGATATTGTTTAAATAAGGGATATTAGTGGTTACATTCTGAAGAAATAATGGGAGGTCAGATAAAAAGATATTAAATAGGGTAGGGGCCAAGATATAGCCTTGCCTAACTACTCAGTTATTCAGAATTGGGCCTGCAAGTCCACAATCTTTTGAGACTTTAACATATATTTGGTTACTGGAGTGTAAACTTCATCAAAGCACACCCTAAACCTGCTTCGGAGGGGTGAGGGACAGGGAGGGCAAAGGAGGCTGCAGGGGGGGGGAGCCCTAAATTTCTGTTAACAAATGCTTGTTTCACCTTCAGTTAGTTCGTCCCACATTAGTTTTTCACATGGCTCTCTAAAAAACTCAAATATGTTCCTACCTCTGAGTATTTTCCTCTGTAGCTGCCTAAACTTCGTTCCATCCTGCGCAACCGTTGCAGCAGCTGTTCCTTGGGGAGGCTGTCTACATTTCCGGGCAAATCTTCTGCTTCACTTTCCACATCAGATGGTGGATCAAACGTGGGACCAGGAGAATCAAAGTCCAGTTTGTTCAGGGAATCTCTTGAAGAAGTCCGTACTAAAGACTCTTTAGAAGAGGATCGGAACAAAGTTTCCTTTAAGGGGCTTCGAAACAATGATTCCATCGAAGGAACTCGAATCTGAATCTTCTGTGCAAAAGACTGGACGTCACTAGGCTGTGAATACACAAGACATTGCCTGAGTTTCTAGACCACATTTTCTTAACACACACCAAACAAAACATACTGGCACACATGTAAAGTGTTACATTGCCAGTATAAATTTACCGGTACTTCCAAAAGTAAATACTTTTCTTTGACGCTTATGAAGTACAAGTACTCCATCAGTGTATGAATAAATTTTGATTTATTTATTTATCTAACAAACCGATCATTTCCAGAAGTGGTAAAATATAAAGGTAAAGGTAAAGGTCCCCTGCCCGTATGGGCCAGTCTTGCCAGACTCTAGGGTTGTGCGCTCATCTCACTCTAGAGGCTGGGAGCCAGCGCTGTCCGCAGACACTTCGGGATCACGTGGCCAGCGTGACAAGCTGCATCTGGCGAGCCAGCGCAGCACACGGAACGCCGTTTACCTTCCCGCTGGTAAGCGGTCCCTATTTATCTACTTGCACCCGGGGGTGCTTTCGAACTGCTAGGTTGGCAGGCGCTGGGACCGAACGACGGGAGCGCACCCTGCCGCGGGGATTCGAACCGCCGACCATGTGATCGGCAAGTCCTAGGTGCTGAGGTTTTACCCACAGCACCACCCGCGTCCCAAATATAGTTTATATTAAATTGGGCAAGTTTGATGAGACAGTAAAATATAAGAAGCATAAAAATAATGTATTTCCTAAGACACTCTGAAGCTCAAGCATCAAGCTATTTGGCCGCCTCTGCTTTAGTACCAAGACATTACAGACACAAACGAGAAGTTAGTCAATAGCTACAAAATAAAATAAAATATATATTGTATGCTACATACCTGTGGGGAAGATGGTTCACTTTCATTATTATTAGTGCTGGGTGTTGCTTGCTTAAATACATTCTAAAAGTTGAAAAAATAAATATTTCAAGAAAAAAATTAGAACACAGTGTCCTAAGTAGCAATTTTGCAGTATATAAATAATATACATGGCAATCTACTTTTTTTTTTTAGTAAATTAGTACTTTTACTTTGCAACTGCTTATTAAGATGCATTCATGCGAATTGAAACAAGCATATTAACCAGAAAGTCTCCCATAATACAGAAGTATAAAGCAATTGTGCTTACATGAATTAGCCCAACAATGAAAAAGTATAGAGAATTTATCATAAGATGTGTTCCTTATGAAGAATCTCAAAAGCTAATTAACAAGCACAGGTCTGGTCCTGATTCCGAGGTCTCCTGAATGACCAGCAAAATCCCTACATGAAAACATTCTACTTCATACAATTTTGGATTATTATCATTCCCTATACAAGTCTTCAGAGATGGCAGGGCAGAACTAAATAGGGGGAAATAAAGTTTGCTGATAACAACATCAGTCTTATATACACAAAAATCCCATTAAAATAACTATGAAGATTAGTACTTACACCTTTCGAATGTTGTAATTTCAACCATTTCTTTGGAAAATGCACTTTTAGGGTGAAACGATATTTCAAAATAAAGCTATTAATGTGATTGCTCTCAAATCCAAACTTATTTTACAGAGATTGTTACAAGTTGCACAGCATTCTTCAGATATAAAAATGTTTACTTAGTATAAACTATGCAATGTTTTTAGTACTTCCTATACTGTACTACATTTTGCTTAACCATACTAGCCAAGATCCAAAAAACTATTTTAGGTACATCCAACAGCTTTTGGAATTTTTCTCTTTTATTTGACTTCCACCTATCTCACAATTTGCTCTGCAAAGCCTCCTCGGGTTCAACAGCGTTTGATACAAGGCATGGAGGCTGCTATTTACAAAGCACCAGTCCAATGCCCTCTTCTGCTTTAAACTCACTAAGCCCACACATTTAAAAATATTATATTGTCAACAAAATAAAACAAAAAGAAATATACTGAAAATCAGAAGCATATTCAGTTTAATATCAAGTGCATTTTAGACCTCTCAGGTCCTTCATCAGAAGTGCAGTCCTTGGTTATACTGTCTCTACTGTCCTTTTATTACTGAATATTAAACTTTTTATCCTACTTTTTTGCTTCTTGCCTTTTTCCAGACAAACTACAAGCTGTAGCCAGGGTTTGTTCTTTTATCTGAGTGAGGAAAACAGTAGACCTGGGTTTGGATGTGATGCTAAGCCAAACCATGGCTTAACTTTGCGTAGCACAGCAGTAGGAGGACCACAGGAGGAACGGACATGCTGCAATTTCTGCTATAAATACTCACATGCTCACACAACCATGCTCAGCCATGGTCTGGCTTAGTGTTAAGTGTGAACTAGCCAATGGGAGCAATCCAGTAGGTTGGTCTCCTATCCAAGACTAACAAAAAATGAAAGACAGCTTTTATCACTAAGATCTGAGAGAAGTATCTGCCTGGAACCACAACACTAAGATCAGATATAAGCCTATGCCTGCTCTTCAAAAAGGATTAGCCCAGATTTTAGCACAGTTAAGACTATAACAGATAAGCTTGTGGTGCTACTTTTTATTATCGGAGAAGCAAATTTTGTCTCCAGTCTTAGTGCTGTGGGATCACAGCATTAAGATCAGAAATAAGCTCCTGCTTGCTCCCACAGCTTGGATTTTGGATCACTGGATGTCACATAACATCAGGTAATTGACAGATGGGCAGACTCTTCTTTCTGTCAATGTGGTCAGCTGAGGGTGAACTGGTTCTGGATTCGGTCTGCCAGCTGGATCATCTTCCTTGTCCCTGCCTTATTGTAGTGTGTTCTCAAAAAGTGCCAGGGGGATTCTATTATTCAACACTAATTCAAAACTTACCCAGAACATAAAGCAATGAGCAACTCACTGAGGTGTAATCAATGCTACCCGCTTGCTGCAGGACTTTTGTGCATAAACAATGGCATTCTCATACTGAATCAGTCTGCCCTAAACCAGCTTACCAGTAGATTTGCAAAGGCGGCAGCAGAGGGGAAGTAAGTGCCACTCCAAACAAGTAGCTCATCTCATTACCAACCACTGCTGGACCCATGTGATTACTTAAAGGCACTTCTCACATACAAATTGCAACTCAACTGAACTGGAAATTAAAATAAGGCCATAATCCTAAACATGCTTACTTAAACAACTCTGTCAAATATAATGGTACTTACATCAGAGAAAATCCATTTAGGTTGGGATAATTATGTAATTTAAGGAATCTAAATATGTGGAACAAAGCTCACAGTCACACCCCGTCTGCATGAACTTTGCTTCCTCTGTGCCCCAGCCAATACTTGTTTCCAGTGCCATCTAGGCTGCATAGTTAATTTAGTCCCAGATAGATGCAAGAACTCTAATACAAAAAGGAGCTTACAGATTTCATAGTATCAATGGATGTCCCTGGGAGAACGTAATACAGAGTCTACTTACAATTATAAATATTTTTTTTTAAAAAAATTAAACTGTCTGCTGCAGGTGATACCAGTTCAACAATGAAAAGGAAAAGCAACCTATGGGAAACGTTTCTCCTCTATTATATATACTTCATTCCAACAAATACTGTGGATGCTATGTCCAAATGCCATCACAGTGCATTCTTTTAAGCAATTTGAAGTTAAGTTATAAGAAGGCAAGCTGGCCTGGAATACCAAACCTAATTTTGGCCTCATCTGCTTGTTCTAATTGTATGGGGCACCAACTGAAGATGGTGACATAAGGATCGCGGTGGAATGATTAATTTCCAAGGGAAGTTTCTATTCTCAGTCACCCATCATTTCTAACAGGGTCAAAAAAGAAAATGGATCAAATTAGCAAAAGGAACCCTTTGTACATCAGGGAGCAACAGTTCCATTTCTCATGTTCTTACTCTTCATCCTCCTGCTTGTCCTCATTCTGTAACCTCTCTCTGAGCAAGTGCAAAACATTATTCTTCACAGAACTAGAACTAGAAAATAATTGTTCCTCAATACTCTCAAGGATACCAGGCAAAAAAAATTTTTTAAAGATCAGGTCGTTACTATAAAGAAAAAGGAGATGGCAAAGCTTTTTTAAAAATTAAAGGAACCACACACTAAAATTATCACCGATACTACAAAGGTATTTTGTGATTAATGCCTGAAAGCAAAGCAATGTTAATTTATATGTTAAATTAAGCCGATGTTATCATGTAACTTGGTTTGCTTAACTCTTGATTAAGCAAAAATATGCCCTGAATTTTAGTGCAGGGTTAGCAATACGGCACTCAGTATGCTTTAGTGAGACTATAAACCCAAAGAAGCACTGGTTTTTCCCTATAATATCCTCTTGTCCAAGTCAGGATGTCACTAAGAGGGAGAGAACAGGGGCAGGGACTCACCACACTTTCACTCTGTGGCTTATGTCGTTTGGTGGGATCCAAAGCAAAGACAGTATACTCAGAAAGAAAAGCAGGCTCTGATATCATCCCAGCTAGCAGCTGTGTCATTCATTGCAAAAAGCAAGGAAATGAAAAATAAAACATGGTAATAAGGTAAAGGGAAGGAACACAAAAGCATGTTGCAGTTTGAATTCAGAAATGTTTGTGCATAATGCTTACAAAAACTGCCAAAGTATGTATCACTAGCACCAAGGAAAGTTATTGAGTAGGACACACTGAAAGTGGAACAGAGCACTCAAACCAGCCAAGATGTATGCATGTATACAGACATGAGAGAATATAAACAACAGAAAGTGGTAAGCCTTATTTTAGAGTTTTTAAAATGAAAATAATTGTGTATTGTCAAGTATCATCTGCATATTTAAGCATCATCTACATATATGTGCATGGTCACAATATTTACAAGTCAATATTTAATGGGGAAAGAGCTTTGGATGAGAGACTACCACAGCAATAGTCTAAATTATGATTCCAAGAATTCACTAATTATCATCCTTGTTTTAGGAAGGTATGATGAGCAAAGATCTACTTTTTAACATGCACTACCCAACGTATTTTATTCCACTCCAAATTATTTAAATGAATGATGACAGCAGTATAAGCATACACATATCAAAATACAGCAGAGAAAAGAAGGGAAAGCCTCACATGAGATTATAATCGCAGGATTTTTCCTTTACTTCTCTAAACTAGTAAAGTAAGTTGTAAACAAACCTTTCAACTATAATATACACAATAACTCAGGAATTATTTTTAAAGTGCATGACAATCGTATAAGTCTGTAAACTAGCTTTGAACAACCTAGTGCACTCCAGATGTGAACTACAACTCGTGCCAGCCTCAGACAGCACATCTGTTTGGGCAGGTGGTAGCGCAAGGCATCCGAAGAGCACCAGGTTGGCAAAGGCTATTCTAAACTACTGTGGCTATAAGCATTAACGCTGAATGCACTAACAGATTATGTGTAATCATGCTGAATACTAAATTCAGGTTGACCCCTGCTCTGTGCATTATTCGCCAAAAGAAATAATATGTCAAGAAGAATAGTGGCTTGCAGAAAATATGGCAATGGGTCATCTGCCAAATTAATATACTTAACTAAGGTCTGCTGGCTAACTAAATCTGATGGTATCAGACTGCTAGTCACAAAACTGATAAACTGACTCTACTCTAACTAGCAAAAGCTGTCCTTTGCTCTATTCACTAATAATTATTCAAAATCAAGTATATGAAAGTAAGGTTTGGCAACTTGACTGTCACTCTACAAATGAACAGGAATAAAGGCAGGATAAACAGCAACCCATGTAGGAAATTAGGATTCTTCCTCAAATGTACACACACTGATCAATCCTGAATCTCCCCTATTCTGTTGCATCCTCCCCTCCAGTAGAGGACTGTAAAGAAAGGAGAACTGGGTAAAAATTTATTTGCTCCCTTGTTTCAACACCCTGCTCTGTCCCTCTTCCCTAACTCCTCTAAACGTAAAAACATGACTAAGAAAACGTGCAACAGCAAGTGGATTGCACACTTGCACACTCCATTCTTTCCCAGCTTCCATCCTGGCCCCTAAGAAACAGTGTTAATGAAAAATGACTTTTTCTCTTCACAAGAAATTATTTGTCCAATGGTAAGTAATAAAAAGCCCATAACAGAATTAGTTAATTTCCTTCAGAGTGGTGTGCAATACAGACAGAAATGATAAATATGTACTTGGAATAGTCATCCCCTTGAACAAACTAAAGATACAAAATTAAACAGAAAACAAGCCCCCAATTGTTTTAGGAGCCCCTATACTTCAACCCCGTAACAGTGCAATCCTATTCTCAAGTTTGGGTGCTCATTACCTTGCATTATGTCTCTTCTTCATTCCTGCATCACATGGCGGTTGACTAGATGACCCTTGAGGTCCCTTCCAACTCTACAACCCTACGATTCTTTGATTTGTGTGATAGACTTACCCTTTGACGAATATATTTTTAACATGCAATTTTCTTAATGTTTCATTGATTTTTGCTGTACTATATCAACTTTTCTCATGGTTGATTATTTTGGGGTGCACCCTTTTTCAGGCAACAGGTTTCCACCTACCTCTCTGTTGGGAGTTAAAGTGCCTTCATCATTTTGCTCTTCAAGTGAAGATGTTCTACTCCTGGAAGTTGATGGTGAAGATGCAGAGGATCCCTGCAAAAGAAGTAACAGAAATGAAGAACTGCTAGTCCCTACACACAAGCAATCTGACCATATGCAGTGTTACATGCACCCATTAGCTGGGGTACCTGCCACCAAGTTGCAATAACAAGGATTTCAAGATTGTAGGCCATAACCCTGAAACTGAAAAAAAAATGATGCCAAACAGAACAAAACTAACTGATCAGCAATTTCATTCAAGAGCAACACAGCGAGTAACAATCTAGATGTATGGGCTGGTCACCACCCATCCTGTCAAATAATGCCTATGTATCCGCCTATGCTTTATATTTTCGTTGGAAGCCTTTCTTCAGATGCCCATGGCTTTGGAGGCAAAGTGAATGGCAATCAGGGACAGGGCCTTCTTGGATTCTGCTTCTGGAATTCTCTCCCCATGATGTAATTTTGGCACCAAGAAAAATGCTTTCACTTTTCTAAAACCTTTCAAAAATCAGTTAATGCTATTTTAATCTGCCATCATTATCTCCTGCAGCTACACTGTTTTATTCTATATTGTTCTGTTTGTGTTTTTTCTTTTTATTCAGTCACCACAAGAGGACTGCTAAAACATGGGGCAGAAATTTACTAAAGAAGCACAACATGCAGCAGAATAAAGTGGTTATGCGTTATGCTAGTAGAACTGACTGTACCAGTTCAGACAGCAAGTGGTGATCACATTTTCAATACAATCCTACATGAAAAAACTCCCTACAAATCAGTACAGTAGCAAAAAGGCCAACACAAATCTCTTCCCGATGAGCTAATCTTCAAGACTGTGGATGAGATTAATCTTTAAGATATGGACATGCATTCAAAAAAAGTATTCTCCACCAGAAACTGATGCAATTTTGTAATCCAGTCTCCCATCTCAGCACTTTAAACACCTCATTATTCTGCATAGATAGACCATGTAGTATGCTGCTTAATGTTGCAATGAAAGTTCAATGAACACAAAAACCTAATTAGTACAAATTTGCTCATAACACTCCGTACCAAGTTTAGATGTACAGTACAAGAAAGCCCCACCAACTACAACTCACCAGTGTTCAAATTACAGAAGGGGAGATTTCCTCACCTTTTGGATACAACCTCTTAACTACTTGAAGGGGGGTTGTGATTTGATGAGAATTCAGGGCTGTCGGGAGCTGAAGCTTGTAGAGTTCAAAGTCCTCTCCCTCCCTCCCACCCCCCACAATAAAGTGATAACTGAGAATTACAGATCACTTGGGGGTAAATGCTCATGTAACCATCCAATACCAACAGCCCCTTGAGTTCATCATATTCTGCAATTCTATAGAGAAAAGGTGACATAATGGAAGACGGTACACTATAAGCACACCCATATTTACTCTTTTATGCCTTTGAACTTAATCATGTGAAACATGTCAATCTGCTCCACAAAATCAGTTACAGTTCTGCATATCCTGCTCCACCTTTGCCAGATTCCCAGAAGGGATTGCAGCAACCGGCTCCGCCTCTTTCAAGCACTCACTGCTCCTGCCACCAGAGATTATATCAAAAGACATCCTCCGCAATTGTCTATGTAAAAAGAAATTTCTGTGCATTGGATGTTCTGTCTTTGAAGGGCTTGGGGCTGGAACGAACTCTTTGTACAGCAAAGAGCTAACAGAATGAAATATAGTGCTACTAGCAGGCTCTGATTTTTTAAATGAAAAAAAGAAGAAGGCGCAGACGGTGGATGTGCTGCATTTGGTCTTTTAAGGCATGGACTAGGCACAAATATAATTGTAACCAACAGGGCTTTAAATACGGTTGAGGGAATTGGGTATGTTTAGCCAGGTGAAGAGAAGACTGACAGGAGACTGAATAACCATCTTCAACTATCTAAAGGGCTGTCTCACAGAGGATGGAGAAAGCTTGTCTTCTCCTGCTCTGGAGGCTAGGACCCGAACCAATGATGTCAAGTTCCGAGAAGGGAAATTCCAACTCTACATCAGGAAGAACTTTCTGACAGTAAGAACTGTTTGACAGTGGAACAGACTCCCACCAGAGGTAGTAAACTCTCCTTCCTTGGAAGTTTCTAAGCAGCAGTTGGATAGCCAACTATCATGTATGATCTAGCAGAGGTTCTTGCATTGCAGGGGGTTGGACTAGATGACCCTTGGGGTCCCTTCCAACTTTACAATTCTATGGACACTCTCTCTCTCTCTCTCTCTCTCTCTCTCTCTCACACACACACACACACACACACACACAGATGTATGTCTATACAGATGTTATATGTATGTGAATTTGTGTGTATGTGTGTGTATATGTGTGTGTATGTAGGTCTGTGTGTGTGTGCATATTTGTGTGTGTATGTATACACACACACACACACACACACACACACACACAAAATACCCCCCCACAGAAAGACAGACACGCCCCTTACTACCTGTTAAGTCCAGGCTACAATCCTAAGTACAGTGGTGCCTCGCAAGACGAAAAGAATCCGTTCTGAGAGTCTCTTCGTCTAGTGGTTTTTTCGTCTTGCGAAGCAAGCCCATTGACGGATTAGCGGATTAGCGCTATTAGCGGCTTAGCGGATAAGCGGCTTAGAAAAAGGGGGGAAGGGGGGAAAACCCGCAGGAACTCGCAAGACATTTTCGTCTTGCGAAGCAAGCCCATAGGAAATTCGTTTTGCAAAGCACCTCCAAAACGGAAAACTCTTTCGTCTAGCGAGTTTTCCGTCTTGCGAGACATTCGTCTTGCGGGGCACCACTGTAGTATATTTAGGTCCCTCCTGTACAGGGGGGGGGACGACCCCAACTAAATCCAACTAAAACTGCTGGGATTGCTCAATCGGTAGAGCATGGGGCTTTTAATCTCAGGGCCCTGGGTTCGAATCCCCCGTTGGGCATGAAGATCCTTGCACCGCAGGGGGTTGGACTAGATGACCCTCGGGGTCCCTTCCAACGCTTCTAAATCTTTCCACCACCACCACGCCGGTGTCAGGGGCGTTATCAGCTCGGGGTGGGTCACGGAGGCTGCTGTCCTTTGTATGCCACACCTGCATGGAACGAAGTACAGCCAGCTGCACTCAGCGAGGTGGGCGCAGGATCAGGCCGCAGTGGTGAGAGACAGCCCTCCTCCTCACGCACGCACACAAGCAAACAAATGCTCATGTAACCATCCAACACCATCCGTTTATCTTATTCTGCAGTTCTTTTTTTTATTATTATTTAAAACCAGACAGCACCCGCGGGGTATCGAACTGCCGTTAAGCAATTGGTGAATCTACAAAAATTGCTCCGAAGTACCGTATTTTTTGCTCTATAAGACTCACTTTTTCCCTCCTAAAAAGTAAGGGGAAATGTGTGTGCGTCTTATGGAGCGAATGCAGGCTGCGCAGCTATCCCAGAAGCCAGAACAGCAAGAGGGATTGCTGCTTTCACTGCGCAGCGATCCCTCTTGCTGTTCTGGCTTCTGAGATTCAGAATATTTTTTTTCTTGTTTTCCTCCTCCAGAAACTAGGTGCGTCTTGTGGGCTGGTGCGTCTTGTAGAGCGAAAAATACGGTAACCGCTGGGCTAAGCTGGCCCCCTATTCTGCAATTCAATAGAGAAAAGGTGACATAATGGAAGAGAGGAAATCACTATAAGCCCACCCATATTTACTCTTTTATGTCCTTGAACTTAATCATGTGAAAAGCTGAACGTGTCAATCCGCTCCACAAAATCAGTTGCAGTTCTGCATATCCTGCTCCAAACAAACAAACAAGCAAGCCCGTCGCGGCCCCCGCCTCCCTCAGGAGCCTCCAAGGCAGCGGAGGTCGGGAGGGGGCGGGGAGCGCGCTCCCGCTTGACGTCAGGGCCGCGCGGGGGGGGGGCGAGAAAGAGAGACCCTCGCAGGGCATGAAGACGAGCCACGCAAGGCCGCCGCCGCCTCACCTGGGCCAGGCCGGGGCCTCGGCCGCCGGGACTCCGCGTCGCCGCCGCCGCTGCCGGCGCCAGCTGCTCCTCGCTGATCTTCTGCTTCAGCTTCTTGAACATGGCAGCGCGGGAAGAGGAGCTCTCGGCCGGGCTGAGGCGAAAGGCGAGGGCGCTCGGCCTCTTCCAGGGCCCAGGTGGGGTCGGCCGAGGCCGGTAACGTCTTTCCCCCTCAGGTTTACCTCACGGCCGCTGCTCCTCTCCCCTCCCCCCTGCTCAAGGCGGCGCGAGGAGGAGGAGGAGGGGCGTAATGGCCGCTGACGCCGCTTTCGCTGACCCGGCTGCCCACCCCCGCCCCTTCGCTGGGCTCCCTCCTCGCTCCGGCGGCAGGTGAGTAAGCAGGGCCAGCACGCATGCGCGGCCGACGTGGTTCCGAAAGTGTAATGGGGAGGGGGGGTGTGGAAAGGGATGGAGTGGCTACGGCGAAGGGCGAGGCCCAAATTTCCTCCGGACGACGTGACAGTTCGATTCGCCGCGAAAGGTTTGGCAGCTCGGAAGTGTAATTCCAGCAGGTGGGATGGGGCCTGATCCGGACTTTCGCCAGATGCATGGGGAGGGATGCTCAGCGCCTGCCATCGTGCAGGACAAAGCGATTGTGAACAGTGGCACATGGCTTGGGAAGAGAAAGGAGTTTGATACGGAATAGTGAGAATGCATTTGGTGTGGGGTGTTTGGGAGACCGGCAGCCAAACCTAACAAACGCATATTCTTGCTGGTTAGCATGAGAAAGGGGCTAAGTCCATGTGTAGGGAAGTTGTTAATGTTTGGTGCTTCCCTGTGTTTGATGCCCGAAGCCGCCCAGAGTGGCAGAGGCAACCCAGTCAGATGGGCGGCATACAAATAAATACTTATTATTATTATATCAGACCATAGGCAATGCAATTGGTAGAGAGGGATCTAAGGTAAAGGTAAAGGGACCTCTGACTGTTAGGTCCAGATGCGAATGACTCTGGGGTTGCGGCGCTCATCTCGCTTTACTGGCTGAGGGAGCCGGCATTTGCCCGCAGACACTTTTTCCAGGTCATGTGGCCAGCATGACTAAGCCGCTTCTGGCGAACCAGAACAGCACACGGAAACACCATTTACCTTCCCGTTGGAGCGGTACCTACTTATCTACTTGCACTTTGATGTGCTTTCGAACTGCTAGGTGGGCAGGAGCAGGGACCAAGCAACGGGAGCTCACCCTGTCGTGGGAATTCGAACCGCCGACCTTCTGATCGGCAAGCCCTAGGCTCTGTGGTTTAGTCCACAGCACCACCTGCGTCCCTAGAGAGGGAGCTGTGTGATGTCATTTCCTCAAAGAGCATATTTTACTTCCCATTCCCCTCAGTGTTCAAAATTCCAGACCCTCTAAGTGTCTCTATTTTCCAGGGACGCCCCTGATTTATAGAAGCCGTCCTGGTTTCTGATTTGATCCCGGAATGTCACGCTTTTCCTTAGGATGTCCCTATTTTCATTGGAGAAATGGTGGGGGGTATGGAGTTATCCGACCCCCAAGCCACCTGAAGGCAATCCTGTATAGGGAAGTTTTTAAAAGTTTAATGTTATTATATATGTTGGAAGCTGCCCAGGGTGGCTGGGTCAACCCAGTAAGATGTGTGGGGTATAAATAATGAAATTTTCATTATGGAATGGGATGTCCCTATTTTCATCGGAGAAATGTTGGAGGGTATGAAATACTCCAGGCGTGTTTTGCGACTGTGAATGGTCCACTTGCATCCAAATGGAGATGTCCTGTTTCCTGACATCTCCACCATTTGGCTGGTTTGCAGCTAAGTTTACTGCTTCCATGCCACCAGCACAGCAGCAAAATTGGCGAGAGGATTATTTTCCAGGGCAGCACATCTCTCCTGGGGGAAGCTCCTTTGCTAAGACTTTGGGCCTAGGTAGGGCTCAGTGGTATTGAAATGAATAATAATAATAAATTTCGTTGCAAAAAATAATTCCAACTAGACATTCCATTGTGGTTGTGTTCTGTGGTAGTCTCCTAGAATGTATATCCCCAAATTCACAAAGAATAAAACTTCAACAAAAGTTTTTATTTCCCCTATCATTATTTCAGATACAATCCCTACTTTGGTTAGCATCTATATTTGTTTTTAAAGTGATAATTCACCCTTTTGGGCATAATATTTGTGCATAGTATAGTACCTCAATAACAACAACTCATCTTTCTAGCAAAAACCTGCTATTTATGTAAGCAGAAAAAGTGAGGTATCATTTGAAATCCTTTTCTCTGATGAGCATGACAGTGTCAATCATGAAATGCTGAGAACAGGCAGATGGATGTTCAAACAAATATTTAAAAAATCAACACATTAATGCCAATACAGGTATGTAGCTCTCACAAAGTGAAAATATTAGCTGTCGTATGAAAGTTATATACATTCCACAGCTATTGCTACTATTCACCTCCTTCACTCCTGCAAGTTCAGAAATAAATAGTAGTGAATAGTAGATACAGATATCTTAATAAACTAGAGGCTTGAAGGACCAAAGCGTTTTAAGGAGAATACATTTTGCTGGGGCCCAGAGAACCAATGCAGCCAGCCCATGCTGATACCATGGGGAAAAGATTAAGGGTAAATAGTAAATTCTGCTTTGAGGATATTTATGGAGACTTATGAGGTTTGCTGGGGTCAGTTGGATGCATTCTTATTATAAATTGTTTGCACCAAGTTAGTCCTTTAGAATATTAAAAATCAAAACATTAGCAAGATGATATTATTAGAACCAACCACAAAGTTATAAACTAGACAGCAAACTTGGTAGAAATCCTCTTCAGGCTGGATGTTGTGTTTAAACAAAAATTACGAAAAGGGGGTGTGGTTGAAAATCCCCAGTTTGAATCATAATGTAATTTCAGAAATATAGATAATTAATTTCAGAATTAAAATGGAAACTTGGCTGTCATGACTCATGAGAAAATCATGTATGGGATGGATCTGGAACATGGGGGTAGCCAAGTGAGGGCAGGGAGGGGCAGCTGTCCCCCCCCCCCCAAGTAAGACAGGGGTCAGCAAACTTTTTCAGCAGCGGGCCGGTCCACTGTCCCTCAGACCTTGTGGGGTGCCGGACTATATTTTGGGGGGGAGGGGGGAAATGAACTAATTCCTATGCCCCACAAATAACCCAGAGATGCATTTTAAATAAAAGGACACATTCTACTCATGTAAAAAACACACTGATTCCCAGACCGTTTGCGGGCCGGATTTAGAAGGCGATTGGGCCAGATTTGGCCCCCAGGCCTTAGTTTGCCTACCCATGAAGTAAGACAATAGAAACACTTAACTAACTGACCAATCATGTCGGTTCTGTCCCCCCACCAACAAAACTCCTGCCCCTCCAAAAAAAATCCTGACTATGCCCATGGTCTGGAAAGATGCCAATGCTACAAGTTTGTACTGGACCACCCAAAGAAATGCTTGTTTCCTGCAGCCTTATTGTGATTTGCCTTTGTATGAAGGATTCTCCTTATACATGTTTCTTTGTACAGTGGTGCCTCGCAAGACGAAAAGAATCCGTTCCGTGAGTCTCTTCGTCTTGCGGTTTTTCCGTCTTGCGAAGCAAGCCCATTAGCGGATTAGCGCTATTAGCGGCTTAGCGGGCTTAGCGGATCAGCTGATAAGCGGTTTAGCGGCTTAGCGGATCAGCTGATAAGCGGCTTAGCGGGCTTAGCGGATCAGCTGATAAGCGGTTTAGCGGATCAGCTGTTAAGCGGTTTAGCAGCTTGGGAAAAAGGGGGGAGGGGAAAAAACCCGCAGGAACTCGCAAGACATTTTCGTCTTGCGAAGCAAGCCCATAGGAAATTTGTTTTGCGAAGCACCTCCAAAACGGAAAACCCTTTCGTCTAGCGGGTTTTCCGTCTTGCGAGGCATTCGTCTTGCGGGGCACCACTGTATTTCTAATCTACATGGTGAATGTGAGCACAGAAAAAGGGACAACAGTTGCTTCAGAGTCAAAATGGACAGGTATGTTCATGCCCTCTTAAGATAGAACCCAACCAGGCATTCACATGCAGTTTTAGCAGCTGCATTAGAGAAGCTGCAACCGTGCATGCAAGACTACACACGTTTTGCCTAGAAGGCAGTTTGATGGGATTGCCACACACGCAACATTTACAGGAAAGCGCAGAATACACATGCAGCTACTTGAGATATTGTGGAGTTTGCTCCACCCTGTGTAAATGTAACCGGTAGCTGTGGCCAGTCCTGGCACCAAGTCATTTATAGTGTGTACTTGAGCTATAAGTATGTACATAAGTGCAACATTTGTTTAATGAGCAATGTAAGGAGCAGTCCTTAAACCAAGGATGGGGGATCTGTGGTCCTCCAGATGTTGTATGCTCAAGGTTATAGGACTGGTGCTCTTAGTAACAATGACCACTAGATGGCACTGTGTGAGTAGAACATTGGTGTTTTCATCAATGATTCAGCTTTGGCTCCATCTGATCGATGGAGTCTTTTGTAAATTAGAAAGACTTCGCTTCTTGGTATGTTTGCTGTAGCATATGATCCTTCATATAATAAATAAAGGCAGGATGCCTGCATTGCAGAAGGTTAGACTAGATGACTCTTAGGGTACCTTCCAACTCTGCCATTCTATGACCACCATGGTCATATCGACTGCAGAAAAACAATATACACGCTAATGCAATATTTAAAGAAACGTATCTCAGCCGCCAACTTTTCAGGAGTTGGAAACAACATGTCCAGACATGAGGTAGGGGCAGCTCATGGCCTTATTTCGTCTTCTGGTGCTACAGGCAGTCTTGTAGGTTATTGCCCCTCACTGTATTGTTAACATCAATATATCATTTCTGAGTTTGGCCTCATTGGGAGAGGAAGGGATGGAAAGACTAGCTAGATCACATTTCCATGTGGTTGCATTCTAACCCATATAAGCTGCTCATGATTTTTAGTGGGAAGAGCAGGAAGAGAGGGAGTTGGACAGTGCATGAACAAATACTACAGTTCAGCAGTCTTAAGCCCTCTGTACTGCTTAGTCCACCCACCCCGCCATCTCCAGGTTACCAAACACATATGATTATTCCTTAAAGGTAAAGGGACCCCTGACCGTTAGGTCCAGTCGCGGACGACTCTGGGGTTACGGCGCTCATCTCACTTTAACGGCCGAGGGAGCCGGCGTACAGCTTCCAGGTCATGTGGCCAGCATGACTAAGCCGCTTCTGGCAAACCAGAGCAGCACATGGAAATGCCGTTTACCTTCGCGCCAGAGTGGTACCTATTTATCTACTTGCACTTCATGCTTTTGAACTGCTAGGTTGGCAGGAGCAGGGACCGAGCAACGGGAGCTCACCCTGTCACGGGGATTCAAACCGGTGACCTTCTGATCGGCAAGTCCTAGGCCCTGTGGTTTAACCCACAGCGCCACCCACATCCCATGATTATTCCTTGGGAGCACCTTATTATTATTATTATTATTATTATTATTTTATTATTATTATTTATTGAATTTGTATACCACCCTATACCCAGAAGTCTCAGGGCAGTTCACAGAAAAAATCAAAATATAAAACCACAAAATATATAATCAAAATAAAAACAACCCAATTACCGTATTTTTCGCTCTATAACACGCACCAGACCATAACACACACGTAGTTTTTAGAGGAGGAAAACAAGAAAAAAAATATTCTAAACAAAATAGTGGATATATGATTTTTGTGGTTCATGCTGTGGCCACAGACATGTGATCTGACAGTGAGTTTGGAGTAGCCCAATGCAAAAATCCTGAGGCTCCATGTGGATCCATGCTTTGTAACCACGGAGGAGGGAAGGAAGGGGAACCATGGATCCTCTGCTCACGACTGCAGCAGATCCCCCCCCGCCACCCACAGGCATTCGCTCCGTAACACGCACAGATATTTCCCCTTACTTTCTAGGAGGAAAAAAGTGAGTGTTATGGTGCAAAAAATACGGTACATGTCCCCCCAAAATCCCCACATTTTAAACCACATCTTATTCTGAGAGGGTTCATCTTAATTCACCACAGTGGGACCAGCAACACGCAAGCAGGAGGTATCAGTGAGCTTGAGGGAACCCCAACATTTGCAGAAGTAAAAAAGAAATGTTATGGGGAAACCCTAATGCAAGGGGAGGACCAAAAAACAGCCCAATGAGGACTGAACCAAAACAAGCAAACCTGTGGGGGGAATGTATGAAGCATCCTAGAAAAGGGTATGGCTAGCTAGGCGCGTGAACAGGAACACTACATACTAAAACACGTTACAGCAGGTCCTGCTTATTCTGAATATGTCAAAAGTCCAGGCCTTAAAATATTGTAGAAAGGTGTTGCCGTTTCCTGGTGAAATACCTTCGTGCCCATGACTAAAGCTCAACTAAGGTATGTAGCAGGGATTAGGAGCCTGTGTCCCTATAGATGTTGTTATTATTTATTAAATTTATATACCGCCCTACAGCCAGAGACCCCATGTTTACGACATAGGACACCCAACAGAAGATGTTGCTGGACTCCAGATTCCATCAACCCCATCCAGGGTGGCTAGTAGTTAGGGATGGTTTTATTTTAAAAATAATAATAATTACATTTATATGCCACTTTTTTCTTCCAAGGATCTCAGAGTGGTGTATATGGTTCTCCTCCCAGGTTCATCCTCGCAACAACCCTGTGAGATAGGGTAGGCTAAGATGGTGACTGGCGCAAGGTTACCCAGTGAGCTTCATGGCTGAGTAGGATTCGAACCCTGCTCCATCAGGTCCTAGTCCAGGGGTCTGCAACCCGCGGCTCCGGAGCCGCATGTGGCTCTTTTACACCTTTGCCGCGGCTCCAGGGTGGATACTAGCAAGGGGAGGAGGCGCATTGTGCGCCCCGACACTCCCCACTGTGGCGGGCACTGTACTGGCTGTGACGTCGCATGGGGGCAGTGCGTGCGTTAGTCACGCACCGTCCCGACGTCACCTTCCCGCCCGCCACATTGTAAGTGACATGTACGCTGGTCACTGCATTGAAAGGGGGCATGTACGCTCCTCACTGTTTTGAAGGGGAGTGAAGAACACACACACACAAAGGTAACTTGTAAATTTAACGTTTATTTCTATGAGGAGGAGTAATTCTGAGGGGTCAAACAAAGAAATAATAAAAAGCGACAAAAAAGTTATTTTTATAATGACGAGTTTTGCGGCTCCCAGTTTTTTTTCCTTCGGAAACGGGTCCAAGTGGCTCTTTTTGTCTTAAAGGTTGCAGACCCCTGTCCTAGTCCAACACTCTTAACCACTACACCACACTGGCTCTCCACATGGATGGGAGCTTTAGTGCAGCAGCATCTGGAAGATTTGCCCCAGTCTGAAGTCTGAAGTACTGGGGAGGCAGCCCTAAAATAATGAAAGGTTAAAACAGTGTACATTACAGAAGTATTGGGGGGGAACACCGTTTAAACAGAATGTGTCACACGTGTTAAATATATGCTTATGATGTCATAAACCTCTGACACTGATAAAGTAAGTTTATCTTATTTCAGGGCATGGCAATCTATTGAAAGAGCTGAGATGCCATCATCACTGCAGAGTAAGAAGGCCAGAAAAAAAACACAAAGTGCAGTGAGGAAACAGAACATTATTTTAAAATTTCCCGTCTATCTAGTTTTGCAGCTTGCCAAAAAAATAAAAGTGCATTGAAACGGGTGGGAATCAAAATGCGAAGCCGATCAAGTGAAAAGTTTGTGTCACTTAATGTGATTATTGCTTAAAATCTCAAAATGATTTAGCTAAAAACAAGCTTGACAGATTGGGAATTTCCACTTAAGTTGCTGGCGTTCAGCCCTTCTGCAAGGTTCATTGCAGTTCTGCTTTTCCTTGCTTTTGCTTGGGGGCTCTAATTACAGCTTTATCCACTTCATAATCTCTCATACTGACATCAGAGATTTATTCCCTGCCTATCTGCTATCAGCAACCTCCCACTAGGCTGGATAGCTAGAAAGGCTTTAGGAGACATTCCTTCTACGTTTGACCTATTGCTCCGTGGAGAGACTGGCTTCAAGCTGGATTGCCTAAATTTTGATAAGAATTATTAATGGGAGAGTTTTGCCAAAGTGTCTTCTGGGCAGAAGTTGAAGAGCACTCTCTGTTTCAGCTCCTTTGGCAGCAAATGCATGAGGTCCATAACAGCAGGGAAGGGAACTATCCTAAGGGCCAGAGAGCCTGATTCAGTCCCGGGTTGCCAATTGCCTATCCAGTTTAGATGATTCATCCTGGTGCTGTAGCATAATGGAAAATATTAAGTTAACATTGTACTTCTGTATCCCTTGGGCAGAATTCTAATTTTAGTTTTCACTAGTCACCACTGGCTGGCCGAGTGGAATAAAACAAGTTGCAGCTCAGGGGGAAACAGTAAGGCTGCGTGGCTTTATCGTTTCTGCAAAGAGGGCACACCACTTCCTTTCTGGCTCAGTGCAGCTGTCAATGCTCTTATGCAAAAAACCAAAGCGCTGCACCAACAAGTACAAAATAACCCCTCTGCAGCGCCACAAATCCAACTCAATGGTGCAACGTTGGAAAATGTTGATCACCTCTCCTGCCTATCTTTCAACAAGGGCCAACATTGATGCCGAAATTCAGCATCGCCTGAGCTCTGCGAGTGCGGCTTTCTCCCGATTGAAGTGCAGAGTGTTTGAGGACCGGGACATTCGCAGGGAAACCAGAATGCTTGTTTACAAAGCTATTGTACTACCAACCTTACTATATGCTTGTGAAACATGGACCACTTATAAACGCCATCTCCAACTCCTCGAAAGATTCCATCAGTGGCGTCTCTGAAAAATGTTACACATCACTTGGGAAGACAGGCGAATATTAGTGTACTGGAAGAAGCAAAGGTCACCAGTGTTGAAGCAATGATTCTTCAACATCAACTTCGTTGGACTAGTCATGTTGTGCAGATGCCCGATTATCGTCTCCCAAAGCAACTACTCTACTCCAAACTTAAAAATGGAAAGCGTAATGCTGGTGGTCAGTAAAAGAGGTTTAAAGACTGTCTCAAGGCAAATCTAAAACAATGTAGTAGAAACACTGACAGCTGGGAAACACTGGCCTGCGAGCACTCCAGTTGGAGAAGAGCCTTTACCCAAAGGTGTCATGGGCTTTGAAGACACTCGAACTCAGGACGCAAGGGAGAAACATGCTAAGAGGAAGGCACGCTTGGCAAAGCCACACCGTGATCAACTGCCGCCCGGAAACCAATGTCCCCACTATGGAAGGACGTGTGGGTCCAGAATTAGCCTCCGCAGTCACTTACGGACTCATTGTTAAAACCGTGTTTATGGAAGACAATCTTACTCGGCTACTAGTGATCACCAAAGAAGACGACGACTCGGGACATTGCAGTTTGGTGGTTCACCACTAGTGGCAGCAGCAACCAGATCCAGCAGCTTCTGCCAACAGCAGACAAAGCTTTTGTGGGATTCATTGCCTTGAGTGTTCCTTATGCAAAGATGCGGCAGAAGAACCCGCCTTAAGCAGAGGCTGCCTTCTACGTCTCTGGATGAGTCTCTGCTCTTGGCTCTCCTTCTCCCACTAAGTTGGTTTGAAACTTTTATGCTTCACCCCTCCCAAAAACCAGAATGTTTTGATAGAATAACAATACTGACATTTGCTTGATTTGATATGGACGTGGGTGGCGCTGTGGGTTAAACCACAGTGCCTAGGACTTGCCGATCAGAAGGTTGGCGGTTCGAATCCCCGTGACGGGGTGAGCTCCCGTTGCTCGGTCCCTGCTGCTGCCAACCTAGCAGTTTGAAAGCACGTCAAAGTGCAAGTAGATAAATAGGTACCTCTCTGGCGGGAAGGTAAACGGTGTTTCCGTGTGCTGCTCTGCTTCGCCAGAAGCGGCTTAGTCATGCTGGCCACATGACCAGGAAGCCATACACCGGCTCCCTTGGCCAATAAAGCGAGATGAGCGCCGCAACCCCAGAGTCGGTCACGACTGGACCTAATGGTCAGGGGTCCCTTTACCTTTAACCTCCCTGCAACTCAGGATGAATGCTCAGTGACCAGGGTGTCTAGAAGTGATGTTATAGTGCAGGTGTGGAGAACCTTTCATCACACCCCCTCCCAGCCTGATGTTGCTAAACTACACTTCTCAGCTCCAGAAAGCATAGCCAACAACCAGGGGTGATGGGAATTGTATTTCAGTAACATGTAGAGGGCCAAAGGTTCCCCATGTGTGTTAAAGTGGGAGGCAGTTTACCGGTCAAGAGAGAATTCACTGAACTAGGTAAGAAACATTTATGAAAGCGTGTTACTACTGGCAAGTGCTACTTGAATTCTGTTGTTAAAGGGTGCAACTGTTATCTTCCATAGTCCCTAATGCATACTGAGTGGAGCACACCATATTTAAAGCCCGTAACCAGGAGCTATTCCTAGTCATTCCATTTATACTAAATGTCCAGGGATGACCTTAGCCATTTTGCTGTCTAAAATAAACAGGCCATGTGTCAGGAGCCGGAGGAATCTGTGTGAACAGCTGACCTGCAGGTAGCAGATTCTTAATGTGCCGACTTCACCCATCTGGGCTGACCACTGGATATTTCTGCGTGGGAAGGAGTCTAGAAGGCTTCTGCTCACCCGTGGGGGGGGGGGTATTTTAAATGTGTCCCACTCTGGGAGATTTCCATATCTTTCATTATGGAAATTGGAAGTTGGTTTCTTTGGTATTTTGACAGGGTACTGTGTCCTTTGGGGGAATGGACTGAGCAACACTGGCCTTTGTGAAGTTTGTGGGGCGAAAGAGTCAGGTCATGTTGCATGAAATTGCAAGCTGAACCACTCAGGCATAATATCTTGGGGGTTGTCTTCGGGGGGCAGAAATCTTTGGGGTCAAAATCTGGCCAGCGGCACGATGAATTATTGTAATTAAGAAGTATTATATTATAGCTGATTGGTGGTGCTAATAGGACCTCCCCTTTTGGTCCCTGAGGCACATAGTGGAGATGGGATTGGGATGTCTTCACTTGATGCAATTTATCTGTTTGGTTTCCCTGTTCATGCGCACGCACGCACGCACGCACGCGCGCACACACACACACACACACACTTACTTCCTGTTCAACAAGCTGTCATCTGTGCATGTGCAGCTGCTTTGAAGGAACATTCACCAAACAGCAGTATTTCTGAAGGAAGTGTGAGATGGATACGGATTATGGCCAATGTCATGCATACAAGTCTTCAAACACCATCAGTGGGAATGGCGCACTGGAGTCAGATTAAATGGTAATGTGTACACAGCCAAAGTCTACCTGAGCTCTGGGTGTGATCCTGACTCATTATTTGAGCCAGCTTCCTGGCCAGTGTGTTGTAGTGGTTAAGAGTGGTAGACTCCCCACGTCCCCCCTCCTCCACATGCGGCTGCTGGGTGACCTTGGGCTAGTCACACTTCTTTGAAGTTTCTCAGCCCCACTCGCTTCACAGAGTGTTTGTTGTGGGGGGGGGGAGGGGATAGGAGAATGTTAGCCGCTTTGAGACTCCTTCGGGTAGTGATAAAGTGGGATACCAAATCCAAACTCCTCTTCTTCTTCCGGTCCTGACTTATTTTCTGGTCTGCTTGTCTTCTGGTCCTGATTCCTGAGTTGTTTATTGGCATAGCATGGGGGAGCCACAGGAGCGGTTGCTCTGGGCACAAAATTGTGAAGGGCTCCACATTTCAACGCCTGGTGCTGACTCAGTACACCTCTGGACACTTATGTCACTGGGCTCTGTTGAAGACTGCTTCTCCATGCAAACGAGGAAGTGACCTCTCTAGATGACAGAATGACTCTTCTTATCTCTGCGGCTGTGGTCTCCTTGGGGACGAGAACACTGTTGGATGGAGTATGCATGCACATTCAACTGCCCTTTTTCATCCCACTCATCCACTTCTCTGCACAGTCACGGATGCTGGCAACCCATGCTACACCACTACCACAGTCCCCCAAGAAGCTACTATTTGCATTCAAAGGAAGCCTCCATTAGTGCCCATGGGAGCTTTCCTTGAAATGCAAATAGCAGCTACAGAGTCCTGCTTTTTTGGGTGGTTTTGCGGGGGGGGGGGGGGAGGATGGAGTTCCAAGCCTGCTGAGAATTCCCTGCAGTTGCCACTTGTCTAAGAATATTCATTTACTACTAGAGGAGGGAACAGTATCCTGCTAATCTTCCAGACAAGCTAGAATGATGAAATTTGGCACAGTTATAGTTTATCAACCAATAATTATGGAGGGAGGGGGAGGACAATCCCAAACCCCAGAGTTTCTCGTGGTAAAATTTTACCTTAGGACTGTTTGTCAATAGGTTTTTTTGTACCAAAATTCATGAGGGGAGAGTCCACTTGTGGAGACAAATGTGGAGGATTTCCCCTCAAATGCATCCCTCCCAGATTATATAAAATCATTATGTGCATTACAGTGGTACCTCAGGTTAAGAACTTAATTCGTTCTGGAGGTCCATTCTTAACCTGAAACTGTTCTTAACCCGAGGTACCACTTTAGCTAATGGGGCCTCCCACTGCCACCGCACGATTTCTGTTCTCATCCTGAAGCAAAGTTCTTAACCTGAGGTACTATTTCTGGGTTAGTGGAGTCTGTAACAAGATTACTGAAGTGTATGTAACCTGAGGTACCACTGTAGTAGATAATTTACCGTATTTTTTGCACCATAACACTCACTTTTTTCCTCCTAAAAAGTAAGGGGAAATGTCTGTGCGTGTTATGGAGGATATGCCTACGGGTGGCATGCCTACAGATTTTCCTCCTCTAAAAACTATGTGCATGTTATGGTCTGGTGCGTGTTATAGAGCGAAAAATACGGTAATTAACTGAGTAGATATTTATGCAGGCAAAATGACATCATCCATACACAAGGGGGCGGTATCAGCATGGTGGGGAAAAGCTTTGCAGAAGTACAGATTACTGGGGGGGGCACATAGGACTGAGCATGCTCAGTGAGTACAGAATGCTAATTGATCAGGTGACAGGGAAGGAAAACCAGGAAGGAAGGGGAGTGGATTAGACCATGCTGAACAAGAGCATTCCACGCTGCAACCCTTTGTTGCAGGTCCCTCTTTTTCCCTCTGTTGCCAGAGTTCCTGGGCAAGTGCTGACCCTTTGTTTATGTCGTCAAAACAGCACCACCTATGCATGAGGGGGAAATCAGCAGAAGTACACAAAATATTGGGGGGGGGGTCTAAAGGGGAACCCCAAAAACATTGCACTGAGGACTTCTGCCTATCTGTGGGAAGGGGGATAGAAACCTGGGTGTGGGAGAGTTGATGGAATGGAGAACTGCAGAAGTGGGCACGGCTGGCAAAGTGAATAGGAGAGCTCGGTACTGCAACATTTTATTCCAAGTCCCAATTTTAGTTATTTAAAGGATTGTCAATTACCGTATTTTTTGCTCTATAAGACTCACTTTTCCCCTCCTAAATAGTAAGGGGAAATGTGTGTGCATCTTATGGAGCGAATGCAGGCTGTGCAGCTATCACAGAAGCCAGAACAGCAAGAGGGATTGCTGCTTTCACTGTGCAGTGATCCCTCTTGCTGTTCTGGCTTCTGAGATTCAGAATATTATTTTTTCTTGTTTTCCTCCTCCAAAAACTAGGTGTGTCTTGTGGTCTGGTGCGTCTTATAGAGCGAAAAATATGGTGCATTTTCATTCCTCACCCCTTAGCATTGCATATGTCTACTTTTTAAAAAAATATCTTCTGAAATTGAAGACAATTCACCCTCAAAATCCTCACAATGGTCCACTGCACGGATGACACAAATGTTTGGAAATACATTTCGCTGAAGAAGAAAAGGAAGATTACTAGCCTAATCGCTTCACCCTTGAGTTTCTGCCAATCAGCGCGGCAGGGCCCCAGCCCGTTTCCCATACAATCCTTTCAGCCCTTCTGTTTCCTGGCTTCTGCTGCTAACCAGTTTTCCAACATACTGTAATATATGCCAAGCTGCCACAGCTCCCAGGAGATGACTGACAGGCCCAAAATAGCTCCGGGACAGTGTACAGCAAGCCACATCCTCTCCTCCTCTCCTCCCTCACGTTGCTGGCATCAGAAGACCCCAGAGAGAGAAAAAACCCCACCCCATATTATAGCTTTCTGCCAGCTGTCTGGAAGGAAATCTGATTGGTTTCCATCTGTGCAGCTACACTAGTAAAGTAGCACAGTGGATGATCTGGATCAGAGATTAGAAAGCCGTGTATTTAAATGCATGACTTGTTGCAAAATACAGAATAGTTAGTAGTTCAGCAGCAGCAGCAAAACCTGCTCTTTGTGGAATAATATTGCGACATCAGAAACACAGAAACTCACTAAACAATGTCTTTTTCCTCCCCTTGCAAATTAATTCAACCTTGTAACACAACAGCTCTAAAAGGGTTTCGGCATGTACAATTTTTAACGTTTGGAATTGTTTTTAAATGCTTGTATTGTTTTTATGTATGGCATTGCTTTTAATCGATTTATATATTCTTTTGGTCCTTGTTTTATGGTTGTAGATATTCTATTTGTCTTGTAATTGCTTATTTTATTGCTTAAACCCACCCTGGGTGAAGGGTGGCTAATAAATCTCATTAAATAAATGTACAATTTTCAAAGCAAGCATGCCTTGAATCCAGCCTGGCAGGTGCTGAGCGCAGTCTGCACTACTAACTTTTAAACGAGGGGTGACAAACTTTCTTGTCCGCAGCTTTACTTGACAGGGAAATGGTTTTTAAAGGTAGGATGGGCACATGGATATTACCTCTGCTCTGGAAGAGGCCAAACTCATACACACAACCTGGGCCATCTTTAATCATCCTCACCACCAGCTATGAAAGCATCATGAGATTGTGCTGCAAAATACACTTCTGGGTTGTTTTTGACAATGCAGAGGTGCGCAGCCTGGGAATCATTTTGGACTCACAGCCGTCCATGGAGGCACAAATCAATTCTGTGTCCAGGGCGGCTGTCTACCAGCTCCATCTGGTACGCAGGCTGAGACCCTACCTGCCCACAGACTGTCTCGCCAGAGTGGTGCATGCTCTGGTTATCTCCCACTTGGACTACTGTGATGTGGTCTGTGTACGGCTACCTTTCAAGGTGACTTGGAGCTAGACCGGTACTGGGAGTGGCCACCGGGACCATATAACACCAGTCCTAAAGGATCTTCATTGGCTCCCAGTACGTTTCCGAGCACAATTCAAAGTGTTGGTGCTGACCTTTAAAGCCCTAAACGGCCTCGGCCCAGTATACCTGAAGGAGCGTCTCCACCCCCATCATTCAGCCCAGACACTGAGATCCAATGTCGAGGGTCCTCTGCTGGTTCCCTCACTGCGAGAAGCCAAGTTACAGGGAACCAGGCAGAGGGCCTTCTTGGTAGTGGCACCCTCTCTGTGAAACACCCTCCCTTCAGATGTCAGACTATATAACTTTTAGAAGACATCTGAAGGCAGCCCTGTACTGGGAAGTTTTTATTGTTTGATGTTTTATTATGTTTTGATATATGCTGTAAGCCGCCCAGAGTGGTTGGGGAAACCCAGCCAAATGGGCAGGGTACAAATCAGATGATGATGATTGATTAGAGAAATGTAATTTTAAAATATTTGGTTTTAAGTCACTTAGAGACTGCCCAATGTTAGACAGCTAACAAATGTAATTAATGACTTGATAGCATTATTATCGACCAGAAGAAAGAGAGAGAGAGAGATTAACCGATCCTGGTTGACTTAATAACAATAACAATAATAATTTGCATGTCAATGAGAATATATAAAACACATGCATACACACATACAGGTAGGTGAGTGCACAAAGTGGTAATTCCTGAGGAAAAGTGGTCTCAGTGGGTGCGTAACTGCTCCAAAGGAATTACAAACATACTTCCAGGGGTCCGGCCCTCAAATAAAGGTCTGTAACAGCTGCCCTGAACTTTCTGCCACATCGGAATGTATTATTTTAGTGTTACCCTACTGTGGCTTTTGGTTTGTTTATTTTTTTCTATTTAAGTTTTTGACGGCAGTGAATTGACAAAATCTAAATTTGTTTACTTGTGCTGCCCATCAAAGAGAAACAAGGATCTGGACTGCCATCCTCAGACACGAAAAACCACATACAGTTCAAGAAAGAGAATTATATGTATCCTAAAAACAGCACAGACTTCTTGGCCCCGTGTGTTTATGGCAGGGATGAGGTCCTCCAGACGTTATTGAGCTGTGGGGCTTACTTCTGAGTCAGTGGGGTTTACTTCTGAGTAGGAACATATAGAACACTGTAAGGCTTTCATCCGATAGCCACTGAGTTTAATAGGACTTCCTTCTCACTGACATGCAAAGAATTGCACTGCCATGTAAGGTTTGTTCATATGTTACAATGGACACAGGTACAAGCTGTCTATGCACATGTAAAAGTGTTTCTATGAAGGATTGAAAACAGCTCATCTACTGTGTACACATGTACACAGAGTGTACACTGATTGAATGCTACATGAGAATAACAGCACAAGTGTGCAGCTCAGCTATTTTTGTACATAGGCCCACAGATGGTACACCCATGGAATGTAACATGTGGACACCCCTTTTGAAACATACGAAACTACCTTGCACTAAATCTGACCAACCACTTAGCCTAGAACTGCCAGCTCAGGGAAGATACTGGTATATTTCCCAGCCCTGTTACCTGAGATCTTTTAACTGGACAGGCCAGGGATTGATTTGGAACTCCTTACGCATTCAAGGCATGTGCTCTCCCACTGAGCAAAACTGGGAACCCTCCCCAAAGCTCAGACTCCAGCTTCTGAAATGTTCTCAGGGTTGGGCTTTCTGAAATAGGTTGTTATTTAAAGAATGGAAACTAGTAATCTTTCATCTTTTTAAAAAAGAACAAGAACCACTATGGTTTTGCTGCTAGGAAATGTCAGAAATATTCAGAGGCAACACTTCAATCTTGCTTATTTCTGAAGGTTGAGGGATTGGCAATGCAAATCTCTTCTTGCAAGTTTTAAAATACGGAAAGCAGTAATGAATGTCCAGGGCCCAAGAAGCCCTATCATTTTAAGTGAGACTGTAACTATGCAACATGTAATGACTATTTAGGAATTGTCACTAAGTGCAGCATAGTAGCATCTTATGCCAAGCTAGAAGAGGGGAAATGATGGATAGGCAATTATCTCCTCTGTTGTTAAAGCTACTGTTTGTGAGAGGGGGTTTCTTGTATTTTTAAGAGATGTCTGAAAGGCATACATCCAACAAAGTCATGGAAGGCTGTGCCTGTACAACTTCGCCCTCTCGTTTAGCTACATCCATAACTGGACCACCCTGTCAAAGAGTGAGCCAGCAGTAAATCACACCATTCAGAGTCGGAGTTAACTCTTTGTTAGCAAGAAGACAGTCTTCATATACTTGATGGAATGTCAGGCCTAATGAGCACAGCAGCTCATCCCCAGTAAGTCTTGCCTTGTGAAAACAGCTGCCAAGACTGAAAGTCCCCACTTCCCCACAGCTGTCTTAAGTCCCCTCCTCCCCTGGGCTTTTTCCAAGCATTTGGAGGTCATGCCTGCATGTAGCCTGCCACTGCTCTGCCTGTTCCAGCTCTCTTCTGGCTCTGGGAAACAAGTGGGGAGGTGAGCTTGTTGCAGCAGGAGGGGGAGACACTCATGACTTTTCATAGCCCAACTCATCTCTGCCTCTTGACCTGCTTCACCCTCTGCCCCTGATTCTGTACTTCTCTTTGCCATCAACTCTCCCAGCTCACTAAGCCCTGTTACCTCTGCCCAGTCTTCTCCCTCTGAGCCTTCTTCCCTTCGTGGTTCCTGAGCTGGTTCCTTGCTCCATTCCTCTGCACCCAACCAGTCCATCACGCCATCCAATGGCCACTCTGATAGGTGGATGGAGCTGCTCACCTTTCAATCAGCTGGCCTTGTATTATGTCAATTGATTCAGATTTAAGCCTGCATCTGCAAAGGAAGAATTGAAGGCACAGCTGGTCTATTCTGCTGATTCTTTCCTGCTTGAATTCTGCACAGTTTTCTGCATCAGTTCAGGGTGACAGGAAAAGGCCTCAGATTGTAAAAATGCATCGAATTCCAGCAGTGGCTGGCAGGGAAGAAACAAGGGCACAATCAAGAGTGCACTCCTGTTTCTTCCTGTTGAAGTTGGAGCCTGAGGTCATATGGCATGTTGTGGTTTGGGACAACCCACATTGTGCGTCAAATAGGGAGGCCTAGTGCGTCGAACTGAGTCCGGAGGTTGTGCCTAAATGCACTGCAGCCCTTCCAGAAAAAGACCGTCATAACTGTTGCTGGTTAATCATAATTATCCCTGATGAGATATTTCCTGCCCTTGCTGCTGCTGCAGCTGGCATGGAAAAAGAATGGGGGTTGCATCTATGAGCAAGATCCAGTTTAACAACTAATAAGGCATTCTGTCTTCAGCCAGTCAGCCTGCAAAGAGCCCTGATGTGAAAACGAAACAGGGTTCTTGCATCATCACTTGCAATAAAGTTTATGTCAATCAAACTATCCTGCCTTGTGCAATCCTTTCCTTTTAAATTATTCTCACAGAGTCCTGGAGTTCTCCATTTACTTCCTTACAGCACAGTCCTAATCATGTCTTCTCAGAATTAAGTCCTGCTGAATTCAGTTGGGCTTACTCAGTGGCGTAGCGTGGGGGGTGCAGGGGGGGCCGGCCGCACCGGGCGCAACATCTGGGGGGCGTGCTCGCACTCGCAGCTCTCTGCCCCTAGGGCAGAGGGGGCGCAAATTACTTGCCCCGGGTCCTGACAACCCACGCTACGCCACTGGGCTTACTACTAGGTAAATGGGGTTAGAATTGCAGCTGTACTTAAAGGATTTTCAATGTGAATAGTTCCAGGGTGGATAACAATACCCAAAACAATAAAATTATTAACACAAAAAAAAACAGATAAAATTGTTAAAGAAGAAGAACGGCAGGTAGAATTGCAATGTAAATCTAACATCACCAGAGGTTAAATGGCCCGTGTCCTACACCCTAGGGCAGTGTTTCCCAACCGGTGTTCCGCGGCACAGTAGTGTGCCGTGGAACTTTGCCTTGTGTTCCGTGGAGGCGGGCGAGTCGGGCGGTGAGAGGCGGGGCGGCGGCGGCGAGCACACGCGGGACGGCGAGCGAGCGAGCTCCCACATCCCATCGCCGCTCGCTACTTGGCCTGCGCATCCGCTCGCTACTGGGCCTGCCCCAGGAGGTGGGGTTGCGGGCATCACGCCCTTCCCCACGTGAGCAGGGAATCCCATCCGCCCCCACGTGAGCGGGGAATCCCATCTCAGCCCCCGCGAGAGCAGGGGAATCCCATCCGGCCACGCCTCCTGGCCAGCCAATCGGCTGGCTGGAGGGGGCGTGGCTTGCCTCGAGATTTTTTTCATGAAACAAGTGTGCCTTTGCCCAAAAAAGGTTGGGAAACACTGCCCTAGGGCAGCAGTGGAAGTGGTGGCCCTCCAGATGTTGGACTCTGAATCCCATCAGTCCCAGATAATTTGTGCAGTAGTCAGGGATGGTGACAGTTCAAGTATCTGGCCCTAAACTAAGTTGCTTAATAATCACCTGGAAACTCCCAACTAGATGACCTCCACAGTTGAGATTTCTAGAGGACTTGGTCCTGCTAACCACTGCCCACTGCTGGGCTAAGGGAAGCAACTCTCCCCAAACAGCCCAAATAATATTCCAGTGACAGGGTAGATAGGAACTGAGACAGAGGAAAGTGTCCGTGTTCTGTTATCCAGCACATTCGTCATCTGCAAGGGAAGCGCTTTCTCTGCTACAACAGCTGCAAGGAGCAGGGTCTCCAGTATCCTGGCCCCCAAGGTTGTAGGATTAGCGTCATGAGGTAGAGTCTGCCCCAAACTAGGGTGCACTGTGTCTTCGAAACCTCGAAGTAGACCAGAGAATATCACCACAAGGAGAGCAGGAATCATGAAGGGAACCCCATTCACATCATGGCACAGCCTAGGAATGGGCACTGGAGGTTTCTGTACAAGCTCACTGCAGCAAAGCCCTCCTTGCTTTCCTATGATGCTAAGAAGGCTGTACACATGTACAATAGCATCCCAAGCCTCTAAAAACTTTGTTACCTGAATGGAAATGATGGGGCGATCACACACACCCATTTGGAGTACATACACCTTGCATTTACAGCACATCTCCCTTCCAAGGCATCTTGGGGACTGTATTGTGTTACAGGATTCTTTGTTCCCAGGATTCTTTTTTCAAGAAATAATAATAATAATAATAATAATAATAATAATTTTTTATTTATATCCCGCCCTCCCCAGCCAAAGCCGGGCTCAGAGCGGCTAACTACAGTAAAATGATACAACATTCTAAAATCATTTCATTATAAAATCAGTTCAAATCAGATTAATGGCAACCATTGGGCTAGAGTTCTATGAGGAGACTCAGACTACATTGTGGGAATTAACAGAACAAAAATATCTGGCCTTTGGGGCCTTTCCCTCCTGTTCTGCACAGTGGGCGAACCATTTGTTCCAAAATAATTTTGAATTCATATATCCCAGCGACATCTCGTCCCCATAGCTTTGTACCTGATGAGCAAGTGAAACCGCCACCCTTCCTTCGGGGAGTCTGATTCGAGTGAATGTCAAACATTCACAGTGTGAGAAAGGAAGGGAAGCTCACGAAAGTGGCAAGCAGCAACATGCAGCCCAGAAGGTGAGGTGAACTAGAAAATTGGTGCCTGAGAGAGGCAAGCGTATCCCTTGAGACCATTTCTCTTTTTTACGAGTTTCCTTTGAATGTTCATATGAAATGGGTTATGGTGCACCAATATCACAGGTAGCATCAGTGTGATGTGCTGTATTGAGGAAGGAAGAATATCAATGGTAAGTAATTTAGGATGAATCGTAAATCCATTTACCTGGAGTAAAGGGACCCATGACCATTAGGTCCAGTCATGGCTGACTCTGGGGTTGCGGCGCTCATCTTGCTTTATTGGCCGAGGGAGCCAGCGTGCAGCTTCTGGGTCATGTGGCCAGCATGACTAAGCCACTTCTGGTGAACCAGAGCAGCGCACAGAAACGCCGTTTACCTTCCCGCCGGAGCAGTACCTATTTATCTACTTGCACTTTGACGTTCTTTCAAACTGCTAGGTTGGCAGGAGCTGGGACTGAGCAATGGGAGCTCACCCCGTTGCAGGGATTCAAACCGCTGACCTTCTGATCGGCAAGTCCTAGGCTCTGTGGTTTAACCCACAGTGCCACCCGCGTCCCAGTATTACCTGGAGTAGACCCCATCAAATTAAATATGACTCAATTCTGAAAAGACATGATTAGAATTATGCTCTTACGCTACTGACAGTACAGTCCTATAAATGTATCCGCTGAAGTAAGCCACTTCGAGTTCAGCCGGACTGAAGAGAAGGAGAGGTAGGAGGTAGAGATAATAGAGGGCAGAAACACAAAAAATGTAGAGTAAAGGGTTATCACACATCTCTATCTTCATACAACCTTCAAAATTAATGTAGCACAACATATAATAATGAGTTTGCTCCAACAATCAATCCACGTCAAATATCTCTTGAGAGGAATGTGTAGAAGTCACTTCTGCAGTTGTTGCAATTGGTATTCTCTTTTCAGTACTTATTAAAAGTTAAAAAAAAGCTAGCCCATTGATCTTTCTATACTTGCCAGAACAACTGACATTGATTCCCCTGTCCATTGTGTTTTGAATAATAGAAGAGCCTGGCTTTTTTGTTCATTGCCAGCAGCGTGCTTTCTGTTTGTGCATCAGCATCATTGATTGGGTTACAGCAGCTACTGGGGGGAAAAAATTTGTTGGTTGACTGTGAGACTGCATAAAACAGCCTAGCCTTGTTTGTGAGATACTTACACACACTCAGCACTTCTAAAAACAACCCAGCGACTCATTCATTAATAAGACAAGCGACTTTCCTTCTATCAGTGCTGGTCTCTATTTGCCGTTGTGTCTTACAGTGTAATCCTGTTCATGTTTATTCGAAAGTTGGTCTTAGCTTGTCCCATGGGCTTGTTCCCTATTAAGTGGATTTAGGATTTCATTCAAAAGTCCATTAAAAGTGAAGCCAGATTGTTACTGATCGTAAAGGACACAGGTATCTCAACAAACTAGGATCCATCAGGATTCATTCATGTGTCGTGAGCCACATTGAGCAAGCTTCCATAAAACCTTCAAAATGAATGCACTCCATTGCTAAATGCAGTCAAGCTGCGTATAAGAAAGAAAGAAAGAATGAATGACTCAGGATAGCCCTAGCATTTATGAATCAGCTTTTTAAAAATATATGCGCCACTGTAAATATTCCATCCCAAACAACCCTCCCCCCCAAAAAAAAAGCCAATGACTTTTACAATTTGCTTATAGAACATCAGAATGAGAAGAGCTGCAGCTATACTTCAGGAAGAGAAGGAAATAAAACTATTTGCTTACCCTTCAAAAATAATAGCAGCAGTTGTAAACTACTTATAGTAGCGATACAACCACTGTTTCTCTTGAGGATAGAAATAAATGATGCCCAACCCTGTGAAATGTTTCACCTGTAAATGTATGAATAGAAAACAAATTTGAATTGGATCCAATCTAGATTCTTTGGGAACACCACAAGGGTTGTTCACACCAAGTGAGGTTCCCCCTTCCTTCCTTTGTTTTCTTTAAGCAAAATCCCATGCCCTGTTAAAATTGCTTTTGAAACTTGTGTCATTTATAGAAATGACTTGCTATGTGGCATGGGATCTATGCTGTTCAAGTCTTGGCTTGCAGAATCAGTTGCTGGTTCTTTAGATCCTGACCTATAACACCACAAAGGTCTGTGGTGCATTTGTATGCTGTGTAAGGTGAGAATATGGTGACAAGTCCCTGTCCTGAAGAGCTTACAGTCTAAAACAGGGTTTCCCAAACTTGGGTCTCCAGCTCTTTTTGGACTACAACTCCCATCATCCCAAGCTAGCAGGACCGGTGGTCAGGGATGATGGGAATTGTAGTCCCAAAACAGCTGGAGACACAAGTTTGGGAAAGCCTGGTCTAAAACAAAATAAGGCGGGTTTCCATAGTAACATCTGCACAATACACTTAAAGCACATGACTTTCCCCAAAGAATTCTGGAAAGTATAGCTTGTCAAGGGTGCTGGGAGTTATAGTACTGTAAAGCATGAACTACAGTTCCCAGAATTATCTGGTTGAAACCATGTGCTTTAAATGTATTGTGCAGATGTTACTATGGAAACCCACCTTATTTTGTGTGGGTGTACTTTCAATGCATCCGTGAAGCACTCTGTATGTGAGGGACATTCCTATCTCTCTTCAGTGAATAGAGAAATCCATCTGATATTTGAACTTTGAACTATACCCATAGACTTTACAGCCTCACAGGCATTTCTTAACTGTACTTCCCATTTCCCAAATGTGTTTGCAACTTTTGAATTGTGCCCATAAGATTTCACAGTCACACAGTCGTTCTAATTGTAATTTTGATTTCCAAATATATTTGTATTGTGCATGTTTATTTGTTTATACGTTCTTACCCTGTCCTAATGCACACACATTATTAAGGGTGTCTTACAGTAAATTAAAATCCCAGTGGATCATTTCCAACATTAGTCATCATCCAACATTAGTCATACTCATTGGTAGTCCACTGATTTAAGTGTCTCTACTCAGAGTATGGGGACGCAGGTGGCGCTGTGGGTAAAAGCCTCAGCGCCTAGGGCTTGCCGATCGAAAGGTCGGCAGTTCGAATCCCTGCGGCGGGGTGCGCTCCCGTCATTCGGTCCCAGCGCCTGCCAACCTAGCAGTTCGAAAGCACCCCCGGGTGCAAGTAGATAAATAGGGACCGCTTACAAGCGGGAAGGTAAACGGCGTTTCCGTGTGCGGCTCTGGTTCGCCAGAGCAGCGATGTCACGCTGGCCACGTGACCCGGAAGTGTCTTCGGACAGCGCTGGCCCCCGGCCTCTTGAGTGAGATGGGCGCACAACCCTAGAGTCTGGCAAGACTGGCCCGTACGGGCAGGGGTACCTTTACCTTTACCTTTACTCAGAGTATGACTCAGTTGAGTACCACCTAATTAAATCAACCATAACAAATGAAAACACCCTTATGTTTTCTTTACATTTCTCTGATTTAATAAACTCTTGTTAATTTGCTTAAATTCCCAGCCTCAATATTCCCATATTGTCTAGACAGCATTTTTTAAAAAAAACATCTCGACTAAACAGCTTTAATATACTGCATAAAACAATATCACTGTGTTAGGGATTCTTAAATTACTGTGTATTGCTTCTCAGGGACTTAAACAAATGTTCTTTTAGTTCTTACACACACACTCTCACACACCCCTCCCGTGTGTTCTGAATTGAGGAACATTTTTGTTGTATCATTAAAGAAGAACATGTGCCACATATAATATGGAACAAACACAATTTGGCAAGCCATGCCACTTCACTGGAGACATAGGTACAAACTTAACTAAAAAAATTTCCTCTGTGATTTTGCTGTAAGTCCCCAGAGATACCATACATAAACAGCCTCAGTCCAGTATATCTGAAGGAGCGTTTCCACCCCCATCATTCTACCCGGACACTGAGGTCCAGCACAGAGGGCCTTCTGGCGGTTCCCTCACTGCGAGAAGCCAAGTTACAGGGAACCAGGCAGAGGGCCTTCTCGGTAGTGGCGCCCTCCCTGTGGAAAGCCCTGCCACCAGATGTCAAAGAGAACAACAACTACGAGACTTTTAGAAGACATCTGAAGACAGCCCTGTTTAGGGAAACTTTTAATGTTTGATGTATTACAGTATTTTAATATTTTTTTGGAATCTGCCCAGAGTGGCTGGGGAAGCCCAGCCAGATGGGTGGGGTATAAATAATAAGTTGTTGTTGTTGTTGTTGTTGTTGTTGTTGTTGTTGTTGTTGTTGTTGTTGTTATGCATCCTTGAAGAATTCATGCTTTAAGCCAACTCAGAAAGAAAGAGAGACCTTCTTAGCAATAATCAAAGCCTCAAAGTTTTCTGGGCTGATCTTTACATCTCTCTGAAGTATATCTGAAACATAAAAATAACCAAATCTTTGGTGCAGATTCCCTTGCTTTAACCACTTAAACATGAAAGGGCTCTTTGGTTTTGTGAAGCAGCTGTTCCTCTTGCTTAATACTGCGAATGAGTCATTAATTCTAGATTTGTGAGATCGCAGTCTCTTTCCACAGAAAAGCAAGTGGTGCTGTAAACAATGTGGACTGATAATATTGCACGATGAGCAAAGTAGCAGCTTGCTCTTTCCTTTACCACAAGTAAACATGGTTGTGAAATGCCTAACAGAAGCCCAAAGGGCCATCATGTTTACAATATGAGCAGCCCTTCCATCCAGCTGTGAAAGAGGAGGGATGCAAAGCTACCACCTTTTGGTTCTGACTCTCTTTTAGCTGTTTCCTTTCCAACTGATCTTTAGAAGACCTTGTAACGAAGAGCTGGCACTTGAGTACATGCCTTCCTCCCAATCAATCTTCCTTTTGTGTCACATCTTTTAAATTGTAAGCCTGAGGGCAGGAACAGTCTTGCCTGTAGTGATCTGCAAGTCACTCCTAGCCTATTTTGGCTGAAAAGCAGGGTTTTAATTGTATAAAATTAGCAAACAAGAAAATGTACAGCGCCCCATAACAACAAAAAATATCTAGGCAGCTTATAGTATTAAAACAGGCGGCCAATGGTTCTATTAGACTTTGATGCTAAAAAACAAAGCTCTTTGCAACAGTAACTGCCTATTTTCTTTGAATGGTTCGTGCTCCCTATGGGACTAAATGCAAGGAACATTCCCCAGCATTGAAGAAAATTTGCTGTTATCTCCTGTGAGCAACTTCCCTCTACTCATTAAAGGCCCTGCTAACTAGGGTCTGGCGGCAGAATTTTCTGCAGATTGCACAGCAAACTCTTGCTTTCAGAAAGTTGCAGGCAGTATCCAATATATAAAAAAAGGTAAGGTAAATTGATGCTTTTGAATTCTGGTGCTGGAGGAGACTCTTGAGAGTCCCATGGACTGCAAGCAGATCAAACGTATCCATTCTTAAGGAAATCAGCCCTGAGTGCTCACTGGAAGGACAGATCCTGAAGCTGAGGCTCCAATACTTTGGCCACCTCATGAGAAGAGAAGACTCCCTGGAAAAGACCCTGATGTTGGGAAAGATGGAGGGCACAAGGAGAAGGGGACGACAGAGGACGAGATGGTTGGACAGTGTTCTCAAAGCTACAAACATGAGTCTGATCAAACTGCGGGAGGCAGTGGAAGACAGGAGTGCCTGGCGTGCTCTGGTTCATGGGGTCACGAAGAGTCGGACACGACTAAACACAAAGGATCCCAGGACGGTTAAGTCAAGTCAAAGGCGACTATGGGGTTGCGGCGCTCATCTCGCTTTCAGACCAAGGGAGCCGGCGTTTGTCCACAGACAGTTTTCTGGGCCATGTGGCCAGCAGGACTAAACTGCTACTGGAGCACGGAGGACTGTGACGAGGGCCAGAGCACACGGAAACACCGTTTACCTTCCCACCGCAGCGGTACCTATTTATCTACTTGCACTGGCATGCTTTCGAACTGTGCTTGTCTGTGTCTAAACATTTTACCACTGCCACCAACTGTCCTGCGTAAAGGGATTCAGGAAGGAGGGGGCAATGAATGCCCTCTCACGACACCATCCACCACCATCAAATGGGAAAAATAAAGTCAATGAGAAAGATGCAGGAGTTATAATGCTTGGGCCAAATACTTTCATAATCAGACCACTCTGTTAAACATAGATAAGCTTCTATAAACAGAAACACTTACAGACCTCCTTCTCTGTCCAGCTGTTTTGACTCCCTCCATCTTGCGGTATAGATGAGCAAACGACACAGCTTGGCAATTTGTCCTGGTATTTCCCAGGTCACCTGGAGTTTAACAGGGTAATCCTATGTTCTTGGATCTTTATTCACTTCCAGGGAATTGGAAGAAATATCATATCACCAAATTGTGAGGATGACACACTGACAGGCTGGCTACCGGCTTTAAATATCACGTTTCTGGCAAAGACACATATTGGCTGAGTGATGCCATTTATTGGCTCAGTTTCTGCTGGTGAGAGCATATTTATGTATATGCTCTTATGCCACCTTGCAGCTTGCAAAAGACGATTAGTTTCATATACATAACAATACTAAAATACAAAACAGCTACAGTGGTACTTCGGGTTAAGTACTTAATTGGTTCCCGAGGTCTGTTCTTAACCTGAAACTGTTCTCATCCTGAAGCAATGTTCTTAACCTGAGGTACTATTTCTGGGTTAGCGGAGTCTGTAACCTGAGGCGTATGTAACCTGAAGCGTATGTAACCTGAAGCATATGTAACCCGAGGTACCACTGTACATTGTGCATCCAAATGATTTACTGTAAAATCTGCTTGCTGGGTTTCCAGTGCAAGACCCCAATGGCCTTCCTTTTACACACATCCCCCTGTGCTAAACACTGCCGTGCGCTTCCACCAAAATGATTCTGAGATATACCAACAGTGGGGAAGCTCAAGCTTGAGGCTGAATGCACCCCTCCCAGCCTCTGGATCTGACCCTAGGAATTCTCCCTTGGCTATACCCCTTCTCTCCTCACCACCCTCATTCCACACAACTCCTTGTGGCTGAAGTGTCTCCTTGAGCTGTGATGACTCTCTCTCCTTGAATAAAGCTCTTGACTTTTGAGTGGACTGTGATTGTGCAAAGGTAAGAGTTGCATCAGTTGTTTCACCTGCTTTGGCCCCTGGTAGCTTCCCCTCAGGTTAAAGCATTTTTTTTCTTAAAAAAATGTTTAGGGATACAGTGGTACCTCGGGTTAAGAACTTAATTTGTTCTGGAGGTCTGTTCTTAACCTGAAACTGTTCTTAACCTGAAGCACCACTTTAGCTAATGGGGCTTCCTGCGCCACTGCTGCATGATTCCTGTTCTCATCCTGAAGCAAAGTTCTTAACCCAAGGTACTATTTTTGGGTTAGCAGAGTCTGTAACCTGAAGCGTATGTAACCCGAGGTACCACTGTACTCTCAGTTTGACTCAAGAAAATCACCACTTTATAGTTCAAATTGGGAAAAATAAATACAGTAAATGGACAAAAGTGCAGTAGTGCCTCGCAAGACGAAAAGAATCCGTTCTGTGATTCTCTTCGTCTAGCGGTTTTTTCGTCTTGCGAAGCAAGCCCATTGACGGATTAGCGCTATTAGCGGCTTATCGGATCAGCTGATAAGCGGCTTAACGGCTTAGAAAAAGGGGGGAGGGGAAAAAACCCGCAGGAACTCGCAAGACATTTTCGTCTTGCGAAGCAAGCCCATAGGAGATTCGTTTTGCGAAGCACCTCCAAAACGGAAAACTCTTTCGTCTAGCGAGTTTTCCGTCTTGCGAGGCATTCGTCTTGCGGGGCACCACTGTATAAAGATTCACAAAATGTTTAGGGGTATGCATACCCCTGTGTTCCCCCAGAAAAAAAACACTGCTTATTATACCTTTCCCCACTCTGGTTCCATCTCTCATCTTGGGTGATCTGATGTGTGAGACTGGCTCTAATGACAATGACATAAGCAACATACGTATTTAAATGTTACATTTGTGCGGTTGCTTAGGCGGTTCCAGGCAGGCAAAACATTCACAGAGGGTACAAGACGGCCGCCATGGAAAAACATGGTCTGGGGAGAGGTGTGCTTGGAGAGCAGTGCAGGACAGACAAAGGGGCTTCAAGTGCTGCGCTTGGCCCTGGAGCCTGAGCTTCCCCACCCCTGGCTTAAATGCTAAGAATTATTTGCAAGTTAGCATTCCTAATTAAAAGCTAAATTTGCATTTCGGCTGGCTGAAGAAGTTTGATCCATTCTTGAATGAAAGAGTCCCTTCTCTCACTTTGGTTTCCTCACAGGCAGCTGTGGTCATGTACATCCATAGTAATTTGATTTTGGGGGGAATTTCTGTTGCTATTATTCCCAGAAGGAAGACTTCTGGGTTTTTGGGAGACATTCTTCTAAATGTTTTCTGAAGTTTGTTACATGCCATCTCCCAAAATTCTTTTATTATTCTACAAGACCACCGTGAATGATGAAAATGTGCCGGTTGTTTTTCTGCACTTCCAGCATAGGTCATCTTTAAATCTAGACCTCTTGGCTAGTTTGCTTGGTGTCAACTACCACCTGCGAATCATTTTTAATTTTTTTTTTTTTGCCCACAACTAACAGTGAATTTAAAGTTTATTTCCCACAATTGTTCCCACAGGTTCAGATCAATATTATGACCCACATCCTGTGCCCATTTAATCATAGATAATTTCATAAATTCTTCATTTCCCAATCAAGTAATAGTCTATGCATTTTGGATAAATTGTTAACTCTAGATCTTAATATTTCTTTTTCGCATTCTGATGGTTTTTCTGCAAATCCCAAATTTATTGTCTACCTTAAATTTTGAATTGATTTGATAATTTACCCAGTCCAACACATATTCTTCAATTGAAATTGAATCTCAATTCAAATTGAATCTTCAATCCCCCCCCCCCCATTTTTGGTTCTCCTTCTGAGAAGTCTAACACTTCATTATAAGTACCCCAGTTATCCCTCATATTAATCTTTTTCCTTGTCTCAGCTTCTATTGGGGATAACCACCTTGGTGTTTTGTTTTCTAGTAAGTTTTTGTATTTCCCCCATTTCCTAATTAAGTTCTTTTTACTAACATGGTTGGCAAAGCTGATTTTATTGTGATTGTAGGTATGTTTTTACTAGATATTATGCATATACAGTATATCTATGATCATATATACTAGCTTTTAAGTTACTTATATACTGAATATATATATATATATATATATATATATATATATATATACCGTATATATATATATATATATATATATATACACACACACACACACACACACATATATATATATATATAACACTCGTCTACATATATATGTGCACACACACACACATATGTGTGTAATAATTTTATTATTATTATTATTATTTATACCCCACCCATCTGGCTGGGTTTCAATAGAATTAAAGCCACACACATCTATAAATGTTTAATTCTTTTTTTAATGATCCCACCCATGTTTTTAGCTGTTCTTTTTTTATCTGTAAGCCGCCTTGATTCCCCACCGGGACGGGGGATAAATACATGTAAACAAAGTAAGAATAATAATGATGGTGATATGTGTGTCAGCTGCTGCGTGTGACCCTGCCGTATGGCTCGCAGTAACGCCTTCAGCGGCCCCGCTAACCCAGCGGGCAGCAGAGACCTTGACTCCCTCCCGCGGAGCCGCAATCAACCTCCGGCAAAAGCAGCAGCAAACCACGCCTCTCGCCGCCGCCACGTCTGCGCATGCGCTTGCCTCCTGAGACTCCACCTCCTCCTCCTGATCTGCTCAGGAAGTAACGCATGCGCGTCGCCGCCTGTGTGTGGCGAAAGCCCTCCGCGCTCGCAGCTGCGCGAGCTGTCGGGTCGCCGGCGGTGACACTCGGAGTGCGCGGCGACGGCGGCCGTAACAAAAAAACCCAAAACCAATAGGAAGAAGAAGAAGGAGCAGCCGCGAGGGGGCGGGGCTTAAGAGAGCGGCCGCTCGCTCGCGCCCTCCTCGGAATCCTGAGGGCCATTCGAACCCAACCGCCGGCGCGAGGCGAAGGAGCCCAACCGCCGCCCAGCAACCGCCGTCCCGAGTCGGCGTCGCGCGCCCAAGGGCTCCCTCAGGCTGAGCTCCCGTCCCGCCGCGCCTCTCCGCTTTCGGTAGCTGCGGGCCCTTCTCGGCTGCCCCGCCCTTGCCGGCTTGGCTTGGCGGCCCGTCGTCGCCCTCGCTGCTGACCCTTCCGGACGGAGGCAGCTTCTGGTGAGGGAATCCGGGAGCTTTGGGGCGGGCGGGCTCCGTTGCCTGAGGGGATGGGTGGGGATCCCGACGGTGGCCCTGGGCATGCCGGAAGGCGTCGGGGCGGGGAAGGGAAGGAGGCTGGCCGCCGCGCAAGGAACTCCCGGCGTTCCTGACGAGGCGAGGCTCCGGTTGGAAAGGGACACCCGGGGTCATCTAGTCCGACCCCCTTTCACGCAGGAACCTTTCACCCAACGTGGGCCTCGAACCCGCCCTAAGAGACTCACCCAGTGCTTCTCAACCGTGGGTCCCCTGGCGGGGGTCGGACTACAGTTCGCATCGCCCCTGACCGCTGGTGCTGCTAGCTAGGGATGATGGGAGTTGTAGTCCAACAACAGCCAGCGACCCAGGTTTGAGAAGCACTGGATGAGACTCTTAATCTTATTGTGGCAGGTTCGAGCCCCACGTTTCCTGCATGGGAGGGGGTTGGACTAGATGAACCTGGGTGTCCCTTCCCGATGGTACAGCCTCAGCTGTCCGTGGCCTTGCAGGCAAGGAAGGAGCTTCCCCCTCCATCGTGGTGAATGAAATTTCTGGGTCTCTGCTGTAGAACATTTAAAGGGTTGGGTTGCCAGTTCTGGATCCTGAGAGGAGTCTTGCTATCTTCAGGGCTGCGACCCTCAACATCTTGCACTTGCAAATTAGATCCACTGAAGGCTGGGGTAGGACAGGGCTGGGGAGTAAGTTGTGCTAAGTAACTATTGCGATTTATCATTTGCAACCTTCCATAGGCAAAAAATAGATCCCAGCTCCTGCTGAGTATAGCATCTAAATTACACTCCATAAGAGTGTGCTGTAAGAGTTCTTTAGATCTGTGGAAGCAGCTTTACAAAGGGAAATTTCCTCACTTTTCCGATCTTAAACTTAATCCCGATAATCTCAATGGGTTGGATGCAGAGTTGGTTAGTTGTGCTTAAATCCCAGCTAAAGTTTCACATTGATTTCAGTAGGACTGATTCTGTCTCTTAACATTTTAGAAAGCGTGCTGGCACAGCGATAATATTGAAGTATGGACTTGTCAGTTAATCCATGTTCATTATCCTTTTATGCATTGTTTAAATACCTTGTCAGGGCGTATATTCAAGATCACTTAACAAAGATTAATTACCCTTCAATTGTTTTTAATCCCCAGTTCTACTTTGTTGTGATGGGAAAGGAACTAGGATTTTTCCACCCTTTGAGTAGATGGGTTTTGTTGTAACACAGGGCCTACAGTTTATACACTAGGTACACATGCATGTTCTACAAATACAAGATTTCAGTAAGATGGATGTACTGATAGTTGAAGTGGGAGCTGCAGTCTGTGATAGTGACAGTGAGTGGAGAACTGAGTATTTCTTTCAGATTAATGAGTTGGGACTATCAAGGGTGTGCTTGTGTGACGTCAGAATGGCCTCAAGTGCCCTGAAACTCTTGTAAAGAGCTGGGCAGAGGTGTCTCCTGCCCTCACATTGTGTGTTTATCCCACTCCTTACATTGTATATAGCCATATCTCTCTTGTTCCTCTGTTTATTGAGGCCTGATATTAAAGAAGGGGGGAAGTGGAGAAGCAATAAATGTTTTCAGTTGTGTTTATTCTGACATAAATCTGTTTGGACTACAGTGTAGTGTTCTACATGCTATGCAACTGTAGATAAAAATTATTTTCCTCAAGAGTGTGAGGAAGGCACTGTCTACTGTTGTCCTCTTTTTCTACCTTATTATGCTATGTGGAGAAAGAATCAAGTACCCCTTTCCTTGGGAAAATTAGTGCTATTGGTCAAAGAGGACTTTTTGTTCACATAGGCTTTTCAGAAGAGTGACTCCAGCTATATGTTCCATTGATCAATATTTATTTCTTTTATTGGTACATTGCTTTTATGATATATTGTATTCTTAAGTTGTATATTACTTTGGTAGTTTTATGCTAAGTGATATATGATTTTGTATAATAAGAGGGGAAATAGTCTGCTATAACTATTCATTTGAAATGGAATTATTTGTGGTATGTTTATCAGTGCTTCATGGTTACCAGCAGTGCTTTTTTCAGGGGATACTCAAAGTTATGCAGAAAAACACTTGTTACCACACATACAGCCAACGAATTAGATGTCCAGCACATAATTATGTTCAGCACTGTGAACTGCCATATTAACTTAATTAGATGCTAATTTTTATCCTGGAAATTGAATTCCTGTCTTGCTAAAAACTGCAGTTTTCCGTAATTCTTACCATGCTGTATCTTGAGCCGTATAGTAGGACTGAAGAGTTAACTTTTATAAAAACGTGTCTATCTGCGGTTTAAGAATGGTTGTGTGGATCATGGTACAGAATAGATACCAAATACATCACTTTTCTGGTTACTATATGTTCTCAGTCTGTATAAATTATAGTTCCATTTTAAAAAACTGCTTGGGAAGTTTTCCTCAGGAGCAATTTTTTCTGTCTGGTACAGAATAATTCCATAGATAGTTCCAGTTACTTCAGCTGTATATTTGAATGAAATTCATGATGTAAATACAAACTTACTGAAATAGGTGGTGGTATTTTTCTTATCTAATGAGACGAGATAACACGGAGACTGAATTTTTTTCCACTTTAAGTCACAGAGTGTTCTAAAGTCAGGAACTTCTGAGCATATTGAGTCAGCTCATTGTGAGTCATGAAAGATGACTGGAGTTGTGGTAGTTTCCAGTTGTAGAGCAATCTTTGGCAGCATTGCAAGCGAATGATTTGATTTTCATTATGACTTTTCTCTAGTTAGTGTATACAAAGTAACAGGATGCTATGCTACTGTTACAGGCCTATGATTCAGGGAGAACCCCAAGAAACTACGGTAATCTTGGTGCTATGGTTATTTTAAAATATTTCAGTAAGTTATAGAATGAAAAGCAATGTCTGTAATGGTGGGCTATGGCTAGACTTTGAGAACATTCATTTAATGAACCACAGAATGCAAGATGAGGAAGATTATATGAGTTCATTTTTGTTAAATGGTAAAAAAATAATACTAATAATCAGGAAGCATAGAACTTAAGCTTTTCTGCCAAACTCTAAAGGTTTGGCATTGTAACTTGTATCATGTGACTATTTTGTCACTTATTTGATTTCTAACCTATCTTATTACATAGAAGGATGCCCCAATTATCTTATTATAGACAATTCAGTTGCTGATTCCATTCCTATGGCACAAAATATTGCTTTGGGGCAGCCAGTTCACTAGTTCTCATTGGGCCATTGTGGCTACTTAATCCCTTCTCACACCCCTGACTTTTGGCACTTGGATGAAAGTTCATCTGGCTGTGCACTTCTTACTTATTATTTCTCACCTCTTCTGCATGCCTTTTTAAAGTTAGGCAGAGTGGGCAGAGCTGGGTGCAACAGCAGTGACCCAGATGAGAACTTGGTTAAAGCTTAAGGCCACCCCTGAATTGTGTCAGTGTCATGTAAGACCAATAGCTAGAAAGGTTGGCGCTTTAGAGCTGTATTATTAATGGCCTTCATAGATGCTGCAGGAGAAAGTTAAAAGGTCAAGTGAAAGTTTAGAATGAAAACTTACAGCCCTGCAGCTGGAAGGGTGGAGCAGACTATAGAGACCTGACCTCTGATAATGTAGAGACTACCTTCCATTGCTATAAGTACTACAGTGGCTTTAGATTGTGTCTTTTGGGCTGGGAGAATTGCAATGGCCTAGACCTTGGCCTGGTGAAAAGACAGCCTGGAGCAATAGCCATTCAGCTCATGTCCATTCATTTGCCAACTAGCCATATTGTTCATAATTGGCATAACAATAGGGGATGAGGAGTCTATCACACCCGTCTCTGTCCCCCCTCCCCGCTAAACTATCTGCCAGTCAAACTTTGTTCAGTTAGGTCAAAGAAGAGATGTGGTGCAACACTTTGGATTAGGAATATCTCTGATTCTGTAGTCATTGGTAACTAACCAAGATTTGACTGGTTAGTAAAATTGGTACATAAAATACATTCTGTCCCATTGTCTTTTCAGGCTTATTGGCCTATGCCTCCTCCCTCTGAAGTGCCATTGAGTTTTGTCTCCTTTTCTCAACTATTGTGAGGACTTTCCTTTTGTTCCCTTCTTCCTTCAACTCTGTGCCCCTTTCTGCTCCTGCTTCACTGTGGTATACAGTGGGGCTGCCAACCCTCAAAAAAATTGGGTGCTTCTGCTTCAGTCTGCCTTGCAAAGGAGCTTTTTCTCCTTCTGGTGCTGCGCTGTTGCAAGAATCCTTTGGAGCTCAGCTTCCTGTTTTCAGAGCTTTGAGCTCAAAGCCCTTGTTGCAGTGACACTGCACCAGAGGGAGAAGGCACTCCTTTACAAGGTATGTGGAGGAAAGAGAAGTTCCTCCCTTAGTTCAGTGTTGTGATGGAAAGGGGGGAAAATGCTCTTTTCTCTGTCTGTTACTGCACTCTGAATGTGTACCTACCTGTCTGTGTATGTGAGTGCGGGATGGGAAGTGTGCAATGATTATTCTGAATATGCCCATCACTGACATGCAGTCTTTAGAGAGTTTGTCAACCATCAGTGTGGTCCTAAGGCCAAAAAGGTTTAGCTATTCCACTTCTAGGAGTTTAAAAGTACCGTAGTTTTTGCCCTATAGGATGCACTTTTTCCCGTCCAAAAATGAAGGGGAAATGTGTGTGCGTCCTATGGGGCAAATGCAAGCTCTCGCTCTCCAGACTTCAGGAAGCTATCCACTAGCCATGGGAGACGCAGCTCTCCCACGGCTAGCGGAGACCTTGCCAGCACCCAGAAGCTTGGGGCGCGCTGAGCTCAGCACGCCCCAAGCTTCGGGCTTTGCACAGCGCTCCGCTAGCCGTGGGAGAGCCGCGCGAAGTCGTGTGACTCTCCCACGACTAGCAGATAGCAGCCTGTTCTGGCGGCTGGGGTCGGGGGAAGCTCGGGCTTCCCCCGCCCCAGCCCCGCACCTGGGGGGGGGAAATAATTTTTTTTTACTTTATTCCCCCCCCAAAAAAAACCTAGGTGCGTCCTATGGGGTCGAAAAATACGGCAATTAACAACTCATTGCATTGCACCAAGAAAGGAAATAAATGTTACAAGAATGAAAATGCTACAGCAGTGGAAATGCTTGCTCTCTAAAGCTGTCTCCATATCTATTGATCTTTCCCTTATGTAAGTTACATCAACATTCTAATTTATTTAGGGAAACTAGATGTTTCACAAACATCTCAGCATTCATCCATTCTGGCAGAGAGGGAAACATTGGAGGCAGGTGAAACCAGATATAGGCAACAACCAGTTTATAGCCTATTTATATATTATTGGTATCAATACAGAAGTGCTTTTTGTGTGTTTTTCCTTTTCCTTTCCATCACCATCATCAATCAATTAATTAAAATTTGTGTACCACACTTCATCCAAAGATCTCAGGACGGTTCACATCAGAAAAATGTAAAATGAAAATACAAAATACATAAAAAAGCAAATCAATAATCCTCCCAGAAATACATTTAAAAAGCCGTAGAATGTTAATCAGCCAAATATCAGATTTTTTTATTATTCAGTAACCTTTCTGAATTTCCAGGCATCATTTTGCAGCATTGTTAGTTCAGTGATAGACCGTATACACTGCAAATTTAACGTCCCAAGTACAGCTCCTGTCATCTCTTAAAAAGTACCAGGGCTGGGAAATACCAGGATTTGGAGAGACATTGCTAAACAGAACAGATAATATTGAGCTGTATCGGGGATAGGGATGCTCAGGCTGGGTCCCAAATGCAGCCCACTTCTATATGGCCCTTGGGATCCCCCCCAATAACTCTCACCAATCCCATTACATGCCCTCCTTGAGTGTGTTTGCCTGACTGGAATGTGTTCTTGAATTGTGATAAAGCTTGTGGGATGGAGAGATTGGGGTGGAGATGTAGAAACTGCTTTTGTGTGGCTGGAATGTAGCCTATAAAAGAAAAAAAGAGCCACATAATCTCATATGCTTTTGCCTCTAGCACAGCCCACCCCTGGCATGCAGCCCCTAAAAGGTTATCTCTGATGGAATGTGATTCTTTGGTTGGAAAAGGTTCCTCACTCTTGACTAGATGGACTAGTGCTCTGACTCACTTGTTGATATATCTCACTGCTGTGAAAATCTGTTGTGTAAATAATGTTTTTAGTGAGGCTTTTCTTCCCTGAGGACCCAGATATTATATACAGTGGTGCCCCGCAAGACGAATGCCTCACAAGACAGGAAACCCGCTAGACGAAAGGGTTTTCCGTTTTTGAGCTGCTTTGCAAGACAAATTTCCCTATGTTCCGATTTTTTTTCGCTCCCCCCCCCTTTTCTAAGCCGCTAATAGCCTTTTAGCCGCTAAGCCTTTAATAGCCGCTAATCCGCTAAACTGCTAATAGCACTAAACCGCTAATAGGGTTGCTTCGCAAAACGAAAAAACCGCTAGACGAAGAAACTCGCGGAACGGATTATTTTCGTCTTGCGAGGCACCACTGTATCTTTTTTTAAAAAAATTGGAAGCTGAGTGACTGTTCCCTGCTGGCTGATACTATTCTGAGTAGTGCCTATTTATTTCTTTTACCTTTTATTTTCTGCCCCAGTCTTTATTCAAAAAAGATTTCCAGCATGACTTACAAGATCACCAGTAAGACAGTCCTAGCTCTCAGTTTATAATCTAAAATACATGATATGTGAGGAAAAGAGGCAGAAGGAACAAAGCAGGCTGGTTTTTATAACGGTCAGCAGGTAGGTGACAGTTGAGGGAGGACCAAAGGCAGCTGATCTCATGATCTTACATAGAAATCAGTCATTGAGTTTGGGCCCAGTTTAAGGTGCCCACATTAGTGTTTACAGTCCTAAACCACTTAGGCCTCAAATACCTAAAAGGCCACCTTCTGTACAGACCTTCTCAGGTATTGAGATAATAAGTAGAGGGCTTTTTGAAGTTCCACCATCTTCAAAAGATGGGTCATGGTAGCTTGGGAAAGGACATTTGTTGTAGCAGCTCCTATGTTTGTGGAATTCCCTTCCCGCAGAGGTGTGACTAGCACGATCACTAGACAGTTTTAGTCATATGCTGAAGATGCATCTCTTTACCCTGACATTTGACACCCAAGGCATATTTTTAGGATAACCCTATTCTTGTTGCTGTAATTTATTTTAAAAACTGTTTCTAACATTGCAATCACCATATTGTGGTTATGCTGTTTAAAGCCCAAACTGCATTTACAGTGGCATGCAACACTGGTTCAGTTCTGGCCCTTTGGCAGAGGAAACTTTTCAAAGGACAAGACTGTGTTGAATTAGTGTTACGTGTAGCTGTATGGTAACATAATTTGGTCCCAAGCTTCTTTGAAGGAGAAGCTGCACGTACTATATCACTTTATCCTGTCTAGGTGGATTTTAAAGACCATATGTGCCTTAAAAAAAAAAAAAAGCAAAGTTATGTCTTGTATATTTATAGTACATTCTTAACCAAGATACTTCAATGTGTTGCATACACTTGATACACATTCTGTTGGCACAGGCTCAGGCATCAGAGCAGATGGTAGTAGATGAGGTTGAGAGTGATATATCCTGAAGTATTGCTCTCTGCCTGTGGGTGATTAGAAGATCTTCACAAAGCCAGCATGTTTGGAAGCTGAAGTTGGGGGGGGGGGGAATGAAACTGAGTTTATATATTTGATTTGTGTGCTAATTTGTAGAAGCCATGTGTTCAGATGTGAACGAGCCTTGGGCTTACACACTCCCATCCCTTGCAAGTAGTGATGTCCTGCTGCTTAATCCTAGTTTGAGACAGCATAATTTGCCTCAGTATCTGAATTTTTAAGACAGTGGTGTCCAACCAGTGTGCCATGGTACCCTGGGGTGCCATGGGCAGCACTGTCCTCTGTCCCTCTTTTCTTCCTTCCCTCTCATGTCTTCTTGCTTCTCTGCCTCCCAAAGGCTTGCACAGCTATTTGTTGCAGCATCCCTGGCTACAAGCTCCCCAGGTGAATGGTGCCTCTGGGGCTGGGCAAGGGGGGTTTCCCAAGCCTCTGTGGGGCAGTGTGAGGAGGAACCTCTCTGGGGAAGGGGGGCAGCTCAGAAATCAGGAGCGGCAGTTGCAGCTGCCCAGAGGACTCCCAAGGAGAGGAGAGCAGAGAGAACGCTGAGGGAACACTCCACAAGGGAGGGTGTTCAAACAGGGGTGAGAGGCTGCCAGTTCTACTGGCAAGGGATGACATAACTGGGCTCCTGAGCCCCACAGGGGTGCCACAGAAAGAATGTGGTTAGTTAAGGGAGCCGTGGACTCAAAAAGCTGGAAACCCTCTGGGTTAAGATACATTTTGCGTGAGCTTGCAGAGTTTGATCCTGGTATTTCATGTAAACCGTAGTTTGACTGCTGTTGATCTTACTTTCATTCTCATCTTTCCCTTCCCACAAATAATAGATGCTTTGTGTCTGAAGAAGTCGATAAAACAATTGTTTTGTGCTATGAGATAGCATTTGTGTTATGATCTCATACAGCTAAGACATCAGTAATGACTCTGTGGGTCATAGCAGTATTAAAGGTGGAAGAAGTGGCAACCTAGATATGTGATTTTATCTTCAAGAAATATTTTATTATTTATATGCCACCCAATCAGATGGGTGACATATAAATAATAATTTTTGTTGTTGTTATTGCATGCTAGAAGTACAGACTTTGTCAAATGCTATTATGGAATGAATAGTTCTTCAGTCTTTTCATGATTATGATGCTGAGTCCTGTGTGCCAACCATGGCTAAGGACACCACCTGTCCTCAGTGCATTGTCTCCTATACCATTTAACATCTGTATGAAGTGATTGAGGGGATGTCATCTGGAGTACAGTGTCAGCCAATATGCAAATGATACCCAGCTCAGTCTCTCTATCCATCTGAGTCTGGAGTGGGTGTGCAAATGCTGGACTGGTATCCAGAGGCAGTGAAGGGCTGGGTGAGGGCCAGGAAACTGAAGCTGTGTGTCTTTAGTTTCTAATGTCTGGGAATTAGGGAGGTGGCCTGTTCTGGATGGAATAGCACTTGTCTTGAAGGAGCAAGTGTGTATTCTGAGTGGTGTTCCTTGACTCTAACCTGCCGCTGGTGGCTCAAGTAGCACCAGCCTTTGCCACCTTCAGCCATCTCTTAACCAGGCTAGCTTGGTTTCAGTAACCCATTCACTGGTAATTTCCCTGTTTACTACAGCATACTGTATGTGGGTCTATCCTTGAAGATGAAGCTTATTCCCAGGTAAATGGGATTAGGATTGCTGACTAATTCACTAGGAGCTGTCTTTAATATCTTCTGAAATTTGACTGAAAATATCTTTATAAGCATTTCTCAATAAGCTCTGTGTAACTTACTCCCTTCTAAATGTTTTTGGGAACAGCCTAAATCCAGTGTGGTTTAATAGTTAGAGTGTTGGACTAGAACTTGAGAGACTAAGGTTCCCCACTCAGGTGAAGCTCACTGAATGACCTTGGGCCAGTCACCCTTTCTTAGGCTAACCTGCCTCACAGGGTTGTTGTGAGGATGAAATGGGAAGGAGGAGAACCACATAGCCACCTTGAGATCCTTGGAAGATAATGGTGGTATATAAATGTAATAAGTATCAATTAATTCAGTGTTTCCCAACCGGTGTTCCGCGGCACACTAGTGTGCCGTGAGACGTTGGCTAGTGTGCCGTGGGAGGGAGGCGGGCGAGTCGGGGCGGTGAGAGGCGGCGGCGGCGAGGATCCGCGTCGAGCCAGGGGCGGCTCCGCGGTGGTGGTGCCGAGGTTTCTCTCTCCATTCTCCCCTCACACACACACACAGGAAATAACACAGGATCAGCTGACAGGACCCAGCCAATTGGGCGGCGGCGGGGCAGCGCGTGCAAAAGGGAGGAGCGCGAGACAGCGGACGAGGAGGAGGCCGGCATGTCCGGGCAGCAGCAGCAACAACAGCAGCAGCAACTCCCGGCGACGGCTCCTCAAGCCCCGGGCAACCCTACTCCCTCACCGGCCTCGGCCGCCCTCCTGCTCCACCCGCCGCCGCCTCCCCCGCCGCCGCCGGCCACCTCGGCCCCGCCGCCGCCCCCTCCTCCGCCCGCTATCGCCGCCACCACCACAACAGCCGCCGCCGCCTCAGCTGCCGCCGTCCCTCAGTCCCTCGCTTTGCTGCCTCCTCCCCCCCCCACCCCCAAAGCTTGGAGGTTCCCCGGCAAGGGGGAGGGAAAAAATTGAAAACTTTCACTTTCGTGCGTCCCTCCCGGCGTGACGCTGCGCGCTGACGTCACGGGGCTGTAATGGTGGTGTGCCGCGAGATTTTTTTCCTCAAACAAGTGTGCCTTTGCCCAAAAAAGGTTGGGAAACACTGGATTAATTAATACTTTAAAATTTGAAATGTGCTCCTGCAGTTAAGCAGGAGAGGGTAGCAGTGGGACAAAAGTGCTCATTTGGAGCAGGGTATTCATGAGAGAGATGGAAAAACATGGCGAGAGATGGGGTACTGCCCTGTATGTGTCATATATCGGAAGTATTGGTTCAGATGTCAAGACTAGTAATGCTTTTCTTCCATCAGTAGATATGCCCCCTTGTATCAGTAGGTGTGCTTCCAAAACAAAACATTTTTAGTTTTGTTGTTTCCCAGTGAACTCTAGATCATTATAGTACAGAATATTGTTAAGCTTTACTGTATTTAATTTCTGCTACAGCTTAATTAAAAATCAATGGTAATTTTAAACATTGAACAGTGCCTCATTATCTGAGCACAACATATAGAGGAGCCTCTATAGCCACACGTCACCTCTCCAGCCGGGAGAGCGCGTGCGGGGCTAAAGAAGCCCCCCGCGACCCTCTCCCGGCTGGAGAGGTGACGCCCGGCTATGGCAGGAGCCTCTATAGCCGTGCGTCACCTCTCCAGCTGGGAGAGCGCGCGCGGGGCTAAAGAAACACCCCGCAACCCTCTCCTGGCTGGAGAGGTGACGCGTGGCTATGGCAGGAGCCTCTCCGCTGTGCCTTTCCGCTGCTCCCTGACCTGCTCTTTGGGGCTGGTGGTGGGCTTCCCCCCGCCAGCCCCAAGGAGCAGGTCAAAAGGAACCTGAAGCCTGGAGAGCGAGAGGGGTCACTGCACCTTGTTTTAGAGCGGGAAAACAAGAGGGGGAAAGTTCTCCCCCTCTCTGTGCAGTGCCTCCTGCCGCTTCGCTGAGAGGGGCGCTGGGCAGAGAGGGGGAGAATTTTTCCCCCCTTGTTCTCCCCCCTCTAAAACAAAGTGCGTCCTATTGTCCAGTGCGTCCTATGGTGCGAAAAATACGGTATGTATTTTAAACATTGATCCTTATAATCTTTTCACTTTATTTCAGATCTGAACACTTGGATCTAACCAAATCTTGCAAGAAAATTACTGAGAGCATATTTAATCATGGGAACTCCTGGATCAGGAAGGAAAAGAACTCCTGTGAAAGATAGATTTTCTGCAGAAGATGAAGCTTTGGGTCATATTGCTAGAGAGGTTAGTAAAACTGCTATCTTACTGTAAGCATCTTGAAAACAAGAATTCACGTATTCACATTTTGCTTAGTGCACCTTAGTAGGTGCACCTTACATTCATTGTTGTAAAGTTATTTCTTAAACTGTATTTGCAGTTCTGTATCACCAAATATATTATTTTGATAATGATATCTTTGACCATTAGTCACTTAATGCTCACATTTAATAAAAGTATTATTGAATCCAATTTGACTACTTCATTTTTAAATGAAATTTCTTTCAATTTAACAGGCAGAAGCACGGCTTGCAGCCAAACGTGCAGCACGAGCAGAAGCAAGAGATATACGCATGAGAGAATTGGAACGACAACAGAAAGAGGTAATGGAGCAGTTAAATGTAGAACAAAATTCTGGTAATCTTAAATTCAGAACAATGTATCAGAGTAAATAACATTAACTAATCGCTTACTTTGACATTGTTACACATGTTGAGCATCACTCTGAAAGCCAGGGTGATTTTCTTTCCAGTTGGTAGAATGCCATTCAGACCTCAAGCTCAGCTTGAATATTAAGGTTGTGTTGCACTTGTAAAGGAAAACATCAGATGTTGTATATGTGTCAGACTGAATGCCCAGTGAGCATGAAATTTGGTGTCTGAGTGCTACTTGGGTTTATACAAAGAAAGGTTTTCAATGGATTAGGAATATCGGCAACTATTGCCTAGGAGTTGGAAAACATGACACGTAAACCAGACTTGCAAAAGCAGCTAGGATCATCTTTCAAAAAATAGGATTGTATTTCTGTCAAAACTGAAACAATGTTGAGTCTCTTAAGAAGAAGAGTTTGGATTTGATATCCCGCCTTTCACTCCCCTTCAGGAATCTCAAAGCGGCTAACATTCTTCCTTTCCCTTTCTCCCCCACAACAAACACTCTGTGAGGTGAGTGGGGCTGAGAGACTTCAAAGAAGTGTGACTGGCCCAAGGTCACCCAGCAGCTGCATGTGGAGGAGCCTCAGATGATTTTAAAATATCTTTAAACTTCTGTATTCAGCACTGTATCATGGTATATGCTTAGAGTGAGGCCAAATTTCTTCAGATAAATTGCAAAATATATTCTTAGTGAATTAAAGTGACTCTGTTTGAGTAACGGATAGTGAACAGTTTTACCGTATTTTTCGCCCTATAGGACACACTTTTTCTCCTTCAAAAATGAAAGGGAAATGTGTGTGCGTCCTATGGGGCGAATGCAGGCTTTCGCTGAAGCCTGGAGAGCGAGAGGCGTCTGTGCGCACCGACCCCTCTCGCTCTCCAGGCTTCAGGAAGCTATCCGCAAGCCTTGCGAGCCCGGCAGGAGTTCCCGCGGGCTCACAAGGCTTGCGGGTGGCAGCCTGCAGCTCGAAGCATGGGGCGCCCTCTGGAGGATGCCCCGTGCTTCATGCAGGTGTCCGCAAGCCTTGCACGCCGGGGGGGAGTTCCTGCGGGCTCGTAAGGCTTGCGGGCGGCAACCTTGCCTTCGCTCCCGGACCCCCAGCCCCGAGGCTAAAAACGAAGCCAGGACTGCGAGCGGGATCCATCCTGCTCGCTGTCCTGGCTTCTTTGCTCTTTGGGGCTCGGGGGGGGATTCCCCCCCTTTATTCCCCCCCCCAATAAGTGCGTCCTATGGGCTGGTGTGTTCTATAGGGTGAAAAATACGGTAATTTCAGTTATAATTTGGCAGAATGGGGAAACCTGCACACATATGCAAAAAGCTTGGCCCTAAACATTTTGACTGTCTTCAACTTGAAAAACATAATGTAAAATGATTTCAAATGGAACTTTTATTGCAACAGATAATTTTCAGTAAATCTAATGTGATTTATAGGGAAAGGTCTCTACTTATAACACTTGTTGGAAGAGGAGTGTATTCAGTAGACACCAAAAAGACAATAGAGTCCTCGGTTGGAAATACTTTTGTGTAATGGGCTTTCAGAACTTGAGTGAAGAAACGTGTGAAGTGTAGGCAGTGTTTCTTTAGATAATTGATTACAGTACAATTAATTACATCGCTGATTTTAAATAATTTTGGGTGAAAATAGTGACTGTTCTACCATCAAATTTAGATAAAGAATCTGCAAAAATGACCATGGGTAGAATAAAAGTTAGGCCCTGATTAAGGGCTTCTTTGGTGGTTTTAAGCTCTATTCTATTCTACAGTTATACCTCTAGTTGCATTCGCTTAATGTTGTGGATTTTCGGGTTGCGAACGCGGCAAACCAGGAAGTGTATACTTCCGGGTTTCACCACGCATGCACAGAAGTGTTCTGCGTGCTTCGCACATGTGCAGCAGCACTCTATCGTGCTCCACACTTGCGTAGAAGCAGCGCTCTAGTTGCTGACTTTTTGGGGTGCCAATGGCACCCCGGAATAGATCGTGTCCACAACTAGAGGTACCACTGTATTCTGTTCCGCTTGATTGTAAGTAGAACCTGTAAGCATTCTATAAAAACAACAACATAACAATGTCAGTAAAAGACAAATGCAAAAAACAGGTATTTTTAAAAATCCAAAATATAAATAAAATAAACAGTTATGGTAGAAACAAAATAAAACACATGTAGATGGATCATTTCTAATGTATTTGACAAGAAATTCAGTCATACTGCCTTTGGCTTTTCCTGATGTGCATTTAAACAGAAGTAATATTAGTTTGTGAATAGTACTTGATATAGCTGTAGAGGTGAAATAATAAAATGCAACACAAGTTTTAAAGAGAGCATTTCCATATTTGAATGTTGATTACACTTTATTTTTTTAAAGCAAACACTTTGGGAGAGCAAATTTTCTTTTTGGAAATTGTTTATTCTTGCGAAGAAATAAGATGATCTTTACCTTTTTGTAGCTTTCTCGACGTTCTTATGATAGAAAATGGGGACATATCCAAAGGTGGATGGTAGGCCAGGATTGCCTGTTGTGTGGAATTTTGCACTTGGAAAACTAACATGATTGGTGTGTTTATTTACTAATATTTTGTACAGTGTGTGAAATTCAAAATGTATCAAAAAGTACATATCAAAAGTACAAAAAGTATCAAAATGACGTGTCTCCCAACTGTGGGATTTACAAATATTTAACTTTGGCTTGGTTGTGTTCTTAGTTATTTTTATCATTCCAGTACTGAATAAGTGGGAACCTAAGGGGAATAACTTCATATCACTAATAACACTGTCTATTTTATATGAATTAATACAAGACAATGAGGTCCCAACATTTCCTTGGCCTTTCTTCATTTGAGGATTCTTCCCAAAATTTATCAATAAGTAAAGGTAAAGGGACCCTTGACCATTAGGTACAGTCGTGGTCGACTCTTGGGTTGCGGTGCTCATCTTGCTTTATTGACTGAGGGAGCCAGCGTACAGCTTCCGGGTCATGTGGCCAGCATGACTAAGCCACTTCTGGCAAACCAGAGCAGCGCACGGAAACACCATTTATCTTTCCGCCGGAGTGGTACCTATTTACTTGCACTTTGACGTGCTTTTGAACTGCTAGGTTGGCAGGAGCAGGGACTGAGCCACGGGAGCTCACCCCGTCGTGGGGATTCGAACCGCCAACCTTCTGATCAGCTAGTCCTAGGCTCTGTGGTTTAGACCACAGTGCCACCCACGTCCCTTTATCAATAAGTAGAATCATAGAATTGTAGAGCTGGAAGGGACCACAAAGGCCAACTAGTCCAAGCCTCTGCAATGCAAGAATCTTTTTGCCTAACATGGGGCTCTAAACCATGGCCCTGAGATTCAGAGTCTCATGCTCTAAACTCATGAGCTAAACATAGAATGAATGAATTTTTTTTGGAGAAACACATTTTCTCAGTACCTGAAATACACAATCCATTCGTCTGGATATTATGGGCTAGACCCAAAGATGGTGCAGGCCAAAGACCTTTTGTGCAAAAAAATCCTCTCTGTCCTGCACTCAGTGTCCCTCACCCTAAACAGTCTTTCTTGGGGGTTGGGAACTCTCCTGAACAAGAATGGGCATAGATAAGCTTTCCCCTTACTATCACTCTCAATTCATATTGTTTTCCAAATTGTACCGTGTTGCATTTTGAAGTTCTAACTGTAAGATATTTTCTCCATGTAGATGGCAGATATCTGTCAGTATAGGTGACTATTGCACACCAGCAATTAAGACTATCATGCAAGTTGGATTAAATCACTTTATGGATAAATCACTTGGATTACTTGGTTTTTAAATGGCTAAAAAAGGGGTGGAGAATTGGACAACAAATCTTTATTAAAAAAATATTAAAACCGGTGTTTACACAAATGGGAAACATACTCTTAAATAATATTTACATTCTCTTAGAACAGAGCTTTCCAAACTTTTTATGTTGGTGACACACTTTTTATACATGCATCATTTCATGACGCAGTAATTCAGTTTTACTAGCAAACTGAAGGTTAAACTAAACCCTTCTTTCCAGCCCTGGGAGGAGTGCAGAGAGCGTTTGTGAGACGTACCTACACACTGCAGCCGACGCACTAACATGTTGCAACACAGTTTGGAAAGCTCTGTCTTAGATGAATACCTCTTCCAAGATGCCTGCTGTGACTTACATGTACACAATCTATAAACAAATTAATATTTTTGCTTCAGAAATATTTACATGCGTGGTTTTCATATTAAAAAAAATCTGGTTGCAACCCTAATGATAACTGTTTTGTTACCGTATTTTATTGAGTAATCTGAGATATTAGGTGAACTAATAACACATTGAAAATTAGGTTAAGCTGCTATGATGTTTACATGAAAGAAGAATAGGTGTCTGTCTGATGTGAACAGTAAATTAGTACTTTCTGCTGTTTCTGAGTAATTTTTGTGGATAATTCTTTTTAGCTGTGTTCTTTTTGGTTTTCTGTCTTTTCCTCCTTTTCTTAAGTAACATCATCTGGTGTTTCCTTTCTTAGGAAGATTCAGAGAAGGCTAGGGATTCACACAGGTCCAGCCGGCGGTCATACCTGGTTTGTACTAACCTATCAAATCTGTTTTTCTTCCTTCCTTCCTTTTATCTTTTTTGTTCATTTTTAAATGTGGCACTTCATTTTTAATTTAATTTTGTAATTAGGGTGCTGATGACTTGGTGTCCACTCGAACTACTGGTAGCCACAGGGTTAGTACTCATATTTTGCCTTTGATCAAGTTCATAAAACATTCTTTTATGCTCATGCAGATTGTTTCTTTGATTTCTCATTTCAACCAAAATTTTAATTTTTATGGAATTGATACAGAATATTTTAAAGCTGCAAAGATAACTGGTGGTATATTACTAAGTCATAGTCTGGGTAGACCCATTGAAATGGAAGGACTTGAGTTAGTCATGACTAACATAAGCCCACTGATTTCAGTGGATTCTTTAATCAAGGTAACTTGCTTTAAATTATATCTGCATTGGTGCTTACCTGGGTTGCCATCATAATCTCAACATTGGGTCTGTATCCCTATAGATTTGTAACACTGGATGGAAACAGAAACTGAATCCTCTGGTCAGAAGAACATTGAATGCTAGTATTCTAAGGGTTAAAACATGAATGTCAAAGTTGAATAAATGTTTCCCTTTTGTCAATTTAAAATTAATATAGTCAGTGTTAAATGACATAGTTATCAACAGCTAAGGAAAAAAACCTGCACACATACTTGTCTTTTACAATTTGGTTCTTAAGAGTACCTCCTTGGATGCCACTGGGTCACACAGGAGCAGAGCAAGTACTTCCAGGCGAAGAGATCTTGTGGTGCGTAGTATTGATGAGCATGTTGTGATTTGTTCACATAGCACTTTGTGCATACTGACAAGGAATACTGGTGGCAAAGGATGTTATCTGATTGTTGCCAGTCACTTGTGCAGCAGACTTCTGCTGTCACAAACTAATCTCCCCCTTCCTCGCCTCCCCCTGAAGCCCCCCCCATCTCTTTCAGAGGACCCCAACCTTTCAGCCAACATGAAGAGGCTGGGAACTGCAGAGGGGAGGGGAGCAGAGAAGGGAAAATCCTGGTACAGTGTTGGACGACCCCCCTCAATGTTTCAGTTTTAATAAAATATTTGAACTTAGAAGTTCAAGACATTTAACTTTAAGTGGGGGCAAGAGAAATGGGAGACAAAAACGTGAGATGGCTTTAGGCTGGCTGAAACACTTCCATTTGTACAGGGCAAGACACCCCAATTTTCAATTCTTCTACCAATTGCAGTCCTCCATGACATTTCCCATACTATTCCAGAGAGCCCTTTGCAAGTAGTAGCAATTCCACTAGTTTAAAGCCAGTATTACACAAAAACACATATTTTTGTCTAAATTTCATCATATTTTTGGAGGCCTATTGCAAATTGCATTATGTATAGAACGTCTGTAAAATAGCAGTGTGTGAGGGATAATAGAAATGGGAACACATCTTTATCTCTGCCTACTAATTTTAATTATGCTTAATGGCTTGTATTTGTGAGAAGTTCTTTTGTTTCAGCTCTTGTGTTTGTGTTCAGACTTGTATCACTTCTGCCAATGGCTTTCTGCATATCATTAAAAAGAATGAAAACTAATGTCATCTGTGATTTCTCTGTTTACACCCTGTGGTGAATCATGTAAATGCATGTCAAAGCAAAGTTCTGAGCAATGCAAAAATAGTAAAATAAATAAATTCAGTATGTTGCCAAGTTCAAGTCTAATCTATATGCTGTTTCTGCCAAACCAGTTTGTTCAATTTCCTTTTCTTTTTTCTCATTGGATAGATCAGTGGTTAATAAAGTTTCATTTTACATTATTTTTGAACTATCACATGGTGGTTTAGCATTGTTTCTGTGGATACTACTGCTCCTTGATGGTAACTTTCTAAATCTTTACTCAACAGAGCCATGCTCATGGAGACTATTCTGGTGGGAAGAAGTCTTCTAGCTCTAATAAAGATCTTTTGGTTAGTGTTTTCAATTAGGGGATTGATATAATTTTACCTCTTCATGGTTTCTCTATACAATATTCCCCCACATATATTTGGTATATTGGTTGTATAAGGTACTTCATCTAAGTTAAAAAGAGATCTTGCTTACGGTACAGACTCTTTTCCAGCATTATGCAATGGAAGCATGAAAAGTCAGAAGCGACAGGGTGCTTGACACCAGGAATGGTAAAGAACTTTACCTACTAGGCTAACTTCTCTCCACCTGGATTTTTTTTTTCTGTTATCCCTTTTCGAGGTTTTGCTGAAATGTTTTGAATTATTGACCTTCATGTTGCCCTCATGAAAGTAAAGCTTTGTTTCTAGTTCTGTATCTGTTCTCAGTGGGCACAGGAATCTGTTAAGCCCCCCAGTAATGAGTGCTTCAGATTCCATTGAGGAACAGCCTATATAAGGTTAGATATTTGAATTGAAGTAAACATATGAAACCACTTAAATGAATTATTGCAACACAGTTTAAATGTCTGGATTTCTAGAAAACATTTGTACACAGTTTGAGAACACTTATGTTTGGAGACTTTTAGGACAAACAAGTTTGTAGACAATTTGTTTTATGGATGATAAAGGTTGGCTTCTCATGGAGCAGGCATAAGTTGCTATTTAGTCTTATAAGAACCTTGCAATAAGTAGTTCTACTTTAATTCTAATTAAATGATGTTTTCAGTACTTCTGGCCACATTCATGCATTGTACTAAACCATGGTTTAGTGTTACAGGTAGCCGTGTTGGTCTGCCATAGTCAAAATAAAAAAATTCCTTCCAGTAGCACCTTAAAGACCAACTAAGTTAGTTCTTGGTATGAGCTTTCGTGTGCATGCAACACAAAAATGGGCCTTTTCTGCAGTAGCTTCCTGTTTATAGAATGCTCTTTTCAGAGAAGCTCTCCTGGCCCCTTTATTACACATCTTTAGGTGTAAAGCAAAAACATCCCTCATCTCCCTAGGCCTTTGGCTATTTAAACAGTCTATGGCCTTTTAAACTGTGGGGAGTGAGTACTGTTTTGCTTGTTACTATAGTTTGTTTGTTTGCTTTTTCGTTTGTATATTGCAAACTGCCCTGTGCTTCTTGGATGAAGGGCAGTATAGAAATTTAATAATTTTAAAAATAAGACGTCCATCAGCAAATGAAGAGGGAGGCAGTTTTTGACAAGTTCCCAAACCCCTCCAGAACAGATTTAGGGAGGTATGGTGGTTGAGCATTAGGGGAAGGGGAAATTGCCAGCTTCCCCATTTTTCTGTCAGATGCCCAACTTTAGTGGAGGGGACACCAGTGGATACCATTCTAGTCCACTCTTTTAAAAAAGGGATAATAATAGTACAGTCCAATATAAACATTTAGCTGCTTTCATTTGGTAAAGGCATCTGGCCCTAAAAACTGTGTACAGTATGAGGCTCATTGTGTGACATAGAGCACATTGATATATAAACAGCTGCTTGCTCATCCAAAATTCAATATATATTGGTGCTTCAGAGCACCACAACTTATCATATGACTTGTATACTCCAGTAAATACCAATATTTCCTTACATGTTTGAGTTTGAATACTTTTTTCAACTTTGTAATATATTTTTGGCAGAGTGGATTTTACCATGACCAACGAAACTACAGCAGCCTTAGGCATAGCAAACCACTTTCTACCTACCATCCTCGGGTTTGTGTAACTTATTTTATTTTACTAAACAGTCTTATTTAGACATGAGTTATTGCAATGTTAGCTGCCATGCTCTAGTCTAACAGAAAAGCGCTGCTTGATTTTTGGTGTTTGGATTAACAACTCAATTTTGAGGACGCATGTGATTTCCAAATCTACTGCTCTCTTTTGTTTTACATACATTGCTGCCATGAGAATCAAATTATGGATTAGAAGTAATGCTAGGCAGTTGAATTCTGGCTTGCGTCCACTAAACCTTTCTGATCTAACTGTTTGTAACTTATGTATATGTTGCCACAGTGCAGTTGACAAATTTTGGAATTCTGGGTAACCATTCTAAATCTATTTGTGCTGAAAATTCATTAAATTAAAAAGTGGAGACTAATAGAATGTTTGGTCTGATGACATCCTGCTAGTTTTGAATTCCCTTTCACTTTGTCACTTTATGAAAATACTAACATGCATTTTATGGACAATGTTTCATTTGTATGGTATTAAATGTAATACAATGTTTTATTTTTGTCACAGTCATCTTCTCTATACAGTGATCCTTTGGCAACAACTAAGAATTACAGGGTTAGTAGTGTGTGATAGAATAGTCTACATTTAGGAATTATAAGGTTCTGTAAATCTAAAAACAATGCTCTCCTCTATAGGTGTCTCCAGATGTAAACACTGGTTTGATAAGAAGTGCCAGTTTGGTTCGTATGCAGATCTGCATGGTTGTGTTAAGCTTGCATTCTGTGGGTACTTTGGCTTGAAAACATTGTGTGTTCTACTCCAGAAAACATTAGGTTAAGCATGCAAGAATATTAGGATGGAGAATATCTGAAAATCATATTGAAGGAAGGAAAAGCTTGTGTGCAGTGTAGGCTTTCAAATCTCAGATCATGCCTTTCTGGCAGTGGCAAATTGTACATGATAGTAGTTGTACTGCAAATACACAGAGGTCTTAGCCATGATCAGTGCATGTATACCAGCCATTTCAGTTCATTTGGGATCATCAACAAAGTTAACTCTAGACAACCATCACATAGACATCAATCCTGGACATTGTATTAAAATAATGTGAAAATTTGTATCTTACAAAGTACAAAGCAAAGAGCTCTATCCACCAAGAATTTATTTTAGAAGTTTCAATGTATGTTTTGGAAAAACACTAAAATATATTGTGGCTGAAACAGTGAACAAGCCTTCCCTAGCAATTATCTGCTGTTATGTGGAGCATTTACTAACATTCTGTCTGCTGTGGATAATTGTCAGCATCAGTCCTGCTTTTGAGCTGAAACTCAAGATCAGTCAGGTTAATATCCTTCACACAGGCCTTTGAGAAACTGTATGGATAAGGTCAAAAGACCGAGGACTGTAAAGCTCACTAGGAAGTTTCAGGATTAAGCAAGTTAACAGTTAGGAATGCAGGGTAGCCAAAAAAAGAAAAAGGAGAAAATAGACTGAAAAATAAGTATCTTATGAAAATATTATACAACTAGTAGAATTGCCAAAGGTTTTTTTTAACTGGACCTCTCCAGTGCTTCTAAAGGAAACCTATTATTCATAAATGTAAGAAGAGAAGGCTTTCTGGAGATGAAAATAAATGAAAAATGCTTCATTTGCTAGATTTCTGTACCTGCTTGCTGTCAGAGGAGTAGGGAAAGTAATAAAAATGTGCAACATGAGAAACAGGATGATGAAGAAAGGAGAGGCACAAACAACTGGGGAAAATCTAGTATGGCCTAAGGTAGTTGACTGGAGTGGGAGTGAAAAGCTGAAAAATGTATTTGTGCAAATCATTGCCAGAAAATTTGCTTCTGTCAACTTACATCCACTTGCTCCATGTGGCTGCATCCAAACCATGTGGAGTATATTGCTTAAAGCAAGCAATGCCATTGGTCATGGAATTCTGGAGTATCAAACCTCTGCTGTACTGCCTGCCTTTCTGGAGGCAAGTAGTAAACTGAAGATAATAGGAAGGTGTTAGAGAAAATTAAGCTGCCCTGGTTGTAATGAGGAATATTTCCTCTCATTTAAAGACTAGTACAGGTAACTTGCAACTTATGCACATTTAACTTGTGCACATTTAGCTTTATGCATGTGGCAAAAAGTAAAAATAAAAGGGGCAGAAAGGAGATAGGCATCAGGGAAAAAGACTTCGGCAGTCCTATCTGCCATTGAACCCAATGTGTTTTGGCTTTATGTGCTATCTCTGGAACCTAAGCCCATGTAAGTTGAGAGTTGCCTACAGTTGTGAAGGAACCACAGAAGAAAAGATCAAACCCTATTGCTATTTTTCTACAGTGCGGTATGAAATCTACAGTGTTTCTGCTTCTTAAAAATCAGACAAGCTTCTGGTTATTGGTAAACTTTGGCATTGCATGGGAAACAAATTGCTAGTGCTTGAGCTTGTGTATTAAAATTCACAAACTTTCTAGAAAAAGCTGCTCTTGGCTGCAGAATCTTCAGAGGTTTTCAGCAAGTGGATAGATGCTTTAGGTATTTGTGCTGTTTTACAATGGTGGGTTAGGTTAGAACAATTGCATCTCTGAAGGTGGATTAACTGGATGATTTCTTGATTAAAAATACAACAACCAATTCCTGTGTTTGCAGTGCTTAGAACTTTATAGCTTTGGGCTGGCAAGAGCCCTTGAAAAATGGAAGTTGAAAGAAATAACTTATTCCATTGTATATGTCAAAGAACATGGAAATATTATTGCTACCATATAGTAAATATTCCAAGCGGTATTTTAAATGTGCCTGCAAGGTTAGAATTTAATAACATTATCCTTCACAAAAATACAGTTTTTAGTGAAGGAAGCATGTGTACTTCTGCCAATGGTGATGTTTGTCTGCATAGCAGCAATGTTTACAGGCCACATGAATACTCTTCATTATTCTGCAATACTGTAAATACAAACACCATTTTCTCTGATCTTTTAGGCATCATTAAGTGGTGATGGATTCTATAACCCATATAGTTATCGTACAGTAAGTCTGCAGGGCTTTCTTTTGGTTTTTACAAAATACTTTTCTGTGAAGATAAGTTGCTGAAAAAAATATTTTCCTTCCCCCTGCAACCTTATTTTTAGCCTTCAGAATACAGTTGTTACTCTTCAAGAGCAAGTTCAGCACGAAGTAGTCCAGTGGTGAGAAGTTTTCTGCACGCATTAAAGTTTTTCAATTTTAACTAATGCTCTTCTCTTTAACCATTTGTGTGAATCATCTTACTGATAAATGCATGGGTTGTGGAGTTTAATTGACTTGACAGAAGCAAGATATTAAAAGGTTAATCAGAAATATAAGGGCTTTTTCTGGCTGTCATTCAGTGATTTTATATTATTATTTAGTTCTGTATATTATGTCTTTGAATGTGGAATATGAAAAATTCGTATACCTCAGCAGGATGCCTCTCAGAATTACCATAATGCTATGGGGGGTCGGGGAGGAAGAGCACAGTTTAATGTGTTTCAGTACAACTGTTGAAGCCGACACAGCCTACCATGTCTTCTACCTGTATTCTCTTAGTTCTTCAGTCTGTTTGCTAGGAGATCTGTGGTAACCAGAAAGAGCATTTCAGCCTCTCAGTTAAGCACTGTCCCTTTGTCAGTGTAGGGCAGGAATTAAGAAACTAGATCCTGCCAGGCCCACTCCTCTGTGGGCCAACTTTGACAGGTGAGTGGGACCACACCTTTGACATAATGATGTCAGGTGATGTCAAAATTTGAAGGGGCTGCTGTACCTGCTGATCAGACTTGTAGGGAGACAGCCCTTCTGAAGTCTACAGAGGGGGAAATGCTACTCTTTGCAGAGAAATGGATTCAAAGTTTGGCGTAGTGAATCTGACCCAATTTTATTTTCTGGACTGCACTTTGAAGGCCCCAACAACCAGCTGATAGTTGCTGGTGCAGAACTGTCTTCAGTCACTGACAAACAGCCGATTGTTGATGCTTGCAGAAAGCTCGGCTGTACTTTTGAAGCCCTGACAATCAGCATGTGCTTGCAACCCACCCCCCTTCTCATAACTTACAACTGATGTAATATATGATGTCAAGTGTAGTACAGGTGGCTGTGGCATGGCCCAAATGAGGAGGCCTGGTGGGTCTTAGTAGGCTCAAGGAGCAGTGGTTCCCCACCCCTTGTGTAGGGAGGACTAGGTGAGAGTATGGAAAGCGTGCTAGGGCTTCATAATCCTTCTAATGCTTTGGCTTCCCATTATATCTAATTAGAATCTGTCGTTGCCTGGATGCAGCATCTGTGCAGGGAATGACCAAAGTGTTTAATTGTAAACAATTTACACTACCTATGACTTTCCACTTTGTCAGGCAGAAGTGAATCACTGGGGCCTTCCAGTATTTTGGTCATTTTGAATTGTGTCAAGCTTGATGATCTTTGGAGTTCATGATTCTGAGAGCTTTATTATGACTCCTGCTTTGGATTTGACACCCAAAAGGCAGATTACTTATTTTTAAAATGTGAATTAGTTTTAATCTTTATGACTTATTGTACTTAATTCTTGGTGACTTGGGCCATAGAAATAGGGAACAGGATTAGCAAAACATGTCCCCAAATTAACCCTTCCACTTTTTATTTGTGTTCTAAGCAGATATCTTTCATATGCCGTATTCCTATCGGTGAAAATAAAAGCAAATGGAGATTCCGTGGGCAAAACTTGTGCTTTACCTGAAAATTTTGTAGTTCAGCTCCCACTGACTGTGATTCTGCTGGGGCCTAATGTGTTTGCACAGCGTTGCACTGCTTCACTCCCCCTTGGATCCTTATGCTACCCTCCACATGCCTTCCCACTTGTCCCAAAGACAAGCATTTCGCGATCAATAGCGGTGTCCTCAAGGCAGCATGAAAATACTAAAAAAAATTCTCAGCATGTTGCATTGGTTTGCACATTTTTAGTAAGCATATGAGTCATTAACACTGAATGTTACTTAATCCAAACAAAAGTTTATCCAACAGTAAGTTAGTTAATTACTTGTCTTTGAACTTTATAGTTTACAGATGATGAAGCAGGGAGCATTGCATCCTCTGATCGTGCTGTTCGAGGCAGGAGGGATAGTGTGGTGAGCAGGGCTGTCTGGTTGTGCTTTTTGTTCTGCTTTTATGAACTCTCTTGCATGAAGTACTGCAGGTCCTAGAGTGAGATGAGTAGGCTAGGTGTCACTTTTCACGTTGTGTGCTTATATCAGCTGGAAGCAGTCACGTTCTGTTTTATTATCTCTTAAGGCTGAATTGCATGCTGCTGTTTGGGCCAAGGCATGCCCAAGTCACAGGTGTCATGGGCCAAATAGGGAGACTTGGTGGACCTAATTAGGCCCGTTGGCGGGGGGTTCCCCACCGCTGTTCTAGAACCTGCAGAATCCTCTTGAACCCAGGCTGGAACCCCATCTCTGTAATGGTTTTTATTTTTTATTAAAATTTCTATACTGTTTAATTGTTAAACAACAAAAACAAAGCAAAGCAAAACCCTCAAAGTGGTTTACAAAAACTTAAAGAGGTTTATTGTGAAATGACTTTGAGATATGGGAAGTGAGATATGAATGAAAATAATCAGCTTGCAGCTGGCCAATGTGCTACCCTTCAGATGCTGTTTAACTATAAATCCCACAACCTCAGCCACTGATGCCTGTGGTCAGGGATAATGGGAACTGTAGATTCACAACATCTGAGGTTTCACACTAGTTACTCCTGTGTTCCTTTACTTTCCTTCCGTATCTTAAAGTAATAAATTTACCAAGGTAATATTTTGGTTAAGATGCCTTTCTCAGTACTGGATAAACTGATTCAAGTTGAAGTAAAAAAATTATTAATATTGACCACTCCTTCACAACCTCCTATAAACTTCACTAAAGGCATCAGTTTTACCTTTATATAGAGTATTCCAAAGGGTCATGATACTTCCTATATCAAAATGATATCATCTAAAAAATTGATGGTGTCTGATACGGGAGTGGCATTTCCCATAATAATTTGGAACTCTCTTGGTATACTGAATAGTTATTCAATATACTATTCCTGTGTAGTGGAAACACATGATTCAAAACCTGCATATTTTGTAATGTGTCTTATAATTAGTTCTCTAACAATAGACTTTTTGTAGTGAAGGCAAATGTGTGAGTTAGTCCCTTTTCTTCAGTTTGTCTGCAGTAGCTAAATCTGAAAAAATACTGTTCAAGGCACACATAAGTGTGATAGTAAATTCAAACTAAATCATTATTTGTATGTGTATGGCTTAAAAAACATTAATTGAGCAAGGGTAAAAAGAATTATTATGGGAAGGGAGATGTGACTTGGAGAGTTGTATGAAATAAACAGTGACTATTAAGGCATAAGGAGGACAAACACGATAAATCAAAACTTGATTTCCCTAGGCAATTAAATGTTTAGTTTAAGGATAAAATTTAGAATCCTGAACATCTCAACATGAATTGTTTATAAATATTTTGCTGTTGGATTATACTTACAAAAAACACTAGTTTGATACTCAGCAACATTCTTAAAATGCTGCTGAATGTGACAATGAGATACCAGCTTTAAATGTATTGCTCCAGTGAGAACTATATTCTTCTTCCACCCTACGCTTTCAGGCTAGGAAGGTGTTTTGAAGACTAGTAGGGAGGACCAATAGATGCTGGAGCAGGTGCAATGTGAGTTAATTAGGTTTGTAAGGGCATAGGTTTGATGCCCAAGGAAAGGATAAAAACTATTAGGGTGTGTGAGAAAGATGGCTTATGACCCTGTCCAGATTCAGTAACGATACCATTCTCTCTTTATCCTTTAAAACTCTGAAGCTGATGAGATTGAAAATTAATTCATACCTGTGATAGTACCATCAAATTCCATCATGTTCTCGTCCCAAACGTCCTCAGGTTGCCATCTGCTTGAAACTACATAAGGAGTTAATCTCATGTGAAACAAATATATGTGAATGCATGGAGTTGCGAGAAGGTTGGTGATTGTGATTAAGCTGTTGTTCAGTGTGAAATCCCTGGGTTCCACAGAACAGAATTTGAAAACCACAAGAATAAAAATAAAATAAAATATAAATTTTCCCAGTCAAAAAGGATAGAGATCTCGCTCTTCAAAGGAAAATCTCATCTAAAACAATTTTGGCAAATAAGATTAACATGCCGACATTTTATTTCATGTATCTGAAATGTATTATTCTATCATTTTTCTCTCCATCTTTTGTGTTTGTCATCAAAGTCAACTGATTTTTCTGACCATAGTCAAACTGCAGCTGATTATTTTAGCCGCTCTAATCGTAGGGGAAGCATTGTTTCTGACTTGGATGATGTCAGCATTCCAGACATGAACAGTGTGAGTGTTTGATAATGTGCTGATGTCCTCACTGTAGGTTTACTAATGACTGTCCTTTTTCTTTGGGAAATGTATTAATATTCTAGTAATGCTTGCTGGTTTTAGTATAAAATGTTGCTAGCAGGGCAGAATATTATATATAAAAAACTTACTTAAAATACAGAATCCAACTTGCATGGTCTTCGTCTTTTAAAAAGAAACCTCCAGCTAACTTGATCATGTTGCAGTGTTAACTTTATTATCTGTATACCAGTGTCTAAATCTGCATGCAAAACTGTTCTTAATTGTAGATTGTCTTATTTACATACATTTCTTGAAGCCTTTGTAAATAGTACTATAATTTTTTAATGGCACTGAATATAATTGTATATATTCAAATTCCAGTAACAAGTTGTCTGATGCTATGTTACAGACATACATGATATTCATTACAACCTTATAAATGACTGCATGGTTTAAAAACAACAGCAAAAATTCAACTGTAGTGTTCAGAGTATGGTTCCTGCTTGTCAGTTCATTTGCATTTGGATCACAAAATATATCTCTAAAGAGATTTCTGTAAATTCAAACTTCTATGCAACCTGGTTTTCATTTATTATGGTACATGCGCCTCCCCTTGATAGGTTTCTGTAGGGAAGAAGGTACAGTGGTGCCTCGCAAGACGAAAATAATCCGTTCCGCGAGTCTCTTCGTCTAGTGGTTTTTTCGGCTTGCGAAGCAACCCTATTAGCGGTTTAGCAGCTAAAAGGCTATTAGCGGCTTAGAAAAAGGGGGGGAGCGAAAAAAATCGCAAGACGTTTTCATTTTGCGAAGCAAGCCCATAGGGAAATTCGTCTTGCGAAGCGCATCGAAAAACGGAAAACCCTTTCGTCTAGCGGGTTTTTCGTCTTGCGAGGCATTCGTCTTGCGGGGCACCACTGTACATAACATTGTACTTAATGGAGTGAATCATAGCCAAAAATTGCTAAAGGCATCAGTTCAAGGCTATGCTTCTCAGGTGTGACTTCAGCTGAGCCTTCCTCTTCCTCTATACCAACTGCCATCAAAGGAAGGGGAAGCAGCACTTAGACACCCCTCCGTCATGCCTAGATGCAGCTACTGCAGTGAACCCCTACTATGTACATGAAGCTAAATTATCCTGTTATGTATTTAAACTAGTTATGTTTTCTAAGATGCCTTAGGAAGGCTTTGCTCTGAAAGGTGTCATAAAAGTACTTAGAATGAATAAAATAATATATATAGGGCAAATGTTGACACAACACTCTGATAATTTACTCAAGTGTTTACTCCATACTTTGGCACTTGAAACTCTGATTGTTGTTAATGAAACCTGATTAGCATTGATTGTGGTTGAGCTCAGGGCTTAATTCCTTAATGGTGATTAAGGCTAGGTTGGTAGGGCGAATTTGTGCATGAGAAGGGAAGGACTAGAATGAGAAAGGACATTCTCTGATCTGCTTCTGATCTCAAGAATCCCGGTTCTTCCTCTTGTTTATAAACTACCTCTTAAAGGAGCTGGGAGAAGACTGATGTTGTCTGAGAAAGTGTAAAACCAGATCCTCTGACTAATTTAATCAAGCTGGCATAGGAAACCAGATGGTGCAAGAGAACGTCTGCTAGTACCTCCCCCCGAAGAAAATGACAGACATATATCAGTTAGATTCATGATACCTGCGATAAAGTGAGATGATAAATCATTCACCAGTCATGGCCTAGCATCTGCTATTGCTCATACATAATTGTAAATCCTGGCTAGGATCAAGAGAGCTTTGTGCACTGTGCTTCTGATTCTCTTTCACTTTCTCTCTCTCTCATCCTTCTCCCCCTCCTTCCCTCGCCCTCTCCTCCCCTGCTTTTCTGGTAGCAGTTGACATTCATGAAATGGCCACTTCAGTGACAGCTTTTTGGAAAGCATTGAAGTGGGAGGCTTAAGAGGGCTTGTGTGTGTGTGTGTGTGTGTGTGTGTGTGTGGTCCTTCAGATCACAGATGTGGAACAATGGTTCCCCAAATGTTACACTGCAGCTCCCATCAGTCTGCAAGGGCAATGGTCAGGAATGATGGGAGTTGCAGTATCATCCCTTCTTAAATCCTGGTCTGTCTTTGCATAAAATATCCAAGGCAGCTATAATAGGTACACTGGCTTTTGGGCAAATGATTCAAACTCTTGTGCTAAACGATGGTTTGCACAGGCAAATATGTTTTCATTTGTTCAGAATGTAATGTATATCTAATTTTGGGAATTAGCTGCAAATTTAGTGATAAGTATATACGGATAATTTCATTTTGTTGGTTATCCTCAGCCATTCTTTCAGTCATAATGACCTCATCCAGATGTCCACCACTGTAAAAAGAAAACCCCACTTTCTTTGTATTTATTAGACTGACTATTGCGTAAGCTCACTGGAAAGGTATTTACAAAAGCCATAAATCACATTCTAATTCTTTTGGAGATTTTGTTCCACAACTGAAAGTTTGATTGCAAACGCCATTTTTTGAGATGAAGTGACATTGAGTGGTTGGTTACAATTGCTAGCTATTAGCTTGGTTCCCTATGTTTCCAGCACCTAGGGATTCAAGAAATTGGATAAATACTTTGAGATACTGTTAACGTTCTGTTGGCTATAGAAAGTGGAGATGCAGTCGCTACAGTCATTCAAAATGCATCATAGCATGCTAGATGTGGAGAAATAGACATTCCAACCTGACCAGCTCAGCGTTACAAGAAAATGACATATTCTTGCAGCCTGTCATTAATACCTGTTAGCCTTGATAGTTCAGTTAATAATAATAATAATAATATCTTTATTGTCATTGCCCCCTCTCGGGGACAACGAAATTACTTGCGTGATAGTATTTGCTGCCCTGGGCTCCTTTAGAAAGCAGAGAAAGAATGAACTTTTGATAATGATAATAAATATTTGAACATGTGAAGAAAATTTGTGGAGCTAAATCATAATGTTTTGCTTCATAACTTTCTAAGAGGGTTAAAACCTTTTTAAAAATGAAAGCTTAGAGTCAGAGGTCTCTGTTGAGGCTTTTGATGAATGAAGGCTTTTGCAGGTGCCATTGTGCCTCTGGGTGCTGGGTTAGCAATCCCTGAACTAGAGGATCATGAATTAAAACCATATGCCACAAAACAGTTTTTCATAAGTTATGTTTCCTGTTTATAATGCGTACAACAGATTACAAATGAAATAGCATTGTCTATATTGTCTGTCTTGGTGGCAACTGCAAATAATGAAAAACTATTCTCAACCCATTTACTACTAAACTTTTATTTTGGAAAGCAGAAATGGAGAAAAATGTTAGCAGATGAGTAAAGTTTAATGTTTAAAATATATTACTTAGTGAATTTCCAGTAGTCAATACACTTCATTTAAAAAACACACAACCATTACTGAAATTACATTCATCGAATTTATTTTCTGTGCTTGACTTGACAAAAGGCTAACCTAAGAAGCAACTTGTTGTCAATAAGGCATTGTGTTAATTTGTAGGGCTGATACTACCTTGTGCGGAGCTGTTGATTCTGAAGTTTTGTTAAATGCAAATGCAATATTCAGGTGGAGGAAAAGGAAGAAGGAAACTTTCATTGTATAATACTGTTTCAGCTTTGTTTTGACATGGATGAAAAAGGGATCCCAGTAATTCAGATTTCTTATACAAAGAAATGGTTCAAATTTAATATTAACACTTTTCTTTTTTTCCAGCTGGAAGAAAAGAGTGACAGGCCATATTCTGACTTGTATACAAGGGTGAGTGTTTAAAGAGATTTGGACAACTTTAAAACATATCAAAGTCTGCATATTGGTGCCAATTCAAAAAAGCATGGTAGGATATCGGGAGATTCTCCAGCCTCCTGTGTGTTGCTGATTGTCTTCATTATACTTTTTCAACTATTAATAATAATAATAATAATAATAATAATAATAATAATAATAATAATAATAATTTATTTATTTATACCCCGCCCATCTGGCTGGGCCTCCCCGGCCACTCTGGGCGGCTTCCAAAAGAATATTAAAATACTATAATACATCAAACATTAAAAGCTTCCCGAAACAGGGCTGCCTTCAGATGTCTTCTAAAAGCCTGGTAGTTGTTGTTCTCTTTGACATCTGGTGGGAGGGTGTTCCACAGGGAAGGCGCCACTACTGAGAAGGCCCTCTGCCTGGTTCCCTGTAACTTGGCTTCTCGCAGTGAGGGAACCGCCAGAAGGCCCTCGGTGCTGGACCTCAGTGTCCGGGTAGAACGATGGGGGTGGAGACGCTCCTTCAGATATACTATTTGTTTGACAGAACATGGTGTAGATCATCTACTTCAGCTGTGATCATTGGGTCTGATGGGATTTGCAGTCCAAAATATTTAGAGGGCACCAGACTGGAGAAGATTACAAATAATGTTATGCCAGATCTATAACCCATATGTTGAATAATAATAATAATAATAATAATAATAATAATAATAATAAATTTATTTATACATACCCCGCCCATCTGGCTGGGTTTCCCCAGCCACTATGGGTGGCTTCCAACAAACGTATCTTGTAAGAAGATAATTTTAAAATAAGTTCTGCTCCTATAAGAGCTGTTTGATGAAAAAGGATATTTGGATAGACTGAACTCAATGGGAACTTAGAAAATATATTTCCTTGAAAAGATTGATAAACTTATTTGGAAGTTTTTAGTACAGGCATCTCCCCATTTACACAGGGGTTACGTTCCCATGTACCGCACCTATACGTGAAATCATGTATAGTGGGGAACACCATCTAAAACATCTGTAAACCCTTGAAAAAACAAACAGCACTTCTCAGACTGGCATGAATGGCGGCAGTGATGGCTCTCAGTCTTCCTCATCACTGAAGGATAATGCAGAAACAATGACAAGGGGGGTAAATCAGTACCTCAAAGTATCTGGCTTGCAATTGCAAGGGCTTTGGGGGATTGCTAGTTGCTTTCCTGCTCTTTTCATGCCATTTTTGCAGTTTTCCTCTTTTTGTGCCATTTTTGCGCCTTTCCAGTTTAATTTGATTTATTTAATTATTTCCTGGTGCCACACACAGACACGGTCATACGCAACTCAAACGTGCATAAGTGGGGAGACACTTGAATGTTAAAATCTGAACTTCATAGTGTATTGAGGAAAGATCTTGAAATGTATGGGAGTTTTCATGCCATGTTTTTCTTTCTTTAGCCAGCGTCTCGCAATTCAGCGACTCCTTTGAGTGGAAACTCATCTAGACGAGGAAGTGGAGATACTAGCAGTCTAGTGGATCCTGATACCTCCTTAAGTGAATTGCGGGTGAGCAGACTTTCATTGGCTAAAAATAAAAGGTTATCCTCCTTCATTTGGAGAGGAAGAAATGGACATTGAATAAGACTACAAGACAGAATCAAAGCACCTTTTTAAAAGCAATCAGGGGTTTGGGTTTTTAAATTTTCCTTTGATCACAAAATGCTTGCTGCGGGACTATGTGGGATATAAAATTAATAACATACCAGGCACTTTGGTTTATACGTAACACTATGCCAATGCTGTTTGAAAAAGAAACTAAACTCCGCAGCAGTCTTACTCTTGGTTACATGGGAAATGAAGAGGGGGAGGCATGTCCGGCACATTGCTGAGGCTTGTGGAGATTTCATCTGTGTAATTAGTGCTAAATGTAACAATTTAGCATTTAAAACATCACCTATTGATCAGGCTTCTTATTCTTAACCATCCCTTAGCAGTCTGTGAAAGAAGTAGGGAATTATTTGTACTGTTTAGAACTGCCTGTAATTGTTTAGCTGTAAAGATTTTAGTTCATATTAATGGGTATATCTTTTCAGTATAGTATCCAAGATAAGATTGTGATGCCTTTTATATGTTTGAAATTAGATTGTGTGATACTTTAAGGGCGTGAGGTTTCGGTAATAAAACATTTCAATTTACAAACATTATACATTATTTCCCCCCCCCCCCCATTTTTTTTAGCTTTATAGAAATCCACATGTCGGTCAAGTTAGAAAATTAAGAATACAACAGTAATTTAATTTGTTCAAGTGAAACACACACTAATCTAAATTCCTGGGCTTTAAGCACAGTTCAACAGTAAGTTCTTTGCAATGTTCTTATGCAATGGTTCATTCCTATGTCCTGCAGGATATCTATGATCTTAAGGACCAGATACAAGATGTAGAAGGGAGATACATGCAGGGACTTAAAGAACTAAAGGTATAGCAGGGTTTCTCCCAAGCATGCATTCTCTATGGTAATATGTCAGCAATTAAGTTTTTGCCAGTTTCACTAACAGAGCTTTACTAACACCTCACTTTTTAAAAGTTCTTGCCTAACATACCAACTAAAAATTGGTTCATATTTTAATATATCTGCCAATGAATTTTTTCCTTATGTTTAAGTGCTTAATGTGTTATGTGAAAAGGCAGTGAACTTTCCGTTCCACTGAAGTAAATAATATAGGAAGTTTAGCAGATGCTTTTGTATTATTTGCAGTTCCATTTTTTTCTTTTAATTAGCAACTGGATATTACCAATAGTATGATTAGGGATGGGAGGCACAGCTGAGTTTCAAAATAATAATATTGGACCAGAAATTTATTCCAAGAAATAATTAAACTCCCACTTTCATAGACTGTAAAAACATGTAAAAGTACGATTTATTGTTTTATTTTTTGGCATGCTAAAAACAAACACAGAAAACTTTGGTATGATCCATTGAGACACATATAATCTATATATCTTTTTGCCTCACGTGGACTACCAGCTTGGATTAAAAATTACAGAGGCAACTCCTATTCAAACAGTTATAGAGACTCCTCTCAGTCATGGAATTCCTTTTCACTAGAAAACATACAAAGGTCAAACCTAAGTGTCTTCTTAGAATGCTTACGATACTTCCAAAGAATTTTTGGTAACCTAGCCAATTAGCTCAAGTTAAAGATATTTCTACAAGCTGGTATAGAGTGTGAGCCCTTCCCCTGGTTCTGTGAACCTTAACAACTTCTTTGTGTGAAAATCTGTTTTCCATTTTAACCTAATCATCCCAGTTACCACTTTAGACATGGGAATCTCTCTACTGCAGGAGCTACTGCATGGCTTGATAATAAATGGCAACATTTACATATCACAATTTTATCATGAACTTTTTTCCCGAGCAGGAGCAACAAACCATAAATCCTGACTTAGCATTACATCTGAACCAAGGGCTGTAGTTTAGGTCAAAACATACCATGATGTAAAGCCAGGATTTGTCCTTGGCTGTTTGTGGTGTGTCTAGGCAAAACAAACCTACAGTCTCCCATTTCACCCATTTGGATGTAACACTGAGCCAGGCATCATGGCTTGTTGTTCCTATATGCACTAGGGCAGGGGTCTGCAACCCGTGGCTCCGGAGCCGCATGTGGCTCTTTTACACCTTTTCCGTGGCTCCAGGGCGGATACTAGTGAGGGGAGGAGGCGCATTGTGCGCCCCGACACTCCCCACTGTGGCGGGCGCTGTACTGGCTGTGACGTCGCATGGGGGCGATGCGTGCATTAGTCATGCACCGTCCCGACGTCACCTTCCTGCCCGCCCGCCCGCCCGCTACATTGTAAGGGGCATGTACGCTGGTCACTGCATTGAAAGGGGGCATGTACGCTGGTCACTGTTTTGAAGGGGAGTGAAGAACACACACAAAAAGGTAACTTGTTAATTTAACGTTTATTTCTATGAGGAGGAGTAATTCTGAGGGGTCAAACAAAGAAATAATTTAAAAAAGTGACAAAAAAGTTATTTTTATGATGACGAGTTTTGTGGCTCCCAGGTTTTTTTTCTTCGGAAATGGGTCCAAGTGGCTCTTTTTGTCTTAAAGGTTGCAGACCCCTACACTAGGGGAATAGCAAAGTGGGAGTGATTTCTGCATTCACAACAAACCATTAATTGTGGTTTACTGTGATGTGCAAAGTGAACCATTGTGGAAACTTCAACCAAAAGGTGCAGGTAACTGGAGATTTTGCCTATAATATAAATCCTATTGCAGCTTAAGGTTTTTCATTATCTCTCATGCAGAATAACTGATAGTCAATGGTTGGGTTCCAAAGAGCTAGCATATCCACTTGTTTGCTTTTATCTTTTAATCTTGGTGAGATAATTATCTTCTTTTACACCTTACCCTTGTCTGTACTAGCTTCATTGTATGGTGCTATATAAAGCATGTCTATAAAAAGCGAGTGTAACTATATTCATCTGTAAGGGGGAAAACCCTGAAAATGTAGTTGGCAATACCTTTACTAGGACCAACCAAAATGTCACAAAATTGTAGCAAGCTTCTGAAAAACCCACCATAATTAGATTGCAATATTGGAACCAAAACTATAAATCGACCACCTTGGTATAAAAAGTAGTATCAGTTTTGAGACATTTTGGTTGATCCTCATAAATGCATTGACTAGTTATGTGTTTTGAAATAAATTATGACACTGATTTGCCAACTCAGGCAAGTCCCTTCCACTGTATTTTTGCAAGTTTTTCTATCTTACTCGCCTCCCACCTGCATTCTTCTCTTGGCTTCCCATCTACTTTTTAGCTAATCACACGTAAAAATATGTCATCCCTGAATAGATACACCCATTAAATAATTATAGCGTGTACACACCTTGCAAAAGAGGAAAGTTCAGAGAACTAACATGATGCTTTTAGCCATAATTGTTCATGCTTTCCCACACTGTCTGCTTGTCTGTTTAGAGCAGAAATGCTTTGGGGCAGGGCTTGTCCTATTCTGCATTTCATTTGCCACTTTTGTAGAATTTGGTTTTGAAGTGAAGGCAGTATTGCAATGCACCACAATATAGTTTAATGTTCTGTACTTCACAGGAAAGCATGCATGTAAAAATAAAATAATTGTATGTTTTAGAAGGAAATACCATCTTCAAAAATTGACTGATTTATAAGTCTAGTTCCCTGAGTGTATGCTAGTATTCCCCCCCTCCCCATTTTTTGGGAGAGTGAATATAGACATGAACTGATTATATTGAGACTGCTTTAAAGCTGACACGAATTGCCTTTTTCGGATCTTACAATATTTCGTACAAAGGTACAAGTGAAGATCCAGTGTAGTGTAATTGTGCTTCTCCATTCTCTCCTTCCTCCAACACTTCATGTGCCCCCCAAATCTGCCCCAGTGGATTGGGAACCCTCAAGCAGATCTGGGTCTACAGGGGCTGGATGTGAGAAATGACAAGTTGCATTTCACTAACAGATGGGCATAATTGTGCTTCACCCATAAATTACATTGTTAGTGCCTTAAAAAAATCTTATTTATAGTGAGATGACCAGTGAGACCTGTAGCATAATGTTGAAGTGCAAACTCAACCCCCTGAGTGGGTTGTTCCTGTTCAGGGCTCCAACCATCCTGCAAAAGGAGCCCTGTTTAGGCCTCAGGGTTGTAAATAATGCCTCCCTGCCCCCAAATGCTGTTAGCCCCAAACCCACGTATTTTATAGCAATGTAGCAGGATACAGCTCTGAAGCTAGGAAAAGCTTAACTCCCAATCTCCTCCTCCAAGATACTACATGCTATCCGGGACTTGAGTAGATCTACTCCTGCTTTTTTCTCGTCTCTATTTTCTCTTTGGAGGGAGTTGTTGCAGATTGTCTGTCAAAATGCTTGAGTTTGTTTGCCTGACCTGTCATCTTTTGATGTTACTCCTCCTTACCCTCTTCACTGCCATCAACGCTGTAAATTCACAGGTTCCTGACAGGTAGTTTGGAGGTGGTTGTTTAAATACTATTGTCTTTTAATTTACAAATTTATGTACTTCCGTGTACTAGGTCGTCCAAAGTATGTAGCAGCAACAATTTTTTTTTTTTAAAAAAAGTTACCCTGTTTCACCTGCAAACTGATAGCAGACTGGTTGAATGGCTTATTTAGAGGGGATTGTAACTTTTCATGTGGACAGGGAAAGTGTAGAAAAACATCTGCAAATAACGTCGTTTCCTAACAGTAAAGCTCTGATAATATTGAATGCTCACTTACTTGGTTAAATAGCTGAAGTCTTACTTAACTGGTACATCTAGTATTAGAAATAACACTATAGTGTCCTTAGTTATCTGTGAACGGAAGTTTGGTGCTGTGAGGTCTGTGTAATCTGAACTAAACTGAAGCTGAGACTTTAGCCCATAAAGGTTTACACCAAAGTGCATTGGTTAGTCTAAAGTGCCACAAGACTTTTTTTGTTTTCCTGAGCAGATTAACACAACTACCTCTCTGTAAATGCTTTTCTTGGGTTACTGGCATTCTGCTAGAAGAATAAGAGAAAAATAAGATATGTGATTAACATTTTTCTATAGGTCCCTATTTATTTGACTTCTGCAGATTTATTATTGGGTTTTATTAAAGACAGTTCAGTCAGTGGAATATGAAACAAAAGTCTGTTTGCTACTTTAGCAAAATTGTATTATGTATTTCTAATGTTTAATACGATGAGTAAAATTAAGTTTAATAAGGTCTTACATTATGTATCTAGGAGTCACTTGCTGAAGTTGAAGAGAAATTTAAAAAAGCAATGGTTTCTAATGCCCAACTGGATAATGAGAAAAATAACTTAATCTATCAAGTGGATACTCTAAAGGATGTCATTGAGGAAAGAGAGGAGCAGTTAGCAGAGTATTACAGAGAAAATGAAGACAAGACAAAGGTATTTGTATTTTCTGTATTATTACTAATAAAGAATTTGCATTATTAGCTAGATATTAAGAAGCTTAAGTGTGTGTTTCTGCATGCCTGTAATTTGTTAAACAACTTGGTCTCTGTAATTTTAATGAAGATGAAAACTTTACAAGGTTAATTTTGTTGATGGGCTCACAAGTAGGAACATGTATTGATTAAGACCATTGAATGCTTTTCTGCAACTTACAAATAGATTGGTTTGCATTCAACCATTTTCAGGCTTATTTATGCAATTACTTATCCTGGGGCAATCCAGGTCATTGCTTGTTTAATCTTAGGTTAGTTACTTTCTATCCCTTTGAACTATCAGCAGTCTGTCCTCTTTTAAACTAATTGGCAACACCGTCCAAGTTTTCAGAATGAGAGGTTCTTTTCAAACGGCAGCAACCAGTTGTCTGCAAAGTTGAAAGCTGCTCTGGTCCTTAGCTGCAAGCAAAGGCTTAAGGGCACTAGTAACTGCATCAGTAAAGAGGTTTACTTGCAGCTACGTGCAGAACTTGATTATCATGCTTTCTTCAAACTTCCGTAACCAGATACCCACCAAATGTTTTAGACTAGATGGGAGCTGTGTTCCAAAACATCCTGAGGGCTACAGGTTCGTGAAGACTTCACAGGCTCACTAGAGCAGTGTTTCCCAAACTTTTTTGGGCAACGGCACACCTGTTTACTGAAAAAAAATCTCGCGGCACACCACCATTAAAGCCCCGCCCCGTGACGTCAGCGCGCAGCGTCACGCCGGGAGGGACGCACAAAAGTGAAAGTTTTTCCCCTCCCCCTTGCCGGGGAACCTCCAAGCTTTGGGGGTGGGAGGAGGCAGCAGAGCGAGGGCAGCTGAGGCGGCGGCGGCTGTTGTGGTGGCGGCGATAGCGGGCGGAGGAGGGGGCGGCGGCGGGAGTTGCTGCTGCTGTTGTTGCTGCTGCTGCCCGGACATGCCGGCCTCCTCCTCCTCCGCTGTCTCGTGCTCCTTCCTTTTGCACGCGCTGCCCCGCCGCTCGGCACCACCACCGCGGAGCCGCCCCCGGCTCGACGCGGATCCTCGCCGCCGCCTCTCACCGCCCGACTCGCCCGCCTCCCTCCCACGGCACACCAGCCGATGTCTCACGGCACACTAGTGTGCCGCGGAACACCGGTTGGGAAACACTGCACTAGAGCATCTTCTTGAAGAGGCATCCAAGCCATTTTGTTTAGTGGGGTGGTCGTGAATGTAGAGGCGACTGAGGTGGACTGAGATCTGCCAGTAAACCATCTAGCTCCTGCAAGTTATTAGGCTCCCAGTTAAGGGTAGGCATAAGCTGTACTGGTCAGTTATCTTGACTGTGCACTGCTTTTGCTTTGGTTAGGAAGCATAATGGAGAACGCCTGTGGACAGAGCTGTAGGCAAGTTGCTTCCTTGTTTCCTCTTAAGACTTGGAATTTAGAAAATCATGATGCTCTGGCTTCAATAAGGATTATACAAATGCCAGACAGAGGTTAATGGCTATTAACTATAATAATTCAAAATGAAACCTCTACATTGATAGTCGATCTGTCTGATTACTGGGGAAAAGTAGGTAATAGGGTCACAAATGTCCTATTTGTGGTTTTCCAAAGATATCTGGCTGGCCACTGTGGCACCTACATGAGCCTTAATCTGAGCCAGAAGGGCACCACTTAAGTTCTTAAACTTGGGATCATTCTACTGCAAAGAAATTCTGAGTTTGTACTCTTGCTTTATAAATTCTGGATCCAGAGTATTCACCAATAATAAATAAATTTTAAAATAGCCCACCTATTTCAGGAGTCAGCCCACCCCTTAAGAGAGTAGTGTTGGAGAACAGACAGAGCAGCTAAAACAAATCTATACTCATATAAGCTAGTTCCATTTTTGTGAATCAGCCCAATTAAATAGCAAATAATTATACTATTAATGTTCCTATCATGCTTATTTCATCAACTAATATATAATATGCTTGGGCTTTAATTTTCAGCTGCTTAATTTATATTTCCTTAATACAGGAGTTGGAAAGGCAGAAACATATGTGCACCGTTCTGCAGCATAAGATGGATGAACTTAAAGAGGGTCTTCGCCAGAGAGATGAACTAATAGAGGTACATGGCAAATAACTTGCATTCAAGATAAAATCTGCTTTTTCTATTGTCTAAAATGCTTTCATTCAGGAAAGACTGCAGCATGTGCTGTTTCTGGCACTTGGGTGCCGGTTTATAAAAAGCTAGAGCAGTGTGCTGGGATCAAAATAAGTCATGATACCATCAGACAAAAAGCAATGTGTCACATGTGCCCTGTTTGGGAGCACATATTCAGAGTCTGGCTCATCAATGACTTTTGTCAGAAATTTCCAGCCCTACGGGTTGGTACTGTCCATCCGTTGCTTAAACAGTATTTTTGTTTAGGTATGCTATGCTGTTATGAGCTTGGTAGCAAATATAGTAGCATTTAAGCAGAAGTCCTTTCAGTAATATGTTTGAGTAAAATTAACTTTGGTTTGTTGGGCTTGGTAGTCGCTTTAAAGCTGAATGGCAACACAGATTTATGCCTAAGCTTGTGGTTCCAATATAATCAATGTCAGCTGTACGGTGTACTTCGATGTAATATAGATCTTATCCTAAAGCTATTCATAGTTTTATTTAACAAAGGGGAGAGAACCTCTTAGCCAAACCTTTATTCACAAAACCTTCATCTTCTGTGTTTCATTGACTGCCTTACTGACTTCCTCGTATCTCCTTGTAATTTCCTTTACTTGTCTTTTCCCTTCTTTTATTCTTTCCCCTGTGTTTACTGCAGGAGAACCAACGCATGCAACAGAGAATAGAATCTATAACCAAAGAGGTGTTTGACCTCCAGGAAACAGTTAATTGGAAAGATAAAAAAATTGGGGTATGAGATGAATACTGAGGTGAAGAGTGATTAGGAATAGACTGGTATAAGTTGTCAGCGGGATTGTTGATGGTTCCAGTGTTGAATTGGGTGTTGCAGATAGAAGTATTTCATACTGAATATTTGAGAGTAAATAAATACGGCATGCAGCTTGAACCTAAAACTTCATGAATTAGCAGATTTTGAACATAAAGATAAACATATTCAAGCACTGCAGTGATTTAATTCCAGTGTTATAGCTAGATTCTAGTAGTTATTTTGGATTTGGATGATAGGCCTGTTCTAGACCTTTCGTTGCACTGATTAAAAATAGAGTTTTGAGACAGCCTCAAAAGCATTTACTGTCTAAATACTTAAGCATTCAGGGCATAAAAACAATTTTGCTTGGTTGGGCACACACATACATATGTATTAGTCCAGAAGAAGTTAAAGGTCATTGAAGTCAATTGGACTTGTAACTTAATACCCCACTGATTTCATTTAAACTGTGCGCCATTCACATATGAATCATATAAGGCGTCATGTATAGAAAAAGGTGCTGTGCATCAGCATGGCTACTCAGTCCTTCCCCTGCCATCCCTATGTTGAGCACTTTGGCCTTTCCCTGCAGACATCCATGATGCCCCTTCATGCAAGTAATATGCAAAATGGGTGCATACGAGTGTGTGGTGTTAGAGATTCTGAGACTGACACTATAAGTTTGAAAAAGTATTACAACTTGTTAGTACAGTGGAACCTTAAGTTCTCAAACTTAATCCATTCCGGGAGGCCATTTGATTCCCAAAACCATTCCAAAACCAAGGCACAGCTTCCGATTGGCTGCAGGAGTTTCCTGCACTCAAGCAGAAGCCGTATTGGACATTCGGCTTTCGAAAAACGTTCGCAAACTGGAACACTTCCAGGAGCCGAAACATACAAATACCAAGGCGCTCGAGAACCAAGGTACGACTGTAGTAGAAAAACTGACCTATAGCATAATTGAAAGCTGCCAGGGCATAGATTTAGAGTCTGTTGGACACTGTTTTCTCTCTAGGATTGTTTCCATGGATCAGATCTTGCGAACTGCCTTTTCCACACGTGAAAATATTTTAAAATGAGATTCCATAAATAGGATCCTGTTTGTTAGTAATCTACTTTGGATCCAATCTCCCAATTTTATAGGAACTTCTGCATTCAAGTAACTGAAAAAATCTCTCATTTGGTTATTAACTTCTCCTAATGGTGAGGGAAGGCCTAATGCCCTTTCCCCCCCCCCCTCTAGAGGATGCTTAACCTATGAGCAGGCACAATACAGATTCACTTCTTTCATATATGAATATCTCCCCATAAAAAGCCCTTGCTCGTTTCCTGTTGAAAAAGTTGTATTGTATTGCAGGAATGGGTGTCCATGGTCCTTTAGGTGTTCTTGGATTTCCTCCATCCTTGATCATTGAGCATGCTGTTTAGACGTCCAGCAAGAGCTGGAGGCCCACAAGTGCCCCATCTCTAGCGTAACGGATAGGGTTTTCTAGGACTGCTACCAAAAGTCCCAGATCCATTAAAAATAAAGAAATCAGTACAGCTGTATCCTACAACACAATTGGCTGTGTTTGTTATGCTTGAATAGATTGCAAAAATTAAACATGCTTTATCTCTGATCTTTCAAAATCCAAATGTTTTTGGAACTATGGGATTGTTGAACTCGAACTCAGCTTGGCTCAAGCACTAGGCAGAAAGCCTAAGGTTACTATATTAAAATAGACACGAATTGTATTTATAGTTTAGTACGTAACATGGAATCGCTGAGATTTTTTAGCATTTCCCAGGTCTGTTGTAATGCCGGGGTGGTGGTGGACATTTATGCCAAGCATGAACTTCTGTGGCAAACACAGGACTGTGCACGACTTTCTTTTCTCCTTTTTGCCTCACTTTTTGTTCAGCTAATTATCTTTTATTTGCAAGGAATCTTTCTTACCTATCGCACATTCTCTCTCTATGCTGTTCCTTTCCGCTACCTGCCTGCACCCAGGCCCTAGAGAGACAGAAAGAGTACTTTGACTGCATTAGGATTGAGCGGGATGAGCTCAGAGATGAGCTGGCTGACCTGAAGGAAACAATGAAGACAGGAGAGGTACGTTAGCTGTAGCAGCACTTGGCAATGTCGACTGCTGGATGAAGCCATAGTCAGTGTGTTGGAGAGGGACATATCATTACTTCAGCATGCCCCTTTTCCACTGAAGCTAAAGCATGAACAGGAGCAGTGGTGCTGCTGCTTCTTGCAGCGTCTACTGAGCAAAGCGTTCACCAATTAACAGTCTCTAAGAGAAGCTTACGTTTATCTTGGTTTTTTTCCAGAAGCATGGATTAGTTATCATCCCAGATGGCACTCCAAATGGTGATGTCAACCATGAACCAGTAGTTGGTTCAATAACCGTTGTATCGCAAGAAGCTGCTCAGGTCTTGGAATCCGCAGGAGAAGGACCACTAGGTAAATTTACAGAGAACCACTTTCTTCAGAATGTTGACTTTCATTTTCAATGTGTATAGATAAGAATCGAGTAGCTTAGGCCCCCTCCCACATTTATAAAGAGTTTTACTTGTCTTTGAATAGATGGAACTATTAGTTCTGTGTGAATTACATAGTTGCAGCAGTCTTGGAATCTGTTCAGAGATGATATGGTATTTATAGATGCACTGTATGTACCTATATAGCTTACTAAAACGATAAATAAAGCAGTATCATGTGGAAATGAATGTCAGAATTCAAAATGTGTGCAAAAAGCAACAATTATACTCCATTGAATATTAGTTTAGTGGACATTACAGCACTGTGTGCTAGGGTCTATGTCTTTAAAAAGAGTCATTGCCATACTTTCAGCTATCATGTGAAAAGTACCAAATATGGAATTGTTAGTTTAGTTGCTATTCAATTGTAGTATGTCCAATCCTTCATTCTTGAAAGCAAGTCTCTTAGGTCCAAATAAGTATCATTTAAAAAAAAACTTAATACACAGTTTTACACTATTTGAAGTTCTTCTTACTGACCTTGCTGTTTCTTAATGAAATTTCAAATGAAATTCTGTTCATCCAAGAGAGTTCTTCCTTTTAACCTTTTTTGTTTTGCTAAGCTTCCAATGGAAGGAATTGGAATTGGAATTTTCTAACGGAATTGTTTGCTTCTTTTAGATGTTAGGCTACGAAAGCTAGCGGGAGAAAAGGAAGAGCTATTGTCACAGGTAAAGTCTCTCTCCCCTTCCTGCAACCGAAAAGTGATTGAACGACTCAGACTCAGACTCTTTTCAATTTGGGGAAAGTTATTAAACAGTACCAGGCCCTTGCTGTGCTTGAGCAACACTGCTTGCTACTGAAAAACTTCATGCTTAATGTTTCTTTTGGCCGTGGCTCCGATCTGGTGCAACACTCTGTCACAAGAGACCAGGGCCCTGCGGGACTTGACATCTTTCCGCAGGGCCTGCAAGACAGAGCTGTTCCACCAGGCCTTTGGCCAGGGCACAGCCTGACTCCCTCCCTCGGCAATCTTCACGGAGCTCTGGCCCAATGGTTGCCAGTGGCTTGAATTAATTAATTTTATAATGAATGATTTTAGAGTGTTGTTTGTCCTGTACTTTTGTACTGTTTTATTGTTGTTAGCCGCCCTGAGCCCGGCTTCGGCTGGGGAGGGCGGGATATAAATAAAATTTATTATTATTATTATTATTATTATTATTATTATTATTATTATTATTATTATTATTATTATTGCAGACCTTCAGGGATTCCATGTACTTTCATAGCTTTGCCTCATGCTCCAAAGAATAAATTAATGTTATATTCTTAATGTCATGAGAACTATGTACCCCAAACCCTGAGACTTAAACTAGAAAATATATACTTAAGCAAACAACAACCCTGAAATTATAAGTGCTTGTAGCATTTGTCTGTCACTAGGATTCTCTTTCCACCCCATTGAAAAACTGTCTTGATATTTCCTTGCTGTTGAATGTTGGTCACTTAAGGTCATTCATTGCTACTGGTGGAAACCTGTGATGATATTATTATTTAAAGAAGTCCACTCTTCACACATATCCACAACTAAGTTGCTATTCTCTTGGAATAGCAGTAGCATTCTAATAACCTTGTTGTGACACATAAAGGTAAAGGTACCCCTGACCATTAGGTCCAGTCATGGCCGACTCTGGGGTTGCGGCGCTCATCTCGCTTTTTTGGCTGAGGGAGCCGGCGTACAGCTGCTCTGTCATGTGGCCAGCATGACTAAGCCGCTTCTGGCGAACCAGAGCAGTGCATGGAAACGCTGTTTACCTTCCCGCCGGAGCGGTACCTATTTATCTACTTGCACTTTGATGTGCTTTTGAACTGCTAGGTTGGCAGGAGCAGGGACCGAGCAACCGGAGCTCACTCTGTCACAGGGATTCGATCAAACCGCCAACCTTTTGATCGGCAAGCCCTAGGCTCTGTGGTTTAACCCACAGTGCCACCGACACATACTGTGCAATTATTTTAGGTTAAAAATAGTTACTATGAACTGCTTCTGGAAGCAGTATACGATGACCATAAAAAGAAAAATGGTTGTAAATGCCAGTAATACACCTTATCGAGTATAAATAGACAATATTGAACTACTCACAGAATGCTATATTTTCATTTCAGATTAAAAAAATGAAATTACAGTTGGAGGAAGAACGGCAGAAATCCTCTGGAAATGATGGCACAAATTCTAATTTAACGGGATTGGAAAACGGTTCAGATTTGCAGTTTATTGAAATGCAGAGTATGTATATTTTCATCCTTCAATTCTGTATGGCATTTCTACTTTCAAAGAATGCACATGGTAGGAACATTCATGCCTGAACGTTTTTCTGTTGCCACTTCCCACATAAATAGCAAAATATAAATATATAGAATACAGTAAAATGCAGTAGATGGGAGCATAAGGCGACCTTGGCTTAAATTCCTGGAATTTGTTTGATTAATCTTCTTGCTTAAGCTGCTACACAGATTTTGAGAAAATTAAATGAGAGTAGGAACACTTAGATTGTTTGTAGCATAGTTCAATCCCTGTTTGTCTTTGTGGTTTCTCTGCAGTTACACCTATGGGATCTGCATGTGTGCAGAGCAGCATTTCAGAAACATCTTGAGCAGGGGTAGTCAACCTTTTTATACCTACCGCCCACTAATGCATCTTTCTTGATGGTCAAATTTCCTTACTGCCCACCAGTGCTCGATGGAAGGAGGATTCAATTCAGCTTGTGCCGTAGTACCCCCTACCACCCACCTAGAACCCAGAAACACCCACTAGTGGGCGGTAGGAACCAGGTTGACAACCCCTGGTCTAGAGGTTTCCAGAGCTTGTAGTCCCATGGCTAAAGCAGGGAACCCTGTGTCTCTGCATTGCTCAAGAGTGGGACCAAGAATCTCTGCTCATTGCCCATGAAATTTTTGGATTATTGTTCAACAAAATTTGTACATCACAAAGTGATGTAGTAGACGGAAGCAAAAGGAGAAATATAAACATATCTTGTAGAATAAGATGATTATTCAGTAATGAATTACTGAAGTTGAGACCTGCAAGTTGAATTTCATCTTCCAATGGCTTTAAGTCCATCCTACATCACACATTACATTTTATCTACATGTTTGTAATGTGAAGATTGCAGTTGGTCAAATATGCACACCCTGAACCCACAGAAGGCAGTGAATTTCCTACAATGTGTACACACGGTGTGTGTCATCTTTACATGTCTGCTGCGTATATTGTCATCTGTACCCACTTATTCATATATAGTAGGTACAGCTAAGTCAGTGAAACATGAGACTCTTAATCTTATGGCCGTGGGTTCAAGCTCCACAGGGGGCAAATGATTTCTGTATTGCATGTACAGTGGTGCCTCGCAAGACGAAATTAATTCGTTCCGCAAGTCTCTTCGTCTTGCGTTTTTTTCGTCTTGCGATGCACGGTTTCCCATAGGAATGCATTGAAAATCAATTAATGCGTTCCTAGGGAAACCGCCTTCAGACCAGGTCCGGGGACACTCTGTCCCCGGACCTCTTCTGAAGGCTGGGGGGGGGGGACAAGGGCTTTTCTTCTCACCCCCAGCATTTTAAAAAACCCTGGGACAGCGGAGGACTTCTCCGCTGTCCGGGGCGATTTAAAAGCCCCTGGGAAGGCAGGCAGGGGGGGACAAAGACTTTCGCCCCCCGCCCGCCTTCAGAAGGTGTTCCCACCCCCCCCCGCCCGGCTTCGCAGCAGCGCTACGAAGCCCGGCGGCTGGGGCAGGGGCTCCCGCCCCCCCCCGCTTCGGAGCAGCGTTCCGAAGCGGGGTGGCTGGGGCAGGTGTTCCCGCCCCCCCCCGCCTTCGCAGCAGCGCTACGGGACCCCCAGCTACGGGACACGGGGAGATTTTAAAATGCTGGGGGTCGGCAGCGAACGCTTCGCTCCTGACCCCCAGCATTTTAAAATCTCCCCAGGACACGGGGAGATTTTAAAATGCTGGGGGTCGGCAGCGAACGCTTCGCTCCCGCCCGCCAGCATTTTAAGATCGCCCGGGGCAGGCGGGGGGAAGGCAGGCGGGGGGGGGGAGCAAAGACTTTTGCCCTCCGCCGGCCTTCAGAAGAGGTCCTCTTCTGAAGGCCGGCTGTGGGCGAAAGTCTTTGCTCCCGACCGCCAGCATTTCCCTATGGGCTTTCGTCTTGCGATGCAAGCCCATAGGGAAATTCGTCTTGCGAAGCGCCTCCAAAACAGAAAACCCTTTCGTCTTGCGGGTTTTCCGTCTTGCGAGGCATTCGTCTTGCGGGGTACCACTGTAGTTGGACTAGATGAGCCTCGTACTCCCTTCCAATTCTATGAATTGTTGAATGAAGTAATCTTTGGACCCTAGTGAAATTATACAGTGCTAGGTACTTTTAGTAGATTTGGAGTGTAATCTAGCCATTTGAATTTGAAAATGTTTATTTGTATTCAAAATCATTTTGCCTTATGTTAGGAAACATCCCTTTTCATTTTACAGTGGTACCTCGGGTTGCATACGCTTCAGGTTACAGACTCCGCTAACTCAGAAAGAAAAGAACTTTGCTTCAAGATGAGAACAGAAATCGCGTGGCAGCGGTGCAGCAGCAGTGGGAGGCCCCATTAGCTAAAGTGGTGCTTCAGGTTAAGAACAGTTTCAGATTAAGAACAGACCTCCAGAACGAATTAAGTACTTAACCCGAGGTACCACTGTACTTTAGTGCACACTCCCCACAATGCACTTGGACCTGATATAGTTACCTTAAATGAGATAGGGTTTCAAGAGTGAAGATCTACAGTGGTAGAAAGAAATAGGTTCAGGAGGTTTAACAGAAGACTACAGTTGAGGGAATATTTCATTTAAGAGCTAGTACCAACAAGGGCTCCTTGGGTGGCCTTTAACTACATTTTACTCAGAGCAGACCTATTGAAATTGATGAACACAACTAAGGTGGGTCTACTCTCGGTAAAATTTATTTTACTACCATCCCCATTCATTCTCTCTGAAAGTAGCATCCTTTAGCAGGACTTACAACACATGCTGGATGAGGTATGATTTAGGAAAGAAACTCTCCAGATTAATTTCTGCAAAAGGGTAGCCTGTTACAACTTTTCTCAGATCAGGTCTTAAAGAAGTTGACCCTCAAACTTCCGAAGGACTGCTTATACCCCAACTACAAGCCCTTCAGCAAGCAAGGACAAACCCAGCACCTTAGCAGACATCTAATATTTTAAATACTCTTGATCCTTATGTAAGCAGTTGACTATATTTTCTAATCACCAACCCATCACTACACTCAAAACCAAGCATCCAGGGATGCTGTGTTTTATTTCAATAAAATGATTGGCTAAAACTCTTGAGCTCTTTAGATTTTGAGGGATAAAAACCCATAGGAAATTCACTGCTCAAAAAAGTCTATTTTATGTACTATGTGCTATCCTTTCATCAAATAACAAATTGTACAGGTACGTCCAACATTTCCTATCCTTTTTTAGCCAAACCAGAAAAACAGAATCTTCACTGACATCTGATTTAAATGTTCAGTTGACAGCCATTAAATGCTTAATTTTCTTGTGTCTAGGAGATGCCAACAGACAAATAAGTGAATTCAAGTTTAAGCTTTCAAAAGCTGAACAAGACATAACTACTCTGGAACAAAATGTAGGTACCTTTTTGTTATACGTATTTCCTAAACTTTTATTGATATCACATACATGTGTTATGCTCTTGTATAATAGAGTGCAGAAACTATGTCCTCCACGTCATAATTCAGTAGAGCCAGTGTGGCAAATTATCCTGAGGGCTTCATGCTCCTATAGAGAATCTGTCCCTGAACGTGAGTGTCATCCTTTCAGAGGACCAAAGTTATTTGGTATATAAATTAGTTGGTCGGTGTGAACTTTGCAAGAAAATAGCCACTTGTATTCTAAGCTAACAAAATGAAAACACAGCTATATAGTGCATGTGAAAATTTGTGGGGAACAGGTACACATTTTAAAAATAAGGCTTTTACACCCTTGTAAAAGTGATGTTTTTAATGTTTGGTGCTTTTATATTTGTGGGAAGCTGCTCAGAGTGGTTGGGACAAGCCTCATGGATGGGTGGAGTACAAATAATAAAATTATGATTATAAAAGTGCTTGGTAGAGTTGAGCCTAGTCTCACCGTTCACATAAATTCATTGGTACCCTTTAAGATTCTCGAAGATTCCATTCAGCAAATACTGGCCACATTCAGACAATCATTACCTCACTTCATAAGTTTTATGATCAATACCTTGTGAACAAGCCAAGATATTAAGCTGTTGGCTTAATATTCTGGCATGTTTGACACAATAGGGAGCCATAGTTTAACTGAAGACTTTCCTGCCTTGTTCACTCACATGAAGACGTCAAGCAGGCTTGTTCAAAAGTCGGCTGATGAAGCTGAGACGATTGTTTGAATACAGCAATGTGATTTAGCTGCCTCAAGGAAGGAAGTAAAGGTGACAAGTTTCATGCCCTTTTAGTGCTACATAAAGGAAGGTCACAGATAAAGGGGGCATTCCTTGTATACGGAACATGAGCGAATCATTGCTTTAAACCCGTTTTGTCTTTTAGGTTGTAAGACTTGAAGGACAAGTAGTACGATATAAAACTGCTGCTGAGAATGCAGAAAAAGTAGAAGATGAACTCAAAGCAGAAAAGAGAAAACTTCAGCGAGAGGTAATTGTCTCTTTCACACAGTGTGAAAAAGTTCTAAGAATTTAAATATAGGAAGCAATAACATTTAAAGATGGGGTGAAATTATTTTTATATCAAAGTCTTTAAAATATTCTACCTGTTGAGTCTCTGGAAACGGAAATGGTGAGCACAGAGATTGTCATGTGGGATTTTTTGGACTGTTATATTAATAAAAAAGTTAGCAGTTACTGAGGAACTATATAGAGAGATCAATCTTCTGCTGTTGCAGTATGCTTCCCTATGTTTAAAATCAGAATGCCTTTACTGCATACTCATGTACGATGGCTTGTTAGCAAACAATAGCTAGGGCGTTCTGTGGTGGAAAAAAAATACTAAAGACTGACAATCACAACAGATTACTTTTTTAAACCTGTGTGTGCTCTAATGAATTGAAAAAATGTGTCCCAATGTTAATAGAAAAAGTGGCTGTGCTCCCCTTCCCTTCTTAGAGCTTTCCTCTCTACTGGGGTTTAATCAATCATAGCTTGGAGAAGTGATGAGGCAAATGGAAGGTTCTGCACTTACCTCTATGCCCCTCTTTGCAGTTAAGATATCCTTTCAGGTTCTACATCATTGCTTTAGATCCAGTTTATCCACCTACCTTTCTTTGGATTCAAATTTTGGATTCAAATTTAGTCAAACTGGCAGAGTTTGTAGATGGGTTGTTTTTGAGTAACTACATGGCCTCTGGACCTTCATTGTGTAAACATGTTTTTAAACTGCACCAAAGCTCCACTAAAGTTTTTGTTTTTCGAAACTGCATTGGCTTGATTTAAAATTCTTTAGTCCTCTCAAAACTGTTGCACTTACAAGGTATTGGCTTTTTCCTTTTCAGTTAAGAACAGCATTGGACAGGATAGAAGAGATGGAGATGACCAACAGCCACTTAGTAAAACGGCTGGAGAAAATGAAGGCAAACAGAACTGCACTCCTATCTCAACAGTAGAAAGAAAGTTTAAAAAATTGCACTGCTCCTTGAAAACTTGTCCCTAGCTTGTTTTAATACAGACTTTCTTTGGCACAAACTTTGAACAGAGTTGTTCAATGAGTTTTAGTTTCATAATTAAGTGGCAAATATTTTGTAACAAGTGGATGAAAAAAAAACTTTGAATTTTTATGCGAATGAGTTTTGCAGCTTAATTCTAGAGTCTTCTCGAGCCCAATGCTGTTATTTCACAATTGTGAAATCAAATGTATTCATTGAAACTCTCTTCCACTGCTTTAATAATGCTTGGTGCTTGGAGACAACTGCATGAATTCAAGTGAATGCTGCATTACAAATTAACCAATTATGTGCTGAAGACATCACATGGCACAAGTGCCTTCTATATGGTGCAATGTAGACGTCAATGATTAAGATAACCTTTGGAATCATAACATTTATTTTAAGATACCTTTGGGGGTTCTATGTTTGCTAAACTTTATACATTTTGATGGAAAACACTTTTGTAAAATATTTAAATTTATATAAAATAGAAATGACTGTATAAAATTTGCTTTATTGCATGGGTGATGCACAACCTGAGTTTAGACTTCCTAAAGTACTATTCATAACTACTCTTTATGGTAAGAGTGGTGACTTACGTTTTGCTGTACATTGTAAACCTGGTGTTGGTAGCTGCTCAAGCGTTGAGTGGAACACTGGGTGGGTAGGAGAAATGTGGTGAAGGATATAAACAATAAATGGACAATTTGCTTAACAAAATGAACATTGAATGTGTCTGGGAATGTTTTTACTTTAGTTAGCAACTTTTCATTGTGTTAAGCATTTGCAATGTTAACTTAAAAACAAATGTGTGACACAAACAGCTTCACTACATTATGAAATTGTAACACAGGTTGGCTACCTTACTTTGCAACTGACCGTGGATGTGGCTAACCTTTTTATAAGAGGCTAAGTGTGTTCAATCAACAGTTACAGATTTGCCAAATGTCATGGGCTTGTTACATTGTTCTTGGGCTCACAGATTAATTGACCAGTTTGTTTGCCCAGGATCCTGGAGTCACAGAAACATTCGTCTGCTGTTATCTAGCCCCTATATAGGTAGGTGCTCTGAACATTTCCTGCCCCCTCACCTTGTTTCTTGCATTCAGAAGCAAAGTTGGTAGTTCCTCAAGTTTAATATGGTAACCTCTTCTAGTCCTGGATGACTAGCATTTAAGGATACTGGTGTCATATTTTTATATTTATCCAATCCATCCCCAAATGGACCTACCTAATTCATTATTAGTTCATAAGATAAAGTGAAGAGGGCTCCATACCTTTGTCTACAGAACTCTGAACAGGCTACCTTGTCCACTTTTCAGCCACAGGTGGAAGCTTTGGTATTTGCTAGTCATCCTGTACAAAAGTTGCGTATTCTGGCATCTTGTAAAGCTGAACACTTCCTGGTCTGCAATTTAGTCACTTCTACAATTCTCAGCGATAACAGCACCACTGCAGGAAAAAGCTGTGTAATAGGTACTGATCTATATATGTCTGTGTTCAGCATCTTTCAAACACTTTGTACAAGTCTGGTAAATTAGCAAGCTGCAAAACGCTGCCATCTTCTGTGAAGTTTTTAGGAGGCAAAAGGTATGTCCGAAGAACTTTATAAAGCACATGTTCCACTGTCCATTTCCATGATCTCTTACCAGCTCCAGAGTCTTCAGCCTGTGAAGAAGTTTAAATAAAGCAGTTTGACTAAGGTTTTAGTAAATATCCTTTTAGAGTTCTATGTATTTATTTGTTTCCCTATCTGCTCATTCAGCTTGTGAAATTTATACCAAAAGAAGAAATGGTCAGAGTCATGCACTATTAACATGAGGCTTAATTGTTCTGAAAGGATAATTCATTCTTATGTGCCACCATTCTGGCAACAGATGTTCTGTAAGCTACTTCTGAGCATCATTCTTCCTGATGACACCTATACTTTTCTGTTTGGAACCCTCGCTTGATCATTCTGCTAACGGCAATGACTGTCTCAGTGAAGGAACTCCATCTCCTCGGGTAGCAATTGGCTTATAACAAAGGACGAATATACAGTGGTGCCTCGCAAGACGAAATTAATTCGTTCCGCAAGTCTCTTCGTCTTGCGAGTTTTTCGTCTTGCGATGCACGGTTTCCCATAGGAATGCATTGAAAATCAATTAATGCGTTCCTAGGGAAACCGCCTTCAGACCAGGTCCGGGGACAGTCTGTCCCCGGACCTCTTCTGAAGGCTGGGGGGGGGGGGACAAGGGCTTTTCTTCCCACCCCCAGCATTTTAAAAAACCCCGGGACAGCGGAGGACTTCTCCGCTGTCCAGGCGATCTTAAAATGCTGGCGGGCGGCATTTTAAAATCGCCCCGGACAGCGGAGGACTTCTCCGCTGTCCGGGGCGATTTAAAAGCCCCTGGGAAGGCAGGCAGGGGGGACAAAGACTTTCGCCCCCTGCCCGCCTTCAGAAGGTGTTCCCGCCCCCAGCCCCGCTTCGGAACAGCGTTCCGAAGTGGGGCGGCTGGGGCAGGTGTTCCCGCCCCCCCTCCCCGCTTCGGAACAGCGTTCCGAAGTGGGGCGGCTGGGGCAGATGTTCCCGCCCCCCCTCCCCAACAGCGTTCCGAAGTGGGGCGGCTGGGGCAGCTGTTCCCACCCCCCCTCCCCGCTTCGGAACAGCGTTCCGAAGTGGGGCGGCTGGGGCAGATGTTCCCGCCCCCCCTCCCCGCTTCGGAACAGCGTTCCAAAGTGGGGCGGCTGGGGCAGCTGTTCCCGCCCCCCCCTCCCCGCTTCGGAACAGCGTTCCGAAGTGGGGCGGCTGGGGCAGCTGTTCCCGCCCCCTGCTTCGGAACAGCGTTTTAAAATGCTGGGGGTCGGCAGCGAACGCTTCGCTCCCGACCCCCAGCATTTTAAAATCTCCCCGGGACAGAGAAGTCTCTGCTGTCCCGGGGAGATTTTAAAATGCTGGGGGTCGGCAGCCCCCCAGCATTTTAAAATCTCCCCGGGACACGGGGAGATTTTAAAATGCTCCCGACTTCTCTGCTGTCCCGGGGAGATTTTAAAATGCTGGGGGTCGGCAGCGAACGCTTCGCTCCCGCCCGCCAGCATTTTAAGATCGCCCGGGGCAGGCGGGGGGGGGGGAAGGCAGGCGGGGGGGAGCAAAGACTTTTGCCCCCCGCCGGCCTTCAGAAGAGGTCCTCTTCTGAAGGCCGGCTGTGGGCGAAAGTCTTTGCTCCCGACCGCCAGCATTTCCCTATGGGCTTTCGTCTTGCGATGCAAGCCCATAGGGAAATTCGTCTTGCGAAGCGCCTCCAAAACAGAAAACCCTTTCGTCTTGCGGGTTTTCCGTCTTGCGAGGCATTCGTCTTGCGGGGTACCACTGTAGACTGAAATCTGTGGCATTCACAGTACTTGCTGTCCTTGGGCTTGCCAATCGGAAGGTCGGCAGTTAAAGTCTGTGTGACAGGTTGGGCTCCCATTGCTCTGTTCCAGCTCCTGCTAACCTAGCAGTTTGAAAGCATAGTGGCCCGAGTAAATAAATAGGTACCACTGCAGTGGGAAGGTAAATGGTTTTTCCATGCACTCTGGCACTTGTCACGGTGTCCTGTTGCACCAGAAGCAATTTAGTCAATGCTGGCCACAACCTGAAAAGCTGTCTGCAGACAAGCACCAGCTCCCTCTGCCTAAAGCAAGATATATATGCCACATCCCATAGTCAAGTGTGACTGGACTTAACTGTCCAGGGATCCTTTACCTTTAACTGTCCTTTCTCCACCTCAGAATGCGAGAGCATGACCTGCCACTGTTGTCCCAGGGATTGAGACTCATTTCCCCTAATTTACTCTTGTGATCTTGATAAGGGCAAAGCTCTGCCATGTAAGGATCTTTGCCTATTAGAAATGCTACTTTTATTAACTTGATCCAACCTAAATGATAATGGGGTTTGGTAGCAGCATTTATATCCCTCCATACAAGGTGCCCTCAGAGCTCATAGTGCGCTCCCCAGCATTGGCAGGTAGAGATCCAGCATATTTAAAACATGCACTAATTTATCTATCACCCATATTTTCTAAAATTCCCCCATTGACGGGGAAAGGTGGCTGCCACTAAGGCTGTACTTGTCCCACTCAGTTGGCCTAAAGTACTTTGGTTTCATGAGGGAGGTAGTCCTCTTCAACTCTTTTGCCTGTAGTACTGCCTTCAACTTGCTCTTTCCATTCCCAGCCCTAAATGCAAGATTGCGAAATGTAGTTTTGATACAGGGAAAAATAACAAATGAAGACTGTACCTGTTGAGTAGTAAGATCAGAGTCTTCCATTATATACTGTTTTCTAATGGAGTAGAACATGGCACATTCTTTACTCAAGGTATCAAAACATTCCTTTTCTTCATCCCAGTTTACCTGGAAAAGAAAATGTAACTTCAATAAATACAGCATGCCTACAGCAGTTACATATCCAATTGCAGCTATTTCTACATATGAAAATCTAATGTGAAGTTGGAGGCAAAGATCAGTCACATAGGAGGAAGTTTTCAGCAGCACTCTTGTAGGCAACTAGTATTGGCTCAATTGATCAGGACAGAAAATCTCCTTAATTCAGAACTGTTACTCATTTTTTTTGCAGCTAGTATAAGCACTTGAGTTTCACTTTAGACTGAACAAAAAATGAGTTTGTGAGAAAAAGGAATGTGACTAAGCAAGTACCTAAGACTGACCCAATTGCATTACTCAAAATGAAATAATTCTATGTAAATATGGCTTCACTAATTCATGTTGAATATTGACATACCTCTGTGGCCAAACGAAGGACAAACATAGGCAGCCCTTCCAGTGGAGGGACGTAATTATCTATCAGGAGTGGTAGTCCTGTAAGATTTCCCATCTGTAAATAGAATGTTTCTCCATTATTTTGATGCTTATTCTCCTATGTATACATCAATATTTGGTTCCTAAGCCAAGGACTACAAACATGGCAAAATCTACCTGCTGTCTGCTTGTGACATTTTTTGTATTTCTGTTCTTTGGAACTAGCGTTTTATTTATCTGTATCCTTTACCAAGGTGAAACAAAATTCATACATAAAACAAAAAAGATTTCGGCTCAGCTGGTGTGACATACTACTTTCTGACTTTCTGTTTGGTAATAATAAATTTATTGCTTTCCTGTAGCTTTTGTATCCCCACTCCTCCCCAGTGGCCCAAAACTGCTACTTATATAGTTTCTTTATTTACCGGCAGCATTCAGGTGATTATTACTCAGATGAATAATCAGAGATACGATCAAGTCTTATTTTCTCATGTGCAGCCAATTTGCTACAAGTGAAGACATCTGGAAGAATTTACAGAACAATAGCTCTGTGTTACCTCAGAACTGGGAAACAGTAGTTAAGGGCCTCCAATAAAACTAAGACAATTATCCGACTCTAAGCCACTGTTACCCTAGCATTAAGGCATAGTTTCCTGGTTCAGACATAATAGGAAACTATATTTAACGGAATACTTTTTGGTTTGCATGAAATGAGGAGTGAAGCTGTTGCTTGTAGGTGCATTAGAGTGCTTGTTCATATCTTCTTAAGATCATCTGATAATTCAATCTTGCTCTCTACTCAATGGATTTTGTAAAATGCACAGTACAGCAGGTAACGACTAAACCACCCCAGGATAGAAAAAGGTAGTTACTTCATCAATTTCAAGAGAGAAATAGTCTTTCAGCATGGCACTCTTCTTCGTTAGAAAGTCAACAATGTATTCAGCGAGGCCTTCCTTTGGACCATCATCTTCTGTCCAACCACTTTCATCATTCTCCAAGGCTAGCATAGCTAGATCATAGAGTGGAGCTGGTTCCTACATTTACCAAAAAAACAGCACAAATCATTATCTGTCATTCATGCACCCAACTGACTTTTCCACAAATACATACAGCTTGCGGGATGGAGAAGTATCTGCTTCTTTAAAAGGGCTGTAACCCTATCAAGAGGATGCCACCTCCCATCCATCCAGTCTAGGGAACCACCTACTAACAGTGTTTTATTTTATTTGGATTGAGCTTCAGTTTGTTGGTTCTCATCTAGTCCATTACTGAGGCAAGACAACAGTCCAGCACATCCACTGCCTGCAGATGTAAAGAAGTAGAGTCGTGTGCCATCAGCATATCGCTGACAACATATTCAGCCCACTGACCCCACTCAGCGGTTTCATTGTTAAATAGCGAAGGGGATACAGTGGTGCCCCGCAAGACAAATGTCTCGCAAGAGGGAAAACTCGCTAGACGAAAGAGTTTTCCGTTTTGGAGGTGCTTCGCAAAACAAATTTCCTATGGGCTTGCTTCGCAAGACGACAATGTCTTGCGAGTTCCTGCGGGGTTTTTTTCCTTCCCCCCTTTTTCTAAGCCGCTAATCCGCTTATCAGCTGATCCGATCAGCAGATAAGCCGCTAAAAGCGCTAATCCGCTAATCCGCCAATGGGCTTGCTTCGCAAGACGAAAAAACCGCTAGACGAAGAGAATCACAGAACGGATTCTTTTCGTCTTGCGAGGCACCACTGTAAAATCAAACCATGGGGAACCCTGCAGTGAAGGTTCCATGAGACTCCTCAAGCATCACCCTCTGGACACGTCTACCCAAGCAGGACTGGAACCACAGCAAAGCAGAGCCAACCCCTAATTCAGACAAAGCACTTGGATCTGGTCTGTGACCTTGCCCAAGAACCTTACCCAGGAGATTGGTAACTGGCCAGTAATTACTTAGGTTTTCCAAATACAAGGAGTGGTTTAACCACTGCCCCCTTCAATCAGGCAGGAACCATCCCCTCTTGTATAGAAGCACTGATCAGCTCCCTGGCCCAACCAGTTGTCCCCTCCCTGCTAGCTTTTATCAGCTAAGAGCAGGCAAGAGTCCAAAGCATAAGTGATCAATCCAAGCACCTTGTCCATGTCCTCAAGCCTTACTAACTGAAACTCATCCAATGCAACAGGACTAGACAGTGTTCTGGACACCTTTTGAGTTTCATCTGCTGTAACAGTAAAGTCAAGGTCCTGGCGGATGCAAGTGATTTTATCCTCAAAATGCTTTGTAAACAAAGTCACAGCAAGCTATTTTGGGTTCTGTCACCTCTTTCGGACCAGACTGTAAAAGACCCCACATTACCTGGAAAAGCTCTGCTGGACAGCATATTGAGGATGCAATGGTAGCAGCAAAGTATTGCTGCCTTCACTGCCACTAAGTAGGCTCAATGATGAGCCCTCACCAGTGTTCAGTTGCATTCCATTGGACTTTTCTTTCACTTACATTCAAACCATCTGCCAGCTTGCTTCCTCACAAGGAACCAAGTGGGCTGTACCAAGTGGGAGAGGGCACTCAGGGGCAATCGTGTCAACAGCCCGAGCCATTCAATTTAGTTTTTTCCATTGGCTAATCAAAATAATTTTGTTGCCCCATGATAATCTTTGAAATCAATGGCAGCTAAAATGTTTTGGTGTAAAATAAGGACTATATTAGGGCTCTGGATGCACCACAAACCTCCCTGCACCACCACCAGATATTGGGTAGGATTGCTCTACCCAATATCTGCTCTGTATCTTAGTAAGTTATATATAAGATAGATAACTTGAGTGTATACTTACTGACAATCTTAAAACGCCGAAGTTTCCAAAGTCATAGATAAGGATCTGATAGAACATTTCTTGACTTTGAGAAAGGAAAAACAAAGAGTTTGCTATTTGCTCATGGTCCACTCTGTAATACTGTCAATGAATAGGAAGCCTTAATATGGAATTCCAATGGCAACTAAAATCTATGGGTTTTAGCTACGAGTGGGAAGTATGTCTTTTTCTAGAGCACAGCAGTTATGATAAAATATCCAGCATTGTTTAATAAAACAGATAAGCTTCCCAGTAGTGGAAGAGATGCAGGGGGAAGGGCTGTAGCTCAGTGGCAGAGCAGCTGCTTCTCATACAGAAGATCTCAGGTTAAATCCCTGGCATCTCCAGGCAGGAGCTGGGAAAGATTGAAAGTCTGGTGAGCTGCCACTCAATGCAGGCAATACTGAACTAGATGTAGCAATGACTCTGTAGACGGCAGCTTCCTATGTAATCTAATATTAATTAAAGGGCAAGAACACATCACTGACTATAATCCTTGTGAAACTTAAGAACATTACAAGTATTAATGAAGGGGAGCTGGTATAAGAAGCAATATACCTATAAGTAATCATAAAAGGCAAACACAATTAGGTTACAAATAAGGTTAGAAAGTTTATCACTTTAAAAACTGCCATTCCCATTTCCATTTCTAAAACTCAGAGCAGTTCAAAATATACATTATCAAGTCATCTTACTGTCTCTTAGGTCAGCAGATGCAATGACCCCAAACTACAGGGTGAGGCCAACTTAACCCAGCTGCACCCACAGCTCCCTTTGACATCAACCACTCTTTGGTCTTCTAGGAACAGATTCCACTCATATTACCCTCTCTGTTTTCTACCTCCTATATATATAGTTTATCTCTCTCCAGCCTTTCTGGGAGGTTCATCAACGCTTTTTCCTCTAATGACTAGAATCCAGACAATATCTTCAGGGTCCTAATGACCTATGATTTCACTCACTCTTCCTCCCCAGCTGCGCAGCTCCGCAGTCCATGTGTTCCTGTTATTTGGGGCAGTGACCCAAAAGTACTAAAAAGTTAAAAACTACAGCATAGCCCACACCACTCCATTTGGAAATGTACTCACTGATGATTATTTTCTTCCTATCTCAAGCTACTGGATACTATTTCTCTTGACTAAAACAATATATTTAACTTTGTTCTGGTACCTGAGTTTTGTGGTACTGAGCAGATACAGTTTTGTCTGATACTGCACCAATGCCCACTGAGGGTTAACACATCCAACAAAGGAATGATCACGTATCATCTCTTGAAGATCTGAAATAATCCAAATCACTTGTGTTTAGTACAATACAGAAGAATATCCTTCCCTTTAAGAACTCAACTATTCAATTTACTAAAATACTTAAAGCATCATGGACTTCAAATATCAACTCTTATTCAATTTCATATAACCCAATTGGAGCCTAATACTTTTTACTCAGAAAAAAATGCATTTTGGAAAGAGGTTCAATCGCTGCCCATGCTGTTCTTACAAGTTGCATGTACTTTCCTTCTGTGAAATTCCTTGGAATATGCTTCCTCCAGCAAACCTACATGCTCCCGTGTGCACTAATTTTCAAGTGCTAGAAATTAGTAGTTTCCTCCAATAAATATTTTGGCAATTTACAAAGCAGTTATATCAGACCTCTTTTGGAATTCAAGCCAATATAGTCCAAAGTACTCCAGATAGTTAACATAGTTACTGTGAGTATTGAACTTGCTACTACTCTGCCAAGAATCTTAAGAAGCCCATTCCACAAACCAGGAATTGGCTTTCAAGCAGTTTGTAAGATTGTTTAAATCCAAAAACTTCATTTTAACCAATGTATTTATCCATTTATGCTTTCTTTAAAACTCAGTAGCCTCCAACCAGCTGAGCTGGCAAATGAGAACACTGGGTGCCAGTCCATTTTTTTCCAGACCTAGCTGCCAGACTATCGGTAGCCTAGTGGTGTTAACTACCTGTATCCAGGTACTAAAATAAAGGAAAGAGTATACTGGAACCATAGTACTTCCACTTCCTAATACAACTATTAATTAATTTAATGCCTGTTAAACTTCAGCTGCTTCTATTACAGAAGAATTTTGCTCTGAACAATACAAGCAGCAGCTGAAAGGAAGCCACCCACATAAAGAATTTGCAAGCTATTTTGTTTCCTTCAAAATAAATATTTACGGGACCTGAGAGCAGAATTCTGCTCCATTCTTCTGAACTGCTTACATAATGGGTCATGAGCAGCTGCCAACAGTGTTCTCAATCAATGCCTACTTCATGAGTGACTATTTCCAAAACAGTATCAACAAATTGCAGCAGCCTAGTCTCCATGTCCAACTCTGACCCTTTCTGTGCTGTTCAGAATTTTTTCCCCTTAACCCTACATCTCTAGCTAAAGTATATAAAGCTTTGATTTTCCAAGCTGATTTTTTAGCAGAGTATTAGCCTTGAGTGCAATTTAATACTTCATAGTATAGTAAAAATAAAAAATAAAGAGCATTCCTGTTATGGGAGATAGTTTTTATAAATCCTGTAATGCAAGTTATGCTATCTTAGTGGGTCTAAATTTGCACATGAAACACAACGGTAATAGCAGATCATGCATACTTGCATGTGCCCGATTGCTGATTTCCTCTTGAAGGGTTGCTATGCTAGTTAGGTTCACAATTCTCCTTCTTGGAACGCAGGCAGCAGTCATTTCCTGTTTTTGCTGTTCTTCCATTTCCACATCACATTTTGTTCGCTGCCTCTTTCTGGAATATGAAAAGGAAATGCATTTTGTTCTATTTGACGTGTATACAAGTCAAAGCAGAGTGCTGTGATTAACTCTGGAGTAATTAAACAGGTATTTGGTTAAGTAGATTCAAAAATACATTTCACACTCAATAGCTACATTTACCAGAAAATCTGCCCAAGTCTTATGTAGCCAAACTATACCAGCAAAATTTGGCCACAGGCAGAAATAGATGCTAGTCTATTTCTAGATCCAGTCTTAATCTGCCAAGGTGACCTATTATGCTGGTCCTTTTTATTAACTACCGTATTTTTCGCTCTATAATACACACCCGACCATAACACGCACGTAGTTTTTAGAGGAGGAAATTCCGTAGGCATGCCACCCGTAGGCATTCCCTCCATAACACGCACAGTCATTTCCCCTTACCTTTTAGGAGGAAAAAAGTGAGTGTTATGGTGCAAAAAATACGGTAGATGTATTTATTGTTTCACTCTGCCATTGGTTTTAACATTTCCAAGTGTTTTACGGAGCATAGTTTGTGTGGTTTTTATTTAGTGCTATTATTTCCGAAAAAGAGGTGATAAATGTGTTAAAGAAAAATAAAAAGACAACACTTCTTAAGTCAGCCTAGGGGCAACCCTTCCCCAGGACAATGTCAAAGACAGAAAAGTGCTCGGATTCAGGAGCATCACCTAGCAAAGAGGAGGGAGAAGAAGGTGCCAAACTCTCATCAACTTAGAAATGCTATTCCACAGAGATCGCTCATACCTAGCAGGTAGAGCTTCAAGAGGTGCTGGTTGGCTTTCTGTTGACCCTTCTGCAATCTCCACAGCTTCTACTCTTAGATCTCTTGAATTCAAGTCACTGCAGTCTTCCATCTCAGCATCTTGTAGTCCAGTTCCCTTGCAACTTTGCTTGTTGTTGTTCTCCTGGGATGTCACTGCAGAAAGTTCAGACGGCCTAGGTTTATTCGCTGGCTGAAGAAAAGCATCCAGTTTCTGTTCCCTGGAATCAGTGCGGACCATCTGGCGGGCACAGACCTTGTCTCCCCCTTGATTAGTTGAAGAATTTGCTGATTTAACAACATCGGTGGAAGAGGCAGTAACACCTGGCAGCAATGTCTTAAAGGAAGAGATGAAAGCGAAGCAATTCAGTACCACTGGAACTGTACAGGTCTCCTTCTAAGCTAGTTGGAGAGCCAGATAAGCACAATTCACGGGCATCACGTAGCTGCAACTATAACATAATCTACCTGTGTGGAGTAGCCATTACAGATCATGCCAAACATAACAGCCAGCTCTTTACAAGTGATCAGGCTCTAACAAAAGCATTGCAGGGGATTGGCCTAGATGACCTTTGGAGTCCCTTCTAAATCTACAACTGTATGATTCTATGAGTACTGCTTTCTAGTTGAAGACCAAATGCAGACAGAAATCTTTATCCCATTTGCACATATAAAGTGAATCACAACTGGCTACTTAACATTGATTTTGTCCATTATCCCCTTTCTGTCAGATAGAATCATGTTAATGTCCTTTATCAGTGGTTTTCAAATGTCCCATCACCAGTATATTCCATATTTGCCTGGCATAAAACCTCTGTCGGTTCAATTGAGGCCACTTTATCGGTTTGTGTGCAGCAATGGTCTGTCTTTGGGCCCTTTTTTGTGTAAACCACTAATCTATATTAAAGAACACACCTAAAAATGACATTTTGTATTGTTAAGCCCAGCTGATCCAAAACATTTCATCGGACAAAACAAATCCAAATCCTGAATGCAGAGCACTCACTCTCGCAACCACCAACAAAGCAGAGTGGTTAGCCTTTTCCTTTTCGGTGACATGCTCAGATTCACTCACCTGTGTAAAATATACCCTTGATGAGTTAGAGCCCAACAATTTGCTCTCTATGTGTTGCTGTACACTCTCCAAGATGCTGTCTTCATGAAGGAAATGAACTTCATGCTTTGTGGGATGCACATTCACATCTACGTTCTGAGGGTTTATTTCAAGGCTGCAAGACATTTTGAGAATACCATGTGAAGTTAATCAAAAGAACGGCAATTCAGATTTGTTAAGAGTGGGTGCCTGTGGCGATCGCACAGGGTCCCCAGACGTTTCACCGTCTATTGATCCCTGGGCCACCACTTTATTCTTGCTGCCACCACCGAGGCCCTACCTGGTACAATACTGAGTTCAGTCAGGGTTAAATTGGAACATAAACTTTTATTTAATGCAGTTTAACAAGCGTGTGGTTTCATAAACGGTATTGGTCAATTACAATCATGGGGTGCCTATCCAGACCTATAACTTCCGCTACCTGCTCTCACTCACTAAACCACCTCTCAGATATTTACTTGTTTTCCGAGCCCCTAATTATTCCTGACTCAGCTTATTTTGCTACACTAACTCAACCTACCCACAAACTCTATCCCAATTCACTCCCACACCAACCAACCAACCACCCAACTCCCAACGAACTCCTCCTTTTGCCCCTCCCAGAGCTGGTTTTATAGTCCCTCTGACTCCACCCCCTGGGTTCTGATTGGGTAACCTGCTTAACTATTTCACCTCCAGCACTCTCACATGTTAACGTCACAGTGCCACAGCCACAGAGTTTAGGGTGCTCTGTGTTTCTCAGAGATTGGATCCTTGTTTGTAGTGCTTCTGAGTTTTTAAAACTGCAGAGAAATAACATTTCAAGTCTCTTATTTATTATTGAGCTGATGATTATTTAGCTTTTGTATTACCTGGAAATTAAAAAAACTAAAATATGAATTAGTACTCATACTGCAATGACATTAGGAATATTTTTGATGTACATGCATGTTAGGGCAATGATAAACTGCATCCACTGTTTTCATTGCTCTTAACTCTAGATTTGTACTTGGTTTTTATTTAATAAAAACAAATGATAGCAAGCACTGCTTAGCAAGGTTAATTTTGTTTAACTGAGGTTAAACAAAATCTTGCCCATTTTTACTCAAAAGTGAGGCCCACTGTGTTTAGGGGGCTTACTCCCTGTGTGCATATGATTGCAGCCTAGATGCATTTTTATCTTTTTTGTGGTCACATGACTCTACATAGAAAAAAACATTTTACCTTATGTATAAAAATGGATGTGTATTTTTAGGTAGATAAGCCGCATATACAGTTTCTATTGCTTTTCGCAAAGCATTTGACTCAACCAGGCGATCTAGGGAGGAAAAACATAAAAATCAGGGGAGACAGGTAAGCAGTCTACGTTACTTTCTGTATAATACAACTTTTACACCCATCTCTGATCAGTCTAGATCTTCACTTTTTTATTTATATAACCAACTGGAAATATATGGTAACAATTAAAAAGTAAATGTGACTTTATCATCAGCAGTCCTCAGAATATATCCGCAATTTTGCATGTTCATGACCACCAGATGCAATGCCACACCCTGATCCTAAATAACCTTCCCATACATGTTTACTTTACAAATAAACACATTGCCTTGGAACCAATTATTTCAATGACACTTAAATGCACTTCACTTTCTCTGGATTAACAGCTAATGTCTGTACTGCAAAGGATTATCTAGTGAAAGTGTAAAGAATGGATTAACTGCCCTGCCCTAACCAAGTAGGATACCTACGTTGGAAGATAAAGCTGGAGCACTGAGAGGTGCAATATTTTAGGTCTACTTGTTTGTATCAAGTAGAAAGTTAAGAAAGTCAAACAGGGGCTTATATTTCTTTCAAAGACCTTGAGTACAGCAGTACTATACTCAACTTAATTCACTGTTTCTTCCTTCTGTTTTTTTTTATATAAATTTTTATTGGTTTTACAACATTTTTTTAAACAATACAAACAAATAAAAAGACAAACAAACATGTATCATTTCATAGCCTTTTTTCTGTAACCTTCGTTTCTCGGACTCCCCCATACCTCCCCTTTCTGCATCCCTATTTCCAAGATTGTTTCAGCAGTTTCTAAACAAATTTTATCAAATATGTGTCCTCTTAGTCCTTTCTCTAACTTAATCTTATGTCACTGTTTCCCTTTTTCTCTCCTCACCTCGGCATTTTAGCCTTCATCAATTAGTTTCTTCCTTCTGTTTTTGGCAAGTCAGTTTGCAGTTATGTGTGATCTCAGACTCAAATATGGTATATTAAATTATATCAGGGGCAGGAGAACTGTAAATAAGGCCAATATATTTCACATCTGACAACCAATGCACCTCTTGGGTAGAGGAGTCTAAAAAGCCCAGTACACATATTTTCACGGCCCTCTAGCAACTATGGTTATGTTTTTGGATTAACTCTGAAGTATATACTTGATTCTGACCAAACTAAGCTTCCTTGGAGCATAGGCTTTTTAATGAACTATCTGAAACCAAAAGAGAGAATTTGTTCCCAGATGTGATTTCCCCACCCCAGTTTCCTACCCCACTATAACATCCTGTCTGAAACAGGTCACTGTTTCTCAGTTATGCCAGTCCCAGTTTCTTACAAATACAGTGGACAAACACCTTAAATTCTGACAAAGAAAGTGAGTGGGTTTCCAGATGGCAGTTTGCCCCAGCTGTTGGGCACAAGAGGGGAAACAGAATTACCACCACCTCAAGAAACAGTATTGCTTAGTACAGGAGTTTGGCAGCATCAAATGGTTAGTTTCAATGTTTCCATCTGAGCTGGACCTGATGCTCTGGGACAGCAGCAGCAGCAGTTCTTGCTGCAAAAGCACAGCTTCCATGTGGCTTGGAAATGCCTGACATGCCGATTCTGCTTGGCTGACCCTCACAAACTCCTCTGTCTGAAATGAACCTTACTATCAAAGCAGAGCAAATGTGACAAATATGCACAATGCATTAAAACAGCAAAATTTGGGAGTTTAGGGCATAATCCCTGACCCTTTAAAACACATAATAAAATCAAGAAATAAAGCCAGGAGACAAAAGCAACCCCTTCTTTCTCTGGACAGCACTTCACTGCCAGCAACGTTAAACACTGTTCACCACCATTGTTTAATAGAGAAAGTGTTACCTTGCCAAGACTACAGAAAATTTCATAGAATCATAAGGAACCCCAAGAATCATCTAATCCAACCCCATGTAATGCCCTAGAACAGTGTTCCCCAACCTTGGGCCTCTAGCTGTTTTTGGACTACAACTCCCATCATCCCTCGCTAGCAAGACCAGTGTCAAGGATGATGGGAATTGTAGTCCAAAAACAGCTGGAGGCGCAAGGTTGGGGAACACTGCCCTAGAACACCGAGAAATGTGTACTTTGGTACTTACGGTTTATGAAAAGCAAGAAGATGCATTTCTTTACTGAATAGTTTGCATTGGTTACGTAACCCTTCATTTTAAAAGCCAATGTTGCATCTTCACAGCCCACTTCAATCAACTCTCTGGATAAAATTAAAAAGTAATTAATTCCCCCTTCTGTATTCTTAGAAACCATTTCTCTAGAACACAATCAAATCTTCATAAACTTCATATCCATGTATTTATTCAGTAACTCTAATCTGACCAAAAATTAAGGAGCAATAGAACATACTTAAAGCTATTTTATGTCTTTCATAGGGCAATCCTATACATGCTGACTCAAAAGCCAGCCCCACTTTGTTCACTGGAGCTTACTCCCAGTTATGAGTACAAAGGCCTGCTCTCTTCCAAATTCAAATTTCAGAATGCCACACAGATAAGTATCTATATTTAAGTAAATTCATTACATACCGTATTTTTCGCCCCACAAGACGCACTGCCCTATAGGACGCACCTAGTTTTTTTTTTGGGGGGGGGGAATAATAAAAAAAATTATTCCCCCCCCCCGGCACGGGGCTGGCGTGGGGGAAGCCCAAGCTTCCCCCGACCCCAGAACAGCCTGCTATCCGCAAGCCTAGGGAGCCGTGCCGGTCTCCCCAGGGTTGCGGACAGCTGTGCGAAGCCCGGGCGCGCTGAAGAGCGCCCGAGGCTTCGGAATGCAGGCAGCTCTGCGCAACCCTCCGGAGCTCGGCGTGGCTTGGCGCCGGGCTCCAGAGGGTTGCGCAGAGTTTCCTGAAGCCTGGAGAGCGAGAGGGATCGGTGCGCACCAATCCCTCTCGCTCTCCAGGATTCAGTGAAAGCCTGTATTCGCCCCATAGGACGCACACACATTTCCCCTTCATTTTTGGAGCGGAAAAAGTGCGTCCTGTAGGGCGAAAAATACGGTAGTTTGCCAAATTACTCGTAATTAGAGACTGTGTCATTACAATGGCCCAAACACAGGAATGAGTAAGATTTCATTGTACACAAAATAAATTAATACCAATATATATTGCCTCTTTAATGGTGGCCATTTGTTCCACCTCAGTAGTGTTTCATCAGAATTACTTTTCTCCTTTTACTACAATGGGATGCCATTTATGGAGAGTGGCCAGATTCACTCCTACCTTTTCACAGGGACACATTCTAAGGCCTGGTTCAGATGATGGTCTATACCAAGCATAAGGCTTAGCAAGCTCTCTGCTCTCCCCCCTTACTTTGCAAATACATATAATATCCACCGACTGTTAAATACAAAGCCAGGGAACTGTGATTTACTTTAACCATGGTTAACAAACCATTTAAACAAATCATGCTGTAGATCAGCCTTTGCCAATCCGGTACCCTCAGATGTTGGACTCTAATTCCCATCAGCACCAGCCAGCACTTGGGAGCAGCAGTAGGTTGGGGAATGGTGTTATAGATTATCATCTGAACCAGGCCTATTCTTGTAATTAAACATCTAAACACAATGTTGACAAAGAAGGAACAATAATTCAAGGGCAGCTTCACTAATATATTGAACAAGTGATTTTCTCTCCCTTCTAAGACAACTTTATCCAACACAGCCTAGAAATGATTTAACATTAACTTTTACTACAGGTGCCTTCACCCACATTCTTTAAGAAACCAAAGGTCAGATCAAGATGTTTTGTACAGAAAAGGGAGGGTGATTTACAGCTGCGTAAACAGAACTCAGCAATGAAGAAGCTATTCTGTATAGTTTTCATTAGAAAAGCAATGCCTTCTGTTCGGTACTGTTTCTGCCAGCATTGACTGTTCAGCCCTACTACTGTAACTGTCATTTCTAAATTTAGAAAGTCTCACACTGACCTTTATGCCAGTGTTGGCAGGAATCCTAAAGAACAGGCAGCAAACGGTTCTGCTGATTTGCTCTATGTTGTCTGAGTAATGACGGGAGAGAGGCTCTTTCTACAAATACAACTGAAAATGCATTGAGAGGCCTGTTTCAGCAGTTGTTTAAGAGATAATTATTCAAATCACTATCTGTCCAATTTGGTTCAAAAGCCTTTAAAAGGCTGTCTTTTTTCTGTGAAGTCCTTGACACAGCCCCCTAGCCTCAATACTAAGCTGTTACATTTACTGTTAAGTAGACTACTCTTAAAGATGCTGTGATTACTAAGAACAAGCATGGGTTTCTCCAAAAACAACTCATGCCAGACGAATCTCTCTCTCTCTTTGGATAGAGTTACAAGCTTGATGGCTCAGGGGAAGGCTGTGAATGTAGTGTACCTTGAATTCAATAAGGCTTTTGACAAAAGTCCCCCATAATATTCTTGCAGAGAAGTTGATAAAATGTGTACCGGACCAGATAGCAGTCAGGTAAATTTGTAGCTGGTTGACTGGCTGAACCCAAAGTATGCTCACTAATGGTTCATCATCATTCTGGAAAAAAGTGACAAATGATGTGCTGCAGGGTTCTGTCCTAGGCCCGTTGTTGTTCAGTATCTTTATTAATGACTTGGATGAAGAAATTGGGGGAATGCTAAAGGCTCTGGAAACCAAGCCTCATGAGGAACGGTTGGGTATGTTTAGCCTGGTAAAGTAGTAACTGAGAGGAGATATGATAGCCAGCTTCAAATATCTAAAGGGCTGTCATATAGAGCAAACTTTTTCTCTCCTGCTCCGGAGGCTAGGACCTGAGCCAATAGATTTAAGTAACAAGAAAGCAGATTCCGACTATATATCAGGAAGAACTTTGTGATAGTAAGAGCTGTTCAACAGTGGAACAGACTTCCCATGATATGTAGTGGACTCTCCTTCCTTGGAGATTTTTAAGCTGAGGTTGAATGGCAATTTGTCATGTATGATCCAGCCGAGATTCCAGCAATGCAGAGGGTTGGACTAGATGCCCCTCAGTCACTTCCAGCAGTTCTAAGATTCTACGATTCTAAGTAGGTAGGCAAATCTGAAATAACTACATATTCTTCACCATTTACTATGTCTTCATTTCCCTCTCCTGCTGTTGCCCTGTGTCAAATTCTAGATTTTCTTGATTATGCTTTCCTCAATCTTTAGGAAGTACACTGAAAAATCGATGTACACTAGAGCTGTTTCCATATGAAATATTCCTGGGCCTGTTAAAATGTACTCTCAAATGTACCCCAAAGCATTTAATGTTAAGACAACTGTTGTCATAATCAGAGGGGTTTTGTCTGCTACTATTATAAAGTGTTTGACATTTATTCTTAAGTTAAATTGAATTTTGAGATCAGTGTACCTGCTAACAGCATTTCCAAAGACGGAGCGGATATTGTCAACGGTTGTAGCATTCAACAGTGTTCTAACATCTGCTACTGTATCACCTTGCTAAAAAGAGAATATTTAGATTTGCATTTACTAATGTTTAGGCAACTTAAAAGGCATGTTGAATGGAAATTTACATTTATCAAAACAAATCGGATTTATCAAAACAGTTGCATTGAACTGCCATCCTGTTGTGCATCTCCTCATGAGAACCTGGGTTCAAAAGGCCATTCTGTCTAGGAAGGAGAACTGCTAAGGTGTGATTTGGGGGGGGGGGGGAGAGATATTAAGGATCTAACAAACCAGGAGATAGCGCACTTGAAGTTCCCAGCCAAACCGCAAATGAAATGGATAAGGAAAAGCATTGACACAGGCACCCCTTCGGTCCAACCTAATAATAATAATAATAATAATAATAATAATAATAATAATAATAATAATAATAATAATAATTTATTATTTATACCCCGCCCATCTGGCTGGGCCTCCCCTAATGAAAGAAGCCTCAGTGAGAGAAAGAAGCCTCTGGAGAGCCTACAATTTAAAGTGTCCTTCAAAAGTAGTACTTTCAACACTACCTAAAAACTAGACTTCTTTAATAATAATAATAATAATAATAATAATAATAATAATAATAAATTTTATTTATATCCCACCCTCCCCAGCCGAAGCCGGGCTCAGGGCGGCTAACAACAATAAAACAGTACAAAAGTATAGCATAAACAACATTCTAAAATCATTCATTATAAAAATAATTAATTCAGGCCACTGGCAACCATTGGGCCAGAGCTCCGCGAAGATCGCCGAGGGAGGGAGTCAGGCTGTGCCCTGGCCAAAGGCCTGGTGGAACAGCTCTGTCTTGCAGGCCCTGCGGAAAGATGTCAAGTCCCGCAGGACCCTGGTCTCTTGTGACAGAGTGTTCCACCAGATCGGAGCCACAGCCGAAAAAGCCCTGGCTCTAGTTGAGGCCAGCCTAACTTCTCTGTGGCCTGGGACCTTCAATATGTTTTTATTTGAAGACCGTAAGCTTCTCTGTGGGGCATACCAGGAGAGGCGGTCCCATAGGTACGAGGGTCCTAGGCTGCATAGGGCTTTAAAGGTTAAAACCAGCACCTTAAACCTGATCCTGTACTCCACCGGGAGCCAGTGCAGCTGGTATAGCACTGGGTGAATGTGATCTCGCAGCGAAGACCCCGTAAGGAGTCTCGCCGCAGCATTCTGCACCCGCTGGAGTTTCTGGGTCAGTCTCAAGGGCAGCCCCACGTAGAGCGAGTTACAATAATCCAGTCTGGAGGTGACCGTCGCGTGGATCACAGTGGCTAGGTCAGGGCGTGAGAGGTAAGGAGCCAACTGCTTAGCTTGGCGGAGATGGAAAAATGCCGCCTTTGTTATAGCTGCAATCTGCGCCTCCATGGAAAGGGAGGTGTCGAAGATTACACCCAAACTCTTAACGGACGGTGCTGGCACTAATTGCGTCCCCGCAAGAGATGGGAGTTGCCCCCCCAATCCCATATCGTCCCGTCTCAGCCACAGGACCTCTGTCTTCAAAGGATTTAGCTTCAACCGGCTCCCACGTAACCATCCAGCCACAGCTTCCAAACATCTGGTCAGTGTGTCTGGGGCCGAGTCAGGATGGCCATCCATCAACAGATAGAGTTGGGTGTCATTGGCATACTGATGGCAACCCAGCCCAAAACTCCGGACAAGCTGGGCGAGGGGGGCGCATAAAGATGTTAAAAAGCATTGGGGAGAGTATCGCACCCTGAGGTACTCCACACACCAAGGAGTGGCGCGATGACAATTCCCCCCCCCCCCAAGCGCCACCCTCTGTCCCCGACCAGAGAGAAACGAGCGCAGCCATTGAAGGACTGTGCCCTGGATCCCCACGTCGGCAAGGCGGTGGTCCAGGAGTTCGTGATTGACCATGTCGAAAGCTGCTGACAAATCTAGAGGAATCAGCAGCCCCGACCCGCCTTGATCCAGCTGTCTACGAAGATCATCTGTTAGGGCAACCAGAGCCGTCTCGGTCCCATGACCAGCGCGGAAGTCGGACTGGAATGGATCCAGAGCCGGTTTCATCCAGAAACCCACCAAGCTGTTCAGCAACCGCTCTCTCAATCACCTTACCCAGGAACGGAAGATTCGAAACCGGGCGGTAATTGGATAGATCTAAAGGATCTAATGATGTTTTCTTTAAGAGCGGGCACACCACTGCCTCCTTCAGTTCCCCTGGGAATGTCCCCATGCCAAGGGACAAATTGATGATATCCCCCAGGAGGGCCCGCACCTCGTCTGGACACGCTCTAATCAGCCAAGACGGGCACGGGTCGAGAGGACAGGTGGTGGGCTTTCCAGCTCGGAGGAGTCTGTCCACATCGGCTGGGGATATCCGGTCGAAGTGGTCCAATACTGGACCCGCAGACAGTCGAGGGGCCTCCAGTTCCTTTATTGTATCCAAATTGGCAGGGAGGTCATGGCGGAGCAACAAGACCTTCTCCGCAAAAAAGCTCGCAAATGCCTCACAGCTGTGTGTCAAATTGTTATTTAAATTTGGCTGTCCCTCAAGGGACGTTAAAGACCTGATTATACTAAATAATTGCGCTGGGCGAGAGCTAGCGGATGCAATGGAGGCCGAGAAGTAAGACTTCTTAGCAGCCTTCACCACCATCTCGTAGGGTTTCATAAAAGCCCTATAAGATGTTCTTGAGGCTTCGTCACCGGCACCCCGCCATACTCGCTCTAGCCATCTGAGGTCCCGCTTCATTTTCCGGAGCTCCTCGGTAAACCAGGGAGCCCGGTTTCTGCGGGGTCGCAGAGGGCGCTTAGGTGCGATCTCATCGATGGCTGCCAGGAGCTGGATATTCCAACCCTCAACAAGCTCAGTCAATGAGTCGCCAGGGGGAGCAAGGTACCGCAAGGCTTGGCAGAATCTATCAGGGTCCATCAGCCTCTGCGGGCAAGCCCAAATCGGCTCGCCACCTAAGCAGGGTGGGGGTGGAAAGTCAATCCAGGCTTTCAGAGCGTAGTGATCAGACCATGGCACCTTCATCGAAGGAGACATGATGACATCTTTACCTACGCCAAAGATCAAATCCAGCGTGTGGCCTGCTTGATGTGTGGGGCCCGAAACAAACTGGGAGAACCCTAGTGTCGCCATGGAAGACACCAGGTCCTGAGCCTGTGAGGAGGGAGTGGCATCAGCATGGATGTTGAAGTCCCCCAATACTGATAGGTTAGGGAACTCCAAGGCCCAGCTGGCAACCGCCTCCAATAAGCCTGACAGGGTGGCTGCTGGTGCGCTAGGTGGCCGGTACACCAGCCAGACAGCCAAGCTCTCCTCGGAGCCCCACACTAGGCCAACACATTCAATGCCGGGGATCGATGGCGATGGTAGAGCCATGAAAGGATAATCTTCCCGGATTAATAATGCCACACCTCCCCCCCGGCCCACAGTCCGCGACTGATGGAGGACGGAGAAACCCAGGGGTGCCATCTCTTGTAAGGTAACTGTTGCCCCTTCACGCACCCAGGTCTCCGTCACACAAGCCAGGTCGACCCCCTGCGAGGCAAAGAAATCTCACAGGGTGGCGGTTTTGTTGCCTATAGACCTGGCATTGCACAGCACCAGTGACGGAGGTGAGTAATCCTTGCTCACCCTACCCTCGTCCCTCGGGATGAGGCGCAGATTGGAAGGGGTACGAGCATATCCATATCTCGATCCCCTTCGCCTATAACATCTGCCCCCACCGCCATACCTCCCTCACCCCTCCACTCTACTAAGCAGGAACAAGACAACTGACTATCTTTTGTGCCATCCAGGACCATGCATTCTTTTTGTCTTGTAATCCAAGGTTATAACTACCTCTGAACCACTGAACTCAACAAGTCTCCCCGCAGTCTTCTGAGTGTGTCCTTTGTTAGTTTTGTGGCCAGACACCCTGGCTTGCTTAGATAAATGTTGCCTGAATTTGTCTGAAACTCCAGCTTTGAATGCCCTTTTTCTGTACTCCCATGTAGCCTGATTCTAAAATGTGCCACAGCAAAGGAAATAATTTTCTTCAGGCCTTCATTTTGGATTTTCCCCAATGATTCCTGCACCCTGCCATGTTTGGATAGCTCATAAAAGGAAAGAAAGGTATAACTATCCATCTTGTCAGCTTTTCAATTTTTACTGCAATTCTCCCACCGTCCCAACAACTTTTCTTCCAGCAAGCTGGGGCTAGCTGCAGCATCACTCCTCTCTCTATTCCCTCTTGTCTCCAAGACAGCCTTCACAGTTATAAAATTGCCATTTGTTATCAAAAAAAACCCTCAACTTTTGAAAAGGGTCTGATCTCATCTCCTTTGCTACTTAAACTAAACAATCCAAAGTTAGGGTGTTTTACTATTTTTGTTTTGTTGGTTTATTAAATATATACAGTGGCACCTTGGTTTAAGAACAGCTTAGTTTATGAACAACTTGGATTAAGAACACTGCAAACCCGGAAGTAGGTATTTTGGTTTGTGAACTTTGCCTTGGAAACAGAACATCTTCCGCTTTCTGTTCAGTGTGTTCCATTTGTAAACTGAGTCCCCAGCTGCTATGGGAAAGCACACCTTGGTTTAAGAATGCTTTGGTTTAAGAACGGACTTCCAGAACAGATTAAGTTTGTAAACCAAGGTACCACTGTATATTGATTGCCAATTAATTTACCAGAATCATTCACTGTATTCAGCAGAGCTTAATCCCAGGAAAATGTGCAAAATTGTGTAGCTTTAAGAATTCTAACCAGGTATGTTTGAAATAAGGAATTTCATAGCTTAAAAAAAAGCCCTCAGGCAACTTTGTGATCACCACAGAATACAGTTAACGACCGTTTCACATGGGGGTTCGGTTCCTGGCCCCTGTGTGTGTTGGTGGAGTGCCTTGTTATGTCCCGCCACACCCCCATTCTGCCCTTTTAATGACTTGTTTTGTGAAGTTTTTGGTCACTTCCAGATCTGGTGCTGTGAACACATGCGTGATCAGGTGTTTTTTGGCTGTGCATTAATTAGTCATTGCCTGTACCTGAATTTCTAGATTTTGGGTTGCATTCAACAAAGTCCTACACAGAACAGACCCATAGGAATTAATGAACCTAAGTTAGCCATATCCATTAACAATCAACGGGTCTACTCTGAGTAAGGCTAGCATTTAATACCACCCTTTATGTTTAAAACTATAACTAGGTTGAGCTTCATTTCTTTAACTGACCATGTTACATATTTCTTTAGAAAAATAAATATATAAAGGAATATGGTTTGGACACTGTAATATTACCATAACCACTATTTAGCAATACTGAAGAAGCAAAAGTTTACTCACCTTTTTAACTGAAAAACTGATGCCAGAGTTGTGAATAGCATACCTGGGAAGAGAAAATACACAAGCCTTAATTACCGTATTTTTCGCTCTATAAGACGCACCAGACCACAAGACGCACCTAATTTTTGGAGGAGGAAAACAAGAAAAAAAATATTCTGAATCTCAGAAGCCAGAACAGCAAGAGGGATCGCTGTGCAGTGAAAGCAGCAATCCTTCTTGCTCTTCTGGCTTCTGGGATAGCTGCGCAGCCTGCATTCGCTCCATAAGATGCACACACATTTCCCATTACTTTTTAGGAGGGAAAAAGTGAGTCTTATAGAGCAAAAAATACGGCAATTAATTAATTAATTAAAGTTATAGACTGCTTTTCCAGCAGTTTCTGAATTCAGTCTACAATATTCCCAAATAAACCACAATTCAAATTGAAAGCCAAGTTAAAACAACATTTCAAAAAAGTACAAAATATCATTAAAGCCAGGATGAACTATTATGAGCAAATACATGCGCAAGGCCAGCCACAGCTTCAGCCATTAACAGCAGTGAAAATACAGTTCTTTAAGTCCTATTGAAACGTGTTGAATAGAGCTGAACAGAGTTTTTTAACTATGGCTACTAACAAGACCCTGTCCTGTGAATGACAAATATTTTTAGCACACACTTTATGAAGTGATAGTGAAGTGTATGGAAACTAGCTGAACTTCTTAGCATTTCAAGTCAAGAGAAACCAGCATTTGATTTCATAAGGGTTGTTCAAGCATCTGCCTAAACACACAAACACTGGATCCATGGACAAGAGGAAGTGGTGCACATGTAACATCACCTTGTCTGCTATATACCCCTCTGGGGGAGGGGGCTTTTACTCACATTCACTCAATATGCTTTCTCACGCCTGAACATGCCTTTTTAGTTAGTCAGTGGCAGTCATGTGGCTTCCATATTTTCTATGTAACCACCTCCTCTTCCCTCCCCTGGTGAAGGTGTGGTAAAGCAAATAGGCTACCATGACATCACAGTTTCCATGCCTCTAGAACCAGCAGAACATGACGTGAAGAAACTCTTGAGTGTGATTATGTCACAGCACACATTTGATTTTATCACACATTACTGGGGGGGGGGGGAGAGAGGAGGTGTTGGGAGGCAGACACAAAGCTCTGGTAACATCTAAAATTAACCAAGATCTGTCTTGGGAATACTAAATCATTTGCTGTCAGCTATATGACTCAGAACAAAAAGACCAAGCCACACATTTCCATCTTGGCAAAGGCCCTCTTGGCTTTCTTCTTTTGTTGGATTTACAACCCTGGGAGCAGAAGAACCTCATCATGCTGCTAAGTACAATGGAATTTGTACTTTCTTTCCGTCTCTTTCAGACATTTGCGCACAAACAAATCTGGAGGCCTTTTGCAACTGTCATGTGAATGTTAGAGAGCACAAATGCTATGTGAATGTGAAACTGGCTTCAGTAGATTCTTCTCAAGTCTAAAAGATTGTCAAGTTGTATTTGTTTCAGTATACTGACATCAGTAAAAAGGCATCCCTCTTGCTATTCTGAGTTCCTAATTTATCAAAGATGTCATTACTGGCTAGAAGGAGAAAAATGCCCAAATCCAACATAAAACAAGGTTTGCAGGTGGAGGTGGAGCTTCTGCTCCTTTTAAAAATGGATTTACCTGCTAACAACTTCCAGAATTTTTGCATATTCTTCACTAGGTTTGTTTAAAGCTTTTCTCCTAGTGGTTACATTGTAAAATAGATCCTCAACCTGCAGAGAGAAGCAAACAGTCAGTTTAAAGCAAACTCAAAACAGAAACATGGATCACTCTGCAATGCCCTTTTGTGCTGGCAGAAGGAAAGAAAATTGATTCCAAGTACATGGGGCGTGCACACGGTTTGCTTGCACCACTTCACATATGTTTTCCGTTGTCAGCTCACAGTGTTGACTGTGTGACAGATGGGAGAAGGAGCCCTCACAAGCTGCATTCCCTGCTCCTTAGTCTGTTCCCTGCAGCTGCCCAGTTCTAAATGAAGGATTTTTTTCTCACTGCAGGGCATTATCATGAATGAGGAAAACACCTGAACATTAACAAACAGGAAAGCCCTATGTTTAATTCAAATGCTCTGGTCAATATTGCTCTCCCCTGCAACTTACAAGCATGATAAATTCAAATCCATTTTAATTATAATGCTACAAAATTATGGGAGTCATAATGTATACTAGTTAAGAGTACTGGACTAGGACCAGTGAGATCAGGGTCCAAGTTTCTACTCTGCCATGAAGCTTTCTAAGTGACTTGGAGCAAATTAGTGCCTCCCAGCCTAATCTACCTCACACGTTATGTGGCTAAAATGGGGAGCGGGAGAACCACACAAATCACCTTAAGCTCCTCGGAGGAAAAACAGAATTTTAATCAATTAATTAATTAAAACACGACTTTCTCTCTTGCCCGCCCCCTCAATAAAAAGTACCATTCTCTGGAAATACAAATACATTTCTAAACACTACTTGTGAAGAGTTCATGTAATACATTTCAGTAAAGTTAAAAGGTGATTGTTGAAGCCCAAATAAAGCATCAACATGGGCAACGCACATGTGCAAATTGAAGTTGACTGTATTAAATGCACTTCAAATTTGTGCCATTAGTGAACCCTCAGCATCACTATTATTATAACTGCATATGGTTGCACTGTGGTGTCTAGCAAGATGCTACAAAGCAAAAGCTCTGCTTTAAAAGCAGTAAATAGTGTTTATGCAAGAGGTATGTGTAACTAAGATAGATGCAGTTACATTCCAGTTTTTAATGTACTCAAATATGCATGTATTATGAATAAGGCTATTCCAAAAATCATAGAATTGTAGTGTTGGAAAGGATCCTGAGGCTCATCTAGTCTAACACCCTGCAATACAGGAATATGCAGCTGTCCCGTGTGGGGATTGAACCTGCAACCTTGGCATTATCAGTGCTACACTCTAACCAACTGAGCAAGATAATGTTAGTGCCACAAAGTTCTGCAAAAGAATACACAGGTCTCCTGCTTCGGGGTTTAAGATTAACTAGGAATGCATCTGCTCCAGTGCTGCAAAAATTTCAAAAAGCAAGTAACTCACTGTGATTTGAGTTCCCTGGTTTCCAGCACAAGGTTTGGGGGCACCCTTCAATTTTCCATCAGAATAGTTTGCCCTAAAAGCAAAGTAGAACAAATCGTCAACTATTTCAATCAGTTATTAGATTGGTCCACAAAGGATTATTTCAAGCCAGCAGTGCTTCAGAAAGAGACATTAAACTATCACCACCACTTGCAATGTTTTCCATAAATTTCTATGGCATTAAAAGTGAAGTAAACACAGAATCTGTCACTGGTACATCTATTTCAGTATTGTCTACACTGAGTGGTGGTGGCTCTCCAACGTTTTAGGCAGGAAGTCTTTCCAGCCTCACCTAGAGATGTCAGGATTTGAACCTGGGACCTTCTACAAGCAAAGCAGATCCTCTACCACTGTTCTGTAGCTCTGACTGGTGATACTGTATTCAAATTTTGTTTTATTATTTATGCTCTTGAGCCACCCCCAAAAATGTCATTAGACTTCCTTTCTAAATGAGATGAATTTACACACACATACACAGTCTCTGCGTTTAGAGCTTACTTGAGAATAAGCACTGTTGATTAGTGTGGGAAATAACACACATAGCATCAGATTGCACAACATGTTATTGCTTAATCCATCTTGTCTCACTATAAGGCAAGGCAGATTCCTGTTACTTAAAGAGTACCTTTAACTTTTCTAGGGATTTTGCTACATTTTTACATTCTATTGAGAGGGAATAGAATGGCTATAACCTGTAATTGTGTATAATCTACACTGGATGAAGAATGCAGTGTATAACAAATCTTTAAAATGATTTCTACAGAAAAATTCTGCTCATACTTGATGCTCATTAAAAAAGGGTTTTGTTTGCATCAGTGGTGCAATGAGTGACCTCCTGTGGCTAAGTGATGTATTGCACAATGCTGATTTCTCTCTTGTTTCTATTCTTAAACAATAAGAAGTCTTCTGCCTTCCTGTTCTTTTAATGTTTTTAGAGACATTGTTTATCTTCTAAAAGTTTATCATATTTGAACACTGAATAAGTGCAGTAAACAAATATTTGAATATACCTACCTGTAGGCACACTTCCCATCAGCTGTCTTAGTTGTTATAGTAACGTGGGCAACATGACTTATACTTGCCAGCGCCTGGAAGAGAAAAAACTAAGTTTTAGAAACTGAGTAACATACAGTAACATGCAGATGTTGAAGGTGGTGCATAGTTCTTTACTGGTACGAAATAAGCATTCAGTAATCACAGTAATAGCATAGTAATTACATCCCAACTAATTATCTGTATTTGTAATCCTCACTACAATGATCTACATGCAGCTGGATACAAATTCTGTTCAAATAAAATGTTTTATTTATTCAGCCTACTTTAACAAAGTAACATACAAAAAAAATCAACACAATGAAAACAGGATAAAACCCATAACATAAAGCCAATTCATCTACTATATATTTTTGACAGTTGTTTGTTTGCTACGCATTTGCATACCCCATAAGATGTAATGAGATTTTGCATGATGATTCCTGAGATCAAGGAACAGATCCTTATATTTGCACACAATCAGACATCATTTTGACTCAAAATGACAGACTGAACCTTTTCCAACTGGACTGATTTTTAAACTGATTTTTTTGTTTCTTAGAATTCCTGAGCAATTCCTGATACAAGGTTGCTATAACAATATAAACAACAATTTAGGGCTGCAGAGGACAGCATAACATCAGGATCCAAAAAAAGAAGAATCCCAAATCAATTTAAATGTAATTGTCTTTACCGCCTACCCAAAACCAGGCTTTCCATCCCTATGATAGAGGTTTGGTGCAATACGGTCTAAATGGCAGTTCTCAACAGAACCCTTGCAGCCACCTTATGGATGGTTCTGCATTACAGTCACATTGATTACATTTGAACCAACTTTCAGTGCACCTGAAGTTACTTAAATATATACCGTATTTTTTGCTCTGTGAGACTCACTTTTTCCTTCCTAAAAAGTAAGGGGAAATGTGTGTGTGTCTTATGGAGCGAATGCAGGCTGCGCAGCTATCCCAGACACCAGAACAGCAACAGGGACTGCTGCTTTCACTGCGCAGCGATCCCTCTTGCTGTTCTGGCTTCTGAGATTCAGAATATTTTTTTTCTTGTTTTCCTCCTCCAAAAACTAGGTGCATCTTGTGGTCTGGTGCGTCTTATAGAGCGAAAAATAAGGTACTTATTGAATGGTGACAAGCTGTGTTCTACAGAACTGATAAACCTGGATGGAATAGGAGAGCAAAGGGGGAAAATGGCAAAAAACTTATGCACTATGATAAACATTCTAAAACTTAGTCAAAAACATACCTCGCCTCTAAACCCATATGTAGAAATACTAGCTAGGTCCTCAAAAGTCTGTAGTTTACTTGTGGTGAATCTCTCACACACAATATCCAAGTCTTCTCTCTGCAGAAGGAAGACAGATGTGAGCCAGAATTATCTCAAATATTGTTTGTATTGTTTTAAATAAGGTCTACTTTCAAGAAAGACAAATAGGTTTACTTACCCTAATTCCACAACCATTATCTAGGATTTGAATTAGTTTCAAACCGCCATCCTTCACTGTAACCTGGATGCTGGTAGCTTTGGCATCCAAACTATAGACACAAGAAATAAATCTCAGTGACAGAGACAACACAGTCTATTTCAATTCTATTTCTATTCCGAATCAGTCCAACACAAACATTTATCTCTGTAGGAAAGCAATGTGATGGGGAAAATGGCTTGTACCCCTCTCTATTGCTCCCCAAGTTACTATAAAGTCTCTAGAATAGTAAACACCAGGAAATGGAAGTAATGAAAGTATTGACTGACCTTGCTTTGGACAATGTCTGAGAATATTTACTGTATTTTTTGCTCTATAAGACTCACTTTTTCCCTCCTAAAAAGTGAGGGGAAATGTGTGTGCATCTTATGGAGCGAATGCAGGCTGTACAGCTATCCCAGAAGCCAGAACAGCAAGAGGGATTGCTGCTTTCACTGCACAGCGATCCCTCTTGCTGTTCTGGCTTCGGAGGTTCAGATTTTTTTTTTCTTGTTTTCCTCCTCCAAAAACTAGGTGCGTCTTGTGGTCCGGTGCGTCTTATAGAGCGAAAAATACGGTATTTGCTATTAGAAAGCTAATGCAGTGTTGGGAAAAGGGTTGTTGATCTAATGCCACATATACTGTACTGTGGACCAGGCTCTGTGCAGTGCAAATAGTAGCAAATCAGCTAATAAGAATAAGAAATGGGCCTCGCAATGAAGATCATTAAAAGATGTTAATGTTTTAGATCAGGCATGACCAAACTTGGCCCTCCATATGTTTTGGCGCTACAACTCCCATCATCCCTGGCTAACAGGACCAGTGGTCAGCGATGATGGGAATTGTAGTCCCTAAACATCTGGAGAGCCTAGTTTGGCCATGCCTGTTTTAGATGATTCAATGTATAAATATGCATTCTTGTTGCTTTAGTCATATTCAATATTGCCAAAAAAGCTCAACAACTTTGCCTGATTTCTGTCCAGATTTTACTGTTTGAAATATGGCAACCATATATACAGCAACCATGTGTGTGTGTGTGTGTGTGTGTGTGTGTGGAGAGAGAGAGAGGGCGAGGGAAGGAGGGAGAGGATTTCACCAATATTACGACTATGCAGACTAGAACCAAGGATAAAGAAGCTGTATGCTTCAGTTTAAAGATTAATATTTGTGTGTAATCTGTTTATTGTTTGCTGTTGCTGATCTAAGGTCAGTTTGTTGTACTAGTGATGACTTGTAAGGAGGTCTTGACCAGAACATGAAGATGTCATGTCATGGCTGACATGGAATGGACAATGTGGAACTAGTTATGTACTTAGCATGATGTGTAAGCTGTATGTAAAATAAAAGTCTGTGTGAAATCACCCATCACTTATGGAACCCTGTGCTGTTGGGGTGGCGACGAGATCGCACTGGTCTATCTATTCTGATGTTGGGAAAGATTGAGGGCACAAGGAGAAGGGGACGACAAAAGACGAGATGGTTGGACAGTGTTCTCAAAGCTACCAGCATGAGTTTGACCAAACTGCGGGAGGCAGTGGAAGACAAGAGTGCCTGGCGTGCTCTGGTCCATGGGGTCACGAAGAGTCGGACACGACTAAACAACAACAACTAGTTTTCTGCAAAGCAGACAACTGTACATAAGCAATTTTATTTCACCCCAAAGAAGTAAAATTTCTCAGCAATCATTATGATGACTTTAGAAGCTTTCTTCCTCTACAATTTTAGGATGCACAAATTGTACTTCTAGGCTCCCATTCTCAATCTCCTACCATTAATAAACTAAACATTTCATGAGAAATACAAACTTATCTTAAATAAGCATAATGGAAGTTGTCGCCCACTGTGTGCAAATGTTTGCTGTTACAAGGCTACAACCCTAAACACACTTACTGGAATGAAAGCCCCATTGAACTCCAGAGTAAACATCCCTAAGATTACACTAGCTGCTAGCACCTCTTGTCTGCGCTATTAAAAGGTAAAGGTAATGGACCCCTGACAGTTAAGTCCAGCTGCAGGCGACTCTGGGGCTGTGGCGCTCATCTCGCTTTACAAGCCGAGGGAGCCGGCGTTTGTCCACAGACAGTTTTTCCAGGTCATGTGGCCAGCATGACTAAGCTGCTTCTGGCGCAACAAACCAGAGGAGCGCACGGAAACGCTGTTTACCTTCCCGTTTACCTATTTATCTGCTTGCACTTTTTGGTGTGCTATGTTGGCAGGAGCTGGGACCGAGCAACGGGAGCTCACCCCGTCGCAGGGATTTGAACCGCCAACCTTCTGATCGGCAAGCCCAAGAGGCTCAGTGGTTTAGACCACAGAACCACCCGCGCTATTAGGGATACCATAAAGCAGAGTTGGAGAACTTGTGGTAGTCCCAATGTTGGACTATGACTCCCATCAGCCCAAGCCATCATGACCAATGGTCAGGGATGGCAGGTTCCCCATACATGTCTTAAAGTTAAGGATGAGAGGGGGCAGTGCTAAGTCAACAATATGTGTTGAACAGCAGAGAATACCTTTATTTATCTAGCAAGATTTAAATACTTGATTGTAAACACCCCTAAATAGTTTACAATATTATAAACACTTTCTTTTTGTCTAGTCACTCCCAAGCAGGATATCATTGTAATAAGGAGAAACACATTCTAACCACTTTCTTGCCACGATTCAGAATTGGGCAAACCCCTATAATCGTAAGCGCAGGAATCCGCCCTGGACACCTGAGAGACTGACTTGGTGCAGGAGATTCGTCCTGCCTCGAAGCAGATGGACACACACATGTATCCTGGGGCTTTTATAGCATTGCCTGTCTGGCGTCATGCTTAAGAGTGTCGAACTGGGACGCAGGAGAACAGGGTTTGAATCCCCCGCTCAGCCACCAAGCGCCCTGGGTGACGTTGGGCCCGTCGCCATCTCTTAAGCCTGACCCTACCTCAAAGGGTTGTTGTGAGGATGAAACAAGGAGGGGGGGGGGAGAGAACCATATGCACTACCTTGGGGAAAGACAGCATAGAAATGTAAAAAATGAAAGAAATAAATAAATTACCAACCACCTTGGGAAGATAAAGGTGGCATAGAAATATGAAAGAAAGAAAGAAATTACCAACCACATTGGAAGGTAAAAGTGGCATAGAAATATGAAATATGAAATAAATAAATTGCCAACCACCCTGGAAGGTAAAGGTGGCCTAAAAATATAAAAAATGAAATAAATAAATTACCAACCACCTTGGGAAGGTAAAGGCGGCATAGAAATATGAAAGAAATAAATAAATTACCAACGACATTGGAAGGTAAAAGTGGAATAGAAATATGAAAAAAGAAATAAATAAATTGCCAACCACCTTGGGAAGGTAAAGGCGGCATAGAAATATGAAAAATGAAATAAATAAATTACCAACCACCTTGGGAAGATAAAGGTGGCATAGAAATATGAAATAAATAAATAAATTACCAACCACATTGGAAGGTAAATGTGGAATAGAAATGTGAAAAATGAAATAAATAAATTGCCAACCACCTTGGGAAGGTAAAGGCGGCATAGAAATATGAAAAATAAAATAAATAAATTGCCAACCACCTTGGGAAGGTAAAGGCGGCATAGAAATATGAAAAATAAAATAAATAAATTGCCAACCACCTTGGGAAGGTAAAGGCGGCATAGAAATATGAAAAATGAAATAAATAAATTGCCAACCACCTTGGGAAGATAAAGGTGGCGTAGAAATATGAAAGAAATAAATTACCAACCACATTGGAAGGTAAATGTGGAATAGAAATATGAAAAATGAAATAAATAAATTGCCAACCACCCTGGAAGGTAAAGGTGGCCTAAAAATATGGAAAATGAAATAAATAAATTACCAACCACCTTGGGAAGGTAAAGGCGGCATAGAAATATGAAAAATGAAATACATAAATTGCCAACCACCCTGGAAGGTAAAAGCGGCATAGAAATGTGAATAAATAAATAAATCACCAACCACCTTGGCAGGTAAAGGTGACCTAGAAATATGAAAACTAACTATCTATCTATCTAACTAACCAACCAGTTCTCCACCATCTCCTTGATGGCGTTGGCGGGTCTCTGGATGACTTCTCCAGCCGCGATGCGGTTCACCACAGCCTCGTCCAGGCGGCGGATCACACCCGCCATCAAGGCCATGAGGGGGCGGCCGGCGGCTGTGGCTGTGGCGAAGGGTCTCGGGGGTCGCCGGGGAAACGAGGGCGAAGGGGATACGGCGGGCGGCCGTCCCGGGCTTGTGGGACGGGGTTGGTCCGGAGGGAGAAAGGAAGGGGCCGCCCTTGCCGAGAAGCTCCGGGGAAAGCCGTGCGGAGACGCGCGCTCCCTCAGAGCAACGGCCGCCTCAACAACCGCCAAACTCGCGCCTCAACCGCCTCGCGCGAAGGTTCCAGCGCGCAGCCGATTGGTCCGCGAGCATGTCAATCGAGGTTGGTGAAAAGTTGTTTCCGCCTATAGGGACGCGCTTCCGTCGAAAGGGAAAGGATAGAGAGTTTTGTTGTTGTTGCTTTGAGGAAAGGAGAAAAAAAAAATGAAGAGTGGCCCACGCGCTGCGCAGCCACGGGACTCGCTTTGGCGCTGATAAGTCTCTGCTTGGAACGTCGTTATTTTCAACCCACTTGCAGCTGCTGTCATTCTGCCTGCCAGTTTTGTCGTTTTGTGCTGTTGTTTTTTTGCTACAATTTGTTCTCTCTGTTTTAGATGCGATATAAAATGAAATAATAATGCTAGGAACAAAACGAAACAAGATATTTCCTGCGTGCTTTTATCGCTTTTTTTTTGCAGGGAGCACACCCTCCAACTGTTCTCCGATGGAAATAGGGACGTCTTATTTCATCAATTATAATTTTAATATACTATCTATACCCCGCCCATCTGACTGGGTTACACTCTGAGCAGATTCCAACATTTTTGTTGTTGTTTAGTCGTGTCCGCCTCTTGGTGACCCCCTGGACCAGAGCACGCCAGGCACTCCTGTCTTCCACTGCCTCCCGCAGTTTGGTCAAACTCATGCCGGTAGCTTCGAGAACACTGTCCAACCATCTCGTCCTCTGTCGTCCCCTTCTTGTGCCCTCCATCTTTCCCAACATCAGGGTCTTTTCCAGGGAGTCTTCTCTTCTCATGAGGTGGCCAAAGTCTTGGAGCCTCAGCTTCAGGATCTGTCCTTCCAGTGAGCACTCAGGGCTGATTCCCTTAAGAATGGATAGGTTTGATCTTCTTGCAGTCCATGGGACTCTCAAGAGTCTCCTCCAGCACCATAATTCAAAAGCATCAATTCTTCGGCGATCAGCCTTCTTTATGGTCCAGCTCTCACTTCCATACATCACTACTGGGAAAACCATAGCTTTCACTATACGGACCTTTGTTGGCAAGGTGATGTCTCTGCTTTTTTAAGATGCTGTCTAGGTTTGTCATTGCTTCTCTGCTTCCAACATATATAAAAGCATAACAAACATTAAACGTGGGGCCCCCTCCCCCATCCCTTGGTGGGGATCAATCTAAGACGCACTTCTTTTGAACAAAACAGCAGCAGCCCTGCTTCCCCATGTATAAAACACCCCTCAGTCAATTTACTCAAATTGCTTCCTTTCAGCTCAAACCCGAAGCTCAATTGCATACAGGCGCCTCAATCACCATTGGCACACTGGTCTGCTGAGCATAGCTGTCAACTTTCAGATTTGAAAATAAGGGATCAGCAGCCGCACCTGTCCCGGGGACAGTCTACGGGATATCTAACAATCTGGGATAACAGCGGGAAGCAGCGGGAAGTGGCACTGGAATAAGGGAATTCCCTGCAAAAAAAGGGAAGGTTGACAGCTATGCTGCTGAGTAAAGCTTTATATTATTATTATTATTATTATTATTATTATTATTATTATTATTATTATTATTATCATCATCATCATTATTATTATTATCTCAGCTTTCTCCCTAACAGGGACTCAAGGCGGCTTACAGATAAAAATAAGAACAGCTTTTAAAAATAATTCCCAGAAGTTGGAAGCTACGTATCTTCTAAAATATGTCTGTCTTTATTAAGTAGTGGGTTGACATAGCAGCCGGCACAGCGATTTCTTCAAGTAGCTCTTTTATTAAGATAAGCTGGAATAGAACTGCCTGCGAACAGCTCAGCCGGCCTGTATTTATAGGCAGCCGGCTGTCAACATTGTAACCACAACAGCTCAGAGTTCCCGCCTAAACTAACTGCCGCGGACCTGAGTGAAAACTACCTACAGACCTGAGTGAAAACTATATACAGTATCCCCCTGTTGGCCCAGGGTGAACTACACTACATAACACCCCTCCCCACCGAGATAAGGCGTTAGTTACAATCGTAATGGTTTCCTTATATACAGCACTACGCGTAATGGTTCAATTAGGCACAAAAGCATATCGGTTACATTTCCCATACTTAGACCAACAGTGATACCTGTCCAACAACGTAGTCCTTTAAATGAGTTGGGCGCTTGGAAACTCTGCCAGACCGCCGGGGACTGGTAGCCAAGTCCGGAGGGCCACACAGTTCTCGCTGAGGCTGTGGTGCGACCCTAGGTGGCGTTGGAACCAACTCCCCTGGATCCGCTGCTGTGGGTGGAGCCTCCGCAAGTGGAGTGGTCTGAGTCTGTTCTGAGACGGCTTGGTTCGGCTCCACGCTGGCAGTTTGCGAGGGAGGTGTAGGTGGGGCCTCGCCATCTGTACGTGTCTCTTCTGGAGCCGCAAGCGCAGTTGGGGGCACCTCGGTAGTGTCTAAGTCGCCAACCCTGCGCCTAAGCTGGTCTATGTGCCGTCGCCACAAACGTCCGTCTTCGAGTGCCACCTGGTACGAGCGAGGTCCAGTGACTCCCACTACTGTGGCTGGCACCCAAGGAATGTCCCCCACATAGTTCCGGGCAAAGACCTGGTTTCCTGGGACAAATGACCGTGGTGCGTTGGCACAGCCTGGGGGTTCAGCCACGGCAAAGTCTGGGTGTAGCCGGTCGAGCGGTGACCTGAGGCGGCGGCCCATAAGCAGTTCAGCAGGACTCCTCCCTGTGGCCGCATGAGGAGTGATGTGCTGCACGAACAAGTATTCAGCGACCCGCTCATGCCAGTCTCCCCGGTCCAGGCGCGCCAGTGCCTCTTTTGTCGAGGTCACCATTCTTTCCGCTTGCCCATTGCTGGATGGGTGAAAAGGTGCCGTTAGGGCATGGCGGATGCCCAGTCCCAAAAGATACCGCTCAAACGTGCCTGACGTGAACTGCGGTCCGTTGTCAGAGACAAGGACATCAGGACACCCATGCGTTGCAAACAGGCCTCGCAGCACCCGGATGACAGCTTCGGTAGTGGTGGAGGGCATCAGGGCGACCTCCAGCCATTTGGAATAGGCGTCCACCACTACCATAAAGGTCCGGCCGTGAAAGGGGCCAGCCAGATCGATGTGCACCCTCGACCAGGGTGTCTTTGGCGTCTCCCAGGTGTGTCCCTTAGCTGCCGGTGGTGCAGGCCTCGACTCTTGGCACGCTTGACAGGCGGATACCCAGGCAGTGATGGCATCGTCCATATTAGGCCACCAGACGTAACACCGAGCCAACGCCTTCATTTTGACAATTCCCGGGTGGCCAACGTGCAGAGCCTCCAGGACGCGCTGACGGAGTCCCTGGGGAATCACGACGCGGTCTCCCCACAGCAGACAGCCGCGATGAGCTGAGAGTTCATGTTGTCTGGTTGCGAAGGGCTGGAACTCCGATGCAAAAGGCCCTTGTGGCCACCCCCTCCACACCCAGTTGAGCACCCGGCTGATGGTGCGATCCTGGGCAGACGCGGAGGCCACAGTGGCAGCCGATACAGGCGCTGCCGGAAGATCCTCAATCAGGAGGAGCGATGAAGCTGGAGCCGGGTCTTCCACAAATGCTGGAAGAGGGCAACGGCTGAGGGCGTCGGCATGGCCCATCGATTTCCCCGGGCGATGGATGAGCCGGTAATGGTAGGCAGCCAGGAAAACAGTCCATCGCAGCATGCGTGGTGAGAGGACTGGTGGAGTTGGACGATCACCGGCGAGGAGGCCCAGGAGTGGCTTGTGATCAGTGATGAGGTCAAAAGTCCTGCCATAGAGGTATTCAGGGAACCTCTTCACTCCAGCCACAAGTGCCAATGCCTCCTTGTCGAGCTGGCTGTAATTCCGTTCCGTCGGAGATAGTGTCCTGGAAAAGTAGGCGAGCGGTGCTTCTCTTCCATCTGGGAAACGGTGACTAAGGACAGCACCGATGCCAAAAGGTGAGGCGTCGCAGGCAAGGACCAGCGGCCTGGATTCACTGTACTGTACCAGCACACTGTCTGAAGAAAGGAGAGCCTTGACCGCGTTGAAGGCCGCCGTCTCTCGGTGACCCCAGGCCCAAGGCGTCTTAGTGCTAAGGAGTCGGTGAAGAGGCTCAGCCACAGTGGCTTTGTGGGGCAGGAACATGTTATAAAAGTTCAGCAGCCCCAGGAATGCCTGCAACTCCGTTTTGTCCTTTGGGGTGGGGGTCTGCTGGATAGCGCGGATCTTGGATGTGGTTGGATGAAGGCCGGAGGCATCGATAAGATAGCCCAGGAACTCTACCTGTGGAACGGCAATCAGGCACTTCTCCCTCTTTACCTTGAGCCCGGCCTCCTGGAACCTGGTCAGCACGGCACGGAGGCGCTCGAACAGCTGCTGGTGTGATTCTGCAGACACCAAGACGTCATCAAAATATGGTACCACGCCCGGAAGCCCTTGCAGGAGACGCTCCATAAGGCTTTGGAAGATGCCAGGAGCCACACTCACCCCGAACTGCAACCGGCGGCAACGGAATGCCCCCCGGTGGGTGACGATCGTCTGGGCTTCAGCAGTGGCATCATCGACTGGCAGTTGTTGATAGGCTTGGGCAAGGTCCAGCTTAGCGAAGACCTTACCCTCACCCAGGGAATGCAGCAGGTGTTGGACAACAGGAACCGGATAAGCGTGCTGCTGAAGTGCCTTGTTGATTGTGCACTTGTAGTCAGTGCAGATTCTCACCGACCCATCTGGCTTGACAGGCGTGACGATGGGGGTTTCCCACTTTGCGTGGTCAACGGGCTCCAAAACTCCTTGGGCGATCAGTTTGTCCAGTTGTTCGTCCACCTTAGCCTTGAGAGCAAAGGGAACCCGGCGTGGCTTAAGCTTGATGGGGGCGACTTGTGGATCAAGGCTAAAGGAGATGGGCGTACCAGTATATTGTCCCAAGGTGCCGTCAAAAACCTCGGCAAAGTCTTTGACCAGACCCTCAGTCTCTGCGTTAGAGATGCAGTTGATGCCGGTGACTTCCAGGCCGAGGGCATCAAACCAGTCTAGCCCTAGGAGGCTTGGCCGCTGACCTTCGACCACTACCAACCGGAGCAGGCCCGAAAAATCCTTGAAGGCGATCCGGAACCGGCCAACGCCTACCACGGGAATGTCGTTTCCCTGGTAGTCTCTCAGGTGTACGCGGTGAGAGTCGAGTTGCCTTTTGGATACTCTGGGTACCAGTCTTTTGATGGTGCTCCATGACACGACGGACAGGGCAGACCCGGTGTCGATCTCCATGTCACATGGAGCTCCTTCAATGAGCACCGTGACGTTCAGCTTGCGTCGCGTAGACGAGTCGGTTTGGCCAATCGTGGTTCCAGACGGGCAGCGGCAGTTGGTGAGAGCGAAACAACTTTCCTTGGCAGACTGGAGTGAAGACTTGAACTTGCGAGTCGATGAAGGGGGGGTGTCAGACGGAGCCGATCGGCAGACCTTAGCGATGTGGCCCCTTCTGGAACACCTCCTACAGATGGCGTCTCTGAATCGACACTTGGCACGGGAATGGTGGCCTCCGCAGCCAGCACATTCCGGTTGGCCCTTGGACTTCTGTTGGAGCTTCCTGCGCTCCCGCTTTGTCTGGTGCACGTCATCGTCTTCACTGGAGGATGCCTCATCACTGCTGGCCTCTTCATGATGCACCGGAACTGGCCCCCTAGCAAGACGCGGGCTGCTGGACTTGCGGATCTCCTGGGCGGAGCGTTCAGCAGCTTCTGAGGCCACAGCCTCCTCAATGGCTTTCTGTAGCGTGAGGTCTGGCTTGGCTAGGAGACGCCGTTGCAGATGGATGTCCCGGACCCCGCAGACGATTCGATCCATCAGGGCATCGTCTAAGTCTCGGAACTCACGTAGCTCTTTTATTAAGATAAGCTGGAATAGAACTGCCTGCGAACAGCTCAGCCGGCCTGTATTTATAGGCAGCCGGCTGTCAACATTGTAACCACAACAGCTGAGAGTTCCCGCCTAAAATAACTGCCGCGGACCTGAGTGAAAACTACCTACAGACCTGAGTGAAAACTATATACAGTATCCCCCTGTTGGCCCAGGGTGAACTACACTACATAACAGTCTTCTAATACAGTGATACCTCGAGTTAAGTACTTAATTCGTTCCGAAGGTCCGTTCTTAACCTGAAACTGTTCTTAACTCGAAGCACCACTTTAGCCAATCGGGCCTCCTGCTGCTGCCGCACTGCCAGAGCACGATTTCTGTTCTCATCCTGAAGCAAAGTTCTTAACCCGAGGTAATATTTCTGGGTTAGCGGAGTCTGTAACCTGAAGTGTTTGTAACCTGAAGAGTATGTAACCCGAGGTACCACTGTATGTCTATGGGCGAGGAAGGGATGGTGGAGAATACTACAATTCCCAGTAGATTGCACAGCAGAAGGCATGCTAGGAAATGTAGTCTGGCGCTACCCCCAGCTTGCTCCCTTCTTCCTCTTCTTCCAGCCAAACACAGTGCAGTAATCTTCCCTTCCATCTCAGCTGCAGCAGCAGACTATGCATGAATTATCTTAGTGCTTTAGATCAGAGGTTGTCAACCTGGTCCCTACCGCCCACTAGTGCGCGTTTCAGGATTCTAGGTGGGCAGTAGGGGGTTCTACGACACAAGCTAAATCCTCCTTCCATCGGGCACTGGAAGGCGGTAAGGAAATTTGACCATCAAGAAAGATGCATTAGTGGGCAGTAGGTATAAAAAGGTTGACTACCCCTGCTTTGGATTGAAGTGTACTCTGTGGATATTGAGCTTCACCTGTAATGTAACATATTTTTCCAAGTCCGTTTTGATACCACATGGCTGGCTGCATACGAGACGTACTGTAACATCTGTACATGCATTTGTCCTGGAAAAGACACTTTGTGCTTAGTAATCGTTTTTTAAAAATTCCAGTAAAGTTTCTGATATTTTATTTTTAAGCAAGCTGGCTTCAGTACAAGGTTCCTTGCAGTACTGTGCTTGGTGAAGGGTGGCTTATCCTTCGTATGCCTCATAATATATATCCCTGCTGAAAGTGATAAGGAAGTTTGCATAAGATCATTTAGGGTGCTCTGTAATCAGCTACAGCGTTTATCTCAAGTACCATTTTGCTTGTTTGTCATGAAGGAGCTCAGCTGTGTTAGTTAAACAAACACTGCAGGACTGAGAGGAACCTTTGCATTTCTAGGGAGGTATGCCTTAAAGCGTTGATATGTGGCTTCGCCACCAGCCATACTCTGAACCTTAGCTAACATTTCACTGTAGCTGGTAGTGACTCTCTGCCTCTTGACCTCTGTCCTCTGACTCACCACCTTCATCTTCTGCCCCTGATTCTGGACTTATCTCTGCCACAGAGTCGCCCTGCTCACTAAGCCCTGTTATCTCTTCAGCTTCTGACACCTCCTCTCCCCATACTTCTCCCTCTGACCACTCATTGTGGACCCACCACCAATCCCTGGACTCTGAGCCTTCTTCTTTTAGGGGTTCCCCAGCTGGTTCCTTCCACCATTCCTCTGCATCCAACCAGACCCTGACATCTGGAGAGAAACCTGAGGGCCAAATAGGGCGGCCTGAGAAGCCAAAGCTGGTCTCCAGGTCTGTGGCTCCCCACCCCTGCCCAAGGGCGTGCTGTTGGCATGTGGGAGACAGGAGTTTGAGCAGTGAAATGCCCCCCTCTGCACTTTCAAAACAACAACAACAAACCTATGGTTATGTGAAACATACTCAATAAACACACAAGACGTAACCGGCTGTACTTTTGAATAAATAAGGTATACTATTCATTGTATCAAATTGTAGATTTCAACGGAAGTCTCATAAAGTTCATGAAGTTCCTTGTCTTAGACTCTGTGAAAGGATTCTGTGGAACTGTAACAACCCTTCATGTGGATTATTGGACTCTATGAACAGACAGGTGGAATAGACACTTATACACGTATGGACCTTATGCATGAACTGACTAGAGAATGAACTGATCCACTGGGCCTTCTGCTTTTTTCGTTGAACTTTATGAGACTTCCATTGAAATCTACAATTTGATACAATGGATAGTATACCTTATTTATTCAAAAGTACAGCTGGTTACGTCTTGTGTGTTTCTTGAGTACCCCTCTGCACTTTCTGGATGCCAAGAAAAGCAGGAATCTCTGCATTAAAGGGAATCTTCAGACATTTTCCAGTTTGCTTTTGGCCTTTTGTTTCCATTCATAGCTTTTGTTTGTTTGAGAGCATGAGCAAGCCTTCCGGATGTTGGGGAGGACAACTCACATGATCCCCAGCAAGCAGGTCAGGGAGAACCAGAGATATTAATTCAGAGGATGATATTCTAATGAAGGAAGTACTGCTTATTAAAATGATGGAGTATGCCAATTTGGCAAAGCTAACAGCAAATATTAGAGATCAAAACAACAAAACATTCTTTGAGGCCTGGGAACCCTTTGTGGAATATCTAAAGAACTATTATAATTGCACGAAAACGCGAGTAGGAATCATAGAATCATAGAGGTGGAAGAGACCACAAGGGCCATCGAGTCCAACCCCCTGCCAAGGAGTTGAAATATGAGCAACAGAAAGACATTGAGGCTAATAATCTAGGATGTATATAGGAAGCGTTACAAGTTAAATATGCAGCAGTAAAGGATAAACATAGAACATCATGGAGGGGGCATGGGAAGTCAATGGATAAATTAAAAGTATTGTTGATGGTAAAGTACGTGAACTTTTGAAAATTAAATAAACAAAACAAAACAAAACAAAATAAAATAGGAGAGATATTCCACTAACAATTCTCAGGCTTTGTTGTGTGGGCTCAGCATTTTCCAGGACTCTGTTGATGTGTCTTATGATTTTCCTACAGTTTTTGTATATTACTCTCTCTCTCTCTCTCTCTCTCTCTCTCTCTCTCTCTCTCTCTCTGTGTGTGTGTGTGTGTGTTTTTCTCACCTCCTGGGTGAGAAATTCACACACTGAATTTGTCATCTGCTCCAGGAACTCATCTCCAGAACTGTTCCACTTCTCTGCTCATGCCCTTCAACAAGCTTAAATTGCTAGACACCAATCACGTGTATGGAAAAGTCCTGGAGAGAAGTTTAGGGCAGCCCTAAGGAGCTGCTTTTTTTTTTAACATAAAGCTCCTTTCTATAATAAATTTCCTTTATTTCAATACTGTGATAGGAATTTTATGGTCTTAGATATATGGTAATGTTCATAACCGGACATACATAGATCAGCACAGGAAGACCAACCTGGAACCATTTTGATTCCTAAACTGACCAAATCTTTTCTCTGCAAGGTCAAAATGGAAAAGCCTCCCCATTGTCTTTTCCTTCACAAATCCTGTCTTAAGGGTATGTCTGTGTTTGAAGAAGGGTGTGACCCTTATCGTTACAAAAGACTGGCCAGGCTCCTTAGGCAATCCAATCAAGTAACCTGCCAGGCAGGAAATAAACAAGGACAAGGGAAAAACAATATTGAAATTTCTGTTTTAAGACCACCTTTTCTGTGATATATCTGAGGGGTGGTCTTAGGTTACACCCCTTCTGTGATGTATGTATGATGTTTCTGGGGGTGGTCTTGATCTACAGGAGAGGAATTTCAAAAGTCTTTATAAGCCCTTGCACAGCATTTTTCTGGGTCCTTCTCCTCTCCTGCAGGTGAGGGGAGCACCCTGTTGCAACAGATCAATAAAGATCAAACTTACTAGCTGCTTTTCTTCTCAATACAGTGGTGCCCCACAAGACGAATGCCTCACAAGATGGAAAACCCGCTAGACGAAAGGGTTTTCCGTTTTTCGATGCGCTTCGCAAGACGAATTTCCCTATGGGCTTGCTTCGCAAGACGAAAACGTCTTGCAAGTCTTGCGATTTTTTTCGCTCCCCCCCTTTTTCTAAGCCGCTAAGCCGCTAATAGCCTTTTAGCCGCTAAGCCGCTAAGCCTTTAATAACCGCTAAACCGCTAATAGCGCTAATAGCGCTAATCCGCTAATAGCTGTGCTTCGCAAGACGAAAAAACCGCTAGACGAAGAGACTCGCGGAACGGATTATTTTCGTCTTGCGAGGCACCACTGTATTCTCTGGTTGGCCTCTGTTATTTTCTCCTACCAATAGGGAACCTATGTAATGACTCCATATGGGCTCTTGGATACCCCATAAGGGAAAAGGGCATATTTTTATTTACAACAATACCATACCATAAAAGGAAGACTTGCCGATTTTCCTTCTGCAGCAGCAAGATTAGCAGTAGTGAGAAACAGGAAGTCAGAGCAGGACTTTGACTACAACTTTGATTTGGAATATGAAGTTCCTTGAAAAACTGAGCAACAGTGTGAGAAAGGCTAAGTTTGAAGGAATTTGGTTTGTATGTTGTGTGAAAGAGATAAACTACTGGAGGTGACCTTGGATCTTTGTGGAGAGTTAGGTTCCAAAGTTAGGATGACCCTAGAGACAGTAAAAACAGGATTGTTTCTGTTGTGTATTGAGTCAAAGGATTTTATATCTGTATTATTATTGTCTGTATTTGCATTAGGGTAAAGTAACTGCCTTTTGGTTTCAGAGGGTACAGCTACTATTGGTTCATTTAAGCTGCTATATTTGGATCCTCTGTCTTACTGGTTCCCTCCAAAAGGCAGGACTGTGATTGCCTGATATTGTTGCCTACAAAATGTATCCTTCCTAATTAGTCCCCTGTCCCTATAAATGTAGCTTTCCCCTCCTCCGTCTTCAGTCTTGTTGCTTTAATAAAGAAGACTTACTAGAGAACTGTCTCCAGCATATTATGTCAAGAGAGCTGAAATCACAAACCCCACGCCACAACAACTGGCGACGAGGATGGGATAGCTACATTTTCAGCAAAAATCTGACGTTCTGCAATTAACTCAAAAATGTTGGCAAACAGTTGCAAACGCTCCCCTGAAATGTTTTTTGGTGGAAACAGATGGGTTTTTATCCTTGGAAACAGAATTAGCCCTCGACAGTGGAACAACTTTTTTTGAAAAAATCGCTAAGCCGCGCGGTCACAATTTCAGCAAAAATCTGACGTTGTGCAATTCACTCAAAAATGTTGGCATACTGTTGCAAACGCTCCCCTGAAATGTTTTTCGGAGGAAACAGATGGGTTTTTATTCTCGGAAACAGAATTAGCCCTCGACGTCTGAACAACTTTTTTTAAAAAAATCTATAAGCCGCGCGGTCACAATTTCAGCAAAAATCTGACGTTCTGCAATTCACTCAAAAATGTTGGCAAACTGTTGCAAACGATCCCCTGAAATGTTTTTTGTTGGAAACAGATGGGTTTTTATCCTCGGAAACAGAATTAGCCGTGGACGTCTGAAAAACTTTTTTTGAAAAAATCCCTAAACCGCACGGTCACAATTTCAGCAAAAATCTGACTTTCTGCAATTCACTCAAAAATGTTGGCAAACTGTTGCAAACGATCCCCTGATATGTTTTTCGGTGGAAACAGATGGGTTTTTATCCTCGGAAACAGAATTAGCCCTCGACATCTGAACAACTTTTTTTGAAAAAAAAACCTAAGCCGCGCGGTCAAAATTTCAGCAAAAATCTGACGTTCTGCAATTCACTCAAAAATGTTGGCAAACTGTTGCAAACGATCCCCTGATATGTTTTTCGGTGGAAACAGATGGGTTTTTATCCTCGGAAACAGAATTAGCCCTCGACGTCTGAACAACTTTTTTTGAAAAAAACCCTAAGCCGCGCGGTCACAATTTCAGCAAAAATCTGACGTTCTGCAATTCACTCAAAAATGTTGGTAAACTGTTGCAAACGATCCCCTGATATGTTTTTCGGTGGAAACAGATGGGTTTTTATCCTCGGAAACAGAATTAGCCGTAGACGTCTGAAATTTTTTTTAAAAAAAAATCCCTAAGCCGCGCGGTCACAATTTCAGCAAAAATCTGACGTTCTGCAATTCACTCAAAAATGTTGGCAAACTGTTGCAAACGATCCCCTGATATGCTTTTCAGTGGAAACAGATGGGTTTTTATCCTCGGAAACAGAATTAGCCCTCGACGTCTGAACAACTTTTTTTGAAAAAATCCCTAAGCCGCGCGGTCACAATTTCAGCAAAAATCTGACGTTCTGCAATTCACTCAAAAATGTTGGTAAACTGTTGCAAACGACCCCCTGATATGTTTTTCGGTGGAAACAGATGGGTTTTTATCCTCGGAAACAGAATTAGCCGTGGACGTCTGAAATTTTTTTTTTGAAAAAAAAACCTAAGCCGCGCGGTCAAAATTTCAGCAAAAATCTGACGTTCTGCAATTCACTCAAAAATGTTGGCAAACTGTTGCAAACGATCCCCTGATATGTTTTTCGGTGGAAACATATGGGTTTTTATCCTCGAAAACATAATTAGCCCTCGACGTCTGTACAATTTTTTTTGAAAAAAACCCTAAGCCGCGCGGTCACAATTTCAGCAAAAATCTGACGTTCTGCAATTCACTCAAAAATGTTGGTAAACTGTTGCAAACGATCCCCTGATATGTTTTTCGGTGGAAACAGATGGGTTTTTATCCTCGGAAACAGAATTAGCCGTAGACGTCTGAAATTTTTTTTTAAAAAAAATCCCTAAGCCGCGCGGTCACAATTTCAGCAAAAATCTGACGTTCTGCAATTCACTCAAAAATGTTGGCAAACTGTTGCAAACGATCCCCTGCTATGCTTTTCGGTGGAAACAGATGGGTTTTTATCCTCGGAAACAGAATTAGCCCTCGACGTCTGAACAACTTTTTTTGAAAAAATCCCTAAGCCGCGCGGTCACAATTTCAGCAAAAATCTGACGTTCTGCAATTCACTCAAAAATGTTGGCAAACTGTTGCAAACGACCCCCTGATATGTTTTTCGGTGGAAACAGATGGGTTTTTATCCTGGGAAACAGAATTAGCCCTCGAAGTCTGAACAACTTTTTTTGAAAAAATCCCTAAGCCGCGCGGTCACAATTTCAGCAAAAATCTGACGTTCAACAATTCACTCAAAAATGTTGGCAAACTGTAGCAAACGATCCCCTGATATGTTTTTCGGTGGAAACAGATGGGTTTTTATCCTCGGAAACAGAATTAGCCCTCAACGTCTGAAAAACTTTTTTTGAAAAAAACCCTAAGCAGCGCGGTCACAATTTCAGCAAAAATCTGACGTTCTGCAATTCACTCAAAAATGTTGGCAAACTGTTGCAAACGATCCCCTGATATGTTTTTCGGTGGAAACAGATGGGTTTTTATCCTCGGAAACAGAATTAGCCCTTGAGGTCTGAAAAACTTTTTTTGAAAAAATCCCTAAGCCGCGCGGTCACAATTTCAGCAAAAATCTGACGTTCTGCAATTCACTCAAAAATGTTGGCAAACTGTTGCAAACGATCCCCTGATATGTTTTTGGGTGGAAACAGATGGGTTTTTATCCTCGGAAACAGAATTAGCCCTCGACATCTGAACAACTTTTTTTGAAAAAAAACCCTAAGCCAGGCGGTCACAATTTCAGCAAAAATCTGACGTTCTGCAATTCACTCAAAAATGTTGGCAAACTGTTGCAAACGATCCCCTGATATGTTTTTCGGTGGAAACAGATGGGTTTTTATCCTCGGAAACAGAATTAGCCCTCAACGTCTGAACAACTTTTTTTGAAAAAAAACCCTAAGCAGCGCGGTCACAATTTCAGCAAAAATCTGACGTTCTGCAATTCACTCAAAAATGTTGGCAAACTGTTGCAAACGATCCCCTGATATGTTTTTCGGTGGAAACAGATGGGTTTTTATCCTCGGAAACAGAATTAGCCCTCGAAGTCTGAACAACTTTTTTTTGAAAAAATCCCTAAGCCGCGCGGTCACAATTTCAGCAAAAATCTGACGTTCTACAATTCACTCAAAAACTGTTGCAAACTGTTGCAAACGATCCCCTGAAATGTTTTTCGGTGGAAACAGATGGGTTTTTATCCTCGGAAACAGAATTAGCCCTCGACATCTGAACAACTTTTTTTGAAAAAAAAACCTAAGCCGCGCGGTCAAAATTTCAGCAAAAATCTGACGTTCTGCAATTCACTCAAAAATGTTGGCAAACTGTAGCAAACGATCCCCTGATATGTTTTTAGGTGGAAACATATGGGTTTTTATCCTCGGAAACAGAATTAGCCCTCGACGTCTGAACAACTTTTTTTGAAAAAAACCCTAAGCCGCGCGGTCACAATTTCAGCAAAAATCTGACGTTCTGCAATTCACTCAAAAATGTTGGTAAACTGTTGCAAACGATCCCCTGATATGTTTTTCGGTGGAAACAGATGGGTTTTTATCCTCGGAAACAGAATTAGCCGTAGACGTCTGAAATATTTTTTTTAAAAAAACCCCAAAGCCGCGCGGTCACAATTTCAGCAAAAATCTGACGTTCTGCAATTCACTCAAAAATGTTGGCAAACTGTTGCAAACGATCCCCTGATATGCTTTTCGGTGGAAACAGATGGGTTTTTATCCTCGGAAACAGAATTAGCCCTCGACGTCTGAACAACTTTTTTTGAAAAAATCCCTAAGCCGCGCGGTCACAATTTCAGCAAAAATCTGACGTTCTGCAATTCACTCAAAAATGTTGGTAAACTGTTGCAAACGACCCCCTGATATGTTTTTCGGTGGAAACAGATGGGTTTTTATCCTGGGAAACAGAATTAGCCCTCGAAGTCTGAACAACTTTTTTTGAAAAAATCCCTAAGCCGCGCGGTCACAATTTCAGCAAAAATCTGACGTTCTACAATTCACTCAAAAATGTTGGCAAACTGTTGCAAACGATCCCCTGAAATGTTTTTCGGTGGAAACAGATGGGTTTTTATCCTCGGAAACAGAATTAGCCCTTGAGGTCTGAACAACTTTTTTTGAAAAAATCCCTAAGCCGCGCGGTCACAATTTCAGTAAAAATCTGAGGTTCTGCAATTCACTCAAAAATGTTGGCAAACTGTTGGAAACGATCCCCTGAAATGTTTTTTGTTGGAAACAGATGGGTTTTTATCCTCGGAAACAGAATTAGCCGTGGACGTCTGAAATATTTTTTTTGAAAAAAAAACCTAAGCCGCGCGGTCAAAATTTCAGCAAAAATCTGACGTTCTGCAATTCACTCAAAAATGTTGGCAAACTGTTGCAAACGATCCCCTGATATGTTTTTCGGTGGAAACATATGGGTTTTTATCCTCGAAAACATAATTAGCCCTCGACGTCTGTACAATTTTTTTGGAAAAAAACCCTAAGCCGCGCGGTCACAATTTCAGCAAAAATCTGACGTTCTGCAATTCACTCAAAAATGTTGGTAAACTGTTGCAAACGATCCCCTGATATGTTTTTCGGTGGAAACAGATGGGTTTTTATCCTCGGAAACAGAATTAGCCGTAGACGTCTGAAATTTTTTTTTTAAAAAAATCCCTAAGCCGCGCGGTCACAATTTCAGCAAAAATCTGACGTTCTGCAATTCACTCAAAAATGTTGGCAAACTGTTGCAAACGATCCCCTGCTATGCTTTTCGGTGGAAACAGATGGGTTTTTATCCTCGGAAACAGAATTAGCCCTCGACGTCTGAACAACTTTTTTTGAAAAAATCCCTAAGCCGCGCGGTCACAATTTCAGCAAAAATCTGACGTTCTGCAATTCACTCAAAAATGTTGGCAAACTGTTGCAAACGATCCCCTGAAATGTTTTTCGGTGGAAACAGATGGGTTTTTATCATCGGAAACAGAATTAGCCCTTGAGGTCTGAACAACTTTTTTTGAAAAAATCCCTAAGCCGCGCGGTCACAATTTCAGTAAAAATCTGAGGTTCTGCAATTCACTCAAAAATGTTGGCAAACTGTTGGAAACGATCCCCTGAAATGTTTTTTGTTGGAAACAGATGGGTTTTTATCCTCGGAAACAGAATTAGCCGTGGACGTCTGAAATTTTTTTTTTGAAAAAATCCCTAAGCCGCGCGGTCACAATTTCAGCAAAAATCTGACGTTCTGCAATTCACTCAAAAATGTTGGCAAACTGTTGCAAACGATCCCCTGATATGTTTTTCGGTGGAAACAGATGGGTTTTTATCCTCGGAAACAGAATTAGCCCTCAACGTCTGAACAACTTTTTTTGAAAAAAAACCCTAAGCAGCGCAATCACAATTTCAGCAAAAATCTGACGTTCGGCAATTCACTCAAAAATGTTGGCAAACTGTTGCAAACGATCCCCTGATATGTTTTTCAGTGGAAACAGATGGGTTTTTATCCTCGGAAACAGAATTAGCCCTCGACATCTGAACAACTTTTTTTTTTTTAAAATCCCTAAGCCGCGCGGTCACAATTTCAGCAAAAATCTGACGTTCTGCAATTCACTCAAAAATGTTGGCAAACTGTTGCAAACGATCCCCTGATATGTTTTTCGCTGGAAACAGATGGGTTTTTATCCTCGGAAACAGAATTAGCCGTGGACGTCTGAAATTTTTTTTTTGAAAAAATCCCTAAGCCGCGCGGTCACAATTTCAGCAAAAATCTGACGTTCTGCAATTCACTCAAAAATGTTGGTAAACTGTTGCAAACGATCCCCTGATATGTTTTTCGGTGGAAACAGATGGGTTTTTATCCTCGGAAACAGAATTAGCCGTGGACGTCTGAAATTTTTTTATAAAAAAAATCCCGAAGCCGCGCGGTCACAATTTCAGCAAAAATCTGACGTTCTGCAATTCACTCAAAAATGTTGGCAAACTGTTGCAAACGATCCCCTGATATGTTTTTCGGTGGAAACATATGGGTTTTTATCCTCGGAAACAGAATTAGCCGTGGACGTCTGAAATTTTTTTTCTTTTTAAATCCCGAAGCCGCGCGGTCACAATTTCAGCAAAAATCTGACGTTCTGCAATTCACTCAAAAATGTTGGCAAACTGTTGCAAACGATCCCCTGATATGTTTTTCAGTGGAAACAGATGGGTTTTTATCCTCGGAAACAGAATTAGCCCTCGACATCTGAACAACTTTTTTTTTTTAAAATCCCTAAGCCGCGCGGTCACAATTTCAGCAAAAATCTGACGTTCTGCAATTCACTCAAAAATGTTGGCAAACTGTTGCAAATGATCCCCTGATATGTTTTTCGGTGGAAACAGATGGGTTTTTATCCTCGGAAACAGAATTAGCCCTCGAAGTCTGAACAACTTTTTTTGAAAAAATCCCTAAGCCGCGCGGTCACAATTTCAGCAAAAATCTGACGTTCTGCAATTCACTCAAAAATGTTGGCAAACTGTTGCAAACGATCCCCGGATATGTTTTTCGGTGGAAACAGATGGGTTTTTATCCTCGGAAACAGAATTAGCCCTCGACATCTGAACAACTTTTTTTGAAAAAAAACCTTAAGCCAGGCGGTCACAATTTCAGCAAAAATCTGACGTTCTGCAATTCACTCAAAAATGTTGGCAAACTGTTGCAAACGATCCCCTGATATGTTTTTCGGTGGAAACAGATGGGTTTTTATCCTCGGAAACAGAATTAGCCCTCGAAGTCTGAACAACTTTTTTTGAAAAAATCCCTAAGCCGCGCGGTCACAATTTCAGCAAAAATCTGACGTTCTACAATTCACTCAAAAATGTTGGCAAACTGTTGCAAACGATCCCCTGAAATGTTTTTCGGTGGAAACAGATGGGTTTTTATCATCGGAAACAGAATTAGCCCTTGAGGTCTGAAAAACTTTTTTTGAAAAAATCCCTAAGCCGCGCGGTCACAATTTCAGCAAAAATCTGACGTTCTGCAATTCACTCAAAAATGTTGGCAAACTGTTGCAAACGATCCCCTGATATGTTTTTCGGTGGAAACATATGGGTTTTTATCCTCGGAAACAGAATTAGCCCTCGACGTCTGAACAACTTTTTTTGAAAAAAAACCCTAAGCCGCGCGGTCACAATTTCAGCAAAAATCTGACGTTCTGCAATTCACTCAAAAATGTTGGTAAACTGTTGCAAACGATCCCCTGATATGTTTTTCGGTGGAAACAGATGGGTTTTTATCCTCGGAAACAGAATTAGCCGTGGACGTCTGAAATTTTTTTTTAAAAAAAATCCCTAAGCCGCGCGGTCACAATTTCAGCAAAAATCTGACGTTCTGCAATTCACTCAAAAATGTTGGCAAACTGTTGCAAACGATCCCCTGATATGTTTTTCGGTGGAAACAGATGGGTTTTTATCCTCGGAAACAGAATTAGCCCTCGAAGTCTGAACAACTTTTTTTGAAAAAATCCCTAAGCCGCGCGGTCACAATTTCAGCAAAAATCTGACGTTCTACAATTCACTCAAAAATGTTGGCAAACTGTTGCAAACGATCCCCTGAAATGTTTTTTGTTGGAAACAGATGGGTTTTTATCCTCGGAAAGAGAATTAGCCGTGGACGTCTGAAATTTTTTTTTTGAAAAAATCCCTAAGCCGCGCGGTCACAATTTCAGCAAAAATCTGACGTTCTGCAATTCACTCAAAAATGTTGGCAAACTGTTGCAAACGATCCCCTGATATGTTTTTCAGTGGAAACAGATGGGTTTTTATCCTCGGAAACAGAATTAGCCCTCGACATCTGAACAACTTTTTTTTTTTAAAATCCCTAAGCCGCGCGGTCACAATTTCAGCAAAAATCTGACGTTCTGCAATTCACTCAAAAATGTTGGCAAACTGTTGCAAACGATCCCCTGATATGTTTTTCGGTGGAAACATATGGGTTTTTATCCTCGGAAACAGAATTAGCCGTGGACGTCTGAAATTTTTTTTTTTTTAAATCCCTAAGCCGCGCGGTCACAATTTCAGCAAAAATCTGACGTTCTACAATTCACTCAAAAATGTTGGCAAACTGTTGCAAACGATCCCCTGATATGTTTTTCGGTGGAAACAGATGGGTTTTTATCCTCGGAAACAGAATTAGCCCTTGAGGTCTGAAAAACTTTTTTTGAAAAAATCCCTAAGCCGCGCGGTCATAATTTCAGCAAAAATCTGACGTTCTGCAATTCACTCAAAAATGTTGGCAAACTGTTGCAAACGATCCCCTGATATGTTTTTCGGTGGAAACAGATGGGTTTTTATCCTCGGAAACAGAATTAGCCCTCGACATCTGAACAACTTTTTTTGAAAAAAATCCCTAAGCCGCGCGGTCACAATTTCAGCAAAAATCTGACGTTCTGCAATTCACTCAAAAATGTTGGTAAACTGTTGCAAACGATCCCCTGATATGTTTTTCGGTGGAAGCAGATGGGTTTTTATCCTCGGAAACAGAATTAGCCGTAGACGTCTGAAATTTTTTTTAAAAAAAAATCCCTAAGCCGCGCGGTCACAATTTCAGCAAAAATCTGACGTTCTGCAATTCACTCAAAAATGTTGGCAAACTGTTGCAAACGATCCCCTGCTATGCTTTTCGGTGGAAACAGATGGGTTTTTATCCTCGGAAACAGAATTAGCCCTCGACGTCTGAACAACTTTTTTTGAAAAAATCCCTAAGCCGCGCGGTCACAATTTCAGCAAAAATCTGACGTTCTGCAATTCACTCAAAAATGTTGGCAAACTGTTGCAAACGATCCCCTGATATGTTTTTCAGTGGAAACAGATGGGTTTTTATCCTCGGAAACAGAATTAGCCCTCGACATCTGAACAACTTTTTTTGAAAAAATCCCTAAGCCGCGCGGTCACAATTTCAGCAAAAATCTGACGTTCTACAATTCACTCAAAAATGTTGGCAAACTGTTGCAAACGATCCCCTGAAATGTTTTTCGGTGGAAACAGATGGGTTTTTATCATCGGAAACAGAATTAGCCCTTGAGGTCTGAACAACTTTTTTTGAAAAAATCCCTAAGCCGCGCGGTCACAATTTCAGCAAAAATCTGACGTTCTGCAATTCACTCAAAAATGTTGGCAAACTGTTGGAAACGATCCCCTGAAATGTTTTTTGTTGGAAACAGATGGGTTTTTATCCTCGGAAACAGAATTAGCCGTGGACGTCTGAAATTTTTTTTTTTTTTTAAATCCCTAAGCCGCGCGGTCACAATTTCAGCAAAAATCTGACGTTCTGCAATTCACTCAAAAATGTTGGCAAACTGTTGCAAACGATCCCCTGATATGTTTTTCAGTGGAAACAGATGGGTTTTTATCCTCGGAAACAGAATTAGCCCTCGACATCTGAACAACTTTTTTTGAAAAAAAACCCTAAGCCGCGCGGTCACAATTTCAGCAAAAATCTGACGTTCTGCAAGTCACTCAAAAATGTTGGCAAACTGTTGCAAACGATCCCCTGAAATGTTTTTCGGTGGAAACAGATGGGTTTTTATCATCGGAAACAGAATTAGCCCTTGAGGTCTGAACAACTTTTTTTGAAAAAATCCCTAAGCCGCGCGGTCACAATTTCAGTAAAAATCTGAGGTTCTGCAATTCACTCAAAAATGTTGGCAAACTGTTGGAAACGATCCCCTGAAATGTTTTTTGTTGGAAACAGATGGGTTTTTATCCTCGGAAACAGAATTAGCCGTGGACGTCTGAAATTTTTTTTTTGAAAAAATCCCTAAGCCGCGCGGTCACAATTTCAGCAAAAATCTGACGTTCTGCAATTCACTCAAAAATGTTGGCAAACTGTTGCAAACGATCCCCTGATATGTTTTTCGGTGGAAACAGATGGGTTTTTATCCTCGGAAACAGAATTAGCCCTCGACATCTGAACAACTTTTTTTGAAAAAAAACCCTAAGCCAGGCGGTCACAATTTCAGCAAAAATCTGACGTTCTGCAATTCACTCAAAAATGTTGGCAAACTGTTGCAAACGATCCCCTGATATGTTTTTCGGTGGAAACAGATGGGTTTTTATCCTCGGAAACAGAATTAGCCCTCAACGTCTGAAGAACTTTTTTTGAAAAAAAACCCTAAGCAGCGCGGTCACAATTTCAGCAAAAATCTGACGTTCTGCAATTCACTCAAAAATGTTGGCAAACTGTTGCAAACGATACCCTGATATGTTTTTCGGTGGAAACAGATGGGTTTTTATCCTCGGAAACAGAATTAGCCCTCGAAGTCTGAATTTTTTTTTTTTTTTAAATCCCTAAGCCGCGCGGTCACAATTTCAGCAAAAATCTGACGTTCTGCAATTCACTCAAAAATGTTGGCAAACTGTTGCAAACGATCCCCTGATATGTTTTTCGGTGGAAACAGATGGGTTTTTATCCTCGGAAACAGAATTAGCCCTCGACATCTGAACAACTTTTTTTGAAAAAAAACCCTAAGCCGCGCGGTCACAATTTCAGCAAAAATCTGACGTTCTGCAATTCACTCAAAAATGTTGGCAAACTGTTGCAAACGATCCCCTGATATGTTTTTCGGTGGAAACAGATGGGTTTTTATCCTCGGAAACAGAATTAGCCCTCAACGTCTGAACAACTTTTTTTGAAAAAAAACCCTAAGCAGCGCAATCACAATTTCAGCAAAAATCTGACGTTCTGCAATTCACTCAAAAATGTTGGCAAACTGTTGCAAACGATCCCCTGATATGTTTTTCAGTGGAAACAGATGGGTTTTTATCCTCGGAAACAGAATTAGCCCTCGACATCTGAACAACTTTTTTTTTTTTAAAATCCCTAAGCCGCGCGGTCACAATTTCAGCAAAAATCTGACGTTCTGCAATTCACTCAAAAATGTTGGCAAACTGTTGCAAACGATCCCCTGATATGTTTTTCGCTGGAAACAGATGGGTTTTTATCCTCGGAAACAGAATTAGCCGTGGACGTCTGAAATTTTTTTTTTGAAAAAATCCCTAAGCCGCGCGGTCACAATTTCAGCAAAAATCTGACGTTCTGCAATTCACTCAAAAATGTTGGTAAACTGTTGCAAACGATCCCCTGATATGTTTTTCGGTGGAAACAGATGGGTTTTTATCCTCGGAAACAGAATTAGCCGTGGACGTCTGAAATTTTTTTATAAAAAAAATCCCGAAGCCGCGCGGTCACAATTTCAGCAAAAATCTGACGTTCTGCAATTCACTCAAAAATGTTGGCAAACTGTTGCAAACGATCCCCTGATATGTTTTTCGGTGGAAACATATGGGTTTTTATCCTCGGAAACAGAATTAGCCGTGGACGTCTGAAATTTTTTTTCTTTTTAAATCCCGAAGCCGCGCGGTCACAATTTCAGCAAAAATCTGACGTTCTGCAATTCACTCAAAAATGTTGGCAAACTGTTGCAAACGATCCCCTGATATGTTTTTCAGTGGAAACAGATGGGTTTTTATCCTCGGAAACAGAATTAGCCCTCGACATCTGAACAACTTTTTTTTTTTAAAATCCCTAAGCCGCGCGGTCACAATTTCAGCAAAAATCTGACGTTCTGCAATTCACTCAAAAATGTTGGCAAACTGTTGCAAATGATCCCCTGATATGTTTTTCGGTGGAAACAGATGGGTTTTTATCCTCGGAAACAGAATTAGCCCTCGAAGTCTGAACAACTTTTTTTGAAAAAATCCCTAAGCCGCGCGGTCACAATTTCAGCAAAAATCTGACGTTCTGCAATTCACTCAAAAATGTTGGCAAACTGTTGCAAACGATCCCCGGATATGTTTTTCGGTGGAAACAGATGGGTTTTTATCCTCGGAAACAGAATTAGCCCTCGACATCTGAACAACTTTTTTTGAAAAAAAACCTTAAGCCAGGCGGTCACAATTTCAGCAAAAATCTGACGTTCTGCAATTCACTCAAAAATGTTGGCAAACTGTTGCAAACGATCCCCTGATATGTTTTTCGGTGGAAACAGATGGGTTTTTATCCTCGGAAACAGAATTAGCCCTCGAAGTCTGAACAACTTTTTTTGAAAAAATCCCTAAGCCGCGCGGTCACAATTTCAGCAAAAATCTGACGTTCTACAATTCACTCAAAAATGTTGGCAAACTGTTGCAAACGATCCCCTGAAATGTTTTTCGGTGGAAACAGATGGGTTTTTATCATCGGAAACAGAATTAGCCCTTGAGGTCTGAAAAACTTTTTTTGAAAAAATCCCTAAGCCGCGCGGTCACAATTTCAGCAAAAATCTGACGTTCTGCAATTCACTCAAAAATGTTGGCAAACTGTTGCAAACGATCCCCTGATATGTTTTTCGGTGGAAACATATGGGTTTTTATCCTCGGAAACAGAATTAGCCCTCGACGTCTGAACAACTTTTTTTGAAAAAAAACCCTAAGCCGCGCGGTCACAATTTCAGCAAAAATCTGACGTTCTGCAATTCACTCAAAAATGTTGGTAAACTGTTGCAAACGATCCCCTGATATGTTTTTCGGTGGAAACAGATGGGTTTTTATCCTCGGAAACAGAATTAGCCGTGGACGTCTGAAATTTTTTTTTAAAAAAAATCCCTAAGCCGCGCGGTCACAATTTCAGCAAAAATCTGACGTTCTGCAATTCACTCAAAAATGTTGGCAAACTGTTGCAAACGATCCCCTGATATGTTTTTCGGTGGAAACAGATGGGTTTTTATCCTCGGAAACAGAATTAGCCCTCGAAGTCTGAACAACTTTTTTTGAAAAAATCCCTAAGCCGCGCGGTCACAATTTCAGCAAAAATCTGACGTTCTACAATTCACTCAAAAATGTTGGCAAACTGTTGCAAACGATCCCCTGAAATGTTTTTTGTTGGAAACAGATGGGTTTTTATCCTCGGAAAGAGAATTAGCCGTGGACGTCTGAAATTTTTTTTTTGAAAAAATCCCTAAGCCGCGCGGTCACAATTTCAGCAAAAATCTGACGTTCTGCAATTCACTCAAAAATGTTGGCAAACTGTTGCAAACGATCCCCTGATATGTTTTTCAGTGGAAACAGATGGGTTTTTATCCTCGGAAACAGAATTAGCCCTCGACATCTGAACAACTTTTTTTTTTTAAAATCCCTAAGCCGCGCGGTCACAATTTCAGCAAAAATCTGACGTTCTGCAATTCACTCAAAAATGTTGGCAAACTGTTGCAAACGATCCCCTGATATGTTTTTCGGTGGAAACATATGGGTTTTTATCCTCGGAAACAGAATTAGCCGTGGACGTCTGAAATTTTTTTTTTTTTAAATCCCTAAGCCGCGCGGTCACAATTTCAGCAAAAATCTGACGTTCTACAATTCACTCAAAAATGTTGGCAAACTGTTGCAAACGATCCCCTGATATGTTTTTCGGTGGAAACAGATGGGTTTTTATCCTCGGAAACAGAATTAGCCCTTGAGGTCTGAAAAACTTTTTTTGAAAAAATCCCTAAGCCGCGCGGTCATAATTTCAGCAAAAATCTGACGTTCTGCAATTCACTCAAAAATGTTGGCAAACTGTTGCAAACGATCCCCTGATATGTTTTTCGGTGGAAACAGATGGGTTTTTATCCTCGGAAACAGAATTAGCCCTCGACATCTGAACAACTTTTTTTGAAAAAAATCCCTAAGCCGCGCGGTCACAATTTCAGCAAAAATCTGACGTTCTGCAATTCACTCAAAAATGTTGGTAAACTGTTGCAAACGATCCCCTGATATGTTTTTCGGTGGAAGCAGATGGGTTTTTATCCTCGGAAACAGAATTAGCCGTAGACGTCTGAAATTTTTTTTAAAAAAAAATCCCTAAGCCGCGCGGTCACAATTTCAGCAAAAATCTGACGTTCTGCAATTCACTCAAAAATGTTGGCAAACTGTTGCAAACGATCCCCTGCTATGCTTTTCGGTGGAAACAGATGGGTTTTTATCCTCGGAAACAGAATTAGCCCTCGACGTCTGAACAACTTTTTTTGAAAAAATCCCTAAGCCGCGCGGTCACAATTTCAGCAAAAATCTGACGTTCTGCAATTCACTCAAAAATGTTGGCAAACTGTTGCAAACGATCCCCTGATATGTTTTTCAGTGGAAACAGATGGGTTTTTATCCTCGGAAACAGAATTAGCCCTCGACATCTGAACAACTTTTTTTGAAAAAATCCCTAAGCCGCGCGGTCACAATTTCAGCAAAAATCTGACGTTCTACAATTCACTCAAAAATGTTGGCAAACTGTTGCAAACGATCCCCTGAAATGTTTTTCGGTGGAAACAGATGGGTTTTTATCATCGGAAACAGAATTAGCCCTTGAGGTCTGAACAACTTTTTTTGAAAAAATCCCTAAGCCGCGCGGTCACAATTTCAGCAAAAATCTGACGTTCTGCAATTCACTCAAAAATGTTGGCAAACTGTTGGAAACGATCCCCTGAAATGTTTTTTGTTGGAAACAGATGGGTTTTTATCCTCGGAAACAGAATTAGCCGTGGACGTCTGAAATTTTTTTTTTTTTTTAAATCCCTAAGCCGCGCGGTCACAATTTCAGCAAAAATCTGACGTTCTGCAATTCACTCAAAAATGTTGGCAAACTGTTGCAAACGATCCCCTGATATGTTTTTCAGTGGAAACAGATGGGTTTTTATCCTCGGAAACAGAATTAGCCCTCGACATCTGAACAACTTTTTTTTTTTAAAATCCCTAAGCCGCGCGGTCACAATTTCAGCAAAAATCTGACGTTCTGCAATTCACTCAAAAATGTTGGCAAACTGTTGCAAACGATCCCCTGATATGTTTTTCGGTGGAAACATATGGGTTTTTATCCTCGGAAACAGAATTAGCCGTGGACGTCTGAAATTTTTTTTTTTTTAAATCCCTAAGCCGCGCGGTCACAATTTCAGCAAAAATCTGACGTTCTACAATTCACTCAAAAATGTTGGCAAACTGTTGCAAACGATCCCCTGATATGTTTTTCGGTGGAAACAGATGGGTTTTTATCCTCGGAAACAGAATTAGCCCTTGAGGTCTGAAAAACTTTTTTTGAAAAAATCCCTAAGCCGCGCGGTCATAATTTCAGCAAAAATCTGACGTTCTGCAATTCACTCAAAAATGTTGGCAAACTGTTGCAAACGATCCCCTGATATGTTTTTCGGTGGAAACAGATGGGTTTTTATCCTCGGAAACAGAATTAGCCCTCGACATCTGAACAACTTTTTTTGAAAAAAATCCCTAAGCCGCGCGGTCACAATTTCAGCAAAAATCTGACGTTCTGCAATTCACTCAAAAATGTTGGTAAACTGTTGCAAACGATCCCCTGATATGTTTTTCGGTGGAAGCAGATGGGTTTTTATCCTCGGAAACAGAATTAGCCGTAGACGTCTGAAATTTTTTTTTAAAAAAAATCCCTAAGCCGCGCGGTCACAATTTCAGCAAAAATCTGACGTTCTGCAATTCACTCAAAAATGTTGGCAAACTGTTGCAAACGATCCCCTGCTATGCTTTTCGGTGGAAACAGATGGGTTTTTATCCTCGGAAACAGAATTAGCCCTCGACGTCTGAACAACTTTTTTTGAAAAAATCCCTAAGCCGCGCGGTCACAATTTCAGCAAAAATCTGACGTTCTGCAATTCACTCAAAAATGTTGGCAAACTGTTGCAAACGATCCCCTGATATGTTTTTCAGTGGAAACAGATGGGTTTTTATCCTCGGAAACAGAATTAGCCCTCGACATCTGAACAACTTTTTTTGAAAAAATCCCTAAGCCGCGCGGTCACAATTTCAGCAAAAATCTGACGTTCTACAATTCACTCAAAAATGTTGGCAAACTGTTGCAAACGATCCCCTGAAATGTTTTTCGGTGGAAACAGATGGGTTTTTATCATCGGAAACAGAATTAGCCCTTGAGGTCTGAACAACTTTTTTTGAAAAAATCCCTAAGCCGCGCGGTCACAATTTCAGCAAAAATCTGACGTTCTGCAATTCACTCAAAAATGTTGGCAAACTGTTGGAAACGATCCCCTGAAATGTTTTTTGTTGGAAACAGATGGGTTTTTATCCTCGGAAACAGAATTAGCCGTGGACGTCTGAAATTTTTTTTTTTTTTAAAATCCCTAAGCCGCGCGGTCACAATTTCAGCAAAAATCTGACGTTCTGCAATTCACTCAAAAATGTTGGCAAACTGTTGCAAACGATCCCCTGATATGTTTTTCAGTGGAAACAGATGGGTTTTTATCCTCGGAAACAGAATTAGCCCTCGACATCTGAACAACTTTTTTTGAAAAAAAACCCTAAGCCGCGCGGTCACAATTTCAGCAAAAATCTGACGTTCTGCAAGTCACTCAAAAATGTTGGCAAACTGTTGCAAACGATCCCCTGAAATGTTTTTCGGTGGAAACAGATGGGTTTTTATCATCGGAAACAGAATTAGCCCTTGAGGTCTGAACAACTTTTTTTGAAAAAATCCCTAAGCCGCGCGGTCACAATTTCAGTAAAAATCTGAGGTTCTGCAATTCACTCAAAAATGTTGGCAAACTGTTGGAAACGATCCCCTGAAATGTTTTTTGTTGGAAACAGATGGGTTTTTATCCTCGGAAACAGAATTAGCCGTGGACGTCTGAAATTTTTTTTTTGAAAAAATCCCTAAGCCGCGCGGTCACAATTTCAGCAAAAATCTGACGTTCTGCAATTCACTCAAAAATGTTGGCAAACTGTTGCAAACGATCCCCTGATATGTTTTTCAGTGGAAACAGATGGGTTTTTATACTCGGAAACAGAATTAGCCCTCGACATCTGAACAACTTTTTTTGAAAAAAAACCCTAAGCCGCGCGGTCACAATTTCAGCAAAAATCTGACGTTCTGCAATTCACTCAAAAATGTTGGCAAACTGTTGCAAACGATCCCCTGAAATGTTTATCGTTGGAAACAGATGGGTTTTTATCCTCGGAAACAGAATAACCCCCGGACGTCTGAACAATTTTTTTTGAAAAAATCCCTAAGCCGAGCGGTCACAATTTCAGCAAAAATCTGACGTTCTGCAATTCACTCAAAAATGTTGGCAAACTGTTGCAAACGATCCCCTGATATGTTTTTCGGTGGAAACAGATGGGTTTTTATCCTCGGAAACAGAATTAGCCCTCGACATCTGAACAACTTTTTTTGGAAAAAAAACCCTAAGCCGCGCGGTCACAATTTCAGCAAAAATCTGACGTTCTGCAAGTCACTCAAAAATGTTGGCAAACTGTTGCAAACGATCCCCTGATATGTTTTTCGGTGGAAACAGATTGGTTTTTATCCTCGGAAACAGAATTATCCCTCGACATCTGAACAACTTTTTTTGAAAAAAAACCCTAAGCCGCGCGGTCACAATTTCAGCAAAAATCTGACGTTCTGCAATTCACTCAAAAATGTTGGCAAACTGTTGCAAACGATCCCCTGATATGTTTTTCGGTGGAAACAGATGGGTTTTTATCCTCGGAAACAGAATTAGCCCTCGACATCTGAACAACTTTTTTTGAAAAAAAACCCTAAGCCGCGCGGTCACAATTTCAGCAAAAATCTGACGTTCTGCAATTCACTCAAAAATGTTGGCAAACTGTTGCAAACGATCCCCTGATATGTTTTTCGGTGGAAACATATGGGTTTTTATCCTCGGAAACAGAATTAGCCGTGGACGTCTGAAATTTTTTTTTTTTTTTAAATCCCTAAGCCGCGCGGTCACAATTTCAGCAAAAATCTGACGTTCTACAATTCACTCAAAAATGTTGGCAAACTGTTGCAAACGATCCCCTGATATGTTTTTCGGTGGAAACAGATGGGTTTTTATCCTCGGAAACAGAATTAGCCCTTGAGGTCTGAAATTTTTTTTTTGAAAAAATCCCTAAGCCGCGCGGTCACAATTTCAGCAAAAATCTGACGTTCTGCAATTCACTCAAAAATGTTGGCAAACTGTTGCAAACGATCCCCTGCTATGCTTTTCGGTGGAAACAGATGGGTTTTTATCCTCGGAAACAGAATTAGCCCTCGACGTCTGAACAACTTTTTTTGAAAAAATCCCTAAGCCGCGCGGTCACAATTTCAGCAAAAATCTGACGTTCTGCAATTCACTCAAAAATGTTGGTAAACTGTTGCAAACGACCCCCTGATATGTTTTTCGGTGGAAACAGATGGGTTTTTATCCTGGGAAACAGAATTAGCCCTCGAAGTCTGAACAACTTTTTTTGAAAAAATCCCTAAGCCACGCGGTCACAATTTCAGCAAAAATCTGACGTTCTACAATTCACTCAAAAATGTTGGCAAACTGTTGCAAACGATCCCCTGAAATGTTTTTCGGTGGAAACAGATGGGTTTTTATCATCGGAAACAGAATTAGCCCTTGAGGTCTGAACAACTTTTTTTGAAAAAATCCCTAAGCCGCGCGGTCACAATTTCAGTAAAAATCTGAGATTCTGCAATTCACTCAAAAATGTTGGCAAACTGTTGGAAACGATCCCCTGATATGTTTTTCGGTGGAAACAGATGGGTTTTTATCCTCGGAAACAGAATTAGCCGTGGACGTCTGAAATTTTTTTTTTGAAAAAATCCCTAAGCCGCGCGGTCACAATTTCAGCAAAAATCTGACGTTCTGCAATTCACTCAAAAATGTTGGCAAACTGTTGCAAACGATCCCCTGATATGTTTTTCAGTGGAAACAGATGGGTTTTTATCCTCGGAAACAGAATTAGCCCTTGACATCTGAACAACTTTTTTTGAAAAAAAACCCTAAGCCGCGCGGTCACAATTTCAGCAAAAATCTGACGTTCTGCAATTCACTCAAAAATGTTGGCAAACTGTTGCAAACGATCCCCTGAAATGTTTATCGTTGGAAACAGATGGGTTTTTATCCTCGGAAACAGAATAACCCCCGGACGTCTGAACAATTTTTTTTGAAAAAATCCCTAAGCCGAGCGGTCACAATTTCAGCAAAAATCTGACGTTCTGCAATTCACTCAAAAATGTTGGCAAACTGTTGCAAGCGATCCCCTGATATGTTTTTCGGTGGAAACAGATGGGTTTTTATCCTCGGAAACAGAATTAGCCCTCGACATCTGAACAACTTTTTTTGGAAAAAAACCCTAAGCAGCGCGGTCACAATTTCAGCAAAAATCTGACGTTCTGCAAGTCACTCAAAAATGTTGGCAAACTGTTGCAAACGATCCCCTGATATGTTTTTCGGTGGAAACAGATGGGTTTTTATCCTCGGAAACAGAATTATCCCTCGACATCTGAACAACTTTTTTTGAAAAAAAACCCTAAGCCGCGCGGTCACAATTTCAGCAAAAATCTGACGTTCTGCAAGTCACTCAAAAATGTTGGCAAACTGTTGCAAACGATCCCCTGATATGTTTTTCGGTGGAAACAGATGGGTTTTTATCCTCGGAAACAGAATTAGCCCTCGACATCTGAACAACTTTTTTTGAAAAAAAACCCTAAGCCGCGCGGTCACAATTTCAGCAAAAATCTGACGTTCTACAATTCACTCAAAAATGTTGGCAAACTGTTGCAAACGATCCCCTGATATGTTTTTCGGTGGAAACATACGGGTTTTTATCCTCGGAAACAGAATTAGCCGTGGACGTCTGAAATTTTTTTTTTTTTTTAAATCCCTAAGCCGCGCGGTCACAATTTCAGCAAAAATCTGACGTTCTGCAATTCACTCAAAAATGTTGGCAAACTGTTGCAAACGATCCCCTGATATGTTTTTCGGTGGAAACAGATGGGTTTTTATCCTCGGAAACAGAATTAGCCCTCGACATCTGAACAACTTTTTTTGAAAAAAAACCCTAAGCCGCGCGGTCACAATTTCAGCAAAAATCTGACGTTCTGCAATTCACTCAAAAATGTTGGTAAACTGTTGCAAACGATCCCCTGATATGTTTTTCGGTGGAAACAGATGGGTTTTTATCCTCGGAAACAGAATTAGCCGTAGACGTCTGAAATTTTTTTTTAAAAAAATCCCTAAGCCGCGCGGTCACAATTTCAGCAAAAATTTGACGTTCTGCAATTCACTCAAAAATGTTGGCAAACTGTTGCAAACGATCCCCTGCTATGCTTTTCGGTGGAAACAGATGGGTTTTTATCCTCGGAAACAGAATTAGCCCTCGACGTCTGAACAACTTTTTTTGAAAAAATCCCTAAGCCGCGCGGTCACAATTTCAGCAAAAATCTGACGTTCTGCAATTCACTCAAAAATGTTGGTAAACTGTTGCAAACGACCCCCTGATATGTTTTTCGGTGGAAACAGATGGGTTTTTATCCTGGGAAACAGAATTAGCCCTCGAAGTCTGAACAACTTTTTTTGAAAAAATCCCTAAGCCGCGCGGTCACAATTTCAGCAAAAATCTGACGTTCTACAATTCACTCAAAAATGTTGGCAAACTGTTGCAAACGATCCCCTGAAATGTTTTTCGGTGGAAACAGATGGGTTTTTATCATCGGAAACAGAATTAGCCCTTGAGGTCTGAACAACTTTTTTTGAAAAAATCCCTAAGCCGCGCGGTCACAATTTCAGTAAAAATCTGAGGTTCTGCAATTCACTCAAAAATGTTGGCAAACTGTTGGAAACGATCCCCTGAAATGTTTTTTGTTGGAAACAGATGGGTTTTTATCCTCGGAAACAGAATTAGCCATGGACGTCTGAAATTTTTTTTTGAAAAAATCCCTAAGCCGCGCGGTCACAATTTCAGCAAAAATCTGACGTTCTGCAATTCACTCAAAAATGTTGGCAAACTGTTGCAAACGATCCCCTGATATGTTTTTCAGTGGAAACAGATGGGTTTTTATCCTCGGAAACAGAATTAGCCCTTGACATCTGAACAACTTTTTTTGAAAAAAAACCCTAAGCCGCGCGGTCACAATTTCAGCAAAAATCTGACGTTCTGCAATTCACTCAAAAATGTTGGCAAACTGTTGCAAACGATCCCCTGAAATGTTTATCGTTGGAAACAGATGGGTTTTTATCCTCGGAAACAGAATAACCCCCGGACGTCTGAACAATTTTTTTTGAAAAAATCCCTAAGCCGAGCGGTCACAATTTCAGCAAAAATCTGACGTTCTGCAATTCACTCAAAAATGTTGGCAAACTGTTGCAAGCGATCCCCTGATATGTTTTTCGGTGGAAACAGATGGGTTTTTATCCTCGTTAACAGAATTAGCCCTCGACATCTGAACAACTTTTTTTGGAAAAAAACCCTAAGCCGCGCGGTCACAATTTCAGCAAAAATCTGACGTTCTGCAAGTCACTCAAAAATGTTGGCAAACTGTTGCAAACGATCCCCTGATATGTTTTTCGGTGGAAACAGATGGGTTTTTATCCTCGGAAACAGAATTATCCCTCGACATCTGAACAACTTTTTTTGAAAAAAAACCCTAAGCCGCGCGGTCACAATTTCAGCAAAAATCTGACGTTCTGCAATTCACTCAAAAATGTTGGCAAACTGTTGCAAACGATCCCCTGATATGTTTTTCGGTTGAAACAGATGGGTTTTTATCCTCGGAAACAGAATTATCCCTCGACATCTGAACAACTTTTTTTGAAAAAAAACCCTAAGCCGCGCGGTCACAATTTCAGCAAAAATCTGACGTTCTGCAATTCACTCAAAAATGTTGGCAAACTGTTGCAAACGATCCCCTGATATGTTTTTCGGTGGAAACAGATGGGTTTTTATCCTCGGAAACAGAATTAGCCCTCGACATCTGAACAACTTTTTTTGAAAAAAAACCCTAAGCCGCGCGGTCACAATTTCAGCAAAAATCTGACGTTCTGCAATTCACTCAAAAATGTTGGCAAACTGTTGCAAACGATCCCCTGATATGTTTTTCGGTGGAAACATACGGGTTTTTATCCTCGGAAACAGAATTAGCCGTGGACGTCTGAAATTTTTTTTTTTTTAAATCCCTAAGCCGCGCGGTCACAATTTCAGCAAAAATCTGACGTTCTGCAATTCACTCAAAAATGTTGGCAAACTGTTGCAAACGATCCCCTGATATGTTTTTCGGTGGAAACAGATGGGTTTTTATCCTCGGAAACAGAATTAGCCCTTGAGGTCTGAAAAACTTTTTTTGAAAAAATCCCTAAGCCGCGCGGTCACAATTTCAGCAAAAATCTGACGTTCTGCAATTCACTCAAAAATGTTGGCAAACTGTTGCAAACGATCCCCTGATATGTTTTTCGGTGGAAACAGATGGGTTTTTATCCTCGGAAACAGAATTAGCCCTCGACATCTGAACAACTTTTTTTGAAAAAAAACCCTAAGCCAGGCGGTCACAATTTCAGCAAAAATCTGACGTTCTGCAATTCACTCAAAAATGTTGGCAAACTGTTGCAAACGATCCCCTGATATGTTTTTCGGTGGAAACAGATGGGTTTTTATCCTCGGAAACAGAATTAGCCCTCAACGTCTGAAGAACTTTTTTTGAAAAAAACCCTAAGCAGCGCGGTCACAATTTCAGCAAAAATCTGACGTTCTGCAATTCACTCAAAAATGTTGGCAAACTGTTGCAAACGATACCCTGATATGTTTTTCGGTGGAAACAGATGGGTTTTTATCCTCGGAAACAGAATTAGCCCTCGAAGTCTGAATTTTTTTTTTTTTTTTAATCCCTAAGCCGCGCGGTCACAATTTCAGCAAAAATCTGACGTTCTGCAATTCACTCAAAAATGTTGGCAAACTGTTGCAAACGATCCCCTGATATGTTTTTCGGTGGAAACAGATGGGTTTTTATCCTCGGAAACAGAATTGGCCCTCGACATCTGAACAACTTTTTTGAAAAAAACCCTAAGCCGCGCGGTCACAATTTCAGCAAAAATCTGACGTTCTGCAATTCACTCAAAAATGTTGGCAAACTGTTGCAAACGATCCCCTGATATGTTTTTCGGTGGAAACAGATGGGTTTTTATCCTCGGAAACAGAATTAGCCCTCAACGTCTGAACAAACTTTTTTGAAAAAAAACCCTAAGCAGCGCAATCACAATTTCAGCAAAAATCTGACGTTCTGCAATTCACTCAAAAATGTTGGCAAACTGTTGCAAACGATCCCCTGATATGTTTTTCAGTGGAAACAGATGGGTTTTTATCCTCGGAAACAGAATTAGCCCTCGACATCTGAACAACTTTTTTTTTTTAAAATCCCTAAGGCCGCGCGGTCACAATTTCAGCAAAAATCTGACGTTCTGCAATTCACTCAAAAATGTTGGCAAACTGTTGCAAACGATCCCCTGATATGTTTTTCGCTGGAAACAGATGGGTTTTTATCCTCGGAAACAGAATTAGCCGTGGACGTCTGAAATTTTTTTTGAAAAAATCCCTAAGCCGCGCGGTCACAATTTCAGCAAAATCTGACGTTCTGCAATTCACTCAAAAATGTTGGTAAACTGTTGCAAACGATCCCCTGATATGTTTTTCGGTGAAACAGATGGGTTTTTATCCTCGGAAACAGAATTAGCCGTGGACGTCTGAAATTTTTTATAAAAAAAATCCCGAAGCCGCGCGGTCACAATTTCAGCAAAAATCTGACGTTCTGCAATTCACTCAAAAATGTTGGCAAACTGTTGCAAACGATCCCCTGATATGTTTTTCGGTGGAAACATATGGGTTTTTATCCTCGGAAACAGAATTAGCCGTGGACGTCTGAAATTTTTTTTCTTTTTAAATCCCGAAGCCGCGCGGTCACAATTTCAGCAAAAATCTGACGTTCTGCAATTCACTCAAAAATGTTGGCAAACTGTTGCAAACGATCCCCTGATATGTTTTTCAGTGGAAACAGATGGGTTTTTATCCTCGGAAACAGAATTAGCCCTCGACATCTGAACAACTTTTTTTTTTTAAAATCCCTAAGCCGCGCGGTCACAATTTCAGCAAAAATCTGACGTTCTGCAATTCACTCAAAAATGTTGGCAAACTGTTGCAAATGATCCCCTGATATGTTTTTCGGTGGAAACAGATGGGTTTTTATCCTCGGAAACAGAATTAGCCCTCGAAGTCTGAACAACTTTTTTTGAAAAAATCCCTAAGCCGCGCGGTCACAATTTCAGCAAAAATCTGACGTTCTGCAATTCACTCAAAAATGTTGGCAAACTGTTGCAAACGATCCCCGGATATGTTTTTCGGTGGAAACAGATGGGTTTTTATCCTCGGAAACAGAATTAGCCCTCGACATCTGAACAACTTTTTTTGAAAAAAAACCTTAAGCCAGGCGGTCACAATTTCAGCAAAAATCTGACGTTCTGCAATTCACTCAAAAATGTTGGCAAACTGTTGCAAACGATCCCCTGATATGTTTTTCGGTGGAAACAGATGGGTTTTTATCCTCGGAAACAGAATTAGCCCTCGAAGTCTGAACAACTTTTTTTGAAAAAATCCCTAAGCCGCGCGGTCACAATTTCAGCAAAAATCTGACGTTCTACAATTCACTCAAAAATGTTGGCAAACTGTTGCAAACGATCCCCTGAAATGTTTTTCGGTGGAAACAGATGGGTTTTTATCATCGGAAACAGAATTAGCCCTTGAGGTCTGAAAAACTTTTTTTGAAAAAATCCCTAAGCCGCGCGGTCACAATTTCAGCAAAAATCTGACGTTCTGCAATTCACTCAAAAATGTTGGCAAACTGTTGCAAACGATCCCCTGATATGTTTTTCGGTGGAAACATATGGGTTTTTATCCTCGGAAACAGAATTAGCCCTCGACGTCTGAACAACTTTTTTTGAAAAAAAACCCTAAGCCGCGCGGTCACAATTTCAGCAAAAATCTGACGTTCTGCAATTCACTCAAAAATGTTGGTAAACTGTTGCAAACGATCCCCTGATATGTTTTTCGGTGGAAACAGATGGGTTTTTATCCTCGGAAACAGAATTAGCCGTGGACGTCTGAAATTTTTTTTTAAAAAAAATCCCTAAGCCGCGCGGTCACAATTTCAGCAAAAATCTGACGTTCTGCAATTCACTCAAAAATGTTGGCAAACTGTTGCAAACGATCCCCTGATATGTTTTTCGGTGGAAACAGATGGGTTTTTATCCTCGGAAACAGAATTAGCCCTCGAAGTCTGAACAACTTTTTTTGAAAAAATCCCTAAGCCGCGCGGTCACAATTTCAGCAAAAATCTGACGTTCTACAATTCACTCAAAAATGTTGGCAAACTGTTGCAAACGATCCCCTGAAATGTTTTTTGTTGGAAACAGATGGGTTTTTATCCTCGGAAAGAGAATTAGCCGTGGACGTCTGAAATTTTTTTTTTGAAAAAATCCCTAAGCCGCGCGGTCACAATTTCAGCAAAAATCTGACGTTCTGCAATTCACTCAAAAATGTTGGCAAACTGTTGCAAACGATCCCCTGATATGTTTTTCAGTGGAAACAGATGGGTTTTTATCCTCGGAAACAGAATTAGCCCTCGACATCTGAACAACTTTTTTTTTTTAAAATCCCTAAGCCGCGCGGTCACAATTTCAGCAAAAATCTGACGTTCTGCAATTCACTCAAAAATGTTGGCAAACTGTTGCAAACGATCCCCTGATATGTTTTTCGGTGGAAACATATGGGTTTTTATCCTCGGAAACAGAATTAGCCCTCGACGTCTGAACAACTTTTTTTGAAAAAAAACCCTAAGCCGCGCGGTCACAATTCCAGCAAAAATCTGACGTTCTGCAATTCACTCAAAAATGTTGGTAAACTGTTGCAAACGATCCCCTGATATGTTTTTCGGTGGAAACAGATGGGTTTTTATCCTCGGAAACAGAATTAGCCGTGGACGTCTGAAATTTTTTTTAAAAAAAATCCCTAAGCCGCGCGGTCACAATTTCAGCAAAAATCTGACGTTCTGCAATTCACTCAAAAATGTTGGCAAACTGTTGCAAACGATCCCCTGATATGTTTTTCGGTGGAAACAGATGGGTTTTTATCCTCGGAAACAGAATTAGCCCTCGAAGTCTGAACAACTTTTTTTGAAAAAATCCCTAAGCCGTGCGGTCACAATTTCAGCAAAAATCTGACGTTCTACAATTCACTCAAAAATGTTGGCAAACTGTTGCAAACGATCCCCTGAAATGTTTTTTGTTGGAAACAGATGGGTTTTTATCCTCGGAAACAGAATTAGCCGTGGACGTCTGAAATTTTTTTTTTGAAAAAATCCCTAAGCCGCGCGGTCACAATTTCAGCAAAAATCTGACGTTCTGCAATTCACTCAAAAATGTTGGTAAACTGTTGCAAACGATCCCCTGATATGTTTTTCAGTGGAAACAGATGGGTTTTTATCCTCGGAAACAGAATTAGCCCTCGACATCTGAACAACTTTTTTTTTTTAAAATCCCTAAGCCGCGCGGTCACAATTTCAGCAAAAATCTGACGTTCTGCAATTCACTCAAAAATGTTGGCAAACTGTTGCAAACGATCCCCTGATATGTTTTTCGGTGGAAACAGATGGGTTTTTTCATGGAACTTTGGAGTGTCAGGCATAGCCCTATTGGCTTTAGCCCAAACGTAGCAGAGTTTTCCTGCACAGCGAAGAAGCTAGTTGCGGCAGTAATGACTAGTCAGCTAGACTCAGAATAACTATTTACAGGATTTATTAAAAAAGGGAAAAATAAAACCAGCAGAGTTTCTGCATACAAATAAAAGCAAAATAAACCCTCTCTTTCTCTCTCTCAAAACCATACACAGCACTTCTAACTCCTAACACACCTCACCCCAAACTGTGCTAGCAATCCCTAGATAACAGAGTTGAGTGCTGCTCGTTAACCAATCAGAGTGAGTAGTTTCTAGGTCAAGCAGACCTGGGCTTTCTGCCAAGAGTAAATTGACACCAGCTTGAGTTAATTGGTGAAGCTAGAATCTGCAAGTTTCCCACGAGAACCAATTAACAGAAACTGAAACCGAAACTGAACATTTTTATCCTCGGAAACAGAATTAGCCCTCGACGTCTGAAAATTTTTTTTTGAAAAAATCCCTAAGCCGCGCGGTCACAATTTCAGCAAAAATCTGACGTTCTGCAATTCACTCAAAAATGTTGGCAAACTGTTGCAAACGATCCCCTGATATGTTTTTCGGTGGAAACAGATGGGTTTTTATCGTCGGAAACAGAATTAGCCCTCGAAGTCTGAACAACTTTTTTTGAAAAAATCCCTAAGCCGCGCGGTCACAATTTCAGCAAAAATCTGACGTTCTACAATTCACTCAAAAATGTTGGCAAACTGTTGCAAACGATCCCCTGAAATGTTTTTCGGTGGAAACAGATGGGTTTTTATCATCGGAAACAGAATTAGCCCTCGACATCTGAACAACTTTTTTTGAAAAAATCCCTAAGCCGCGCGGTCACAATTTCAGCAAAAATCTGACGTTCTGCAATTCACTCAAAAATGTTGGCAAACTGTTGCAAACGATCCCCTGATATGTTTTTCGGTGGAAACAGATGGGTTTTTATCGTCGGAAACAGAATTAGCCCTCGAAGTCTGAACAACTTTTTTTGAAAAAATCCCTAAGCCGCGCGGTCACAATTTCAGCAAAAATCTGACGTTCTACAATTCACTCAAAAATGTTGGCAAACTGTTGCAAACGATCCCCTGAAATGTTTTTCGGTGGAAACAGATGGGTTTTTATCATCGGAAACAGAATTAGCCCTCGACATCTGAACAACTTTTTTTGAAAAAATCCCTAAGCCGCGCGGTCACAATTTCAGCAAAAATCTGACGTTCTGCAATTCACTCAAAAATGTTGGCAAACTGTTGCAAACGATCCCCTGATATGTTTTTCGGTGGAAACAGATGGGTTTTTATCCTCGGAAACAGAATTAGCCCTCAACGTCTGAACAACTTTTTTTGAAAAAAAACCCTAAGCAGCGCAATCACAATTTCAGCAAAAATCTGACGTTCTGCAATTCACTCAAAAATGTTGGCAAACTGTTGCAAACGATCCCCTGATATGTTTTTCGGTGGAAACAGATGGGTTTATCCTGGGAAACAGAATTAGCCCTCGAAGTCTGAACAACTTTTTTTGAAAAAATCCCTAAGCCGCGCGGTCACAATTTCAGCAAAAATCTGACGTTCTACAATTCACTCAAAAATGTTGGCAAACTGTTGCAAACGATCCCCTGAAATGTTTTTTGTTGGAAACAGATGGGTTTTTATCCTCGGAAACAGAATTAGCCGTGGACGTCTGAAATTTTTTTTTTGAAAAAATCCCTAAGCCGCGCGGTCACAATTTCAGCAAAAATCTGACGTTCTGCAATTCACTCAAAAATGTTGGCAAACTGTTGCAAACGATCCCCTGATATGTTTTTCAGTGGAAACAGATGGGTTTTTATCCTCGGAAACAGAATTAGCCCTCGACATCTGAACAACTTTTTTTTTAAAAAATCCCTAAGCCGCGCGGTCACAATTTCAGCAAAAATCTGACGTTCTGCAATTCACTCAAAAATGTTGGCAAACTGTTGCAAACGATCCCCTGATATGTTTTTCGGTGGAAACAGATGGGTTTTTATCGTCGGAAACAGAATTATCCCTCGACATCTGAACAACTTTTTTTGAAAAAAAACCTTAAGCCAGGCGGTCACAATTTCAGCAAAAATCTGACGTTCTGCAATTCACTCAAAAATGTTGGCAAACTGTTGCAAACGATCCCCTGATATGTTTTTCGGTGGAAACATATGGGTTTTTATCCTCGGAAACAGAATTAGCCCTCGACATCTGAACAACTTTTTTTGAAAAAAACCCCTAAGCCGCGCGGTCACAATTTCAGCAAAAATCTGACGTTCTGCAATTTACTCAAAAATGTTGGCAAACTGTTGCAAACGATCCCCTGATATGTTTTTCGGTGGAAACAGATGGGTTTTTATCCTCGGAAACAGAATTAGCCCTCAACGTCTGAACAACTTTTTTTGAAAAAAAACCCTAAGCAGCGCAATCACAATTTCAGTAAAAATCTGACGTTCTGCAATTCACTCAAAAATGTTGGTAAACTGTTGCAAACGATCCCCTGATATGTTTTTCGGTGGAAACAGATGGGTTTTTATCCTCTGAAACAGAATTAGCCCTCGAAGTCTGAACAACTTTTTTTGAAAAAATCCCTAAGCCGCGCGGTCACAATTTCAGCAAAAATCTGACGTTCTGCAATTCACTCAAAAATGTTGGCAAACTGTTGCAAACGATCCCCGGATATGTTTTTGGGTGGAAACAGATGGGTTTTTATCCTCGGAAACAGAATTAGCCCTCGACATCTGAACAACTTTTTTTGAAAAAAAACCTTAAGCCAGGCGGTCACAATTTCAGCAAAAATCTGACGTTCTGCAATTCACTCAAAAATTTTGGCAAACTGTTGCAAACGATCCCCTGATATGTTTTTCGGTGGAAACATATGGGTTTTTATCCTCGGAAACAGAATTAGCCCTCGACGTCTGAACAACTTTTTTTGAAAAAAACCCTAAGCCGCGCGGTCACAATTTCAGCAAAAATCTGACGTTCTGCAATTCACTCAAAAATGTTGGCAAACTGTTGCAAACGATCCCCTGAAATGTTTTTCGGTGGAAACAGATGGGTTTTTATCCTCGGAAACAGAATTGGCCTTTGAGGTCTGAACAACTTTTTTTGAAAAAACCCCAAAGCCGCGCGGTCACAATTTCAGCAAAAATCTGACGTTCTGCAATTCACTCAAAAATGTTGGCAAACTGTTGCAAACGATCCCCTGATATGTTTTTCAGTGGAAACAGATGGGTTTTTATCCTCGGAAACAGAATTAGCCCTCGACATCTGAACAACTTTTTTTTTAAAAAATCCCTAAGCCGCGCGGTCACAATTTCAGCAAAAATCTGACGTTCTGCAATTCACTCAAAAATGTTGGCAAACTGTTGCAAACGATCCCCTGATATGTTTTTCGGTGGAAACAGATGGGTTTTTATCGTCGGAAACAGAATTATCCCTCGACATCTGAACAACTTTTTTTGAAAAAAAACCTTAAGCCAGGCGGTCACAATTTCAGCAAAAATCTGACGTTCTGCAATTCACTCAAAAATGTTGGCAAACTGTTGCAAACGATCCCCTGATATGTTTTTCGGTGGAAACATATGGGTTTTTATCCTCGGAAACAGAATTAGCCCTCGACATCTGAACAACTTTTTTTGAAAAAAACCCCTAAGCCGCGCGGTCACAATTTCAGCAAAAATCTGACGTTCTGCAATTCACTCAAAAATGTTGGCAAACTGTTGCAAACGATCCCCTGATATGTTTTTCGGTGGCAACAGATGGGTTTTTATCCTCGGAAACAGAATTAGCCCTCAACGTCTGAACAACTTTTTTTGAAAAAAAACCCTAAGCAGCGCAATCACAATTTCAGTAAAAATCTGACGTTCTGCAATTCACTCAAAAATGTTGGTAAACTGTTGCAAACGATCCCCTGATATGTTTTTCGGTGGAAACAGATGGGTTTTTATCCTCTGAAACAGAATTAGCCCTCGAAGTCTGAACAACTTTTTTTGAAAAAACCCCAAAGCCGCGCGGTCACAATTTCAGCAAAAATCTGACGTTCTGCAATTCACTCAAAAATGTTGGCAAACTGTTGCAAACGATCCCCTGATATGTTTTTCAGTGGAAACAGATGGGTTTTTATCCTCGGAAACAGAATTAGCCCTCGACATCTGAACAACTTTTTTTTTAAAAAATCCCTAAGCCGCGCGGTCACAATTTCAGCAAAAATCTGACGTTCTGCAATTCACTCAAAAATGTTGGCAAACTGTTGCAAACGATCCCCTGATATGTTTTTCGGTGGAAACAGATGGGTTTTTATCGTCGGAAACAGAATTATCCCTCGACATCTGAACAACTTTTTTTGAAAAAAAACCTTAAGCCAGGCGGTCACAATTTCAGCAAAAATCTGACGTTCTGCAATTTACTCAAAAATGTTGGCAAACTGTTGCAAACGATCCCCTGATATGTTTTTCGGTGGAAACATATGGGTTTTTATCCTCGGAAACAGAATTAGCCCTCGACATCTGAACAACTTTTTTTGAAAAAAACCCCTAAGCCGCGCGGTCACAATTTCAGCAAAAATCTGACGTTCTGCAATTCACTCAAAAATGTTGGCAAACTGTTGCAAACGATCCCCTGATATGTTTTTCGGTGGAAACAGATGGGTTTTTATCCTCGGAAACAGAATTAGCCCTCAACGTCTGAACAACTTTTTTTGAAAAAAAACCCTAAGCAGCGCAATCACAATTTCAGTAAAAATCTGACGTTCTGCAATTCACTCAAAAATGTTGGTAAACTGTTGCAAACGATCCCCTGATATGTTTTTCGGTGGAAACAGATGGGTTTTTATCCTCTGAAACAGAATTAGCCCTCGAAGTCTGAACAACTTTTTTTGAAAAAATCCCTAAGCCGCGCGGTCACAATTTCAGCAAAAATCTGACGTTCTGCAATTCACTCAAAAATGTTGGCAAACTGTTGCAAACGATCCCCGGATATGTTTTTCGGTGGAAACAGATGGGTTTTTATCCTCGGAAACAGAATTAGCCCTCGACATCTGAACAACTTTTTTTGAAAAAAAACCTTAAGCCAGGCGGTCACAATTTCAGCAAAAATCTGACGTTCTGCAATTCACTCAAAAATTTTGGCAAACTGTTGCAAACGATCCCCTGATATGTTTTTCGGTGGAAACATATGGGTTTTTATCCTCGGAAACAGAATTAGCCCTCGACGTCTGAACAACTTTTTTTGAAAAAAACCCTAAGCCGCGCGGTCACAATTTCAGCAAAAATCTGACGTTCTGCAATTCACTCAAAAATGTTGGCAAACTGTTGCAAACGATCCCCTGAAATGTTTTTCGGTGGAAACAGATGGGTTTTTATCCTCGGAAACAGAATTGGCCTTTGAGGTCTGAACAACTTTTTTTGAAAAAACCCCAAAGCCGCGCGGTCACAATTTCAGCAAAAATCTGACGTTCTGCAATTCACTCAAAAATGTTGGCAAACTGTTGCAAACGATCCCCTGATATGTTTTTCGGTGGAAACAGATGGGTTTTTATCCTCGGAAACAGAATTAGCCCTCGACGTCTGAAAATTTTTTTTTGAAAAAATCCCTAAGCCGCGCGGTCACAATTTCAGCAAAAATCTGACGTTCTGCAATTCACTCAAAAATGTTGGCAAACTGTTGCAAACGATCCCCTGATATGTTTTTCGGTGGAAACAGATGGGTTTTTATCGTCGGAAACAGAATTAGCCCTCGAAGTCTGAACAACTTTTTTTGAAAAAATCCCTAAGCCGCGCGGTCACAATTTCAGCAAAAATCTGACGTTCTACAATTCACTCAAAAATGTTGGCAAACTGTTGCAAACGATCCCCTGAAATGTTTTTCGGTGGAAACAGATGGGTTTTTATCATCGGAAACAGAATTAGCCCTCGACATCTGAACAACTTTTTTTGAAAAAATCCCTAAGCCGCGCGGTCACAATTTCAGCAAAAATCTGACGTTCTGCAATTCACTCAAAAATGTTGGCAAACTGTTGCAAACGATCCCCTGATATGTTTTTCGGTGGAAACATATGGGTTTTTATCCTCGGAAACAGAATTAGCCCTCGACATCTGAACAACTTTTTTTGAAAAAAACCCCTAAGCCGCGCGGTCACAATTTCAGCAAAAATCTGACGTTCTGCAATTCACTCAAAAATGTTGGCAAACTGTTGCAAACGATCCCCTGATATGTTTTTCGGTGGAAACAGATGGGTTTTTATCCTCGGAAACAGAATTAGCCCTCAACGTCTGAACAACTTTTTTTGAAAAAAAACCCTAAGCAGCGCAATCACAATTTCAGTAAAAATCTGACGTTCTGCAATTCACTCAAAAATGTTGGTAAACTGTTGCAAACGATCCCCTGATATGTTTTTCGGTGGAAACAGATGGGTTTTTATCCTCTGAAACAGAATTAGCCCTCGAAGTCTGAACAACTTTTTTTGAAAAAATCCCTAAGCCGCGCGGTCACAATTTCAGCAAAAATCTGACGTTCTGCAATTCACTCAAAAATGTTGGCAAACTGTTGCAAACGATCCCCGGATATGTTTTTCGGTGGAAACAGATGGGTTTTTATCCTCGGAAACAGAATTAGCCCTCGACATCTGAACAACTTTTTTTGAAAAAAAACCTTAAGCCAGGCGGTCACAATTTCAGCAAAAATCTGACGTTCTGCAATTCACTCAAAAATTTTGGCAAACTGTTGCAAACGATCCCCTGATATGTTTTTCGGTGGAAACATATGGGTTTTTATCGTCGGAAACAGAATTAGCCCTCGAAGTCTGAACAACTTTTTTTGAAAAAATCCCTAAGCCGCGCGGTCACAATTTCAGCAAAAATCTGACGTTCTACAATTCACTCAAAAATGTTGGCAAACTGTTGCAAACGATCCCCTGAAATGTTTTTCGGTGGAAACAGATGGGTTTTTATCATCGGAAACAGAATTAGCCCTCGACATCTGAACAACTTTTTTTGAAAAAATCCCTAAGCCGCGCGGTCACAATTTCAGCAAAAATCTGACGTTCTGCAATTCACTCAAAAATGTTGGCAAACTGTTGCAAACGATCCCCTGATATGTTTTTCGGTGGAAACAGATGGGTTTTTATCCTCGGAAACAGAATTAGCCCTCAACGTCTGAACAACTTTTTTTGAAAAAAAACCCTAAGCAGCGCAATCACAATTTCAGCAAAAATCTGACGTTCTGCAATTCACTCAAAAATGTTGGCAAACTGTTGCAAACGATCCCCTGATATGTTTTTCGGTGGAAACAGATGGGTTTTTATCCTCGGAAACAGAATTAGCCCTCGAAGTCTGAACAACTTTTTTTGAAAAAATCCCTAAGCCGCGCGGTCACAATTTCAGCAAAAATCTGACGTTCTACAATTCACTCAAAAATGTTGGCAAACTGTTGCAAACGATCCCCTGAAATGTTTTTTGTTGGAAACAGATGGGTTTTTATCCTCGGAAACAGAATTAGCCGTGGACGTCTGAAATTTTTTTTTTGAAAAAATCCCTAAGCCGCGCGGTCACAATTTCAGCAAAAATCTGACGTTCTGCAATTCACTCAAAAATGTTGGCAAACTGTTGCAAACGATCCCCTGATATGTTTTTCAGTGGAAACAGATGGGTTTTTATCCTCGGAAACAGAATTAGCCCTCGACATCTGAACAACTTTTTTTTTAAAAAATCCCTAAGCCGCGCGGTCACAATTTCAGCAAAAATCTGACGTTCTGCAATTCACTCAAAAATGTTGGCAAACTGTTGCAAACGATCCCCTGATATGTTTTTCGGTGGAAACAGATGGGTTTTTATCGTCGGAAACAGAATTATCCCTCGACATCTGAACAACTTTTTTTGAAAAAAAACCTTAAGCCAGGCGGTCACAATTTCAGCAAAAATCTGACGTTCTGCAATTCACTCAAAAATGTTGGCAAACTGTTGCAAACGATCCCCTGATATGTTTTTCGGTGGAAACATATGGGTTTTTATCCTCGGAAACAGAATTAGCCCTCGACATCTGAACAACTTTTTTTGAAAAAAACCCCTAAGCCGCGCGGTCACAATTTCAGCAAAAATCTGACGTTCTGCAATTCACTCAAAAATGTTGGCAAACTGTTGCAAACGATCCCCTGATATGTTTTTCGGTGGAAACAGATGGGTTTTTATCCTCGGAAACAGAATTAGCCCTCAACGTCTGAACAACTTTTTTTGAAAAAAAACCCTAAGCAGCGCAATCACAATTTCAGTAAAAATCTGACGTTCTGCAATTCACTCAAAAATGTTGGTAAACTGTTGCAAACGATCCCCTGATATGTTTTTCGGTGGAAACAGATGGGTTTTTATCCTCTGAAACAGAATTAGCCCTCGAAGTCTGAACAACTTTTTTTGAAAAAATCCCTAAGCCGCGCGGTCACAATTTCAGCAAAAATCTGACGTTCTGCAATTCACTCAAAAATGTTGGCAAACTGTTGCAAACGATCCCCGGATATGTTTTTCGGTGGAAACAGATGGGTTTTTATCCTCGGAAACAGAATTAGCCCTCGACATCTGAACAACTTTTTTTGAAAAAAAACCTTAAGCCAGGCGGTCACAATTTCAGCAAAAATCTGACGTTCTGCAATTCACTCAAAAATTTTGGCAAACTGTTGCAAACGATCCCCTGATATGTTTTTCGGTGGAAACATATGGGTTTTTATCCTCGGAAACAGAATTAGCCCTCGACGTCTGAACAACTTTTTTTGAAAAAAACCCTAAGCCGCGCGGTCACAATTTCAGCAAAAATCTGACGTTCTGCAATTCACTCAAAAATGTTGGCAAACTGTTGCAAACGATCCCCTGAAATGTTTTTCGGTGGAAACAGATGGGTTTTTATCCTCGGAAACAGAATTGGCCTTTGAGGTCTGAACAACTTTTTTTGAAAAAACCCCAAAGCCGCGCGGTCACAATTTCAGCAAAAATCTGACGTTCTGCAATTCACTCAAAAATGTTGGCAAACTGTTGCAAACGATCCCCTGATATGTTTTTCAGTGGAAACAGATGGGTTTTTATCCTCGGAAACAGAATTAGCCCTCGACATCTGAACAACTTTTTTTTTAAAAAATCCCTAAGCCGCGCGGTCACAATTTCAGCAAAAATCTGACGTTCTGCAATTCACTCAAAAATGTTGGCAAACTGTTGCAAACGATCCCCTGATATGTTTTTCGGTGGAAACAGATGGGTTTTTATCGTCGGAAACAGAATTATCCCTCGACATCTGAACAACTTTTTTTGAAAAAAAACCTTAAGCCAGGCGGTCACAATTTCAGCAAAAATCTGACGTTCTGCAATTCACTCAAAAATGTTGGCAAACTGTTGCAAACGATCCCCTGATATGTTTTTCGGTGGAAACATATGGGTTTTTATCCTCGGAAACAGAATTAGCCCTCGACATCTGAACAACTTTTTTTGAAAAAAACCCCTAAGCCGCGCGGTCACAATTTCAGCAAAAATCTGACGTTCTGCAATTCACTCAAAAATGTTGGCAAACTGTTGCAAACGATCCCCTGATATGTTTTTCGGTGGAAACAGATGGGTTTTTATCCTCGGAAACAGAATTAGCCCTCAACGTCTGAACAACTTTTTTTGAAAAAAAACCCTAAGCAGCGCAATCACAATTTCAGTAAAAATCTGACGTTCTGCAATTCACTCAAAAATGTTGGTAAACTGTTGCAAACGATCCCCTGATATGTTTTTCGGTGGAAACAGATGGGTTTTTATCCTCTGAAACAGAATTAGCCCTCGAAGTCTGAACAACTTTTTTTGAAAAAACCCCAAAGCCGCGCGGTCACAATTTCAGCAAAAATCTGACGTTCTGCAATTCACTCAAAAATGTTGGCAAACTGTTGCAAACGATCCCCTGATATGTTTTTCGGTGGAAACAGATGGGTTTTTATCCTCGGAAACAGAATTAGCCCTCGACATCTGAACAACTTTTTTTTTAAAAAATCCCTAAGCCGCGCGGTCACAATTTCAGCAAAAATCTGACGTTCTGCAATTCACTCAAAAATGTTGGCAAACTGTTGCAAACGATCCCCTGATATGTTTTTCGGTGGAAACAGATGGGTTTTTATCGTCGGAAACAGAATTATCCCTCGACATCTGAACAACTTTTTTTGAAAAAAAACCTTAAGCCAGGCGGTCACAATTTCAGCAAAAATCTGACGTTCTGCAATTCACTCAAAAATGTTGGCAAACTGTTGCAAACGATCCCCTGATATGTTTTTCGGTGGAAACATATGGGTTTTTATCCTCGGAAACAGAATTAGCCCTCGACATCTGAACAACTTTTTTTGAAAAAAACCCCTAAGCCGCGCGGTCACAATTTCAGCAAAAATCTGACGTTCTGCAATTCACTCAAAAATGTTGGCAAACTGTTGCAAACGATCCCCTGATATGTTTTTCGGTGGAAACAGATGGGTTTTTATCCTCGGAAACAGAATTAGCCCTCAACGTCTGAACAACTTTTTTTGAAAAAAAACCCTAAGCAGCGCAATCACAATTTCAGCAAAAATCTGACGTTCTGCAATTCACTCAAAAATGTTGGCAAACTGTTGCAAACGATCCCCTGATATGTTTTTCGGTGGAAACAGATGGGTTTTTATCCTCGGAAACAGAATTAGCCCTCGAAGTCTGAACAACTTTTTTTGAAAAAATCCCTAAGCCGCGCGGTCACAATTTCAGCAAAAATCTGACGTTCTACAATTCACTCAAAAATGTTGGCAAACTGTTGCAAACGATCCCCTGAAATGTTTTTTGTTGGAAACAGATGGGTTTTTATCCTCGGAAACAGAATTAGCCGTGGACGTCTGAAATTTTTTTTTTGAAAAAATCCCTAAGCCGCGCGGTCACAATTTCAGCAAAAATCTGACGTTCTGCAATTCACTCAAAAATGTTGGCAAACTGTTGCAAACGATCCCCTGATATGTTTTTCAGTGGAAACAGATGGGTTTTTATCCTCGGAAACAGAATTAGCCCTCGACATCTGAACAACTTTTTTTTTAAAAAATCCCTAAGCCGCGCGGTCACAATTTCAGCAAAAATCTGACGTTCTGCAATTCACTCAAAAATGTTGGCAAACTGTTGCAAACGATCCCCTGATATGTTTTTCGGTGGAAACAGATGGGTTTTTATCGTCGGAAACAGAATTATCCCTCGACATCTGAACAACTTTTTTTGAAAAAAAACCTTAAGCCAGGCGGTCACAATTTCAGCAAAAATCTGACGTTCTGCAATTCACTCAAAAATGTTGGCAAACTGTTGCAAACGATCCCCTGATATGTTTTTCGGTGGAAACATATGGGTTTTTATCCTCGGAAACAGAATTAGCCCTCGACATCTGAACAACTTTTTTTGAAAAAAACCCCTAAGCCGCGCGGTCACAATTTCAGCAAAAATCTGACGTTCTGCAATTCACTCAAAAATGTTGGCAAACTGTTGCAAACGATCCCCTGATATGTTTTTCGGTGGAAACAGATGGGTTTTTATCCTCGGAAACAGAATTAGCCCTCAACGTCTGAACAACTTTTTTTGAAAAAAAACCCTAAGCAGCGCAATCACAATTTCAGTAAAAATCTGACGTTCTGCAATTCACTCAAAAATGTTGGTAAACTGTTGCAAACGATCCCCTGATATGTTTTTCGGTGGAAACAGATGGGTTTTTATCCTCTGAAACAGAATTAGCCCTCGAAGTCTGAACAACTTTTTTTGAAAAAACCCCAAAGCCGCGCGGTCACAATTTCAGCAAAAATCTGACGTTCTGCAATTCACTCAAAAATGTTGGCAAACTGTTGCAAACGATCCCCTGATATGTTTTTCGGTGGAAACAGATGGGTTTTTATCCTCGGAAACAGAATTAGCCCTCGACATCTGAACAACTTTTTTTTTAAAAAATCCCTAAGCCGCGCGGTCACAATTTCAGCAAAAATCTGACGTTCTGCAATTCACTCAAAAATGTTGGCAAACTGTTGCAAACGATCCCCTGATATGTTTTTCGGTGGAAACAGATGGGTTTTTATCGTCGGAAACAGAATTATCCCTCGACATCTGAACAACTTTTTTTGAAAAAAAACCTTAAGCCAGGCGGTCACAATTTCAGCAAAAATCTGACGTTCTGCAATTCACTCAAAAATGTTGGCAAACTGTTGCAAACGATCCCCTGATATGTTTTTCGGTGGAAACATATGGGTTTTTATCCTCGGAAACAGAATTAGCCCTCGACATCTGAACAACTTTTTTTGAAAAAAACCCCTAAGCCGCGCGGTCACAATTTCAGCAAAAATCTGACGTTCTGCAATTCACTCAAAAATGTTGGCAAACTGTTGCAAACGATCCCCTGATATGTTTTTCGGTGGAAACAGATGGGTTTTTATCCTCGGAAACAGAATTAGCCCTCAACGTCTGAACAACTTTTTTTGAAAAAAAACCCTAAGCAGCGCAATCACAATTTCAGCAAAAATCTGACGTTCTGCAATTCACTCAAAAATGTTGGCAAACTGTTGCAAACGATCCCCTGATATGTTTTTCGGTGGAAACAGATGGGTTTTTATCCTCGGAAACAGAATTAGCCCTCGAAGTCTGAACAACTTTTTTTGAAAAAATCCCTAAGCCGCGCGGTCACAATTTCAGCAAAAATCTGACGTTCTACAATTCACTCAAAAATGTTGGCAAACTGTTGCAAACGATCCCCTGAAATGTTTTTTGTTGGAAACAGATGGGTTTTTATCCTCGGAAACAGAATTAGCCGTGGACGTCTGAAATTTTTTTTTTGAAAAAATCCCTAAGCCGCGCGGTCACAATTTCAGCAAAAATCTGACGTTCTGCAATTCACTCAAAAATGTTGGCAAACTGTTGCAAACGATCCCCTGATATGTTTTTCAGTGGAAACAGATGGGTTTTTATCCTCGGAAACAGAATTAGCCCTCGACATCTGAACAACTTTTTTTTTAAAAAATCCCTAAGCCGCGCGGTCACAATTTCAGCAAAAATCTGACGTTCTGCAATTCACTCAAAAATGTTGGCAAACTGTTGCAAACGATCCCCTGATATGTTTTTCGGTGGAAACAGATGGGTTTTTATCGTCGGAAACAGAATTATCCCTCGACATCTGAACAACTTTTTTTGAAAAAAAACCTTAAGCCAGGCGGTCACAATTTCAGCAAAAATCTGACGTTCTGCAATTCACTCAAAAATGTTGGCAAACTGTTGCAAACGATCCCCTGATATGTTTTTCGGTGGAAACATATGGGTTTTTATCCTCGGAAACAGAATTAGCCCTCGACATCTGAACAACTTTTTTTGAAAAAAACCCCTAAGCCGCGCGGACACAATTTCAGCAAAAATCTGACGTTCTGCAATTCACTCAAAAATGTTGGCAAACTGTTGCAAACGATCCCCTGATATGTTTTTCGGTGGAAACAGATGGGTTTTTATCCTCGGAAACAGAATTAGCCCTCAACGTCTGAACAACTTTTTTTGAAAAAAAACCCTAAGCAGCGCAATCACAATTTCAGTAAAAATCTGACGTTCTGCAATTCACTCAAAAATGTTGGTAAACTGTTGCAAACGATCCCCTGATATGTTTTTCGGTGGAAACAGATGGGTTTTTATCCTCTGAAACAGAATTAGCCCTCGAAGTCTGAACAACTTTTTTTGAAAAAATCCCTAAGCCGCGCGGTCACAATTTCAGCAAAAATCTGACGTTCTGCAATTCACTCAAAAATGTTGGCAAACTGTTGCAAACGATCCCCGGATATGTTTTTCGGTGGAAACAGATGGGTTTTTATCCTCGGAAACAGAATTAGCCCTCGACATCTGAACAACTTTTTTTGAAAAAAAACCTTAAGCCAGGCGGTCACAATTTCAGCAAAAATCTGACGTTCTGCAATTCACTCAAAAATTTTGGCAAACTGTTGCAAACGATCCCCTGATATGTTTTTCGGTGGAAACATATGGGTTTTTATCCTCGGAAACAGAATTAGCCCTCGACGTCTGAACAACTTTTTTTGAAAAAAACCCTAAGCCGCGCGGTCACAATTTCAGCAAAAATCTGACGTTCTGCAATTCACTCAAAAATGTTGGCAAACTGTTGCAAACGATCCCCTGAAATGTTTTTCGGTGGAAACAGATGGGTTTTTATCCTCGGAAACAGAATTGGCCTTTGAGGTCTGAACAACTTTTTTTGAAAAAACCCCAAAGCCGCGCGGTCACAATTTCAGCAAAAATCTGACGTTCTGCAATTCACTCAAAAATGTTGGCAAACTGTTGCAAACGATCCCCTGATATGTTTTTCAGTGGAAACAGATGGGTTTTTATCCTCGGAAACAGAATTAGCCCTCGACATCTGAACAACTTTTTTTTTAAAAAATCCCTAAGCCGCGCGGTCACAATTTCAGCAAAAATCTGACGTTCTGCAATTCACTCAAAAATGTTGGCAAACTGTTGCAAACGATCCCCTGATATGTTTTTCGGTGGAAACAGATGGGTTTTTATCGTCGGAAACAGAATTATCCCTCGACATCTGAACAACTTTTTTTGAAAAAAAACCTTAAGCCAGGCGGTCACAATTTCAGCAAAAATCTGACGTTCTGCAATTCACTCAAAAATGTTGGCAAACTGTTGCAAACGATCCCCTGATATGTTTTTCGGTGGAAACATATGGGTTTTTATCCTCGGAAACAGAATTAGCCCTCGACATCTGAACAACTTTTTTTGAAAAAAACCCCTAAGCCGCGCGGTCACAATTTCAGCAAAAATCTGACGTTCTGCAATTCACTCAAAAATGTTGGCAAACTGTTGCAAACGATCCCCTGATATGTTTTTCGGTGGAAACAGATGGGTTTTTATCCTCGGAAACAGAATTAGCCCTCAACGTCTGAACAACTTTTTTTGAAAAAAAACCCTAAGCAGCGCAATCACAATTTCAGTAAAAATCTGACGTTCTGCAATTCACTCAAAAATGTTGGTAAACTGTTGCAAACGATCCCCTGATATGTTTTTCGGTGGAAACAGATGGGTTTTTATCCTCTGAAACAGAATTAGCCCTCGAAGTCTGAACAACTTTTTTTGAAAAAACCCCAAAGCCGCGCGGTCACAATTTCAGCAAAAATCTGACGTTCTGCAATTCACTCAAAAATGTTGGCAAACTGTTGCAAACGATCCCCTGATATGTTTTTCAGTGGAAACAGATGGGTTTTTCTCCTCGGAAACAGAATTAGCCCTCGACATCTGAACAACTTTTTTTTTAAAAAATCCCTAAGCCGCGCGGTCACAATTTCAGCAAAAATCTGACGTTCTGCAATTCACTCAAAAATGTTGGCAAACTGTTGCAAACGATCCCCTGATATGTTTTTCGGTGGAAACAGATGGGTTTTTATCGTCGGAAACAGAATTATCCCTCGACATCTGAACAACTTTTTTTGAAAAAAAACCTTAAGCCAGGCGGTCACAATTTCAGCAAAAATCTGACGTTCTGCAATTCACTCAAAAATGTTGGCAAACTGTTGCAAACGATCCCCTGATATGTTTTTCGGTGGAAACATATGGGTTTTTATCCTCGGAAACAGAATTAGCCCTCGACATCTGAACAACTTTTTTTGAAAAAAACCCCTAAGCCGCGCGGTCACAATTTCAGCAAAAATCTGACGTTCTGCAATTCACTCAAAAATGTTGGCAAACTGTTGCAAACGATCCCCTGATATGTTTTTCGGTGGAAACAGATGGGTTTTTATCCTCGGAAACAGAATTAGCCCTCAACGTCTGAACAACTTTTTTTGAAAAAAAACCCTAAGCAGCGCAATCACAATTTCAGTAAAAATCTGACGTTCTGCAATTCACTCAAAAATGTTGGTAAACTGTTGCAAACGATCCCCTGATATGTTTTTCGGTGGAAACAGATGGGTTTTTATCCTCTGAAACAGAATTAGCCCTCGAAGTCTGAACAACTTTTTTTGAAAAAACCCCAAAGCCGCGCGGTCACAATTTCAGCAAAAATCTGACGTTCTGCAATTCACTCAAAAATGTTGGCAAACTGTTGCAAACGATCCCCTGATATGTTTTTCGGTGGAAACAGATGGGTTTTTATCCTCGGAAACAGAATTAGCCCTCGACGTCTGAAATTTTTTTTTTGAAAAAATCCCTAAGCCGCGCGGTCACAATTTCAGCAAAAATCTGACGTTCTGCAATTCACTCAAAAATGTTGGCAAACTGTTGCAAACGATCCCCTGATATGTTTTTCGGTGGAAACAGATGGGTTTTTATCGTCGGAAACAGAATTAGCCCTCGAAGTCTGAACAACTTTTTTTGAAAAAATCCCTAAGCCGCGCGGTCACAATTTCAGCAAAAATCTGACGTTCTACAATTCACTCAAAAATGTTGGCAAACTGTTGCAAACGATCCCCTGAAATGTTTTTCGGTGGAAACAGATGGGTTTTTATCATCGGAAACAGAATTAGCCCTCGACATCTGAACAACTTTTTTTGAAAAAATCCCTAAGCCGCGCGGTCACAATTTCAGCAAAAATCTGACGTTCTGCAATTCACTCAAAAATGTTGGCAAACTGTTGCAAACGATCCCCTGATATGTTTTTCGGTGGAAACATATGGGTTTTTATCCTCGGAAACAGAATTAGCCCTCGACATCTGAACAACTTTTTTTGAAAAAAACCCCTAAGCCGCGCGGTCACAATTTCAGCAAAAATCTGACGTTCTGCAATTCACTCAAAAATGTTGGCAAACTGTTGCAAACGATCCCCTGATATGTTTTTCGGTGGAAACAGATGGGTTTTTATCCTCGGAAACAGAATTAGCCCTCAACGTCTGAACAACTTTTTTTGAAAAAAAAACCCTAAGCAGCGCAATCACAATTTCAGTAAAAATCTGACGTTCTGCAATTCACTCAAAAATGTTGGTAAACTGTTGCAAACGATCCCCTGATATGTTTTTCGGTGGAAACAGATGGGTTTTTATCCTCTGAAACAGAATTAGCCCTCGAAGTCTGAACAACTTTTTTTGAAAAAATCCCTAAGCCGCGCGGTCACAATTTCAGCAAAAATCTGACGTTCTGCAATTCACTCAAAAATGTTGGCAAACTGTTGCAAACGATCCCCGGATATGTTTTTCGGTGGAAACAGATGGGTTTTTATCCTCGGAAACAGAATTAGCCCTCGACATCTGAACAACTTTTTTTGAAAAAAAACCTTAAGCCAGGCGGTCACAATTTCAGCAAAAATCTGACGTTCTGCAATTCACTCAAAAATTTTGGCAAACTGTTGCAAACGATCCCCTGATATGTTTTTCGGTGGAAACATATGGGTTTTTATCCTCGGAAACAGAATTAGCCCTCGACGTCTGAACAACTTTTTTTGAAAAAAACCCTAAGCCGCGCGGTCACAATTTCAGCAAAAATCTGACGTTCTGCAATTCACTCAAAAATGTTGGCAAACTGTTGCAAACGATCCCCTGAAATGTTTTTCGGTGGAAACAGATGGGTTTTTATCCTCGGAAACAGAATTGGCCTTTGAGGTCTGAACAACTTTTTTTGAAAAAACCCCAAAGCCGCGCGGTCACAATTTCAGCAAAAATCTGACGTTCTGCAATTCACTCAAAAATGTTGGCAAACTGTTGCAAACGATCCCCTGATATGTTTTTCAGTGGAAACAGATGGGTTTTTATCCTCGGAAACAGAATTAGCCCTCGACATCTGAACAACTTTTTTTTTAAAAAATCCCTAAGCCGCGCGGTCACAATTTCAGCAAAAATCTGACGTTCTGCAATTCACTCAAAAATGTTGGCAAACTGTTGCAAACGATCCCCTGATATGTTTTTCGGTGGAAACAGATGGGTTTTTATCGTCGGAAACAGAATTATCCCTCGACATCTGAACAACTTTTTTTGAAAAAAAACCTTAAGCCAGGCGGTCACAATTTCAGCAAAAATCTGACGTTCTGCAATTCACTCAAAAATGTTGGCAAACTGTTGCAAACGATCCCCTGATATGTTTTTCGGTGGAAACATATGGGTTTTTATCCTCGGAAACAGAATTAGCCCTCGACATCTGAACAACTTTTTTTGAAAAAAACCCCTAAGCCGCGCGGTCACAATTTCAGCAAAAATCTGACGTTCTGCAATTCACTCAAAAATGTTGGCAAACTGTTGCAAACGATCCCCTGATATGTTTTTCGGTGGAAACAGATGGGTTTTTATCCTCGGAAACAGAATTAGCCCTCAACGTCTGAACAACTTTTTTTGAAAAAAAACCCTAAGCAGCGCAATCACAATTTCAGTAAAAATCTGACGTTCTGCAATTCACTCAAAAATGTTGGTAAACTGTTGCAAACGATCCCCTGATATGTTTTTCGGTGGAAACAGATGGGTTTTTATCCTCTGAAACAGAATTAGCCCTCGAAGTCTGAACAACTTTTTTTGAAAAAACCCCAAAGCCGCGCGGTCACAATTTCAGCAAAAATCTGACGTTCTGCAATTCACTCAAAAATGTTGGCAAACTGTTGCAAACGATCCCCTGATATGTTTTTCAGTGGAAACAGATGGGTTTTTATCCTCGGAAACAGAATTAGCCCTCGACATCTGAACAACTTTTTTTTTAAAAAATCCCTAAGCCGCGCGGTCACAATTTCAGCAAAAATCTGACGTTCTGCAATTCACTCAAAAATGTTGGCAAACTGTTGCAAACGATCCCCTGATATGTTTTTCGGTGGAAACAGATGGGTTTTTATCGTCGGAAACAGAATTATCCCTCGACATCTGAACAACTTTTTTTGAAAAAAAACCTTAAGCCAGGCGGTCACAATTTCAGCAAAAATCTGACGTTCTGCAATTCACTCAAAAATGTTGGCAAACTGTTGCAAACGATCCCCTGATATGTTTTTCGGTGGAAACATATGGGTTTTTATCCTCGGAAACAGAATTAGCCCTCGACATCTGAACAACTTTTTTTGAAAAAAACCCCTAAGCCGCGCGGTCACAATTTCAGCAAAAATCTGACGTTCTGCAATTCACTCAAAAATGTTGGCAAACTGTTGCAAACGATCCCCTGATATGTTTTTCGGTGGAAACAGATGGGTTTTTATCCTCGGAAACAGAATTAGCCCTCAACGTCTGAACAACTTTTTTTGAAAAAAAACCCTAAGCAGCGCAATCACAATTTCAGTAAAAATCTGACGTTCTGCAATTCACTCAAAAATGTTGGTAAACTGTTGCAAACGATCCCCTGATATGTTTTTCGGTGGAAACAGATGGGTTTTTATCCTCTGAAACAGAATTAGCCCTCGAAGTCTGAACAACTTTTTTTGAAAAAACCCCAAAGCCGCGCGGTCACAATTTCAGCAAAAATCTGACGTTCTGCAATTCACTCAAAAATGTTGGCAAACTGTTGCAAACGATCCCCTGATATGTTTTTCGGTGGAAACAGATGGGTTTTTATCCTCGGAAACAGAATTAGCCCTCGACGTCTGAAATTTTTTTTTTGAAAAAATCCCTAAGCCGCGCGGTCACAATTTCAGCAAAAATCTGACGTTCTGCAATTCACTCAAAAATGTTGGCAAACTGTTGCAAACGATCCCCTGATATGTTTTTCGGTGGAAACAGATGGGTTTTTATCGTCGGAAACAGAATTAGCCCTCGAAGTCTGAACAACTTTTTTTGAAAAAATCCCTAAGCCGCGCGGTCACAATTTCAGCAAAAATCTGACGTTCTACAATTCACTCAAAAATGTTGGCAAACTGTTGCAAACGATCCCCTGAAATGTTTTTCGGTGGAAACAGATGGGTTTTTATCATCGGAAACAGAATTAGCCCTCGACATCTGAACAACTTTTTTTGAAAAAATCCCTAAGCCGCGCGGTCACAATTTCAGCAAAAATCTGACGTTCTGCAATTCACTCAAAAATGTTGGCAAACTGTTGCAAACGATCCCCTGATATGTTTTTCGGTGGAAACATATGGGTTTTTATCCTCGGAAACAGAATTAGCCCTCGACATCTGAACAACTTTTTTTGAAAAAAACCCCTAAGCCGCGCGGTCACAATTTCAGCAAAAATCTGACGTTCTGCAATTCACTCAAAAATGTTGGCAAACTGTTGCAAACGATCCCCTGATATGTTTTTCGGTGGAAACAGATGGGTTTTTATCCTCGGAAACAGAATTAGCCCTCAACGTCTGAACAACTTTTTTTGAAAAAAAAACCCTAAGCAGCGCAATCACAATTTCAGTAAAAATCTGACGTTCTGCAATTCACTCAAAAATGTTGGTAAACTGTTGCAAACGATCCCCTGATATGTTTTTCGGTGGAAACAGATGGGTTTTTATCCTCTGAAACAGAATTAGCCCTCGAAGTCTGAACAACTTTTTTTGAAAAAATCCCTAAGCCGCGCGGTCACAATTTCAGCAAAAATCTGACGTTCTGCAATTCACTCAAAAATGTTGGCAAACTGTTGCAAACGATCCCCGGATATGTTTTTCGGTGGAAACAGATGGGTTTTTATCCTCGGAAACAGAATTAGCCCTTGAGGTCTGAACAACTTTTTTTGAAAAAACCCCAAAGCCGCGCGGTCACAATTTCAGCAAAAATCTGACGTTCTGCAATTCACTCAAAAATGTTGGCAAACTGTTGCAAACGATCCCCTGATATGTTTTTCGGTGGAAACAGATGGGTTTTTATCCTCGGAAACAGAATTAGCCCTCGACGTCTGAAAATTTTTTTTTGAAAAAATCCCTAAGCCGCGCGGTCACAATTTCAGCAAAAATCTGACGTTCTGCAATTCACTCAAAAATGTTGGCAAACTGTTGCAAACGATCCCCTGATATGTTTTTCGGTGGAAACAGATGGGTTTTTATCGTCGGAAACAGAATTAGCCCTCGAAGTCTGAACAACTTTTTTTGAAAAAATCCCTAAGCCGCGCGGTCACAATTTCAGCAAAAATCTGACGTTCTACAATTCACTCAAAAATGTTGGCAAACTGTTGCAAACGATCCCCTGAAATGTTTTTCGGTGGAAACAGATGGGTTTTTATCATCGGAAACAGAATTAGCCCTCGACATCTGAACAACTTTTTTTGAAAAAATCCCTAAGCCGCGCGGTCACAATTTCAGCAAAAATCTGACGTTCTGCAATTCACTCAAAAATGTTGGCAAACTGTTGCAAACGATCCCCTGATATGTTTTTCGGTGGAAACAGATGGGTTTTTATCCTCGGAAACAGAATTAGCCCTCAACGTCTGAACAACTTTTTTTGAAAAAAAACCCTAAGCAGCGCAATCACAATTTCAGCAAAAATCTGACGTTCTGCAATTCACTCAAAAATGTTGGCAAACTGTTGCAAACGATCCCCTGATATGTTTTTCGGTGGAAACAGATGGGTTTTTATCCTCGGAAACAGAATTAGCCCTCGAAGTCTGAACAACTTTTTTTGAAAAAATCCCTAAGCCGCGCGGTCACAATTTCAGCAAAAATCTGACGTTCTACAATTCACTCAAAAATGTTGGCAAACTGTTGCAAACGATCCCCTGAAATGTTTTTTGTTGGAAACAGATGGGTTTTTATCCTCGGAAACAGAATTAGCCGTGGACGTCTGAAATTTTTTTTTTGAAAAAATCCCTAAGCCGCGCGGTCACAATTTCAGCAAAAATCTGACGTTCTGCAATTCACTCAAAAATGTTGGCAAACTGTTGCAAACGATCCCCTGATATGTTTTTCAGTGGAAACAGATGGGTTTTTATCCTCGGAAACAGAATTAGCCCTCGACATCTGAACAACTTTTTTTTTAAAAAATCCCTAAGCCGCGCGGTCACAATTTCAGCAAAAATCTGACGTTCTGCAATTCACTCAAAAATGTTGGCAAACTGTTGCAAATGATCCCCTGATATGTTTTTCGGTGGAAACAGATGGGTTTTTATCCTCGGAAACAGAATTAGCCCTCGAAGTCTGAACAACTTTTTTTGAAAAAATCCCTAAGCCGCGCGGTCACAATTTCAGCAAAAATCTGACGTTCTGCAATTCACTCAAAAATGTTGGCAAACTGTTGCAAACGATCCCCGGATATGTTTTTCGGTGGAAACAGATGGGTTTTTATCCTCGGAAACAGAATTATCCCTCGACATCTGAACAACTTTTTTTGAAAAAAAACCTTAAGCCAGGCGGTCACAATTTCAGCAAAAATCTGACGTTCTGCAATTCACTCAAAAATTTTGGCAAACTGTTGCAAACGATCCCCTGATATGTTTTTCGGTGGAAACATATGGGTTTTTATCCTCGGAAACAGAATTAGCCCTCGACGTCTGAACAACTTTTTTTGAAAAAAAACCCTAAGCCGCGCGGTCACAATTTCAGCAAAAATCTGACGTTCTGCAATTCACTAAAAAATGTTGGCAAACTGTTGCAAACGATCCCCTGATATGTTTTTCGGTGGAAACAGATGGGTTTTTATCGTCGGAAACAGAATTAGCCCTCGACATCTGAACAACTTTTTTTTTAAAAAATCCCTAAGCCGCGCGGTCACAATTTCAGCAAAAATCTGACGTTCTGCAATTCACTCAAAAATGTTGGCAAACTGTTGCAAATGATCCCCTGATATGTTTTTCGGTGGAAACAGATGGGTTTTTATCCTCGGAAACAGAATTAGCCCTCGAAGTCTGAACAACTTTTTTTGAAAAAATCCCTAAGCCGCGCGGTCACAATTTCAGCAAAAATCTGACGTTCTGCAATTCACTCAAAAATGTTGGCAAACTGTTGCAAACGATCCCCGGATATGTTTTTCGGTGGAAACAGATGGGTTTTTATCCTCGGAAACAGAATTATCCCTCGACATCTGAACAACTTTTTTTGAAAAAAAACCTTAAGCCAGGCGGTCACAATTTCAGCAAAAATCTGACGTTCTGCAATTCACTCAAAAATTTTGGCAAACTGTTGCAAACGATCCCCTGATATGTTTTTCGGTGGAAACATATGGGTTTTTATCCTCGGAAACAGAATTAGCCCTCGACGTCTGAACAACTTTTTTTGAAAAAAAACCCTAAGCCGCGCGGTCACAATTTCAGCAAAAATCTGACGTTCTGCAATTCACTAAAAAATGTTGGCAAACTGTTGCAAACGATCCCCTGATATGTTTTTCGGTGGAAACAGATGGGTTTTTATCGTCGGAAACAGAATTAGCCCTCGAAGTCTGAACAACTTTTTTTGAAAAAATCCCTAAGCCGCGCGGTCACAATTTCAGCAAAAATCTGACGTTCTACAATTCACTCAAAAATGTTGGCAAACTGTTGCAAACGATCCCCTGAAATGTTTTTCGGTGGAAACAGATGGGTTTTTATCATCGGAAACAGAATTAGCCCTCGACATCTGAACAACTTTTTTTGAAAAAATCCCTAAGCCGCGCGGTCACAATTTCAGCAAAAATCTGACGTTCTGCAATTCACTAAAAAATGTTGGCAAACTGTTGCAAACGATCCCCTGATATGTTTTTCGGTGGAAACAGATGGGTTTTTATCCTCGGAAACAGAATTAGCCCTGGACGTCTGAACAACTTTTTTTAAAAAAATCCCTAAGCCGCGCGGTCACAATTTCAGCAAAAATCTGACGTTCTGCAATTCACTAAAAAATGTTGGCAAACTGTTGCAAAGGATCCCCTGATATGTTTTTCGGTGGGAACAGATGGGTTTTTATCCTTGGAAACAGAATTAGCCCTCGACGTCTGAACAACTTTTTTTGAAAAAATCCCTAAGTCGCGCGGTCACAATTTCAGCAAAAATCTGACGTTCTGCAATTCACTCAAAAATGTTGGCAAGCTGTTGCAAACGATCCCCTGAAATGTTTTTCGGTGGAAACCGATGGGTTTTTATCCTCAGAAACAGAATTAGCCCTGGACGTCTGAACAACTTTATTTGAAAAAATCCCTAAGCCGTGCGGTCATAATTTCATCATAAATCTGACGTTCTGCAATTCACTCAAAAATGGTGCCAAACTGTTGCAAACTATCCCCAAAAAGATTTTAGGTGGAAACAGATGTGTTTTTATCATCGGAAACAGAATTAGCCCTTGAGGTCTGAACAACTTTTTTTGAAAAAATCCCTAAGCCGCGCGGTCACAATTTCAGCAAAAATGTGACGTTCTGCAATTCACTCAAAAATGGTGCCAAACTGTTGCAAACGATCCCCTGAAATGTTTTCCGGTGGAAACAGATGGGTTTTTATTCTCGGAAACAGAATTAGCCCTGGACGTCTGAACAACTTTTTTTGAAAAAATCCATAAGCCGCGCGGTCACAATTTCAGCAAAAATCTGACGTTCTGCAATTCACTCAAAAATGGTGCCAAACTGTTGCAAACTATCCCCAAAAAGGTTTTTCGGTGGAAACAGATGGGTTTTTATCCTTGGAAACAGAATTAGCCCTGGACGTCTGAACAACTTTTTTTGAAAAAATCCCTAAGCCGCGCGGTCACAATTTCAGCAAAAATCTGACGTTCTGCAATTCACTCAAAAATGTTGCCAAACTGTTGCAAACGATCCCCTGATATGTTTTTCGGTGGAAACAGATGGGTTTTTATCCTCGGAAACAGAATTAGCCCTGGACGTCTGAACAACTTTTTTTGAAAAAATCCCTAAGCCGCGCGGTCACAATTTCAGCAAAAATCTGACGTTCTCCAATTCACTCAAAAATGTTGGCAAACTGTTGCAAACGATCCCCTGAAATGTTTTTCGGTGGAAACAGATGGGTTTGTATCCTCGGAAACAGAATTAGCCCTCGACGTCTGAACAACTTTTTTTGAAAAAAAAACCCTAAGCAGCGCAATCACAATTTCAGTAAAAATCTGACGTTCTGCAATTCACTCAAAAATGTTGGTAAACTGTTGCAAACGATCCCCTGATATGTTTTTCGGTGGAAACAGATGGGTTTTTATCCTCTGAAACAGAATTAGCCCTCGAAGTCTGAACAACTTTTTTTGAAAAAATCCCTAAGCCGCGCGGTCACAATTTCAGCAAAAATCTGACGTTCTGCAATTCACTCAAAAATGTTGGCAAACTGTTGCAAACGATCCCCGGATATGTTTTTCGGTGGAAACAGATGGGTTTTTATCCTCGGAAACAGAATTAGCCCTTGAGGTCTGAACAACTTTTTTTGAAAAAACCCCAAAGCCGCGCGGTCACAATTTCAGCAAAAATCTGACGTTCTGCAATTCACTCAAAAATGTTGGCAAACTGTTGCAAACGATCCCCTGATATGTTTTTCGGTGGAAACAGATGGGTTTTTATCCTCGGAAACAGAATTAGCCCTCGACGTCTGAAAATTTTTTTTTGAAAAAATCCCTAAGCCGCGCGGTCACAATTTCAGCAAAAATCTGACGTTCTGCAATTCACTCAAAAATGTTGGCAAACTGTTGCAAACGATCCCCTGATATGTTTTTCGGTGGAAACAGATGGGTTTTTATCGTCGGAAACAGAATTAGCCCTCGAAGTCTGAACAACTTTTTTTGAAAAAATCCCTAAGCCGCGCGGTCACAATTTCAGCAAAAATCTGACGTTCTACAATTCACTCAAAAATGTTGGCAAACTGTTGCAAACGATCCCCTGAAATGTTTTTCGGTGGAAACAGATGGGTTTTTATCATCGGAAACAGAATTAGCCCTCGACATCTGAACAACTTTTTTTGAAAAAATCCCTAAGCCGCGCGGTCACAATTTCAGCAAAAATCTGACGTTCTGCAATTCACTCAAAAATGTTGGCAAACTGTTGCAAACGATCCCCTGATATGTTTTTCGGTGGAAACAGATGGGTTTTTATCCTCGGAAACAGAATTAGCCCTCAACGTCTGAACAACTTTTTTTGAAAAAAAACCCTAAGCAGCGCAATCACAATTTCAGCAAAAATCTGACGTTCTGCAATTCACTCAAAAATGTTGGCAAACTGTTGCAAACGATCCCCTGATATGTTTTTCGGTGGAAACAGATGGGTTTTTATCCTCGGAAACAGAATTAGCCCTCGAAGTCTGAACAACTTTTTTTGAAAAAATCCCTAAGCCGCGCGGTCACAATTTCAGCAAAAATCTGACGTTCTACAATTCACTCAAAAATGTTGGCAAACTGTTGCAAACGATCCCCTGAAATGTTTTTTGTTGGAAACAGATGGGTTTTTATCCTCGGAAACAGAATTAGCCGTGGACGTCTGAAATTTTTTTTTTGAAAAAATCCCTAAGCCGCGCGGTCACAATTTCAGCAAAAATCTGACGTTCTGCAATTCACTCAAAAATGGTGCCAAAATGTTGCAAACGATCCCCTGATATGTTTTTCAGTGGAAACAGATGGGTTTTTATCCTCGGAAACAGAATTAGCCCTCGACATCTGAACAACTTTTTTTTTAAAAAATCCCTAAGCCGCGCGGTCACAATTTCAGCAAAAATCTGACGTTCTGCAATTCACTCAAAAATGTTGGCAAACTGTTGCAAATGATCCCCTGATATGTTTTTCGGTGGAAACAGATGGGTTTTTATCCTCGGAAACAGAATTAGCCCTCGAAGTCTGAACAACTTTTTTTGAAAAAATCCCTAAGCCGCGCGGTCACAATTTCAGCAAAAATCTGACGTTCTGCAATTCACTCAAAAATGTTGGCAAACTGTTGCAAACGATCCCCGGATATGTTTTTCGGTGGAAACAGATGGGTTTTTATCCTCGGAAACAGAATTATCCCTCGACATCTGAACAACTTTTTTTGAAAAAAAACCTTAAGCCAGGCGGTCACAATTTCAGCAAAAATCTGACGTTCTGCAATTCACTCAAAAATTTTGGCAAACTGTTGCAAACGATCCCCTGATATGTTTTTCGGTGGAAACATATGGGTTTTTATCCTCGGAAACAGAATTAGCCCTCGACGTCTGAACAACTTTTTTTGAAAAAAAACCCTAAGCCGCGCGGTCACAATTTCAGCAAAAATCTGACGTTCTGCAATTCACTCAAAAATGTTGGCAAACTGTTGCAAACGATCCCCTGAAATGTTTTTCGGTGGAAACAGATGGGTTTTTATCATCGGAAACAGAATTGGCCCTTGAGGTCTGAACAACTTTTTTTGAAAAAACCCCAAAGCCGCGCGGTCACAATTTCAGCAAAAATCTGACGTTCTTCAATTCACTCAAAAATGTTGGCAAACTGTTGCAAACGATCCCCTGATATGTTTTTCGGTGGAAACAGATGGGTTTTTATCCTCGGAAACAGAATTAGCCCTCGACGTCTGAAAATTTTTTTTTGAAAAAATCCCTAAGCCGCGCGGTCACAATTTCAGCAAAAATCTGACGTTCTGCAATTCACTCAAAAATGTTGGCAAACTGTTGCAAACGATCCCCTGATATGTTTTTCGGTGGAAACAGATGGGTTTTTATCGTCGGAAACAGAATTAGCCCTCGAAGTCTGAACAACTTTTTTTGAAAAAATCCCTAAGCCGCGCGGTCACAATTTCAGCAAAAATCTGACGTTCTACAATTCACTCAAAAATGTTGGCAAACTGTTGCAAACGATCCCCTGAAATGTTTTTCGGTGGAAACAGATGGGTTTTTATCATCGGAAACAGAATTAGCCCTCGACATCTGAACAACTTTTTTTGAAAAAATCCCTAAGCCGCGCGGTCACAATTTCAGCAAAAATCTGACGTTCTGCAATTCACTAAAAAATGTTGGCAAACTGTTGCAAACGATCCCCTGATATGTTTTTCGGTGGAAACAGATGGGTTTTTATCCTCGGAAAAAGAATTAGCCCTGGACGTCTGAACAACTTTTTTTAAAAAAATCCCTAAGCCGCGCGGTCACAATTTCAGCAAAAATCTGACGTTCTGCAATTCACTAAAAAATGTTGGCAAACTGTTGCAAAGGATCCCCTGATATGTTTTTCGGTGGGAACAGATGGGTTTTTATCCTTGGAAACAGAATTAGCCCTCGACGTCTGAACAACTTTTTTTGAAAAAATCCCTAAGTCGCGCGGTCACAATTTCAGCAAAAATCTGACGTTCTGCAATTCACTCAAAAATGTTTGTAAACTGTTGCAAACGATCCCCTGAAATGTTTTTCGGTGGAAACAGATGAGTTTTTATCCTCGGAAACAGAATTAGCGCTGGACGTCTGAACAACCTTTTTTGAAAAAATCGCTAAGCCGCGCGGTCACAATTTCAGCAAAAATCTGACGTTCTGCAATTCACTCAAAAATGGTGCCAAACTGTTGCAAACTATCCCCAAAAAGATTTTAGGTGGAAACAGATGTGTTTTTATCATCGGAAACAGAATTAGCCCTTGAGGTCTGAACAACTTTTTTTGAAAAAATCCCTAAGCCGCGCGGTCACAATTTCAGCAAAAATGTGACGTTCTGCAATTCACTCAAAAATGGTGCCAAACTGTTGCAAACGATCCCCTGAAATGTTTTCCGGTGGAAACAGATGAGTTTTTATTCTCGGAAACAGAATTAGCCCTGGACGTCTGAACAACTTTTTTTGAAAAAATCCATAAGCCGCGCGGTCACAATTTCAGCAAAAATCTGACGTTCTGCAATTCACTCAAAAATGGTGCCAAACTGTTGCAAACTATCCCCAAAAAGGTTTTTCGGTGGAAACAGATGGGTTTTTATCCTTGGAAACAGAATTAGCCCTGGACGTCTGAACAACTTTTTTTGAAAAAATCCCTAAGCCGCGCGGTGACAATTTCAGCAAAAATCTGACGTTCTGCAATTCACTCAAAAATGTTGCCAAACTGTTGCAAACGATCCCCTGATATGTTTTTCGGTGGAAACAGATGGGTTTTTATCCTCGGAAACAGAATTAGCCCTGGACGTCTGAACAACTTTTTTTGAAAAAATCCCTAAGCCGCGCGGTCACAATTTCAGCAAAAATCTGACGTTCTCCAATTCACTCAAAAATGTTGGCAAACTGTTGCAAACGATCCCCTGAAATGTTTTTCGGTGGAAACAGATGGGTTTGTATCCTCGGAAACAGAATTAGCCCTCGACGTCTGAACAACTTTTTTTGAAAAAAAACCTAAGCCGCGCGGTCAGAATTTCAGCAAAAATCTGACGTTCCGCAATTCACTCAAAAATGTTGGCAAACTGTTGCAAACGATCCCCTGATATGTTTTTCGGTGGAAACAGATGGGTTTTTCTCCTCGGAAACAGAATTAGCCCTCGACATCTGAAGACCTTTTTTTGAAAAAATCCCTAAGCCGCGCGGTCACAATTTCAGCAAAAATGTGACGTTCTGCAATTCACTCAAAAATGTTGCCAAACTGTTGCAAACGATCCCCTGAAATGTTTTTCGGTGGAAACAGATGGGTTTTTATCCTCGGAAACAGAATCAGCCCTCGACGTCTGAACAACTTTTTTTGAAAAAAACCTAAGCCGCGCGGTCACAATTTCAGCAAAAATCTGACGTTCTGCAATTCACTCAAAAATGTTGGCAAACTGTTGCAAACGATCCCCTGATATGTTTTTCGGTGGAAACAGATGGGTTTTTATCCTCGGAAACAGAATCAGCCCTCGACTTCTGAACAACTTTTTTTGAAAAAATCCCTAAGCCGCGCGGTCACAATTTCAGCAAAAATGTGACGTTCTGCAATTCACTCAAAAATGGTGCCAAACTGTTGCAAACTATCCCCAAAAAGGTTTTTGGTGGAAACAGATGGGTTTTTATCCTCGAAAACAGAATTAGCCCTCGACGTCTGAACAACTTTTTTTGAAAAAATCGCTAAGCCGCGCGGTCACAATTTCAGCAAAAATCTGACGTTCTGCAATTCACTCAAAAATGTTGGCAAACTTTTGTAAAGGATCCCCTGATATGTTTTTCGGTGGAAACAGATGGGTTTTTCTCCTCGGAATAAGAATTAGCCCTCGACGTCTGAACAACTTTTTTTGAAAAAATCTCTAAGCCGCGCGGTCACAATTTCAGCAAAAATCTGACGTTCTGCAATTCACTCAAAAATGTTGGCAAACTGTTGCAAAGGATCCCCTGATATGTTTTTCGGTGGAAACAGATGGGTTTTTATCCTCGGAAACAGAATTAGCCCTCGACGTCTGAACAACTTTTTTTGAAAAAATCCCTAAGCCGCGCGGTCACAATTTCAGCAAAAATCTGACGTTCTGCAATTCACTCAAAAATGGTGCCAAAATGTTGCAAACTATCCCCAAAAAGGTTTTAGGTGGAAACAGATGGGTTTTTATCCTCGAAAACAGAATTAGCCCTCGACGTCTGAACAACTTTTTTTGAAAAAATCCCTACGCCGCAATTTCAGCAAAAATCTGACGTTCTGCAATTCACTCAAAAATGTTGCCAAACTGTTGCAAACGATCCCCTGAATTGTTTTTCGGTGGAAACAGATGGGTTTTTATCCTCGGAAACAGAATTAGCCCTCGACTTCTGAACAACTTTTTTTGAAAAAAAACCTAAGCCGCGCGGTCAGAATTTCAGCAAAAATCTGACGTTCTGCAATTCACTCAAAAATGTTGGCAAACTGTTGCGAACGATCCCCTGATATGTTTTTTGGTGGAAACAGATGGGTTTTTCTCCTCGGAAACAGAATTAGCCCTCGACGTCTGAACAACTTTTTTTGAAAAAAAACCTAAGCCGCGCGGTCAGAATTTCAGCAAAAATCTGACGTTCTGCAATTCACTCAAAAATGTTGGCAAACTGTTGCGAACGATCCCCTGATATGTTTTTTGGTGGAAACAGATGGGTTTTTCTCCTCGGAAACAGAATTAGCCCTCGACGTCTGAACAACTTTTTTTGAAAAAATCCCTAAGCCGCGCGGTCAGAATTTCAGCAAAAATCTGACGTTCTGCAATTCACTCAAAAATGTTGGCAAACTGTTGCAAAGGATCCCCTGATATGTTTTTCGGTGGAAACAGATGGGTTTTTATCCCCGGAAACAGAATTAGCCCTGGACGTCTGAAGAACTTTTTTTGAAAAAATCCCTAAGCCGCGCGGTCACAATTTCAGCAAAAATGTGACGTTCTGCAATTCACTCAAAAATGGTGCCAAACTGTTGCAAACTATCCCCAAAAAGGTTTTTGGTGGAAACAGATGGGTTTTTATCCTCGGAAACAGAATTAGCCCTCGACGTCTGAACAACTTTTTTTGAAAAAATCGCTAAGCCGCGCGGTCACAATTTCAGCAAAAATCTGACGTTCTGCAATTCACTCAAAAATGTTGGCAAACTGTTGCAAAGGATCCCCTGATATGTTTTTCGGAGGAAACAGATGGGTTTTTCTCCTCGGAAACAGAATTAGCCCTCGACGTCTGAACAACTTTTTTTGAAAAAATCCCTAAGCCGCGCGGTCACAATTTCAGCAAAAATCTGACGTTCTGCAATTCACTCAAAAATGGTGCCAAACTGTTGCAAACGATCCCCTGATATGTTTTTCGGTGGAAACAGATGGGTTTTTATCCTCGGAAACAGAATTAGCCCTCGACGTCTGAACAACTTTTTTTGAAAAAATCCCTAAGCCGCGCGGTCACAATTTCAGCAAAAATGTGACGTTCTGCAATTCACTCAAAAATGGTGCCAAACTGTTGCAAAGGATCCCCTGATATGTTTTTCGGTGGAAACAGATGGGTTTTTATCCTCGGAAACAGAATTAGCCCTCGACGTCTGAACAACTTTTTTTGAAAAAATCCCTAAGCCGCGCGGTGACAATTTGAGCAAAAATCTGACGTTCTGCAATTCACTCAGAAATGGTGCCAAACTGTTGCAAAGGATCCCCTGAAATGTTTTTCGGTGGAAACAGATGGGTTTTTATCCTCGGAAACAGAATTAGCCCTCGACGTCTGAACAACTTTTTTTGAAAAAAAACCCTAAGTCGCCCGGTCACAATTTCAGCAAAAATCTGACGTTCTGCAATTCACTCAAAAATGTTGGCAAGCTGTTGCAAACGATCCCCTGAAATGTTTTTCGGTGGAAACCGATGGGTTTTTATCCTCAGAAACAGAATTAGCCCTGGACGTCTGAACAACTTTATTTGAAAAAATCCCTAAGCCGTGCGGTCATAATTTCATCATAAATCTGACGTTCTGCAATTCACTCAAAAATGGTGCCAAACTGTTGCAAACTATCCCCAAAAAGGTTTTTCGGTGGAAACAGATGGGTTTTTATCCTTGGAAACAGAATTAGCCCTGGACGTCTGAACAACTTTTTTTGAAAAAATCCCTAAGCCGCGCGGTCACAATTTCAGCAAAAATCTGACGTTCTGCAATTCACTCAAAAATGTTGCCAAACTGTTGCAAACGATCCCCTGATATGTTTTTCGGTGGAAACAGATGGGTTTTTATCCTCGGAAAAAGAATTAGCCCTGGACGTCTGAACAACTTTTTTTGAAAAAATCCCTAAGCCGCGCGGTCACAATTTCAGCAAAAATCTGACGTTCTCCAATTCACTTAAAAAATGTTGGCAAACTGTTGCAAACGATCCCCTGAAATGTTTTTCGGTGGAAACAGATGGGTTTGTATCCTCGGAAACAGAATTAGCCCTCGACGTCTGAACAACTTTTTTTGAAAAAAAACCTAAGCCGCGCGGTCAGAATTTCAGCAAAAATCTGACGTTCCGCAATTCACTCAAAAATGTTGGCAAACTGTTGCAAAGGATCCCCTGATATGTTTTTCGGAGGAAACAGATGGGTTTTTCTCCTCGGAAACAGAATTAGCCCTCGACGTCTGAACAACTTTTTTTGAAAAAATCCCTAAGCCGCGCGGTCACAATTTCAGCAAAAATCTGACGTTCTGCAATTCACTCAAAAATGGTGCCAAACTGTTGCAAACGATCCCCTGAAATGTTTTTCGGTGGAAACAGATGGGTTTGTATCCTCGGAAACAGAATTAGCCCTCGACGTCTGAACAACTTTTTTTGAAAAAAAACCTAAGCCGCGCGGTCACAATTTCAGCAAAAATCTGACGTTCTGCAATTCACTCAAAAATGGTGCCAAACTGTTGCAAACGATCCCCTGATATGTTTTTCGGTGGAAACAGATGGGTTTTTATCCTCGGAAACAGAATTAGCCCTCGACATCTGAAGACCTTTTTTTGAAAAAATCCCTAAGCCGCGCGGTCACAATTTCAGAAAAAATGTGACGTTCTGCAATTCACTCAAAAATGTTGCCAAACTGTTGCAAACGATCCCCTGAAATGTTTTTCGGTGGAAACAGATGGGTTTTTATCCTCGGAAACAGAATCAGCCCTCGACGTCTGAACAACTTTTTTTGAAAAAAACCTAAGCCGCGCGGTCACAATTTCAGCAAAAATCTGACGTTCTGCAATTCACTCAAAAATGTTGGCAAACTGTTGCAAACGATCCCCTGATATGTTTTTCGGTGGAAACAGATGGGTTTTTCTCCTCGGAAACAGAATTAGCCCTCGACTTCTGAACAACTTTTTTTGAAAAAATCCCTAAGCCGCGCGGTCACAATTTCAGCAAAAATGTGACGTTCTGCAATTCACTCAAAAATGTTGCCAAACTGTTGCAAACTATCCCCAAAAAGGTTTTTGGTGGAAACAGATGGGTTTTTATCCCCGGAAACAGAATTAGCCCTCGACGTCTGAACAACTTTTTTTGAAAAAAAACCTAAGCCGCGCGGTCACAATTTCAGCAAAAATCTGACGTTCTGCAATTCACTCAAAAATGTTGGCAAACTTGCAAACGATCCCCTGATATGTTTTTCGGTGGAAACAGATGGGTTTTTATCCTCGGAATAAGAATTAGCCCTGGACGTCTGAACAACTTTTTTTGAAAAAATCCCTAAGCCGCGCGGTCACAATTTCAGCAAAAATCTGACGTTCTGCAATTCACTCAAAAATGTTGCCAAACTGTTGCAAACGATCCCCTGAAATGTTTTTCGGTGGAAACAGATGGGTTTTTCTCCTCGGAAACAGAATTAGCCCTCGACGTCTGAACAACTTTTTCTGAAAAAATCCCTAAGCCGCGCGGTCACAATTTCAGCAAAAATCTGACGTTCTGCAATTCACTCAAAAATGTTGGCAAACTGTTGCAAACGATCCCCTGATATGTTTTTCGGTGGAAACAGATGGGTTTTTCTCCTCGGAATAAGAATTAGCCCTCGACGTCTGAACAATTTTTTTTGAAAAAATCTCTAAGCCGCGCGGTCACAATTTCAGCAAAAATCTGACGTTCTGCAATTCACTCAAAAATGTTGGCAAACTGTTGCAAAGGATCCCCTGATATGTTTTTCGGTGGAAACAGATGGGTTTTTATCCTCGGAAACAGAATTAGCCCTCAACGTCTGAACAACTTTTTTTGAAAAAATCCCTAAGCCGCGCGGTCACAATTTCAGCAAAAATCTGACGTTCTGCAATTCACTCAAAAATGGTGCCAAACTGTTGCAAACGATCCCCTGAATTGTTTTTCGGTGGAAACAGATGGGTTTTTATCCTCGGAAACAGAATTAGCCCTCGACTTCTGAACAACTTTTTTTGAAAAAAAACCTAAGCCGCGCGGTCAGAATTTCAGCAAAAATCTGACGTTCTGCAATTCACTCAAAAATGTTGGCAAACTGTTGCGAACGATCCCCTGATATGTTTTTCGGTGGAAACAGATGGGTTTTTCTCCTCGGAAACAGAATTAGCCCTCGACGTCTGAACAACTTTTTTTGAAAAAATCCCTAAGCCGCGCGGTCAGAATTTCAGCAAAAATCTGACGTTCTGCAATTCACTCAAAAATGTTGGCAAACTGTTGCAAAGGATCCCCTGATATGTTTTTCGGTGGAAACAGATGGGTTTTTATCCTCGGAAACAGAATTAGCCCTGGACGTCTGAAGAACTTTTTTTGAAAAAATCCCTAAGCCGCGCGGTCACAATTTCAGCAAAAATGTGACGTTCTGCAATTCACTCAAAAATGGTGCCAAACTGTTGCAAACTATCCCCAAAAAGGTTTTTGGTGGAAACAGATGGGTTTTTATCCTCGGAAACAGAATTAGCCCTCGACGTCTGAACAACTTTTTTTGAAAAAATCGCTAAGCCGCACGGTCACAATTTCAGCAAAAATCTGACGTTCTGCAATTCACTCAAAAATGTTGGCAAACTGTTGCAAAGGATCCCCTGATATGTTTTTCGGAGGAAACAGATGGGTTTTTCTCCTCGGAAACAGAATTAGCCCTCGACGTCTGAACAACTTTTTTTGAAAAAATCCCTAAGCCGCGCGGTCACAATTTCAGCAAAAATCTGACGTTCTGCAATTCACTCAAAAATGGTGCCAAACTGTTGCAAACGATCCCCTGAAATGTTTTTCGGTGGAAACAGATGGGTTTTTATCATCGGAAACAGAATTGGCCCTTGAGGTCTGAACAACTTTTTTTGAAAAAACCCCAAAGCCGCGCGGTCACAATTTCAGCAAAAATGTGACGTTCTTCAATTCACTCAAAAATGTTGGCAAACTGTTGCAAACGATCCCCTGATATGTTTTTCGGTGGAAACAGATGGGTTTTTATCCTCGGAAACAGAATTAGCCCTCGACGTCTGAACAACTTTTTTTGAAAAAATCCCTAAGCCGCGCCGTCACAATTTCAGCAAAAATCTGACGTTCTGCAATTCACTCAAAAATGTTGGCAAACTGTTGCAAAGGATCCCCTGATATGTTTTTCGGAGGAAACAGATGGGTTTTTCTCCTCGGAAACAGAATTAGCCCTCGACGTCTGAACAACTTTTTTTGAAAAAATCCCTAAGCCGCGCGGTCACAATTTCAGCAAAAATCTGACGTTCTGCAATTCACTCAAAAATGGTGCCAAACTGTTGCGAACGATCCCCTGATATGTTTTTCGGTGGAAACAGATGGGTTTTTCTCCTCGGAAACAGAATTAGCCCTCGACGTCTGAACAACTTTTTTGAAAAAATCCCTAAGCCGCGCGGTCAGAATTTCAGCAAAAATGTGACGTTCTGCAATTCACTCAAAAATGTTGGCAAACTGTTGCAAAGGATCCCCTGATATGTTTTTCGGAGGAAACAGATGGGTTTTTCTCCTCGGAAACAGAATTAGCCCTGGACGTCTGAACAACTTTTTTTGAAAAAATCCCTAAGCCGCGCGGTCACAATTTCAGCAAAAATCTGACGTTCTGCAATTCACTCAAAAATGGTGCCAAACTGTTGCAAACGATCCCCTGATATGTTTTTCGGTGGAAACAGATGGGTTTTTATCCTCGGAAACAGAATTAGCCCTCGACGTCTGAACAACTTTTTTTGAAAAAATCCCTAAGCCGCGCGGTCACAATTTCAGCAAAAATGTGACGTTCTGCAATTCACTCAAAAATGGTGCCAAACTGTTGCAAAGGATCCCCTGATATGTTTTTCGATGGAAACAGATGGGTTTTTATCCTCGGAAACAGAATTAGCCCTCGACGTCTGAACAACTTTTTTTGAAAAAATCCCTAAGCCGCGCGGTCAGAATTTCAGCAAAAATCTGACGTTCTGCAATTCACTCAAAAATGTTGGCAAACTGTTGCAAAGGATCCCCTGAATTGTTTTTCGGTGGAAACAGATGGGTTTTTATCCTCGGAAACAGAATTAGCCCTCGACGTCTGAACAACTTTTTTTGAAAAAATCCCTAAGCCGCGCGGTCACAATTTCAGCAAAAATCTGACGTTCTGCAATTCACTCAAAAATGTTGGCAAACTGTTGCAAAGGATCCCCTGATATGTTTTTCGGAGGAAACAGATGGGTTTTTATCCTCGGAAACAGAATTAGCCCTCGACGTCTGAACAACTTTTTTTGAAAAAATCCCTAAGCCGCGCGGTCAGAATTTCAGCAAAAATCTGACGTTCTGCAATTCACTCAAAAATGTTGGCAAACTGTTGCAAAGGATCCCCTGATATGTTTTTCGGTGGAAACAGATGGGTTTTTATCCTCGGAAACAGAATTAGCCCTGGACGTCTGAAGAACTTTTTTTGAAAAAATCCCTAAGCCGCGCGGTCACAATTTCAGCAAAAATGTGACGTTCTGCAATTCACTCAAAAATGGTGCCAAACTGTTGCAAACTATCCCCAAAAAGGTTTTTGGTGGAAACAGATGGGTTTTTATCCTCGGAAACAGAATTAGCCCTCGACGTCTGAACAACTTTTTTTGAAAAAATCGCTAAGCCGCACGGTCACAATTTCAGCAAAAATCTGACGTTCTGCAATTCACTCAAAAATGTTGGCAAACTGTTGCAAAGGATCCCCTGATATGTTTTTCGGAGGAAACAGATGGGTTTTTCTCCTCGGAAACAGAATTAGCCCTCGACGTCTGAACAACTTTTTTTGAAAAAATCCCTAAGCCGCGCGGTCACAATTTCAGCAAAAATCTGACGTTCTGCAATTCACTCAAAAATGGTGCCAAACTGTTGCAAACGATCCCCTGATATGTTTTTCGGTGGAAACAGATGGGTTTTTATCCTCGGAAACAGAATTAGCCCTCGACGTCTGAACAACTTTTTTTGAAAAAATCCCTAAGCCGCGCGGTCACAATTTCAGCAAAAATGTGACGTTCTGCAATTCACTCAAAAATGGTGCCAAACTGTTGCAAAGGATCCCCTGATATGTTTTTCGATGGAAACAGATGGGTTTTTATCCTCGGAAACAGAATTAGCCCTCGACGTCTGAACAACTTTTTTTGAAAAAATCCCTAAGCCGCGCCGTCACAATTTCAGCAAAAATCTGACGTTCTGCAATTCACTCAAAAATGTTGGCAAACTGTTGCAAAGGATCCCCTGATATGTTTTTCGGAGGAAACAGATGGGTTTTTCTCCTCGGAAACAGAATTAGCCCTCGACGTCTGAACAACTTTTTTTGAAAAAATCCCTAAGCCGCGCGGTCACAATTTCAGCAAAAATCTGACGTTCTGCAATTCACTCAAAAATGGTGCCAAACTGTTGCGAACGATCCCCTGATATGTTTTTCGGTGGAAACAGATGGGTTTTTCTCCTCGGAAACAGAATTAGCCCTCGACGTCTGAACAACTTTTTTTGAAAAAATCCCTAAGCCGCGCGGTCAGAATTTCAGCAAAAATGTGACGTTCTGCAATTCACTCAAAAATGTTGGCAAACTGTTGCAAAGTATCCCCTGATATGTTTTTCGGAGGAAACAGATGGGTTTTTCTCCTCGGAAACAGAATTAGCCCTGGACGTCTGAACAACTTTTTTTGAAAAAATCCCTAAGCCGCGCGGTCACAATTTCAGCAAAAATCTGACGTTCTGCAATTCACTCAAAAATGGTGCCAAACTGTTGCAAACGATCCCCTGATATGTTTTTCGGTGGAAACAGATGGGTTTTTATCCTCGGAAACAGAATTAGCCCTCGACGTCTGAACAACTTTTTTTGAAAAAATCCCTAAGCCGCGCGGTCACAATTTCAGCAAAAATGTGACGTTCTGCAATTCACTCAAAAATGGTGCCAAACTGTTGCAAAGGATCCCCTGATATGTTTTTCGATGGAAACAGATGGGTTTTTATCCTCGGAAACAGAATTAGCCCTCGACGTCTGAACAACTTTTTTTGAAAAAATCCCTAAGCCGCGCGGTCAGAATTTCAGCAAAAATCTGACGTTCTGCAATTCACTCAAAAATGTTGGCAAACTGTTGCAAAGGATCCCCTGATATGTTTTTCGGAGGAAACAGATGGGTTTTTCTCCTCGGAAACAGAATTAGCCCTCGACGTCTGAACAACTTTTTTTGAAAAAATCCCTAAACCGCGCGGTCACAATTTCAGCAAAAATCTGACGTTCTGCAATTCACTCAAAAATGTTGGCAAACTGTTGCGAACGATCCCCTGATATGTTTTTCGGTGGAAACAGATGGGTTTTTCTCCTCGGAAACAGAATTAGCCCTCGACGTCTGAACAACTTTTTTTGAAAAAATCCCTAAGCCGCGCGGTCAGAATTTCAGCAAAAATCTGACGTTCTGCAATTCACTCAAAAATGTTGGCAAACTGTTGCAAAGGATCCCCTGATATGTTTTTCGGTGGAAACAGATGGGTTTTTATCCTCGGAAACAGAATTAGCCCTGGACGTCTGAAGAACTTTTTTTGAAAAAATCCTTAAGCCGCGCGGTCACAATTTCAGCAAAAATGTGACGTTCTGCAATTCACTCAAAAATGGTGCCAAACTGTTGCAAACTATCCCCAAAAAGGTTTTTGGTGGAAACAGATGGGTTTTTATCCTCGGAAACAGAATTAGCCCTCGACGTCTGAACAACTTTTTTTGAAAAAATCGCTAAGCCGCGCGGTCACAATTTCAGCAAAAATCTGACGTTCTGCAATTCACTCAAAAATGTTGGCAAACTGTTGCAAAGGATCCCCTGATATGTTTTTCGGTGGAAACAGATGGGTTTTTATCCTCGGAAACAGAATTAGCCCTCGACGTCTGAACAACTTTTTTTGAAAAAATCCCTAAGCCGCGCGGTCACAATTTCAGCAAAAATCTGACGTTCTGCAATTCACTCAAAAATGGTGCCAAACTGTTGCAAACGATCCCCTGAATTGTTTTTCGGTGGAAACAGATGGGTTTTTATCCTCGGAAACAGAATTAGCCCTCGACTTCTGAACAACTTTTTTTGAAAAAAAACCTAAGCCGCGCGGTCAGAATTTCAGCAAAAATCTGACGTTCTGCAATTCACTCAAAAATGTTGGCAAACTGTTGCGAACGATCCCCTGATATGTTTTTCGGTGGAAACAGATGGGTTTTTCTCCTCGGAAACAGAATTAGCCCTCGACGTCTGAACAACTTTTTTTGAAAAAATCCCTAAGCCGCGCGGTCACAATTTCAGCAAAAATCTGACGTTCTGCAATTCACTCAAAAATGGTGCCAAACTGTTGCGAACGATCCCCTGATATGTTTTTCGGTGGAAACAGATGGGTTTTTCTCCTCGGAAACAGAATTAGCCCTCGACGTCTGAACAACTTTTTTTGAAAAAATCCCTAAGCCGCGCGGTCAGAATTTCAGCAAAAATGTGACGTTCTGCAATTCACTCAAAAATGTTGGCAAACTGTTGCAAAGGATCCCCTGATATGTTTTTCGGAGGAAACAGATGGGTTTTTCTCCTCGGAAACAGAATTAGCCCTGGACGTCTGAACAACTTTTTTTGAAAAAATCCCTAAGCCGCGCGGTCACAATTTCAGCAAAAATCTGACGTTCTGCAATTCACTCAAAAATGGTGCCAAACTGTTGCAAACGATCCCCTGATATGTTTTTCGGTGGAAACAGATGGGTTTTTATCCTCGGAAACAGAATTAGCCCTCGACGTCTGAACAACTTTTTTTGAAAAAATCCCTAAGCCGCGCGGTCACAATTTCAGCAAAAATGTGACGTTCTGCAATTCACTCAAAAATGGTGCCAAACTGTTGCAAAGGATCCCCTGATATGTTTTTCGATGGAAACAGATGGGTTTTTATCCTCGGAAACAGAATTAGCCCTCGACGTCTGAACAACTTTTTTTGAAAAAATCCCTAAGCCGCGCGGTCAGAATTTCAGCAAAAATCTGACGTTCTGCAATTCACTCAAAAATGTTGGCAAACTGTTGCAAAGGATCCCCTGATATGTTTTTCGGAGGAAACAGATGGGTTTTTCTCCTCGGAAACAGAATTAGCCCTCGACGTCTGAACAACTTTTTTTGAAAAAATCCCTAAACCGCGCGGTCACAATTTCAGCAAAAATCTGACGTTCTGCAATTCACTCAAAAATGTTGGCAAACTGTTGCGAACGATCCCCTGATATGTTTTTCGGTGGAAACAGATGGGTTTTTCTCCTCGGAAACAGAATTAGCCCTCGACGTCTGAACAACTTTTTTTGAAAAAATCCCTAAGCCGCGCGGTCAGAATTTCAGCAAAAATCTGACGTTCTGCAATTCACTCAAAAATGTTGGCAAACTGTTGCAAAGGATCCCCTGATATGTTTTTCGGTGGAAACAGATGGGTTTTTATCCTCGGAAACAGAATTAGCCCTGGACGTCTGAAGAACTTTTTTTGAAAAAATCCCTAAGCCGCGCGGTCACAATTTCAGCAAAAATGTGACGTTCTGCAATTCACTCAAAAATGGTGCCAAACTGTTGCAAACTATCCCCAAAAAGGTTTTTGGTGGAAACAGATGGGTTTTTATCCTCGGAAACAGAATTAGCCCTCGACGTCTGAACAACTTTTTTTGAAAAAATCGCTAAGCCGCGCGGTCACAATTTCAGCAAAAATCTGACGTTCTGCAATTCACTCAAAAATGTTGGCAAACTGTTGCAAAGGATCCCCTGATATGTTTTTCGGTGGAAACAGATGGGTTTTTATCCTCGGAAACAGAATTAGCCCTCGACGTCTGAACAACTTTTTTTGAAAAAATCCCTAAGCCGCGCGGTCACAATTTCAGCAAAAATCTGACGTTCTGCAATTCACTCAAAAATGGTGCCAAACTGTTGCAAACGATCCCCTGAATTGTTTTTCGGTGGAAACAGATGGGTTTTTATCCTCGGAAACAGAATTAGCCCTCGACTTCTGAACAACTTTTTTTGAAAAAAAACCTAAGCCGCGCGGTCAGAATTTCAGCAAAAATCTGACGTTCTGCAATTCACTCAAAAATGTTGGCAAACTGTTGCGAACGTTCCCCTGATATGTTTTTCGGTGGAAACAGATGGGTTTTTCTCCTCGGAAACAGAATTAGCCCTCGACGTCTGAACAACTTTTTTTGAAAAAATCCCTAAGCCGCGCGGTCAGAATTTCAGCAAAAATCTGACGTTCTGCAATTCATACAAAAATGTTGGCAAACTGTTGCAAAGGATCCCCTGATATGTTTTTCGGTGGAAACAGATGGGTTTTTATCCTCGGAAACAGAATTAGCCCTGGACGTCTGAAGAACTTTTTTTGAAAAAATCCCTAAGCCGCGCGGTCACAATTTCAGCAAAAATGTGACGTTCTGCAATTCACTCAAAAATGGTGCCAAACTGTTGCAAACTATCCCCAAAAAGGTTTTTGGTGGAAACAGATGGGTTTTTATCCTCGGAAACAGAATTAGCCCTCGACGTCTGAACAACTTTTTTTGAAAAAATCGCTAAGCCGCGCGGTCACAATTTCAGCAAAAATCTGACGTTCTGCAATTCACTCAAAAATGTTGGCAAACTGTTGCAAAGGATCCCCTGATATGTTTTTCGGAGGAAACAGATGGGTTTTTCTCCTCGGAAACAGAATTAGCCCTCGACGTCTGAACAACTTTTTTTGAAAAAATCCCTACGCCGCAATTTCAGCAAAAATCTGACGTTCTGCAATTCACTCAAAAATGTTGCCAAACTGTTGCAAACGATCCCCTGAATTGTTTTTCGGTGGAAACAGATGGGTTTTTATCCTCGGAAACAGAATTAGCCCTCGACTTCTGAACAACTTTTTTTGAAAAAAAACCTAAGCCGCGCGGTCAGAATTTCAGCAAAAATCTGACGTTCTGCAATTCACTCAAAAATGTTGGCAAACTGTTGCGAACGATCCCCTGATATGTTTTTTGGTGGAAACAGATGGGTTTTTCTCCTCGGAAACAGAATTAGCCCTCGACGTCTGAACAACTTTTTTTGAAAAAAAACCTAAGCCGCGCGGTCAGAATTTCAGCAAAAATCTGACGTTCTGCAATTCACTCAAAAATGTTGGCAAACTGTTGCGAACGATCCCCTGATATGTTTTTTGGTGGAAACAGATGGGTTTTTCTCCTCGGAAACAGAATTAGCCCTCGACGTCTGAACAACTTTTTTTGAAAAAATCCCTAAGCCGCGCGGTCAGAATTTCAGCAAAAATCTGACGTTCTGCAATTCACTCAAAAATGTTGGCAAACTGTTGCAAAGGATCCCCTGATATGTTTTTCGGTGGAAACAGATGGGTTTTTATCCCCGGAAACAGAATTAGCCCTGGACGTCTGAAGAACTTTTTTTGAAAAAATCCCTAAGCCGCGCGGTCACAATTTCAGCAAAAATGTGACGTTCTGCAATTCACTCAAAAATGGTGCCAAACTGTTGCAAACTATCCCCAAAAAGGTTTTTGGTGGAAACAGATGGGTTTTTATCCTCGGAAACAGAATTAGCCCTCGACGTCTGAACAACTTTTTTTGAAAAAATCGCTAAGCCGCGCGGTCACAATTTCAGCAAAAATCTGACGTTCTGCAATTCACTCAAAAATGTTGGCAAACTGTTGCAAAGGATCCCCTGATATGTTTTTCGGAGGAAACAGATGGGTTTTTCTCCTCGGAAACAGAATTAGCCCTCGACGTCTGAACAACTTTTTTTGAAAAAATCCCTAAGCCGCGCGGTCACAATTTCAGCAAAAATCTGACGTTCTGCAATTCACTCAAAAATGTTGGCAAACTGTTGCAAAGGATCCCCTGATATGTTTTTCGGTGGAAACAGATGGGTTTTTATCCTCGGAAACAGAATTAGCCCTCGACGTCTGAACAACTTTTTTTGAAAAAATCCCTAAGCCGCGCGGTCACAATTTCAGCAAAAATGTGACGTTCTGCAATTCACTCAAAAATGGTGCCAAACTGTTGCAAAGGATCCCCTGATATGTTTTTCGGTGGAAACAGATGGGTTTTTATCCTCGGAAACAGAATTAGCCCTCGACGTCTGAACAACTTTTTTTGAAAAAATCCCTAAGCCGCGCGGTCACAATTTGAGCAAAAATCTGACGTTCTGCAATTCACTCAGAAATGGTGCCAAACTGTTGCAAAGGATCCCCTGAAATGTTTTTCGGTGGAAACAGATGGGTTTTTATCCTCGGAAACAGAATTAGCCCTCGACGTCTGAACAACTTTTTTTGAAAAAAAAACCCTAAGTCGCCCGGTCACAATTTCAGCAAAAATCTGACGTTCTGCAATTCACTCAAAAATGTTGGCAAGCTGTTGCAAACGATCCCCTGAAATGTTTTTCGGTGGAAACCGATGGGTTTTTATCCTCAGAAACAGAATTAGCCCTGGACGTCTGAACAACTTTATTTGAAAAAATCCCTAAGCCGTGCGGTCATAATTTCATCATAAATCTGACGTTCTGCAATTCACTCAAAAATGGTGCCAAACTGTTGCAAACTATCCCCAAAAAGGTTTTTCGGTGGAAACAGATGGGTTTTTATCCTTGGAAACAGAATTAGCCCTCGACGTCTGAACAACTTTTTTTGAAAAAATCCCTAAGCCGCGCGGTCACAATTTCAGCAAAAATCTGACGTTCTGCAATTCACTCAAAAATGTTGCCAAACTGTTGCAAACGATCCCCTGATATGTTTTTCGGTGGAAACAGATGGGTTTTTATCCTCGGAAAAAGAATTAGCCCTGGACGTCTGAACAACTTTTTTTGAAAAAATCCCTAAGCCGCGCGGTCACAATTTCAGCAAAAATCTGACGTTCTCCAATTCACTTAAAAAATGTTGGCAAACTGTTGCAAACGATCCCCTGAAATGTTTTTCGGTGGAAACAGATGGGTTTGTATCCTCGGAAACAGAATTAGCCCTCGACGTCTGAACAACTTTTTTTGAAAAAAAACCTAAGCCGCGCGGTCAGAATTTCAGAAAAATCTGACGTTCCGCAATTCACTCAAAAATGTTGGCAAACTGTTGCAAAGGATCCCCTGATATGTTTTTCGGAGGAAACAGATGGGTTTTTCTCCTCGGAAACAGAATTAGCCCTCGACGTCTGAACAACTTTTTTTGAAAAAATCCCTAAGCCGCGCGGTCACAATTTCAGCAAAAATCTGACGTTCTGCAATTCACTCAAAAATGGTGCCAAACTGTTGCAAACGATCCCCTGATATGTTTTTCGGTGGAAACAGATGGGTTTTTATCCTCGGAAACAGAATTAGCCCTCGACGTCTGAACAACTTTTTTTGAAAAAATCCCTAAGCCGCGCGGTCACAATTTCAGCAAAAATGTGACGTTCTGCAATTCACTCAAAAATGGTGCCAAACTGTTGCAAACGATCCCCTGAAATGTTTTTCGGTGGAAACAGATGGGTTTGTATCCTCGGAAACAGAATTAGCCCTCGACGTCTGAACAACTTTTTTTGAAAAAAAACCTAAGCCGCGCGGTCACAATTTCAGCAAAAATCTGACGTTCTGCAATTCACTCAAAAATGGTGCCAAACTGTTGCAAACGATCCCCTGATATGTTTTTCGGTGGAAACAGATGGGTTTTTATCCTCGGAAACAGAATTAGCCCTCGACATCTGAAGACCTTTTTTTGAAAAAATCCCTAAGCCGCGCGGTCACAATTTCAGAAAAAATGTGACGTTCTGCAATTCACTCAAAAATGTTGCCAAACTGTTGCAAACGATCCCCTGAAATGTTTTTCGGTGGAAACAGATGGGTTTTTATCCTCGGAAACAGAATCAGCCCTCGACGTCTGAACAACTTTTTTTGAAAAAAACCTAAGCCGCGCGGTCACAATTTCAGCAAAAATCTGACGTTCTGCAATTCACTCAAAAATGTTGGCAAACTGTTGCAAACGATCCCCTGATATGTTTTTCGGTGGAAACAGATGGGTTTTTCTCCTCGGAATAAGAATTAGCCCTGGACATCTGAAGAACTTTTTTTGAAAAAATCCCTAAGCCGCGCGGTCACAATTTCAGCAAAAATGTGACGTTCTGCAATTCACTCAAAAATGTTGCCAAACTGTTGCAAACTATCCCCAAAAAGGTTTTTGGTGGAAACAGATGGGTTTTTATCCCCGGAAACAGAATTAGCCCTCGACGTCTGAACAACTTTTTTTGAAAAAAAACCTAAGCCGCGCGGTCACAATTTCAGCAAAAATCTGACGTTCTGCAATTCACTCAAAAATGTTGGCAAACTTGCAAACGATCCCCTGATATGTTTTTCGGTGGAAACCGATGGGTTTTTATCCTCGGAATAAGAATTAGCCCTGGACGTCTGAACAACTTTTTTTGAAAAAATCCCTAAGCCGCGCGGTCACAATTTCAGCAAAAATCTGACGTTCTGCAATTCACTCAAAAATGTTGCCAAACTGTTGCAAACGATCCCCTGAAATGTTTTTCGGTGGAAACAGATGGGTTTTTCTCCTCGGAAACAGAATTAGCCCTCGACGTCTGAACAACTTTTTCTGAAAAAATCCCTAAGCCGCGCGGTCACAATTTCAGCAAAAATCTGACGTTCTGCAATTCACTCAAAAATGTTGGCAAACTGTTGCAAACGATCCCCTGATATGTTTTTCGGTGGAAACAGATGGGTTTTTCTCCTCGGAATAAGAATTAGCCCTCGACGTCTGAACAATTTTTTTTGAAAAAATCTCTAAGCCGCGCGGTCACAATTTCAGCAAAAATCTGACGTTCTGCAATTCACTCAAAAATGTTGGCAAACTGTTGCAAAGGATCCCCTGATATGTTTTTCGGTGGAAACAGATGGGTTTTTATCCTCGGAAACAGAATTAGCCCTCGACGTCTGAACAACTTTTTTTGAAAAAATCCCTAAGCCGCGCGGTCACAATTTCAGCAAAAATCTGACGTTCTGCAATTCACTCAAAAATGTTGGCAAACTGTTGCAAACGATCCCCTGATATGTTTTTCGGTGGAAACAGATGGGTTTTTATCCTCGGAAAAAGAATTAGCCCTGGACGTCTGAACAACTTTTTTTGAAAAAATCCCTAAGCCGCGCGGTCACAATTTCAGCAAAAATCTGACGTTCTCCAATTCACTTAAAAAATGTTGGCAAACTGTTGCAAACGATCCCCTGAAATGTTTTTCGGTGGAAACAGATGGGTTTGTATCCTCGGAAACAGAATTAGCCCTCGACGTCTGAACAACTTTTTTTGAAAAAAAACCTAAGCCGCGCGGTCAGAATTTCAGAAAAATCTGACGTTCCGCAATTCACTCAAAAATGTTGGCAAACTGTTGCAAAGGATCCCCTGATATGTTTTTCGGAGGAAACAGATGGGTTTTTCTCCTCGGAAACAGAATTAGCCCTCGACGTCTGAACAACTTTTTTTGAAAAAATCCCTAAGCCGCGCGGTCACAATTTCAGCAAAAATCTGACGTTCTGCAATTCACTCAAAAATGGTGCCAAACTGTTGCAAACGATCCCCTGATATGTTTTTCGGTGGAAACAGATGGGTTTTTATCCTCGGAAACAGAATTAGCCCTCGACGTCTGAACAACTTTTTTTGAAAAAATCCCTAAGCCGCGCGGTCACAATTTCAGCAAAAATGTGACGTTCTGCAATTCACTCAAAAATGGTGCCAAACTGTTGCAAACGATCCCCTGAAATGTTTTTCGGTGGAAACAGATGGGTTTGTATCCTCGGAAACAGAATTAGCCCTCGACGTCTGAACAACTTTTTTTGAAAAAAAACCTAAGCCGCGCGGTCACAATTTCAGCAAAAATCTGACGTTCTGCAATTCACTCAAAAATGGTGCCAAACTGTTGCAAACGATCCCCTGATATGTTTTTCGGTGGAAACCGATGGGTTTTTATCCTCGGAATAAGAATTAGCCCTGGACGTCTGAACAACTTTTTTTGAAAAAATCCCTAAGCCGCGCGGTCACAATTTCAGCAAAAATCTGACGTTCTGCAATTCACTCAAAAATGTTGCCAAACTGTTGCAAACGATCCCCTGAAATGTTTTTCGGTGGAAACAGATGGGTTTTTCTCCTCGGAAACAGAATTAGCCCTCGACGTCTGAACAACTTTTTCTGAAAAAATCCCTAAGCCGCGCGGTCACAATTTCAGCAAAAATCTGACGTTCTGCAATTCACTCAAAAATGTTGGCAAACTGTTGCAAACGATCCCCTGATATGTTTTTCGGTGGAAACAGATGGGTTTTTCTCCTCGGAATAAGAATTAGCCCTCGACGTCTGAACAATTTTTTTTGAAAAAATCTCTAAGCCGCGCGGTCACAATTTCAGCAAAAATCTGACGTTCTGCAATTCACTCAAAAATGTTGGCAAACTGTTGCAAAGGATCCCCTGATATGTTTTTCGGTGGAAACAGATGGGTTTTTATCCTCGGAAACAGAATTAGCCCTCGACGTCTGAACAACTTTTTTTGAAAAAATCCCTAAGCCGCGCGGTCACAATTTCAGCAAAAATCTGACGTTCTGCAATTCACTCAAAAATGTTGGCAAACTGTTGCAAACGATCCCCTGATATGTTTTTCGGTGGAAACAGATGGGTTTTTATCCTCGGAAAAAGAATTAGCCCTGGACGTCTGAACAACTTTTTTTGAAAAAATCCCTAAGCCGCGCGGTCACAATTTCAGCAAAAATCTGACGTTCTCCAATTCACTTAAAAAATGTTGGCAAACTGTTGCAAACGATCCCCTGAAATGTTTTTCGGTGGAAACAGATGGGTTTGTATCCTCGGAAACAGAATTAGCCCTCGACGTCTGAACAACTTTTTTTGAAAAAAAACCTAAGCCGCGCGGTCAGAATTTCAGAAAAATCTGACGTTCCGCAATTCACTCAAAAATGTTGGCAAACTGTTGCAAAGGATCCCCTGATATGTTTTTCGGAGGAAACAGATGGGTTTTTCTCCTCGGAAACAGAATTAGCCCTCGACGTCTGAACAACTTTTTTTGAAAAAATCCCTAAGCCGCGCGGTCACAATTTCAGCAAAAATCTGACGTTCTGCAATTCACTCAAAAATGGTGCCAAACTGTTGCAAACGATCCCCTGATATGTTTTTCGGTGGAAACAGATGGGTTTTTATCCTCGGAAACAGAATTAGCCCTCGACGTCTGAACAACTTTTTTTGAAAAAATCCCTAAGCCGCGCGGTCACAATTTCAGCAAAAATGTGACGTTCTGCAATTCACTCAAAAATGGTGCCAAACTGTTGCAAACGATCCCCTGAAATGTTTTTCGGTGGAAACAGATGGGTTTGTATCCTCGGAAACAGAATTAGCCCTCGACGTCTGAACAACTTTTTTTGAAAAAAAACCTAAGCCGCGCGGTCACAATTTCAGCAAAAATCTGACGTTCTGCAATTCACTCAAAAATGGTGCCAAACTGTTGCAAACGATCCCCTGATATGTTTTTCGGTGGAAACAGATGGGTTTTTATCCTCGGAAACAGAATTAGCCCTCGACATCTGAAGACCTTTTTTTGAAAAAATCCCTAAGCCGCGCGGTCACAATTTCAGAAAAAATGTGACGTTCTGCAATTCACTCAAAAATGTTGCCAAACTGTTGCAAACGATCCCCTGAAATGTTTTTCGGTGGAAACAGATGGGTTTTTATCCTCGGAAACAGAATCAGCCCTCGACGTCTGAACAACTTTTTTTGAAAAAAACCTAAGCCGCGCGGTCACAATTTCAGCAAAAATCTGACGTTCTGCAATTCACTCAAAAATGTTGGCAAACTGTTGCAAACGATCCCCTGATATGTTTTTCGGTGGAAACAGATGGGTTTTTCTCCTCGGAATAAGAATTAGCCCTGGACATCTGAAGAACTTTTTTTGAAAAAATCCCTAAGCCGCGCGGTCACAATTTCAGCAAAAATGTGACGTTCTGCAATTCACTCAAAAATGTTGCCAAACTGTTGCAAACTATCCCCAAAAAGGTTTTTGGTGGAAACAGATGGGTTTTTATCCCCGGAAACAGAATTAGCCCTCGACGTCTGAACAACTTTTTTTGAAAAAAAACCTAAGCCGCGCGGTCACAATTTCAGCAAAAATCTGACGTTCTGCAATTCACTCAAAAATGTTGGCAAACTTGCAAACGATCCCCTGATATGTTTTTCGGTGGAAACCGATGGGTTTTTATCCTCGGAATAAGAATTAGCCCTGGACGTCTGAACAACTTTTTTTGAAAAAATCCCTAAGCCGCGCGGTCACAATTTCAGCAAAAATCTGACGTTCTGCAATTCACTCAAAAATGTTGCCAAACTGTTGCAAACGATCCCCTGAAATGTTTTTCGGTGGAAACAGATGGGTTTTTCTCCTCGGAAACAGAATTAGCCCTCGACGTCTGAACAACTTTTTCTGAAAAAATCCCTAAGCCGCGCGGTCACAATTTCAGCAAAAATCTGACGTTCTGCAATTCACTCAAAAATGTTGGCAAACTGTTGCAAACGATCCCCTGATATGTTTTTCGGTGGAAACAGATGGGTTTTTCTCCTCGGAATAAGAATTAGCCCTCGACGTCTGAACAATTTTTTTTGAAAAAATCTCTAAGCCGCGCGGTCACAATTTCAGCAAAAATCTGACGTTCTGCAATTCACTCAAAAATGTTGGCAAACTGTTGCAAAGGATCCCCTGATATGTTTTTCGGTGGAAACAGATGGGTTTTTATCCTCGGAAACAGAATTAGCCCTCGACGTCTGAACAACTTTTTTTGAAAAAATCCCTAAGCCGCGCGGTCACAATTTCAGCAAAAATCTGACGTTCTGCAATTCACTCAAAAATGGTGCCAAACTGTTGCAAACGATCCCCTGATATGTTTTTCGGTGGAAACAGATGGGTTTTTATCCTCGGAAACAGAATTAGCCCTGGACGTCTGAAGAACTTTTTTTGAAAAAATCCCTAAGCCGCGCGGTCACAATTTCAGCAAAAATGTGACGTTCTGCAATTCACTCAAAAATGGTGCCAAACTGTTGCAAACTATCCCCAAAAAGGTTTTTGGTGGAAACAGATGGGTTTTTATCCTCGGAAACAGAATTAGCCCTCGACGTCTGAACAACTTTTTTTGAAAAAATCGCTAAGCCGCACGGTCACAATTTCAGCAAAAATCTGACGTTCTGCAATTCACTCAAAAATGGTGCCAAACTGTTGCAAACGATCCCCTGATATGTTTTTCGGTGGAAACAGATGGGTTTTTATCCTCGGAAACAGAATTAGCCCTCGACGTCTGAACAACTTTTTTTGAAAAAATCCCTAAGCCGCGCGGTCACAATTTCAGCAAAAATCTGACGTTCTGCAATTCACTCAAAAATGTTGGCAAACTGTTGCAAAGGATCCCCTGATATGTTTTTCGGAGGAAACAGATGGGTTTTTCTCCTCGGAAACAGAATTAGCCCTCGACGTCTGAACAACTTTTTTTGAAAAAATCCCTAAGCCGCGCGGTCACAATTTCAGCAAAAATCTGACGTTCTGCAATTCACTCAAAAATGGTGCCAAACTGTTGCGAACGATCCCCTGATATGTTTTTCGGTGGAAACAGATGGGTTTTTCTCCTCGGAAACAGAATTAGCCCTCGACGTCTGAACAACTTTTTTTGAAAAAATCCCTAAGCCGCGCGGTCAGAATTTCAGCAAAAATCTGACGTTCTGCAATTCACTCAAAAATGTTGGCAAACTGTTGCAAAGGATCCCCTGATATGTTTTTCGGTGGAAACAGATGGGTTTTTATCCTCGGAAACAGAATTAGCCCTGGACGTCTGAACAACTTTTTTTGAAAAAATCCCTAAGCCGCGCGGTCACAATTTCAGCAAAAATGTGACGTTCTGCAATTCACTCAAAAATGTTGGCAAACTGTTGCAAAGGATCCCCTGATATGTTTTTCGGAGGAAACAGATGGGTTTTTCTCCTCGGAAACAGAATTAGCCCTCGACGTCTGAACAACTTTTTTTGAAAAAATCCCTAAGCCGCGCGGTCACAATTTCAGCAAAAATCTGACGTTCTGCAATTCACTCAAAAATGGTGCCAAACTGTTGCAAACGATCCCCTGATATGTTTTTCGGTGGAAACAGATGGGTTTTTATCCTCGGAAACAGAATTAGCCCTCGACGTCTGAACAACTTTTTTTGAAAAAATCCCTAAGCCGCGCGGTCACAATTTCAGCAAAAATGTGACGTTCTGCAATTCACTCAAAAATGGTGCCAAACTGTTGCAAAGGATCCCCTGATATGTTTTTCGATGGAAACAGATGGGTTTTTACCCTCGGAAACAGAATTAGCCCTCGACGTCTGAACAACTTTTTTTGAAAAAATCCCTAAGCCGCGCGGTCAGAATTTCAGCAAAAATCTGACGTTCTGCAATTCACTCAAAAATGTTGGCAAACTGTTGCAAAGGATCCCCTGATATGTTTTTCGGAGGAAACAGATGGGTTTTTCTCCTCGGAAACAGAATTAGCCCTCGACGTCTGAACAACTTTTTTTGAAAAAATCCCTAAACCGCGCGGTCACAATTTCAGCAAAAATCTGACGTTCTGCAATTCACTCAAAAATGGTGCCAAACTGTTGCGAACGATCCCCTGATATGTTTTTCGGTGGAAACAGATGGGTTTTTCTCCTCGGAAACAGAATTAGCCCTCGACGTCTGAACAACTTTTTTTGAAAAAATCCCTAAGCCGCGCGGTCAGAATTTCAGCAAAAATCTGACGTTCTGCAATTCACTCAAAAATGTTGGCAAACTGTTGCAAAGGATCCCCTGATATGTTTTTCGGTGGAAACAGATGGGTTTTTATCCTCGGAAACAGAATTAGCCCTGGACGTCTGAAGAACTTTTTTTGAAAAAATCCCTAAGCCGCGCGGTCACAATTTCAGCAAAAATGTGACGTTCTGCAATTCACTCAAAAATGGTGCCAAACTGTTGCAAACTATCCCCAAAAAGGTTTTTGGTGGAAACAGATGGGTTTTTATCCTCGGAAACAGAATTAGCCCTCGACGTCTGAACAACTTTTTTTGAAAAAATCGCTAAGCCGCGCGGTCACAATTTCAGCAAAAATCTGACGTTCTGCAATTCACTCAAAAATGTTGGCAAACTGTTGCAAAGGATCCCCTGATATGTTTTTCGGTGGAAACAGATGGGTTTTTATCCTCGGAAACAGAATTAGCCCTCGACGTCTGAACAACTTTTTTTGAAAAAATCCCTAAGCCGCGCGGTCACAATTTCAGCAAAAATCTGACGTTCTGCAATTCACTCAAAAATGGTGCCAAACTGTTGCAAACGATCCCCTGAATTGTTTTTCGGTGGAAACAGATGGGTTTTTATCCTCGGAAACAGAATTAGCCCTCGACTTCTGAACAACTTTTTTTGGAAAAAAACCTAAGCCGCGCGGTCACAATTTCAGCAAAAATCTGACGTTCTGCAATTCACTCAAAAATGTTGGCAAACTGTTGCGAACGATCCCCTGATATGTTTTTCGGTGGAAACAGATGGGTTTTTCTCCTCGGAAACAGAATTAGCCCTCGACGTCTGAACAACTTTTTTTGAAAAAATCCCTAAGCCGCGCGGTCAGAATTTCAGCAAAAATCTGACGTTCTGCAATTCATACAAAAATGTTGGCAAACTGTTGCAAAGGATCCCCTGATATGTTTTTCGGTGGAAACAGATGGGTTTTTATCCTCGGAAACAGAATTAGCCCTGGACGTCTGAAGAACTTTTTTTGAAAAAATCCCTAAGCCGCGCGGTCACAATTTCAGCAAAAATGTGACGTTCTGCAATTCACTCAAAAATGGTGCCAAACTGTTGCAAACTATCCCCAAAAAGGTTTTTGGTGGAAACAGATGGGTTTTTATCCTCGGAAACAGAATTAGCCCTCGACGTCTGAACAACTTTTTTTGAAAAAATCCCTAAGCCGCGCGGTCAGAATTTCAGCAAAAATCTGACGTTCTGCAATTCACTCAAAAATGTTGGCAAACTGTTGCAAAGGATCCCCTGATATGTTTTTCGGTGGAAACAGATGGGTTTTTATCCTCGGAAACAGAATTAGCCCTGGACGTCTGAACAACTTTTTTTGAAAAAATCCCTAAGCCGCGCGGTCACAATTTCAGCAAAAATGTGACGTTCTGCAATTCACTCAAAAATGTTGGCAAACTGTTGCAAAGGATCCCCTGATATGTTTTTCGGAGGAAACAGATGGGTTTTTCTCCTCGGAAACAGAATTAGCCCTCGACGTCTGAACAACTTTTTTTGAAAAAATCCCTAAGCCGCGCGGTCACAATTTCAGCAAAAATCTGACGTTCTGCAATTCACTCAAAAATGGTGCCAAACTGTTGCAAACGATCCCCTGATATGTTTTTCGGTGGAAACAGATGGGTTTTTATCCTCGGAAACAGAATTAGCCCTCGACGTCTGAACAACTTTTTTTGAAAAAATCCCTAAGCCGCGCGGTCACAATTTCAGCAAAAATGTGACGTTCTGCAATTCACTCAAAAATGGTGCCAAACTGTTGCAAAGGATCCCCTGATATGTTTTTCGATGGAAACAGATGGGTTTTTATCCTCGGAAACAGAATTAGCCCTCGACGTCTGAACAACTTTTTTTGAAAAAATCCCTAAGCCGCGCGGTCAGAATTTCAGCAAAAATCTGACGTTCTGCAATTCACTCAAAAATGTTGGCAAACTGTTGCAAAGGATCCCCTGATATGTTTTTCGGAGGAAACAGATGGGTTTTTCTCCTCGGAAACAGAATTAGCCCTCGACGTCTGAACAACTTTTTTTGAAAAAATCCCTAAACCGCGCGGTCACAATTTCAGCAAAAATCTGACGTTCTGCAATTCACTCAAAAATGGTGCCAAACTGTTGCGAACGATCCCCTGATATGTTTTTCGGTGGAAACAGATGGGTTTTTCTCCTCGGAAACAGAATTAGCCCTCGACGTCTGAACAACTTTTTTTGAAAAAATCCCTAAGCCGCGCGGTCAGAATTTCAGCAAAAATCTGACGTTCTGCAATTCACTCAAAAATGTTGGCAAACTGTTGCAAAGGATCCCCTGATATGTTTTTCGGTGGAAACAGATGGGTTTTTATCCTCGGAAACAGAATTAGCCCTGGACGTCTGAAGAACTTTTTTTGAAAAAATCCCTAAGCCGCGCGGTCACAATTTCAGCAAAAATGTGACGTTCTGCAATTCACTCAAAAATGGTGCCAAACTGTTGCAAACTATCCCCAAAAAGGTTTTTGGTGGAAACAGATGGGTTTTTATCCTCGGAAACAGAATTAGCCCTCGACGTCTGAACAACTTTTTTTGAAAAAATCGCTAAGCCGCGCGGTCACAATTTCAGCAAAAATCTGACGTTCTGCAATTCACTCAAAAATGTTGGCAAACTGTTGCAAAGGATCCCCTGATATGTTTTTCGGTGGAAACAGATGGGTTTTTATCCTCGGAAACAGAATTAGCCCTCGACGTCTGAACAACTTTTTTTGAAAAAATCCCTAAGCCGCGCGGTCACAATTTCAGCAAAAATCTGACGTTCTGCAATTCACTCAAAAATGGTGCCAAACTGTTGCAAACGATCCCCTGAATTGTTTTTCGGTGGAAACAGATGGGTTTTTATCCTCGGAAACAGAATTAGCCCTCGACTTCTGAACAACTTTTTTTGAAAAAAAACCTAAGCCGCGCGGTCACAATTTCAGCAAAAATCTGACGTTCTGCAATTCACTCAAAAATGTTGGCAAACTGTTGCGAACGATCCCCTGATATGTTTTTCGGTGGAAACAGATGGGTTTTTCTCCTCGGAAACAGAATTAGCCCTCGACGTCTGAACAACTTTTTTTGAAAAAATCCCTAAGCCGCGCGGTCAGAATTTCAGCAAAAATCTGACGTTCTGCAATTCATACAAAAATGTTGGCAAACTGTTGCAAAGGATCCCCTGATATGTTTTTCGGTGGAAACAGATGGGTTTTTATCCTCGGAAACAGAATTAGCCCTGGACGTCTGAAGAACTTTTTTTGAAAAAATCCCTAAGCCGCGCGGTCACAATTTCAGCAAAAATGTGACGTTCTGCAATTCACTCAAAAATGGTGCCAAACTGTTGCAAACTATCCCCAAAAAGGTTTTTGGTGGAAACAGATGGGTTTTTATCCTCGGAAACAGAATTAGCCCTCGACGTCTGAACAACTTTTTTTGAAAAAATCGCTAAGCCGCGCGGTCACAATTTCAGCAAAAATCTGACGTTCTGCAATTCACTCAAAAATGTTGGCAAACTGTTGCAAAGGATCCCCTGATATGTTTTTCGGAGGAAACAGATGGGTTTTTCTCCTCGGAAACAGAATTAGCCCTCGACGTCTGAACAACTTTTTTTGAAAAAATCCCTAAGCCGCGCGGTCACAATTTCAGCAAAAATCTGACGTTCTGCAATTCACTCAAAAATGGTGCCAAACTGTTGCAAACGATCCCCTGATATGTTTTTCGGTGGAAACAGATGGGTTTTTATCCTCGGAAACAGAATTAGCCCTCGACGTCTGAACAACTTTTTTTGAAAAAATCCCTAAGCCGCGCGGTCACAATTTCAGCAAAAATGTGACGTTCTGCAATTCACTCAAAAATGGTGCCAAACTGTTGCAAAGGATCCCCTGATATGTTTTTCGATGGAAACAGATGGGTTTTTATCCTCGGAAACAGAATTAGCCCTCGACGTCTGAACAACTTTTTTTGAAAAAATCCCTAAGCCGCGCGGTCACAATTTCAGCAAAAATCTGACGTTCTGCAATTCACTCAAAAATGTTGGCAAACTGTTGCAAAGGATCCCCTGATATGTTTTTCGGAGGAAACAGATGGGTTTTTCTCCTCGGAAACAGAATTAGCCCTCGACGTCTGAACAACTTTTTTTGAAAAAATCCCTAAGCCGCGCGGTCACAATTTCAGCAAAAATCTGACGTTCTGCAATTCACTCAAAAATGGTGCCAAACTGTTGCAAACGATCCCCTGATATGTTTTTCGGTGGAAACAGATGGGTTTTTATCCTCGGAAACAGAATTAGCCCTCGACGTCTGAACAACTTTTTTTGAAAAAATCCCTAAGCCGCGCGGTCACAATTTCAGCAAAAATGTGACGTTCTGCAATTCACTCAAAAATGGTGCCAAACTGTTGCAAAGGATCCCCTGATATGTTTTTCGATGGAAACAGATGGGTTTTTATCCTCGGAAACAGAATTAGCCCTCGACGTCTGAACAACTTTTTTTGAAAAAATCCCTAAGCCGCGCGGTCACAATTTGAGCAAAAACCTGACGTTCTGCAATTCACTCAGAAATGGTGCCAAACTGTTGCAAAGGATCCCCTGAAATGTTTTTCGGTGGAAACAGATGGGTTTTTATCCTCGGAAACAGAATTAGCCCTCGACGTCTGAACAACTTTTTTTGAAAAAAAACCTAAGCCGCGCGGTCAGAATTTCAGCAAAAATCTGACGTTCTGCAATTCACTCAAAAATGTTGGCAAACTGTTGCGAACGATCCCCTGATATGTTTTTTGGTGGAAACAGATGGGTTTTTCTCCTCGGAAACAGAATTAGCCCTCGACGTCTGAACAACTTTTTTTGAAAAAATCCCTAAGCCGCGCGGTCAGAATTTCAGCAAAAATCTGACGTTCTGCAATTCACTCAAAAATGTTGGCAAACTGTTGCAAAGGATCCCCTGATATGTTTTTCGGTGGAAACAGATGGGTTTTTATCCTCGGAAACAGAATTAGCCCTGAACGTCTGAACAACTTTTTTTGAAAAAATCCCTAAGCCGCGCGGTCACAATTTCAGCAAAAATCTGACGTTCTGCAATTCACTCAAAAATGGTGCCAAACTGTTGCAAACGATCCCCTGATATGTTTTTCGGTGGAAACAGATGGGTTTTTATCCTCGGAAACAGAATTAGCCCTCGACGTCTGAACAACTTTTTTTGAAAAAATCCCTAAGCCGCGCGGTCACAATTTCAGCAAAAATGTGACGTTCTGCAATTCACTCAAAAATGGTGCCAAACTGTTGCAAAGGATCCCCTGATATGTTTTTCGATGGAAACAGATGGGTTTTTATCCTCGGAAACAGAATTAGCCCTCGACGTCTGAACAACTTTTTTTGAAAAAATCCCTAAGCCGCGCGGTCACAATTTCAGCAAAAATCTGACGTTCTGCAATTCACTCAAAAATGTTGGCAAACTGTTGCAAAGGATCCCCTGATATGTTTTTCGGAGGAAACAGATGGGTTTTTCTCCTCGGAAACAGAATTAGCCCTCGACGTCTGAACAACTTTTTTTGAAAAAATCCCTAAGCCGCGCGGTCACAATTTCAGCAAAAATCTGACGTTCTGCAATTCACTCAAAAATGGTGCCAAACTGTTGCAAACGATCCCCTGATATGTTTTTCGGTGGAAACAGATGGGTTTTTATCCTCGGAAACAGAATTAGCCCTCGACGTCTGAACAACTTTTTTTGAAAAAATCCCTAAGCCGCGCGGTCACAATTTCAGCAAAAATGTGACGTTCTGCAATTCACTCAAAAATGGTGCCAAACTGTTGCAAAGGATCCCCTGATATGTTTTTCGATGGAAACAGATGGGTTTTTATCCTCGGAAACAGAATTAGCCCTCGACGTCTGAACAACTTTTTTTGAAAAAATCCCTAAGCCGCGCGGTCACAATTTGAGCAAAAATCTGACGTTCTGCAATTCACTCAGAAATGGTGCCAAACTGTTGCAAAGGATCCCCTGAAATGTTTTTCGGTGGAAACAGATGGGTTTTTATCCTCGGAAACAGAATTAGCCCTCGACGTCTGAAGAACTTTTTTTGAAAAAATCCCTAAGCCGCGCGGTCACAATTTCAGCAAAAATGTGACGTTCTGCAATTCACTCAAAAATGGTGCCAAACTGTTGCAAACTATCCCCAAAAAGGTTTTTGGTGGAAACAGATGGGTTTTTATCCTCGGAAACAGAATTAGCCCTCGACGTCTGAACAACTTTTTTTGAAAAAATCCCTAAGCCGCGCGGTCAGAATTTCAGCAAAAATCTGACGTTCTGCAATTCACTCAAAAATGTTGGCAAACTGTTGCAAAGGATCCCCTGATATGTTTTTCGGAGGAAACAGATGGGTTTTTCTCCTCGGAAACAGAATTAGCCCTCGACGTCTGAACAACTTTTTTTGAAAAAATCCCTAAGCCGCGCGGTCACAATTTCAGCAAAAATCTGACGTTCTGCAATTCACTCAAAAATGGTGCCAAACTGTTGCAAACGATCCCCTGATATGTTTTTCGGTGGAAACAGATGGGTTTTTATCCTCGGAAACAGAATTAGCCCTCGACGTCTGAACAACTTTTTTTGAAAAAATCCCTAAGCCGCGCGGTCACAATTTCAGCAAAAATGTGACGTTCTGCAATTCACTCAAAAATGGTGCCAAACTGTTGCAAAGGATCCCCTGATATGTTTTTCGATGGAAACAGATGGGTTTTTATCCTCGGAAACAGAATTAGCCCTGGACGTCTGAACAACTTTTTTTGAAAAAATCCCTAAGCCGCGCGGTCACAATTTCAGCAAAAATCTGACGTTCTGCAATTCACTCAAAAATGTTGGCAAACTGTTGCAAAGGATCCCCTGATATGTTTTTCGGAGGAAACAGATGGGTTTTTCTCCTCGGAAACAGAATTAGCCCTCGACGTCTGAACAACTTTTTTTGAAAAAATCCCTAAGCCGCGCGGTCACAATTTCAGCAGAAATGTGACGTTCTGCAATTCACTCAAAAATGGTGCCAAACTGTTGCAAACGATCCCCTGATATGTTTTTCGGTGGAAACAGATGGGTTTTTATCCTCGGAAACAGAATTAGCCCTCGACGTCTGAACAACTTTTTTTGAAAAAATCCCTAAGCCGCGCGGTCACAATTTCAGCAAAAATGTGACGTTCTGCAATTCACTCAAAAATGGTGCCAAACTGTTGCAAAGGATCCCCTGATATGTTTTTCGATGGAAACAGATGGGTTTTTATCCTCGGAAACAGAATTAGCCCTCGACGTCTGAACAACTTTTTTTGAAAAAATCCCTAAGCCGCGCGGTCACAATTTGAGCAAAAATCTGACGTTCTGCAATTCACTCAGAAATGGTGCCAAACTGTTGCAAAGGATCCCCTGAAATGTTTTTCGGTGGAAACAGATGGGTTTTTATCCTCGGAAACAGAATTAGCCCTCGACGTCTGAACAACTTTTTTTGAAAAAATCCCTAAGCCGCGCGGTCACAATTTCAGCAAAAATGTGACGTTCTGCAATTCACTCAAAAATGGTGCCAAACTGTTGCAAACTATCCCCAAAAAGGTTTTTGGTGGAAACAGATGGGTTTTTATCCTCGGAAACAGAATTAGCCCTCGACGTCTGAACAACTTTTTTTGAAAAAATCGCTAAGCCGCGCGGTCACAATTTCAGCAAAAATCTGACGTTCTGCAATTCACTCAAAAATGTTGGCAAACTGTTGCAAAGGATCCCCTGATATGTTTTTCGGAGGAAACAGATGGGTTTTTCTCCTCGGAAACAGAATTAGCCCTCGACGTCTGAACAACTTTTTTTGAAAAAATCCCTAAGCCGCGCGGTCACAATTTCAGCAAAAATCTGACGTTCTGCAATTCACTCAAAAATGGTGCCAAACTGTTGCAAACGATCTCCTGATATGTTTTTCGGTGGAAACAGATGGGTTTTTATCCTCGGAAACAGAATTAGCCCTCGACGTCTGAACAACTTTTTTTGAAAAAATCCCTAAGCCGCGCGGTCACAATTTCAGCAAAAATGTGATGTTCTGCAATTCACTCAAAAATGGTGCCAAACTGTTGCAAAGGATCCCCTGATATGTTTTTCGGTGGAAACAGATGGGTTTTTATCCTCGGAAACAGAATTAGCCCTCGACGTCTGAACAACTTTTTTTGAAAAAATCCCTAAGCCGCGCGGTCACCATTTGAGCAAAAATCTGACGTTCTGCAATTCACTCAGAAATGGTGCCAAACTGTTACAAAGGATCCCCTGAAATGTTTTTCGGTGGAAACAGATGGGTTTTTATCCTCGGAAACAGAATTAGCCCTCGACGTCTGAACAACTTTTTTTGAAAAAAAACCCTAAGTCGCGCGGTCACAATTTCAGCAAAAATCTGACGTTCTGCAATTCACTCAAAAATGTTGGCAAGCTGTTGCAAACGATCCCCTGAAATGTTTTTCGGTGGAAACCGATGGGTTTTTATCCTCAGAAACAGAATTAGCCCTGGACGTCTGAACAACTTTATTTGAAAAAATCCCTAAGCCGTGCGGTCATAATTTCATCATAAATCTGACGTTCTGCAATTCACTCAAAAATGGTGCCAAACTGTTGCAAACTATCCCCAAAAAGGTTTTTCGGTGGAAACAGATGGGTTTTTATCCTTGGAAACAGAATTAGCCCTGGACGTCTGAACAACTTTTTTTGAAAAAATCCCTAAGCCGCGCGGTCACAATTTCAGCAAAAATCTGACGTTCTGCAATTCACTCAAAAATGTTGCCAAACTGTTGCAAACGATCCCCTGATATGTTTTTCGGTGGAAACAGATGGGTTTTTATCCTCGGAAACAGAATTAGCCCTGGACGTCTGAACAACTTTTTTTGAAAAAATCCCTAAGCCGCGCGGTCACAATTTCAGCAAAAATCTGACGTTCTCCAATTCACTCAAAAATGTTGGCAAACTGTTGCAAACGGTCCCCTGAAATGTTTTTCGGTGGAAACAGATGGGTTTGTATCCTCGGAAACAGAATTAGCCCTCGACGTCTGAACAACTTTTTTTGAAAAAAAACCTAATCCGCGCGGTCAGAATTTCAGCAAAAATCTGACGTTCCGCAATTCACTCAAAAATGTTGGCAAACTGTTGCAAACGATCCCCTGATATGTTTTTCGGTGGAAACAGATGGGTTTTTCTCCTCGGAAACAGAATTAGCCCTCGACATCTGAAGACCTTTTTTTGAAAAAATCCCTAAGCCGCGCGGTCACAATTTCAGCAAAAATGTGACGTTCTGCAATTCACTCAAAAATGTTGCCAAACTGTTGCAAACGATCCCCTGAAATGTTTTTCGGTGGAAACAGATGGGTTTTTATCCTCGGAAACAGAATCAGCCCTCGACGTCTGAACAACTTTTTTTGAAAAAAACCTAAGCCGCGCGGTCACAATTTCAGCAAGAATCTGACGTTCTGCAATTCACTCAAAAATGTTGGCAAACTGTTGCAAACGATCCCCTGATATGTTTTTCGGTGGAAACAGATGGGTTTTTCTCCTCGGAAACAGAATTAGCCCTCGACTTCTGAACAACTTTTTTTGAAAAAATCCCTAAGCCGCGCTGTCACAATTTCAGCAAAAATGTGACGTTCTGCTATTCACTCAAAAATGGTGCCAAACTGTTGCAAACTATCCCCAAAAAGGTTTTTGGTGGAAACAGATGGGTTTTTATCCTCGAAAACAGAATTAGCCCTCGACGTCTGAACAACTTTTTTTGAAAAAATCGCTAAGCCGCGCGGTCACAATTTCAGCAAAAATCTGACGTTCTGCAATTCACTCAAAAATGTTGGCAAAGTTTTGTAAAGGATCCCCTGATATGTTTTTCGGTGGAAACAGATGGGTTTTTCTCCTCGGAATAAGAATTAGCCCTCGACGTCTGAACAACTTTTTTTGAAAAAATCTCTAAGCCGCGCGGTCACAATTTCAGCAAAAATCTGACGTTCTGCAATTCACTCAAAAATGTTGGCAAACTGTTGCAAAGGATCCCCTGATATGTTTTTCGGTGGAAACAGATGGGTTTTTATCCTCGGAAACAGAATTAGCCCTCGACGTCTGAACAACTTTTTTTGAAAAAATCCCTAAGCCGCGCGGTCACAATTTCAGCAAAAATCTGACGTTCTGCAATTCACTCAAAAATGGTGCCAAAATGTTGCAAACTATCCCCAAAAAGGTTTTAGGTGGAAACAGATGGGTTTTTATCCTCGAAAACAGAATTAGCCCTCGACGTCTGAACAACTTTTTTTGAAAAAATCCCTACGCCGCAATTTCAGCAAAAATCTGACGTTCTGCAATTCACTCAAAAATGTTGGCAAACTGTTGCGAACGATCCCCTGATATGTTTTTCGGTGGAAACAGATGGGTTTTTCTCCTCGGAAACAGAATTAGCCCTCGACTTCTGAACAACTTTTTTTGAAAAAAAACCTAAGCCGCGCGGTCACAATTTCAGCAAAAATCTGACGTTCTGCAATTCACTCAAAAATGTTGCCAAACTGTTGCAAACGATCCCCTGAAATGTTTTTCGGTGGAAACAGATGGGTTTTTCTCCTCGGAAACAGAATTAGCCCTCGACGTCTGAACAACTTTTTCTGAAAAAATCCCTAAGCCGCGCGGTCACAATTTCAGCAAAAATCTGACGTTCTGCAATTCACTCAAAAATGTTGGCAAACTGTTGCAAACGATCCCCTGATATGTTTTTCGGTGGAAACAGATGGGTTTTTATCCTCGGAATAAGAATTAGCCCTGGACGTCTGAAGAACTTTTTTTGAAAAAATCCCTAAGCCGCGCGGTCACAATTTCAGCAAAAATGTGACGTTCTGCAATTCACTCAAAAATGGTGCCAAACTGTTGCAAACTATCCCCAAAAAGGTTTTTGGTGGAAACAGATGGGTTTTTATCCTCGAAAACAGAATTAGCCCTCGACGTCTGAACAACTTTTTTTGAAAAAATCGCTAAGCCGCGCGGTCACAATTTCAGCAAAAATCTGACGTTCTGCAATTCACTCAAAAATGTTGGCAAACTGTTGTAAAGGATCCCCTGATATGTTTTTCGGTGGAAACAGATGGGTTTTTCTCCTCGGAATAAGAATTAGCCCTCGACGTCTGAACAATTTTTTTTGAAAAAATCTCTAAGCCGCGCGGTCACAATTTCAGCAAAAATCTGACGTTCTGCAATTCACTCAAAAATGTTGGCAAACTGTTGCAAAGGATCCCCTGATATGTTTTTCGGTGGAAACAGATGGGTTTTTATCCTCGGAAACAGAATTAGCCCTCGACGTCTGAACAACTTTTTTTGAAAAAATCCCTAAGCCGCGCGGTCACAATTTCAGCAAAAATCTGACGTTCTGCAATTCACTCAAAAATGGTGCCAAACTGTTGCAAACGATCCCCTGAATTGTTTTTCGGTGGAAACAGATGGGTTTTTATCCTCGGAAACAGAATTAGCCCTCGACTTCTGAACAACTTTTTTTGAAAAAAAACCTAAGCCGCGCGGTCAGAATTTCAGCAAAAATCTGACGTTCTGCAATTCACTCAAAAATGTTGGCAAACTGTTGCGAACGATCCCCTGATATGTTTTTTGGTGGAAACAGATGGGTTTTTCTCCTCGGAAACAGAATTAGCCCTCGACGTCTGAACAACTTTTTTTGAAAAAATCCCTAAGCCGCGCGGTCAGAATTTCAGCAAAAATCTGACGTTCTGCAATTCACTCAAAAATGTTGGCAAACTGTTGCAAAGGATCCCCTGATATGTTTTTCGGTGGAAACAGATGGGTTTTTATCCTCGGAAACAGAATTAGCCCTGGACGTCTGAAGAACTTTTTTTGAAAAAATCGCTAAGCCGCGCGGTCACAATTTCAGCAAAAATGTGACGTTCTGCAATTCACTCAAAAATGGTGCCAAACTGTTGCAAACTATCCCCAAAAAGGTTTTCCGGTGGAAACAGATGGGTTTTTATCCTCGGAAACAGAATTAGCCCTCGACGTCTGAGCAACTTTTTTTGAAAAAATCGCTAAGCCGCGCGGTCACAATTTCAGCAAAAATCTGACGTTCTGCAATTCACTCAAAAATGTTGGCAAACTGTTGCAAAGGATCCCCTGATATGTTTTTCGGAGGAAACAGATGGGTTTTTCTCCTCGGAAACAGAATTAGCCCTCGACGTCTGAACAACTTTTTTTTGAAAAAATCCCTAAGCCGCGCGGTCACAATTTCAGCAAAAATGTGACGTTCTGCAATTCACTCAAAAATGGTGCCAAACTGTTGCAAAGGATCCCCTGATATGTTTTTCGGTGGAAACAGATGGGTTTTTATCCTCGGAAACAGAATTAGCCCTCGACGTCTGAACAACTTTTTTTGAAAAAATCCCTAAGCCGCGCGGTCACAATTTCAGCAAAAATCTGACGTTCTGCAATTCACTCAAAAATGTTGGCAAACTGTTGCAAAGGATCCCCTGATATGTTTTTCGGAGGAAACAGATGGGTTTTTCTCCTCGGAAACAGAATTAGCCCTCGACGTCTGAACAACTTTTTTTGAAAAAATCCCTAAGCCGCGCGGTCACAATTTCAGCAAAAATCTGACGTTCTGCAATTCACTCAAAAATGGTGCCAAACTGTTGCAAACGATCCCCTGATATGTTTTTCGGTGGAAACAGATGGGTTTTTATCCTCGGAAACAGAATTAGCCCTCAACGTCTGAACAACTTTTTTTGAAAAAATCCCTAAGCCGCGCGGTCACAATTTCAGCAAAAATGTGACGTTCTGCAATTCACTCAAAAATGGTGCCAAAATGTTGCAAAGGATCCCCTGATATGTTTTTCGATGGAAACAGATGGGTTTTTATCCTCGGAAACAGAATTAGCCCTCGACGTCTGAACAACTTTTTTTGAAAAAATCCCTAAGCCGCGCGGTCACAATTTGAGCAAAAATCTGACGTTCTGCAATTCACTCAGAAATGGTGCCAAACTGTTGCAAAGGATCCCCTGAAATGTTTTTCGGTGGAAACAGATGGGTTTTTATCCTCGGAAACAGAATTAGCCCTCGACGTCTGAACAACTTTTTTTGAAAAAAAACCTAAGCCGCGCGGTCAGAATTTCAGCAAAAATCTGACGTTCTGCAATTCACTCAAAAATGTTGGCAAACTGTTGCGAACGATCCCCTGATATGTTTTTTGGTGGAAACAGATGGGTTTTTCTCCTCGGAAACAGAATTAGCCCTCGACGTCTGAACAACTTTTTTTTGAAAAAATCCCTAAGCCGCGCGGTCAGAATTTCAGCAAAAATCTGACGTTCTGCAATTCACTCAAAAATGTTGGCAAACTGTTGCAAACGATCCCCTGAAATGTTTTTCGGTGGAAACAGATGGGTTTTTATCCTCGGAAACAGAATTAGCCCTCGACGTCTGAACAACTTTTTTTGAAAAAAAACCTAAGCCGCGCGGTCAGAATTTCAGCAAAAATCTGACGTTCTGCAATTCACTCAAAAATGGTGCCAAACTGTTGCAAACTATCCCCAAAAAGGTTTTTGGTGGAAACAGATGGGTTTTTATCCTCGGAAACAGAATTAGCCCTCGACGTCTGAACAACTTTTTTTGAAAAAATCGCTAAGCCGCGCGGTCACAATTTCAGCAAAAATCTGACGTTCTGCAATTCACTCAAAAATGTTGGCAAACTGTTGCAAAGGATCCCCTGATATGTTTTTCGGAGGAAACAGATGGGTTTTTCTCCTCGGAAACAGAATTAGCCCTCGACGTCTGAACAACTTTTTTTGAAAAAATCCCTAAGCCGCGCGGTCACAATTTCAGCAAAAATCTGACGTTCTGCAATTCACTCAAAAATGGTGCCAAACTGTTGCAAACGATCCCCTGATATGTTTTTCGGTGGAAACAGATGGGTTTTTATCCTCGGAAACAGAATTAGCCCTCGACGTCTGAACAACTTTTTTTGAAAAAATCCCTAAGCCGCGCGGTCACAATTTCAGCAAAAATGTGACGTTCTGCAATTCACTCAAAAATGGTGCCAAACTGTTGCAAAGGATCCCCTGATATGTTTTTCGATGGAAACAGATGGGTTTTTATCCTCGGAAACAGAATTAGCCCTCGACGTCTGAACAACTTTTTTTGAAAAAATCCCTAAGCCGCGCGGTCACAATTTCAGCAAAAATCTGACGTTCTGCAATTCACTCAAAAATGTTGGCAAACTGTTGCAAAGGATCCCCTGATATGTTTTTCGGAGGAAACAGATGGGTTTTTCTCCTCGGAAACAGAATTAGCCCTCGACGTCTGAACAACTTTTTTTGAAAAAATCCCTAAGCCGCGCGGTCACAATTTCAGCAAAAATCTGACGTTCTGCAATTCACTCAAAAATGGTGCCAAACTGTTGCAAACGATCCCCTGATATGTTTTTCGGTGGAAACAGATGGGTTTTTATCCTCGGAAACAGAATTAGCCCTCGACGTCTGAACAACTTTTTTTGAAAAAATCCCTAAGCCGCGCGGTCACAATTTCAGCAAAAATGTGACGTTCTGCAATTCACTCAGAAATGGTGCCAAACTGTTGCAAAGGATCCCCTGAAATGTTTTTCGGTGGAAACAGATGGGTTTTTATCCTCAGAAACAGAATTAGCCCTCGGCGTCTGAACAACTTTTTTTGAAAAAAAACCTAAGCCGCGCGGTCAGAATTTCAGCAAAAATCTGACGTTCTGCAATTCACTCAAAAATGTTGGCAAACTGTTGCGAACGATCCCCTGATATGTTTTTGGGTGGAAACAGATGGGTTTTCTCCTCGGAAACAGAATTAGCCCTCGACGTCTGAACAACTTTTTTTGAAAAAATCCCTAAGCCGCGCGGTCACAATTTCAGCAAAAATCTGACGTTCTGCAATTCACTCAAAAATGTTGGCAAACTGTTGCAAAGGATCCCCTGATATGTTTTTCGGTGGAAACAGATGGGTTTTTATCCTCGGAATAAGAATTAGCCCTGGACGTCTGAAGAACTTTTTTTGAAAAAATCCCTAAGCCGCGCGGTCACAATTTCAGCAAAAATGTGACGTTCTGCAATTCACTCAAAAATGTTGCCAAACTGTTGCAAACTATCCCCAAAAAGGTTTTTGGTGGAAACAGATGGGTTTTTATCCTCGGAAACAGAATTAGCCCTCGACGTCTGAACAACTTTTTTTGAAAAAATCCCTAAGCCGCGCGGTCACAATTTCAGCAAAAATGTGACGTTCTGCAATTCACTCAAAAATGGTGCCAAACTGTTGCAAAGGATCCCCTGAAATGTTTTCCGGTGGAAACAGATGTGTTTTTATCATCGGAAACAGAATTAGCCCTTGAGGTCTGAACAACTTTTTTTGAAAAAATCCCTAAGCCGCGCGGTCACAATTTCAGCAAAAATGTGACGTTCTGCAATTCACTCAAAAATGGTGCCAAACTGTTGCAAACGATCCCCTGAAATGTTTTCCGGTGGAAACACATGGGTTTTTATTCTCGGAAACAGAATTAGCCCTGGGCGTCTGAACAACTTTTTTTGAAAAAATCCATAAGCCGCGCGGTCACAATTTCAGCAAAAATCTGACGTTCTGCAATTCACTCAAAAATGGTGCCAAACTGTTGCAAACTATCCCCAAAAAGGTTTTTCGGTGGAAACAGATGGGTTTTTATCCTTGGAAACAGAATTAGCCCTGGACGTCTGAACAACTTTTTTTGAAAAAATCCCTAAGCCGCGCGGTCACAATTTCAGCAAAAATCTGACGTTCTCCAATTCACTCAAAAATGTTGGCAAACTGTTGCAAACGATCCCCTGAAATGTTTTTCGGTGGAAACAGATGGGTTTGTATCCTCGGAAACAGAATTAGCCCTCGACGTCTGAACAACTTTTTTTGAAAAAAAACCTAAGCCGCGCGGTCAGAATTTCAGCAAAAATCTGACGTTCCGCAATTCACTCAAAAATGTTGGCAAACTGTTGCAAACGATCCCCTGATATGTTTTTCGGTGGAAACAGATGGGTTTTTCTCCTCGGAAACAGAATTAGCCCTCGACATCTGAAGACCTTTTTTTGAAAAAATCCCTAAGCCGCGCGGTCACAATTTCAGCAAAAATGTGACGTTCTGCAATTCACTCAAAAATGTTGCCAAACTGTTGCAAACGATCCCCTGAAATGTTTTTCGGTGGAAACAGATGGGTTTTTATCCTCGGAATCAGAATCAGCCCTCGACGTCTGAACAACTTTTTTTGAAAAAAACCTAAGCCGCGCGGTCACAATTTCAGCAAAAATCTGACGTTCTGCAATTCACTCAAAAATGTTGGCAAACTGTTGCAAACGATCCCCTGATATGTTTTTCGGTGGAAACAGATGGGTTTTTCTCCTCGGAAACAGAATTAGCCCTCGACTTCTGAACAACTTTTTTTGAAAAAATCCCTAAGCCGCGCGGTCACAATTTCAGCAAAAATGTGACGTTCTGCAATTCACTCAAAAATGGTGCCAAACTGTTGCAAACTATCCCCAAAAAGGTTTTTGGTGGAAACAGATGGGTTTTTATCCTCGAAAACAGAATTAGCCCTCGACGTCTGAACAACTTTTTTTGAAAAAATCGCTAAGCCGCGCGGTCACAATTTCAGCAAAAATCTGACGTTCTGCAATTCACTCAAAAATGTTGGCAAACTTTTGTAAAGGATCCCCTGATATGTTTTTCGGTGGAAACAGATGGGTTTTTCTCCTCGGAATAAGAATTAGCCCTCGACGTCTGAACAACTTTTTTTGAAAAAATCTCTAAGCCGCGCGGTCACAATTTCAGCAAAAATCTGACGTTCTGCAATTCACTCAAAAATGTTGGCAAACTGTTGCAAAGGATCCCCTGATATGTTTTTCGGTGGAAACAGATGGGTTTTTATCCTCGGAAACAGAATTAGCCCTCGACGTCTGAACAACTTTTTTTGAAAAAATCCCTAAGCCGCGCGGTCACAATTTCAGCAAAAATCTGACGTTCTGCAATTCACTCAAAAATGGTGCCAAAATGTTGCAAACTATCCCCAAAAAGGTTTCAGATGGAAACAGATGGGTTTTTATCCTCGAAAACAGAATTAGCCCTCGACGTCTGAACAACTTTTTTTGAAAAAATCCCTACGCCGCAATTTCAGCAAAAATCTGACGTTCTGCAATTCACTCAAAAATGTTGGCAAACTGTTGCGAACGATCCCCTGATATGTTTTTTGGTGGAAACAGATGGGTTTTTCTCCTCGGAAACAGAATTAGCCCTCGACATCTGAACAACTTTTTTTGAAAAAATCCCTAAGCCGCGCGGTCACAATTTCAGCAAAAATCTGACGTTCTGCAATTCACTCAAAAATGGTGCCAAACTGTTGCAAACGATCCCCTGATATGTTTTTCGGTGGAAACAGATGGGTTTTTATCCTCGGAAACAGAATTAGCCCTCGACGTCTGAACAACTTTTTTTGAAAAAATCCCTAAGCCGCGCGGTCACAATTTCAGCAAAAATGTGACGTTCTGCAATTCACTCAAAAATGGTGCCAAACTGTTGCAAAGGATCCCCTGATATGTTTTTCGGTGGAAACAGATGGGTTTTTATCCTCGGAAACTGAATTAGCCCTCGAGGTCTGAACAACTTTTTTTGAAAAAATCCCTAAGCCGCGCGGTCACAATTTGAGCAAAAATCTGACGTTCTGCAATTCACTCAGAAATGGTGCCAAACTGTTGCAAAGGATCCCCTGAAATGTTTTTCGGTGGAAACAGATGGGTTTTTAGCCTCGGAAACAGAATTAGCCCTCGACGTCTGAACAACTTTTTTTGAAAAAAAACCTAAGCCGCGCGGTCAGAATTTCAGCAAAAATCTGACGTTCTGCAATTCACTCAAAAATGTTGGCAAACTGTTGCGAACGATCCCCTGATATGTTTTTTGGTGGAAACAGATGGGTTTTTCTCCTCGGAAACAGAATTAGCCCTCGACGTCTGAACAACTTTTTTTGAAAAAATCCCTAAGCCGCGCGGTCACAATTTCAGCAAAAATCTGACGTTCTGCAATTCACTCAAAAATGTTGGCAAACTGTTGCAAAGGATCCCCTGATATGTTTTTCGGTGGAAACAGATGGGTTTTTATCCTCGGAATAAGAATTAGCCCTGGACGTCTGAAGAACTTTTTTTGAAAAAATCCCTAAGCCGCGCGGTCACAATTTCAGCAAAAATGTGACGTTCTGCAATTCACTCAAAAATGGTGCCAAACTGTTGCAAACTATCCCCAAAAAGGTTTTTGGTGGAAACAGATGGGTTTTTATCCTCGGAAACAGAATTAGCCCTCGACGTCTGAACAACTTTTTTTGAAAAAATCGCTAAGCCGCGCGGTCACAATTTCAGCAAAAATGTGACGTTCTGCAATTCACTCAAAAATGGTGCCAAACTGTTGCAAACGATCCCCTGAAATGTTTTTCGTTGGAAACAGATTTGTTTTTATCCTCGGAAACAGAATTAGCCCTCGACGTCTGAACAACTTTTTTTGAAAAAATCCTTAAGCCGCGCGGTCAGAATTTCAGCAAAAATCTGACGTTCTGCAATTCACTCAAAAATGTTGGCAAACTGTTGCAAACGATCCCCTGATATGTTTTTCGGTGGAAACAGATGGGTTTTTATCCTCGGAATAAGAATTAGCCCTGGACATCTGAAGAACTTTTTTTGAAAAAATCCCTAAGCCGCGCGGTCACAATTTCAGCAAAAATGTGACGTTCTGCAATTCACTCAAAAATGTTGCCAAACTGTTGCAAACTATCCCCAAAAAGGTTTTTGGTGGAAACAGATGGGTTTTTATCCCCGGAAACAGAATTAGCCCTCGACGTCTGAACAACTTTTTTTGAAAAAAAACCTAAGCCGCGCGGTCACAATTTCAGCAAAAATCTGACGTTCTGCAATTCACTCAAAAATGTTGGCAAACTTGCAAACGATCCCCTGATATGTTTTTCGGTGGAAACCGATGGGTTTTTATCCTCGGAATAAGAATTAGCCCTGGACGTCTGAACAACTTTTTTTGAAAAAATCCCTAAGCCGCGCGGTCACAATTTCAGCAAAAATCTGACGTTCTGCATTTCACTCAAAAATGTTGCCAAACTGTTGCAAACGATCCCCTGAAATGTTTTTCGGTGGAAACAGATGGGTTTTTCTCCTCGGAAACAGAATTAGCCCTCGACGTCTGAACAACTTTTTCTGAAAAAATCCCTAAGCCGCGCGGTCACAATTTCAGCAAAAATCTGACGTTCTGCAATTCACTCAAAAATGTTGGCAAACTGTTGCAAACGATCCCCTGATATGTTTTTCGGTGGAAACAGATGGGTTTTTCTCCTCGGAAACAGAATTAGCCCTCGACATCTGAAGACCTTTTTTTGAAAAAATCCCTAAGCCGCGCGGTCACAATTTCAGCAAAAATGTGACGTTCTGCAATTCACTCAAAAATGTTGCCAAACTGTTGCAAACGATCCCCTGAAATGTTTTTCGGTGGAAACAGATGGGTTTTTATCCTCGGAAACAGAATCAGCCCTCGACGTCTGAACAACTTTTTTTGAAAAAAACCTAAGCCGCGCGGTCACAATTTCAGCAAAAATCTGACGTTCTGCAATTCACTCAAAAATGTTTGCAAACTGTTGCAAACGATCCCCTGATATGTTTTTCGGTGGAAACAGATGGGTTTTTCTCCTCGGAAACAGAATTAGCCCTCGACTTCTGAACAACTTTTTTTGAAAAAATCCCTAAGCCGCGCGGTCACAATTTCAGCAAAAATGTGACGTTCTGCAATTCACTCAAAAATGGTGCCAAACTGTTGCAAACTATCCCCAAAAAGGTTTTTGGTGGAAACAGATGGGTTTTTATCCTCGAAAACAGAATTAGCCCTCGACGTCTGAACAATTTTTTTTGAAAAAATCGCTAAGCCGCGCGGTCACAATTTCAGCAAAAATCTGACGTTCTGCAATTCACTCAAAAATGTTGGCAAACTTTTGTAAAGGATCCCCTGATATGTTTTTCGGTGGAAACAGATGGGTTTTTCTCCTCGGAATAAGAATTAGCCCTCGACGTCTGAACAACTTTTTTTGAAAAAATCTCTAAGCCGCGCGGTCACAATTTCAGCAAAAATCTGACGTTCTGCAATTCACTCAAAAATGTTGGCAAACTGTTGCAAAGGATCCCCTGATATGTTTTTCGGTGGAAACAGATGGGTTTTTATCCTCGGAAACAGAATTAGCCCTGGACGTCTGAACAACTTTTTTTGAAAAAATCCCTAAGCCGCGCGGTCACAATTTCAGCAAAAATCTGACGTTCTGCAATTCACTCAAAAATGGTGCCAAAATGTTGCAAACTATCCCCAAAAAGGTTTCAGATGGAAACAGATGGGTTTTTATCCTCGAAAACAGAATTAGCCCTCGACGTCTGAACAACTTTTTTTGAAAAAATCCCTACGCCGCAATTTCAGCAAAAATCTGACGTTCTGCAATTCACTCAAAAATGTTGCCAAACTGTTGCAAACGATCCCCTGAATTGTTTTTCGGTGGAAACAGATGGGTTTTTATCCTCGGAAACAGAATTAGCCCTCGACTTCTGAACAACTTTTTTTGAAAAAAAACCTAAGCCGCGCGGTCACAATTTCAGCAAAAATCTGACGTTCTGCAATTCACTCAAAAATGTTGGCAAACTTGCAAACGATCCCCTGATATGTTTTTCGGTGGAAACCGATGGGTTTTTATCCTCGGAATAAGAATTAGCCCTGGACGTCTGAACAACTTTTTTTGAAAAAATCCCTAAGCCGCGCGGTCACAATTTCAGCAAAAATCTGACGTTCTGCATTTCACTCAAAAATGTTGCCAAACTGTTGCAAACGATCCCCTGAAATGTTTTTCGGTGGAAACAGATGGGTTTTTCTCCTCGGAAACAGAATTAGCCCTCGACGTCTGAACAACTTTTTCTGAAAAAATCCCTAAGCCGCGCGGTCACAATTTCAGCAAAAATCTGACGTTCTGCAATTCACTCAAAAATGTTGGCAAACTGTTGCAAACGATCCCCTGATATGTTTTTCGGTGGAAACAGATGGGTTTTTATCCTCGGAATAAGAATTAGCCCTGGACGTCTGAAGAACTTTTTCTGAAAAAATCCCTAAGCCGCGCGGTCACAATTTCAGCAAAAATGTGACGTTCTGCAATTCACTCAAAAATGGTGCCAAACTGTTGCAAACTATCCCCAAAAAGGTTTTTGGTGGAAACAGATGGGTTTTTATCCTCGAAAACAGAATTAGCCCTCGACGTCTGAACAACTTTTTTTGAAAAAATCGCTAAGCCGCGCGGTCACAATTTCAGCAAAAATCTGACGTTCTGCAATTCACTCAAAAATGTTGGCAAACTGTTGTAAAGGATCCCCTGATATGTTTTTCGGTGGAAACAGATGGGTTTTTCTCCTCGGAATAAGAATTAGCCCTCGACGTCTGAACAACTTTTTTTGAAAAAATCTCTAAGCCGCGCGGTCACAATTTCAGCAAAAATCTGACGTTCTGCAATTCACTCAGAAATGGTGCCAAACTGTTGCAAAGGATCCCCTGAAATGTTTTTCGGTGGAAACAGATGGGTTTTTATCCTCGGAAACAGAATTAGCCCTCGACGTCTGAACAACTTTTTTTGAAAAAAAACCTAAGCCGCGCGGTCAGAATTTCAGCAAAAATCTGACGTTCTGCAATTCACTCAAAAATGTTGGCAAACTGTTGCGAACGATCCCCTGATATGTTTTTGGGTGGAAACAGATGGGTTTTCTCCTCGGAAACAGAATTAGCCCTCGACGTCTGAACAACTTTTTTTGAAAAAATCCCTAAGCCGCGCGGTCACAATTTCAGCAAAAATCTGACGTTCTGCAATTCACTCAAAAATGTTGGCAAACTGTTGCAAAGGATCCCCTGATATGTTTTTCGGTGGAAACAGATGGGTTTTTATCCTCGGAATAAGAATTAGCCCTGGACGTCTGAAGAACTTTTTTTGAAAAAATCCCTAAGCCGCGCGGTCACAATTTCAGCAAAAATGTGACGTTCTGCAATTCACTCAAAAATGTTGCCAAACTGTTGCAAACTATCCCCAAAAAGGTTTTTGGTGGAAACAGATGGGTTTTTATCCTCGGAAACAGAATTAGCCCTCGACGTCTGAACAACTTTTTTTGAAAAAATCGCTAAGCCGCGTGGTCACAATTTCAGCAAAAATGTGACGTTCTGCAATTCACTCAAAAATGGTGCCAAACTGTTGCAAAGGATCCCCTGAAATGTTTTCCGGTGGAAACAGATGTGTTTTTATCATCGGAAACAGAATTAGCCCTTGAGGTCTGAACAACTTTTTTTGAAAAAATCCCTAAGCCGCGCGGTCACAATTTCAGCAAAAATGTGACGTTCTGCAATTCACTCAAAAATGGTGCCAAACTGTTGCAAACGATCCCCTGAAATGTTTTCCGGTGGAAACACATGGGTTTTTATTCTCGGAAACAGAATTAGCCCTGGGCGTCTGAACAACTTTTTTGGAAAAAATCCATAAGCCGCGCGGTCACAATTTCAGCAAAAATCTGACGTTCTGCAATTCACTCAAAAATGGTGCCAAACTGTTGCAAACTATCCCCAAAAAGGTTTTTCGGTGGAAACAGATGGGTTTTTATCCTTGGAAACAGAATTAGCCCTGGACGTCTGAACAACTTTTTTTGAAAAAATCCCTAAGCCGCGCGGTCACAATTTCAGCAAAAATCTGACGTTCTGCAATTCACTCAAAAATGTTGCCAAACTGTTGCAAACGATCCCCTGATATGTTTTTCGGTGGAAACAGATGGGTTTTTATCCTCGGAAACAGAATTAGCCCTGGACGTCTGAACAACTTTTTTTTGAAAAAATCCCTAAGCCGCGCGGTCACAATTTCAGCAAAAATCTGACGTTCTCCAATTCACTCAAAAATGTTGGCAAACTGTTGCAAACGATCCCCTGAAATGTTTTTCGGTGGAAACAGATGGGTTTGTATCCTCGGAAACAGAATTAGCCCTCGACGTCTGAACAACTTTTTTTGAAAAAAAACCTAAGCCGCGCGGTCAGAATTTCAGCAAAAATCTGACGTTCCGCAATTCACTCAAAAATGTTGGCAAACTGTTGCAAACGATCCCCTGATATGTTTTTCGGTGGAAACAGATGGGTTTTTCTCCTCGGAAACAGAATTAGCCCTCGACATCTGAAGACCTTTTTTTGAAAAAATCCCTAAGCCGCGCGGTCACAATTTCAGCAAAAATGTGACGTTCTGCAATTCACTCAAAAATGTTGCCAAACTGTTGCAAACGATCCCCTGAAATGTTTTTCGGTGGAAACAGATGGGTTTTTATCCTCGGAAACAGAATCAGCCCTCGACGTCTGAACAACTTTTTTTGAAAAAAACCTAAGCCGCGCGGTCACAATTTCAGCAAAAATCTGACGTTCTGCAATTCACTCAAAAATGTTGGCAAACTGTTGCAAACGATCCCCTGATATGTTTTTCGGTGGAAACAGATGGGTTTTTCTCCTCGGAAACAGAATTAGCCCTCGACTTCTGAACAACTTTTTTTGAAAAAATCCCTAAGCCGCGCGGTCACAATTTCAGCAAAAATGTGACGTTCTGCAATTCACTCAAAAATGGTGCCAAACTGTTGCAAACTATCCCCAAAAAGGTTTTTGGTGGAAACAGATGGGTTTTTATCCTCGAAAACAGAATTAGCCCTCGACGTCTGAACAACTTTTTTTGAAAAAATCGCTAAGCCGCGCGGTCACAATTTCAGCAAAAATCTGACGTTCTGCAATTCACTCAAAAATGTTGGCAAACTTTTGTAAAGGATCCCCTGATATGTTTTTCGGTGGAAACAGATGGGTTTTTCTCCTCGGAATAAGAATTAGCCCTCGACGTCTGAACAACTTTTTTTGAAAAAATCTCTAAGCCGCGCGGTCACAATTTCAGCAAAAATCTGACGTTCTGCAATTCACTCAAAAATGTTGGCAAACTGTTGCAAAGGATCCCCTGATATGTTTTTCGGTGGAAACAGATGGGTTTTTATCCTCGGAAACAGAATTAGCCCTCGACGTCTGAACAACTTTTTTTGAAAAAATCCCTAAGCCGCGCGGTCACAATTTCAGCAAAAATCTGACGTTCTGCAATTCACTCAAAAATGGTGCCAAAATGTTGCAAACTATCCCCAAAAAGGTTTCAGATGGAAACAGATGGGTTTTTATCCTCGAAAACAGAATTAGCCCTCGACGTCTGAACAACTTTTTTTGAAAAAATCCCTACGCCGCAATTTCAGCAAAAATCTGACGTTCTGCAATTCACTCAAAAATGTTGCCAAACTGTTGCAAACGATCCCCTGAATTGTTTTTCGGTGGAAACAGATGGGTTTTTATCCTCGGAAACAGAATTAGCCCTCGACTTCTGAACAACTTTTTTTGAAAAAATCGCTAAGCCGCGCGGTCACAATTTCAGCAAAAATCTGACGTTCTGCAATTCACTCAAAAATGTTGGCAAACTTTTGTAAAGGATCCCCTGATATGTTTTTCGGTGGAAACAGATGGGTTTTTCTCCTCGGAATAAGAATTAGCCCTCGACGTCTGAACAACTTTTTTTGAAAAAATCTCTAAGCCGCGCGGTCACAATTTCAGCAAAAATCTGACGTTCTGCAATTCACTCAAAAATGTTGGCAAACTGTTGCAAAGGATCCCCTGATATGTTTTTCGGTGGAAACAGATGGGTTTTTATCCTCGGAAACAGAATTAGCCCTCGACGTCTGAACAACTTTTTTTGAAAAAATCCCTAAGCCGCGCGGTCACAATTTCAGCAAAAATCTGACGTTCTGCAATTCACTCAAAAATGGTGCCAAAATGTTGCAAACTATCCCCAAAAAGGTTTCAGATGGAAACAGATGGGTTTTTATCCTCGAAAACAGAATTAGCCCTCGACGTCTGAACAACTTTTTTTGAAAAAATCCCTACGCCGCAATTTCAGCAAAAATCTGACGTTCTGCAATTCACTCAAAAATGTTGCCAAACTGTTGCAAACGATCCCCTGAATTGTTTTTCGGTGGAAACAGATGGGTTTTTATCCTCGGAAACAGAATTAGCCCTCGACTTCTGAACAACTTTTTTTGAAAAAAAACCTAAGCCGCGCGGTCAGAATTTCAGCAAAAATCTGACGTTCTGCAATTCACTCAAAAATGTTGGCAAACTGTTGCGAACGATCCCCTGATATGTTTTTTGGTGGAAACAGATGGGTTTTTATCCTCGGAAACAGAATTAGCCCTGGACGTCTGAAGAACTTTTTTTGAAAAAATCCCTAAGCCGCGCGGTCACAATTTCAGCAAAAATCTGACGTTCTGCAATTCACTCAAAAATGGTGCCAAACTGTTGCAAACGATCCCCTGATATGTTTTTCGGTGGAAACAGATGGGTTTTTATCCTCGGAAACAGAATTAGCCCTCGACGTCTGAACAACTTTTTTTGAAAAAATCCCTAAGCCGCGCGGTCACAATTTCAGCAAAAATGTGACGTTCTGCAATTCACTCAAAAATGGTGCCAAACTGTTGCAAAGGATCCCCTGATATGTTTTTCGGTGGAAACAGATGGGTTTTTATCCTCGGAAACAGAATTAGCCCTCGAGGTCTGAACAACTTTTTTTGAAAAAATCCCTAAGCCGCGCGGTCACAATTTGAGCAAAAATCTGACGTTCTGCAATTCACTCAAAAATGTTGGCAAACTTTTGTAAAGGATCCCCTGATATGTTTTTCGGTGGAAACAGATGGGTTTTTCTCCTCGGAATAAGAATTAGCCCTCGACGTCTGAACAACTTTTTTTGAAAAAATCTCTAAGCCGCGCGGTCACAATTTCAGCAAAAATCTGACGTTCTGCAATTCACTCAAAAATGTTGGCAAACTGTTGCAAAGGATCCCCTGATATGTTTTTCGGTGGAAACAGATGGGTTTTTATCCTCGGAAACAGAATTAGCCCTGGACGTCTGAAGAACTTTTTTTGAAAAAATCCCTAAGCCGCGCGGTCACAATTTCAGCAAAAATCTGACGTTCTGCAATTCACTCAAAAATGGTGCCAAAATGTTGCAAACTATCCCCAAAAAGGTTTCAGATGGAAACAGATGGGTTTTTATCCTCGAAAACAGAATTAGCCCTCGACGTCTGAACAACTTTTTTTGAAAAAATCCCTACGCCGCAATTTCAGCAAAAATCTGACGTTCTGCAATTCACTCAAAAATGTTGCCAAACTGTTGCAAACGATCCCCTGAATTGTTTTTCGGTGGAAACAGATGGGTTTTTATCCTCGGAAACAGAATTAGCCCTCGACTTCTGAACAACTTTTTTTGAAAAAAAACCTAAGCCGCGCGGTCAGAATTTCAGCAAAAATCTGACGTTCTGCAATTCACTCAAAAATGTTGGCAAACTGTTGCGAACGATCCCCTGATATGTTTTTTGGTGGAAACAGATGGGTTTTTATCCTCGGAAACAGAATTAGCCCTCGAGGTCTGAACAACTTTTTTTGAAAAAATCCCTAAGCCGCGCGGTCACAATTTGAGCAAAAATCTGACCTTCTGCAATTCACTCAAAAATGTTGGCAAACTTTTGTAAAGGATCCCCTGATATGTTTTTCGGTGGAAACAGATGGGTTTTTCTCCTCGGAATAAGAATTAGCCCTCGACGTCTGAACAACTTTTTTTGAAAAAATCTCTAAGCCGCGCGGTCACAATTTCAGCAAAAATCTGACGTTCTGCAATTCACTCAAAAATGTTGGCAAACTGTTGCAAAGGATCCCCTGATATGTTTTTCGGTGGAAACAGATGGGTTTTTATCCTCGGAAACAGAATTAGCCCTGGACGTCTGAACAACTTTTTTTGAAAAAATCCCTAAGCCGCGCGGTCACAATTTCAGCAAAAATCTGACGTTCTGCAATTCACTCAAAAATGGTGCCAAAATGTTGCAAACTATCCCCAAAAAGGTTTCAGATGGAAACAGATGGGTTTTTATCCTCGAAAACAGAATTAGCCCTCGACGTCTGAACAACTTTTTTTGAAAAAATCCCTACGCCGCAATTTCAGCAAAAATCTGACGTTCTGCAATTCACTCAAAAATGTTGCCAAACTGTTGCAAACGATCCCCTGAATTGTTTTTCGGTGGAAACAGATGGGTTTTTATCCTCGGAAACAGAATTAGCCCTCGACTTCTGAACAACTTTTTTTGAAAAAAAACCTAAGCCGCGCGGTCAGAATTTCAGCAAAAATCTGACGTTCTGCAATTCACTCAAAAATGTTGGCAAACTGTTGCGAACGATCCCCTGATATGTTTTTTGGTGGAAACAGATGGGTTTTTCTCCTCGGAAACAGAATTAGCCCTCGACGTCTGAACAACTTTTTTTGAAAAAATCCCTAAGCCGCGCGGTCACAATTTCAGCAAAAATCTTACGTTCTGCAATTCACTCAAAAATGGTGCCAAACTGTTGCAAACGATCCCCTGATATGTTTTTCGGTGGAAACAGATGGGTTTTTATCCTCGGAAACAGAATTAGCCCTCGACGTCTGAACAACTTTTTTTGAAAAAATCCCTAAGCCGCGCGGTCACAATTTCAGCAAAAATGTGACGTTCTGCAATTCACTCAAAAATGGTGCCAAACTGTTGCAAAGGATCCCCTGATATGTTTTTCGGTGGAAACAGATGGGTTTTTATCCTCGGAAACAGAATTAGCCCTCGAGGTCTGAACAACTTTTTTTGAAAAAATCCCTAAGCCGCGCGGTCACAATTTGAGCAAAAATCTGACGTTCTGCAATTCACTCAGAAATGGTGCCAAACTGTTGCAAAGGATCCCCTGAAATGTTTTTCGGTGGAAACAGATGGGTTTTTATCCTCGGAAACAGAATTAGCCCTCGACGTCTGAACAACTTTTTTTGAAAAAATCCCTAAGCCGCGCGGTCACAATTTCAGCAAAAATGTGACGTTCTGCAATTCACTCAAAAATGGTGCCAAACTGTTGCAAACTATCCCCAAAAAGGTTTTTGGTGGAAACAGATGGGTTTTTATCCTCGGAAACAGAATTAGCCCTCGACGTCTGAACAACTTTTTTTGAAAAAATCGCTAAGCCGCGCGGTCACAATTTCAGCAAAAATGTGACGTTCTGCAATTCACTCAAAAATGGTGCCAAACTGTTGCAAACGATCCCCTGAAATGTTTTTCGTTGGAAACAGATTTGTTTTTATCCTCAGAAACAGAATTAGCCCTCGACGTCTGAACAACTTTTTTTGAAAAAATCCTTAAGCCGCGCGGTCAGAATTTCAGCAAAAATCTGACGTTCTGCAATTCACTCAAAAATGTTGGCAAACTGTTGCAAACGATCCCCTGATATGTTTTTCGGTGGAAACAGATGGGTTTTTATCCTCGGAATAAGAATTAGCCCTGGACATCTGAAGAACTTTTTTTGAAAAAATCCCTAAGCCGCGCGGTCACAATTTCAGCAAAAATGTGACGTTCTGCAATTCACTCAAAAATGTTGCCAAACTGTTGCAAACTATCCCCAAAAAGGTTTTTGGTGGAAACAGATGGGTTTTTATCCCCGGAAACAGAATTAGCCCTCGACGTCTGAACAACTTTTTTTGAAAAAAAACCTAAGCCGCGCGGTCACAATTTCAGCAAAAATCTGACGATCTGCAATTCACTCAAAAATGTTGGCAAACTTGCAAACGATCCCCTGATATGTTTTTCGGTGGAAACTGATGGGTTTTTATCCTCGGAATAAGAATTAGCCCTGGACGTCTGAACAACTTTTTTTGAAAAAATCCCTAAGCCGCGCGGTCACAATTTCAGCAAAAATCTGACGTTCTGCAATTCACTCAAAAATGTTGGCAAACTGTTGCAAACGATCCCCTGATATGTTTTTCGGTGGAAACAGATGGGTTTTTATCCTCGGAATAAGAATTAGCCCTGGACGTCTGAAGAACTTTTTTTGAAAAAATCCCTAAGCCGCGCGGTCACAATTTCAGCAAAAATGTGACGTTCTGCAATTCACTCAAAAATGGTGCCAAACTGTTGCAAACTATCCCCAAAAAGGTTTTTGGTGGAAACAGATGGGTTTTTATCCTCGAAAACAGAATTAGCCCTCGACGTCTGAACAACTTTTTTTGAAAAAATCGCTAAGCCGCGCGGTCACAATTTCAGCAAAAATCTGACGTTCTGCAATTCACTCAAAAATGTTGGCAAACTGTTGTAAAGGATCCCCTGATATGTTTTTCGGTGGAAACAGATGGGTTTTTCTCCTCGGAATAAGAATTAGCCCTCGACGTCTGAACAATTTTTTTTGAAAAAATCTCTAAGCCGCGCGGTCACAATTTCAGCAAAAATCTGACGTTCTGCAATTCACTCAAAAATGTTGGCAAACTGTTGCAAAGGATCCCCTGATATGTTTTTCGGTGGAAACAGATGGGTTTTTATCCTCGGAAACAGAATTAGCCCTCGACGTCTGAACAACTTTTTTTGAAAAAATCCCTAAGCCGCGCGGTCACAATTTCAGCAAAAATCTGACGTTCTGCAATTCACTCAAAAATGGTGCCAAACTGTTGCAAACGATCCCCTGAATTGTTTTTCGGTGGAAACAGATGGGTTTTTATCCTCGGAAACAGAATTAGCCCTCGACTTCTGAACAACTTTTTTTGAAAAAAAACCTAAGCCGCGCGGTCAGAATTTCAGCAAAAATCTGACGTTCTGCAATTCACTCAAAAATGTTGGCAAACTGTTGCGAACGATCCCCTGATATGTTTTTCGGTGGAAACAGATGGGTTTTTATCCTCGGAAACAGAATTAGCCCTGGACGTCTGAAGAACTTTTTTTGAAAAAATCCCTAAGCCGCGCGGTCACAATTTCAGCAAAAATGTGACGTTCTGCAATTCACTCAAAAATGGTGCCAAACTGTTGCAAACTATCCCCAAAAAGGTTTTTGGTGGAAACAGATGGGTTTTTATCCTCGGAAACAGAATTAGCCCTCGACGTCTGAACAACTTTTTTTGAAAAAATCGCTAAGCCGCGCGGTCACAATTTCAGCAAAAATCTGACGTTCTGCAATTCACTCAAAAATGGTGCCAAACTGTTGCAAACGATCCCCTGATATGTTTTTCGGTGGAAACAGATGGGTTCTTATCCTCGGAAACAGAATTAGCCCTCGACGTCTGAACAACTTTTTTTGAAAAAATCCCTAAGCCGCGCGGTCACAATTTCAGCAAAAATGTGACGTTCTGCAATTCACTCAAAAATGGTGCCAAACTGTTGCAAAGGATCCCCTGATATGTTTTTCGGTGGAAACAGATGGGTTTTTATCCTCGGAAACAGAATTAGCCCTCGACGTCTGAACAACTTTTTTTGAAAAAATCCCTAAGCCGCGCGGTCACAATTTGAGCAAAAATCTGACGTTCTGCAATTCACTCAGAAATGGTGCCAAACTGTTGCAAAGGATCCCCTGAAATGTTTTTCGGTGGAAACAGATGGGTTTTTATCCTCGGAAACAGAATTAGCCCTCGACGTCTGAACAACTTTTTTTGAAAAAATCGCTAAGCCGCACGGTCACAATTTCAGCAAAAATCTGACGTTCTGCAATTCACTCAAAAATGTTGGCAAACTGTTGCGAACGATCCCCTGATATGTTTTTTGGTGGAAACAGATGGGTTTTTCTCCTCGGAAACAGAATTAGCCCTCGACGTCTGAACAACTTTTTTTGAAAAAATCCCTAAGCCGCGCGGTCACAATTTCAGCAAAAATCTGACGTTCTGCAATTCACTCAAAAATGTTGGCAAACTGTTGCAAAGGATCCCCTGATATGTTTTTCGGTGGAAACAGATGGGTTTTTATCCTCGGAATAAGAATTAGCCCTGGACGTCTGAAGAACTTTTTTTGAAAAAATCCCTAAGCCGCGCGGTCACAATTTCAGCAAAAATGTGACGTTCTGCAATTCACTCAAAAATGGTGCCAAACTGTTGCAAACTATCCCCAAAAAGGTTTTTGGTGGAAACAGATGGGTTTTTATCCTCGGAAACAGAATTAGCCCTCGACGTCTGAACAACTTTTTTTGAAAAAATCGCTAAGCCGCGCGGTCACAATTTCAGCAAAAATGTGACGTTCTGCAATTCACTCAAAAATGGTGCCAAACTGTTGCAAACGATCCCCTGAAATGTTTTTCGGTGGAAACAGATGGGTTTTTATCCTCGGAAACAGAATTAGCCCTCGACGTCTGAACAACTTTTTTTGAAAAAATCCTTAAGCCGCGCGGTCAGAATTTCAGCAAAAATCTGACGTTCTGCAATTCACTCAAAAATGTTGGCAAACTGTTGCAAACGATCCCCTGATATGTTTTTCGGTGGAAACAGATGGGTTTTTATCCTCGGAATAAGAATTAGCCCTGGACATCTGAAGAACTTTTTTTGAAAAAATCCCTAAGCCGCGCGGTCACAATTTCAGCAAAAATGTGTCGTTCTGCAATTCACTCAAAAATGTTGCCAAACTGTTGCAAACTATCCCCAAAAAGGTTTTTGGTGGAAACAGATGGGTTTTTATCCCCGGAAACAGAATTAGCCCTCGACGTCTGAACAACTTTTTTTGAAAAAAAACCTAAGCCGCGCGGTCACAATTTCAGCAAAAATCTGACGTTCTGCAATTCACTCAAAAATGTTGGCAAACTGTTGCAAACGATCCCCTGATATGTTTTTCGGTGGAAACCGATGGGTTTTTATCCTCGGAATAAGAATTAGCCCTGGACGTCTGAACAACTTTTTTTGAAAAAATCCCTAAGCCGCGCGGTCACAATTTCAGCAAAAATCTGACGTTCTGCAATTCACTCAAAAATGTTGCCAAACTGTTGCAAACGATCCCCTGAAATGTTTTTCGGTGGAAACAGATGGGTTTTTCTCCTCGGAAACAGAATTAGCCCTCGACGTCTGAACAACTTTTTCTGAAAAAATCCCTAAGCCGCGCGGTCACAATTTCAGCAAAAATCTGACGTTCTGCAATTCACTCAAAAATGTTGGCAAACTGTTGCAAACGATCCCCTGATATGTTTTTCGGTGGAAACAGATGGGTTTTTATCCTCGGAATAAGAATTAGCCCTGGACGTCTGAAGAACTTTTTTTGAAAAAATCCCTAAGCCGCGCGGTCACAATTTCAGCAAAAATGTGACGTTCTGCAATTCACTCAAAAATGGTGCCAAACTGTTGCAAACTATCCCCAAAAAGGTTTTTGGTGGAAACAGATGGGTTTTTATCCTCGAAAACAGAATTAGCCCTCGACGTCTGAACAACTTTTTTTGAAAAAATCGCTAAGCCGCGCGGTCACAATTTCAGCAAAAATCTGACGTTCTGCAATTCACTCAAAAATGTTGGCAAACTGTTGTAAAGGATCCCCTGATATGTTTTTCGGTGGAAACAGATGGGTTTTTCTCCTCGGAATAAGAATTAGCCCTCGACGTCTGAACAATTTTTTTTGAAAAAATCTCTAAGCCGCGCGGTCACAATTTCAGCAAAAATCTGACGTTCTGCAATTCACTCAAAAATGTTGGCAAACTGTTGCAAAGGATCCCCTGATATGTTTTTCGGTGGAAACAGATGGGTTTTTATCCTCGGAAACAGAATTAGCCCTCGACGTCTGAACAACTTTTTTTGAAAAAATCCCTAAGCCGCGCGGTCACAATTTCAGCAAAAATCTGACGTTCTGCAATTCACTCAAAAATGGTGCCAAACTGTTGCAAACGATCCCCTGAATTGTTTTTCGGTGGAAACAGATGGGTTTTTATCCTCGGAAACAGAATTAGCCCTCGACTTCTGAACAACTTTTTTTGAAAAAATCGCTAAGCCGCGCGGTCACAATTTCAGCAAAAATCTGACGTTCTGCAATTCACTCAAAAATGTTGGCAAACTGTTGCGAACGATCCCCTGATATGTTTTTTGGTGGAAACAGATGGGTTTTTCTCCTCGGAAACAGAATTAGCCCTCGACGTCTGAACAACTTTTTTTGAAAAAATCCCTAAGCCGCGCGGTCAGAATTTCAGCAAAAATCTGACGTTCTGCAATTCACTCAAAAATGTTGGCAAACTGTTGCAAAGGATCCCCTGATATGTTTTTCGGTGGAAACAGATGGGTTTTTATCCTCGGAAACAGAATTAGCCCTGGACGTCTGAAGAACTTTTTTTGAAAAAATCCCTAAGCCGCGCGGTCACAATTTCAGCAAAAATGTGACGTTCTGCAATTCACTCAAAAATGGTGCCAAACTGTTGCAAACTATCCCCAAAAAGGTTTTTGGTGGAAACAGATGGGTTTTTATCCTCGGAAACAGAATTAGCCCTCGACGTCTGAACAACTTTTTTTGAAAAAATCCCTAAGCCGCGCGGTCACAATTTCAGCAAAAATCTGACGTTCTGCAATTCACTCAAAAATGGTGCCAAACTGTTGCAAACGATCCCCTGATATGTTTTTCGGTGGAAACAGATGGGTTTTTATCCTCGGAAACAGAATTAGCCCTCGACGTCTGAACAACTTTTTTTGAAAAAATCCCTAAGCCGCGCGGTCACAATTTCAGCAAAAATGTGACGTTCTGCAATTCACTCAAAAATGGTGCCAAACTGTTGCAAAGGATCCCCTGATATGTTTTTCGGTGGAAACAGATGGGTTTTTATCCTCGGAAACAGAATTAGCCCTCGACGTCTGAACAACTTTTTTTGAAAAAATCCCTAAGCCGCGCGGTCACAATTTGAGCAAAAATCTGACGTTCTGCAATTCACTCAGAAATGGTGCCAAACTGTTGCAAAGGATCCCCTGAAATGTTTTTCGGTGGAAACAGATGGGTTTTTATCCTCGGAAACAGAATTAGCCCTCGACGTCTGAACAACTTTTTTTGAAAAAATCGCTAAGCCGCGCGGTCACAATTTCAGCAAAAATCTGACGTTCTGCAATTCACTCAAAAATGTTGGCAAACTGTTGCGAACGATCCCCTGATATGTTTTTTGGTGGAAACAGATGGGTTTTTCTCCTCGGAAACAGAATTAGCCCTCTACGTCTGAACAACTTTTTTTGAAAAAATCCCTAAGCCGCGCGGTCACAATTTCAGCAAAAATCTGACGTTCTGCAATTCACTCAAAAATGTTGGCAAACTGTTGCAAAGGATCCCCTGATATGTTTTTCGGTGGAAACAGATGGGTTTTTATCCTCGGAATAAGAATTAGCCCTGGACGTCTGAAGAACTTTTTTTGAAAAAATCCCTAAGCCGCGCGGTCACAATTTCAGCAAAAATGTGACGTTCTGCAATTCACTCAAAAATGGTGCCAAACTGTTGCAAACTATCCCCAAAAAGGTTTTTGGTGGAAACAGATGGGTTTTTATCCTCGGAAACAGAATTAGCCCTCGACGTCTGAACAACTTTTTTTGAAAAAATCGCTAAGCCGCGCGGTCACAATTTCAGCAAAAATGTGACGTTCTGCAATTCACTCAAAAATGTTGGCAAACTGTTGCAAACGATCCCCTGATATGTTTTTCGGTGGAAACCGATGGGTTTTTATCCTCGGAATAAGAATTAGCCCTGGACGTCTGAACAACTTTTTTTGAAAAAATCCCTAAGCCGCGCGGTCACAATTTCAGCAAAAATCTGACGTTCTGCAATTCACTCAAAAATGTTGCCAAACTGTTGCAAACGATCCCCTGAAATGTTTTTCGGTGGAAACAGATGGGTTTTTCTCCTCGGAAACAGAATTAGCCCTCGACGTCTGAACAACTTTTTCTGAAAAAATCCCTAAGCCGCGCGGTCACAATTTCAGCAAAAATCTGACGTTCTGCAATTCACTCAAAAATGTTGGCAAACTGTTGCAAACGATCCCCTGATATGTTTTTCGGTGGAAACAGATGGGTTTTTATCCTCGGAATAAGAATTAGCCCTGGACGTCTGAAGAACTTTTTTTGAAAAAATCCCTAAGCCGCGCGGTCACAATTTCAGCAAAAATGTGACGTTCTGCAATTCACTCAAAAATGGTGCCAAACTGTTGCAAACTATCCCCAAAAAGGTTTTTGGTGGAAACAGATGGGTTTTTATCCTCGAAAACAGAATTAGCCCTCGACGTCTGAACAACTTTTTTTGAAAAAATCGCTAAGCCGCGCGGTCACAATTTCAGCAAAAATCTGACGTTCTGCAATTCACTCAAAAATGTTGGCAAACTGTTGTAAAGGATCCCCTGATATGTTTTTCGGTGGAAACAGATGGGTTTTTCTCCTCGGAATAAGAATTAGCCCTCGACGTCTGAACAACTTTTTTTGAAAAAATCTCTAAGCCGCGCGGTCACAATTTCAGCAAAAATCTGACGTTCTGCAATTCACTCAAAAATGTTGGCAAACTGTTGCAAAGGATCCCCTGATATGTTTTTCGGTGGAAACAGATGGGTTTTTATCCTCGGAAACAGAATTAGCCCTGGACGTCTGAAGAACTTTTTTTGAAAAAATCCCTAAGCCGCGCGGTCACAATTTCAGCAAAAATGTGACGTTCTGCAATTCACTCAAAAATGGTGCCAAACTGTTGCAAACTATCCCCAAAAAGGTTTTTGGTGGAAACAGATGGGTTTTTATCCTCGGAAACAGAATTAGCCCTCGACGTCTGAACAACTTTTTTTGAAAAAATCGCTAAGCCGCGCGGTCACAATTTCAGCAAAAATCTGACGTTCTGCAATTCACTCAAAAATGTTGGCAAACTTGCAAACGATCCCCTGATATGTTTTTCGGTGGAAACCGATGGGTTTTTATCCTCGGAAACAGAATTAGCCCTCGACGTCTGAACAACTTTTTTTGAAAAAATCCCTAAGCCGCGCGGTCACAATTTCAGCAAAAATCTGACGTTCTGCAATTCACTCAAAAATGTTGGCAAACTGTTGCAAAGGATCCCCTGATATGTTTTTCGGTGGAAACAGATGGGTTTTTATCCTCGGAAACAGAATTAGCCCTGGACGTCTGAAGAACTTTTTTTGAAAAAATCCCTAAGCCGCGCGGTCACAATTTCAGCAAAAATGTGACGTTCTGCAATTCACTCAAAAATGGTGCCAAACTGTTGCAAACTATCCCCAAAAAGGTTTTTGGTGGAAACAGATGGGTTTTTATCCTCGGAAACAGAATTAGCCCTCGACGTCTGAACAACTTTTTTTGAAAAAATCGCTAAGCCGCGCGGTCACAATTTCAGCAAAAATCTGACGTTCTGCAATTCACTCAAAAATGTTGCCAAACTGTTGTAAACGATCCCCTGAAATGTTTTTCGGTGGAAACAGATGGGTTTTTATCCTCGGAAACAGTATTTGCCCTCGACGTCTGAAAAACTTTTTTTGAAAAAATCGCTAAGCCGCGCGGTCACAATTTGAGCAAAAATCTGACGTTCTGCAATTCACTCAGAAATGGTGCCAAACTGTTGCAAAGTATCCCCTGAAATGTTTATCGGTGGAAACAGGTGGTTTGTTATCCTTGGAAACAGAATTAGCCCTCGACGTCTGAACAACTTTTTCTGAAAAAATCCCTAAACCGCGTGGTCGGTCACAATTTCAGCAAAAATCTGACGTTCTGCAATTCACTCAAAAATGTTGGCAAACTGTTGCAAACGATACCCTGAAATGGTTTTAGGTGGAAACAGATGTGTTTTTATCCTCGGAAGAAGAATTAGCCCGCAACGTCTAAACAACTTTTTTTGAAAAAATCGCTAAGCTGCGCGGTCACAATTTCAGCAAAAATCTGACGTTCTGCAATTCACTCAAAAATGTTGGCAAACTGTTGCAAACGATCCCCTGATATGTTTTTCGGTGGAAACAGATGGGTTTTTATCCTCGGAATAAGAATTAGCCCTGGACGTCTGAAGAACTTTTTTTGAAAAAATCCCTAAGCCGCGCGGTCACAATTTCAGCAAAAATGTGACGTTCTGCAATTCACTCAAAAATGGTGCCAAACTGTTGCAAACTATCCCCAAAAAGGTTTTTGGTGGAAACAGATGGGTTTTTATCCTCGAAAACAGAATTAGCCCTCGACGTCTGAACAACTTTTTTTGAAAAAATCGCTAAGCCGCGCGGTCACAATTTCAGCAAAAATCTGACGTTCTGCAATTCACTCAAAAATGTTGGCAAACTGTTGTAAAGGATCCCCTGATATGTTTTTCGGTGGAAACAGATGGGTTTTTCTCCTCGAAAACAGAATTAGCCCTCGACGTCTGAACAACTTTTTTTGAAAAAATCTCTAAGCCGCGCGGTCACAATTTCAGCAAAAATCTGACGTTCTGCAATTCACTCAAAAATGTTGGCAAACTGTTGCAAAGGATCCCCTGATATGTTTTTCGGTGGAAACAGATGGGTTTTTATCCCTGGAAACAGAATTAGCCCTCGACGTCTGAACAACTTTTTTTGAAAAAATCCCTAAGCCGCGCGGTCACATTTTCAGCAAAAATCTGACGTTCTGCAATTCACTCAAAAATGGTGCCAAACTGTTGCAAACTATCCCCAAAAAGGTTTTAGGTGGAAACAGATGGGTTTTTATCCTCGAAAACAGAATTAGCCCTCGACGTCTGAACAACTTTTTTTGAAAAAATCCCTAAGCCGCAATTTCAGCAAAAATCTGACGTTCTGCAATTCACTCAAAAATGTTGCCAAACTGTTGCAAACGATCCCCTGAATTGTTTTTCGGTGGAAACAGATGGGTTTTTATCCTCGGAAACAGAATTAGCCCTCGACTTCTGAACAACTTTTTTTGAAAAAAAACCTAAGCCGCGCGGTCAGAATTTCAGCAAAAATCTGACGTTCTGCAATTCACTCAAAAATGTTGGCAAACTGTTGCGAACGATCCCTTGATATGTTTTTCGGTGGAAACAGATGGGTTTTTCTCCTCGGAAACAGAATTAGCCCTCGACGTCTGAACAACTTTTTTTGAAAAAATCCCTAAGCCGCGCGGTCACAATTTCAGCAAAAATCTGACGTTCTGCAATTCACTCAAAAATGTTGGCAAACTGTTGCAAAGGATCCCCTGATATGTTTTTCGGTGGAAACAGATGGGTTTTTATCCTCGGAAACAGAATTAGCCCTGGACGTCTGAAGAACTTTTTTTGAAAAAATCCCTAAGCCGCGCGGTCACAATTTCAGCAAAAATCTGACGTTCTGCAATTCACTCAAAAATGTTGGCAAACTGTTGCGAACGATCCCCTGATATGTTTTTCGGTGGAAACAGATGGGTTTTTCTCCTCGGAAACAGAATTAGCCCTCGACGTCTGAACAACTTTTTTTGAAAAAATCGCTAAGCCGCGCGGTCACAATTTCAGCAAAAATCTGACGTTCTGCAATTCACTCAAAAATGTTGGCAAACTGTTGCAAAGGATCCCCTGATATGTTTTTCGGAGGAAACAGATGGGTTTTTCTCCTCGGAAACAGAATTAGCCCTCGACGTCTGAACAACTTTCTTTGAAAAAATCCCTAAGCCGCGCGGTCACAATTTCAGCAAAAATGTGACGTTCTGCAATTCACTCAAAAATGGTGCCAAACTGTTGCAAAGGATCCCCTGATATGTTTTTCGGTGGAAACAGATGGGTTTTTATCCTCGGAAACAGAATTAGCCCTCGACGTCTGAACAACTTTTTTTGGAAAAATCCCTAAGCCGCGCGGTCACAATTTGAGCAAAAATCTGACGTTCTGCAATTCACTCAGAAATGGTGCCAAACTGTTGCAAAGGATCCCCTGATATGTTTTTCGGTGGAAACAGATGGTTTTTTATCCTTGGAAACAGAATTAGCCCTCGACGTCTGAACAACTTTTTCTGAAAAAATCCCTAAACCGCGTGGTCGGTCACAATTTCAGCAAAAATCTGACGTTCTGCAATTCACTCAAAAATGGTGCCAAACTGTTGCAAACTATCCCCCAAAAGGTTTTAGGTGGAAACAGATGGGTTTTTATCCTCGAAAACAGAATTAGCCCTCGACGTCTGAACAACTTTTTTTGAAAAAATCCCTAAACCGCAAATTCAGCAAAAATCTGACGTTCTGCAATTCACTCAAAAATGTTGGCAAACTGTTGCGAACGATCCCCTGATATGTTTTTTGGTGGAAACAGATGGGTTTTTCTACTCGGAAACAGAATTAGCCCTCGACGTCTGAACAACTTTTTTTGAAAAAATCCCTAAGCCGCGCGGTCACAATTTCAGCAAAAATCTGACGTTCTGCAATTCACTCAAAAATGTTGGCAAACTGTTGCAAAGGATCCCCTGATATGTTTTTCGGTGGAAACAGATGGGTTTTTATCCTCGGAATAAGAATTAGCCCTCGACGTCTGAAGAACTTTTTTTGAAAAAATCCCTAAGCCGCGCGGTCACAATTTCAGCAAAAATGTGACGTTCTGCAATTCACTCAAAAATGGTGCCAAACTGTTGCAAACTATCCCCAAAAAGGTTTTTGGTGGAAACAGATGGGTTTTTATCCTCGGAAACAGAATTAGCCCTCGACGTCTGAACAACTTTTTTTGAAAAAATCGCTAAGCCGCGCGGTCACAATGTCAGCAAAAATCTGACGTTCTGCAATTCACTCAAAAATGTTGGCAAACTGTTGCAAAGGATCCCCTGATATGTTTTTCGGAGGAAACAGATGGGTTTTTCTCCTCGGAAACAGAATTAGCCCTAGACGTCTGAACAACTTTTTTTGAAAAAATCCCTAAGCCGCGCGGTCACAATTTCAGCAAAAATCTGACGTTCTGCAATTCACTCAAAAATGGTGCCAAACTGTTGCAAACGATCCCCTGAAATGTTTTTCGGTGGAAACAGATGGGTTTTTATCCTCGGAAACAGAATTAGCCCTCGACGTCTGAACAACTTTTTTTGAAAAAATCCCAAAGCCGCGCGGTCACAATTTCAGCAAAAATCTGACGTTCTGCAATTCACTCAAAAATGTTGGCAAACTGTTGCAAACGATCCCCTGATATGTTTTTCGGTGGAAACAGATGGGTTTTTATCCTCGGAATAAGAATTAGCCCTGGACATCTGAAGAACTTTTTTTGAAAAAATCCCTAAGCCGCGCGGTCACAATTTCAGCAAAAATGTGACGTTCTGCAATTCACTCAAAAATGTTGCCAAACTGTTGCAAACTATCCCCAAAAAGGTTTTTGGTGGAAACAGATGGGTTTTTATCCCCGGAAACAGAATTAGCCCTCGACGTCTGAACAACTTTTTTTGAAAAAAAACCTAAGCCGCGCGGTCACAATTTCAGCAAAAATCTGACGTTCTGCAATTCACTCAAAAATGTTGGCAAACTTGCAAACGATCCCCTGATATGTTTTTCGGTGGAAACTGATGGGTTTTTATCCTCGGAATATGAATTAGCCCTGGACGTCTGAACAACTTTTTTTGAAAAAATCCCTAAGCCGCGCGGTCACAATTTCAGCAAAAATCTGACGTTCTGCAATTCACTCAAAAATGGTGCCAAACTGTTGCAAACTATCCCCAAAAAGGTTTTAGGTGGAAACAGATGGGTTTTTATCCTCGAAAACAGAATTAGCCCTCGACGTCTGAACAACTTTTTTTGAAAAAACCCCAAAGCCGCGCGGTCACAATTTGAGCAAAAATCTGACGTTCTGCAATTCACTCAGAAATGGTGCTAAACTGTTGCAAAGTATCCTCTGAAATGTTTATCGGTGGAAACAGGTGGTTTTTTATCCTTGGAAACAGAATTAGCCCTCGACGTCTGAACAACTTTTTCTGAAAAAATCCCTAAACCGCGTGGTCGGTCACAATTTCAGCAAAAATCTGACGTTCTGCAATTCACTCAAAAATGTTGGCAAACTGTTGCAAACTATCCCCAAAAAGGTTTTTGGTGGAAACAGATGTGTTTTTATCCTCGGAAGAAGAATTAGCCCGCAACGTCTAAACAACTTTTTTTGACAAAATCGCTAAGCTGCGCGGTCACAATTTCAGCAAAAATCTGACGTTCTTCAATTCACTCAAAAATGGTGCCAAACTGTTGCAAAGGATCCCCTGATATGTTTTTCGGTGGAAACAGATGGGTTTTTATCCTCGGAAACAGAATGAGCCCTTTAGGTCTGAACAACTTTTTTTGAAAAAATCCCTAAGCCGCGCGGTCAGAATTTCAGCAAAAATCTGACGTTCTGCAATTCACTCAAAAATGGTGCCAAACTGTTGCAAACTATCCCCAAAAAGGTTTTAGGTGGAAACAGATGGGTTTTTATCCTCGAAAACAGAATTAGCCCTCGACGTCTGAACAACTTTTTTTGAAAAAATCCCTAAGCCGCAATTTCAGCAAAAATCTGACGTTCTGCAATTCACTCAAAAATGTTGCCAAACTGTTGCAAACGATCCCCTGAAATTTTTTTCGGTGGAAACAGATGGGTTTTTATCCTCGGAAACAGAATTAGCCCTCGACGTCTGAACAACTTTTTTTGAAAAAAAACCTAAGCCGCGCGGTCACAATTTCAGCAAAAATCTGACGTTCTGCAATTCACTCAAAAATGTTGGCAAACTGTTGCGAACGATCCCCTGATATGTTTTTTGGTGGAAACAGATGGCTTTTTCTCCTCGGAAACAGAATTAGCCCTCGACGTCTGAACAACTTTTTTTGAAAAAATCCCTAAGCCGCGCGGTCACAATTTCAGCAAAAATGTGACGTTCTGCAATTCACTCAAAAATGGTGCCAAACTGTTGCAAACTATCCCCAAAAAGGTTTTTGGTGGAAACAGATGGGTTTTTATCCTCGGAAACAGAATTAGCCCTCGACGTCTGAACAACTTTTTTTGAAAAAATCGCTAAGCCGCGCGGTCACAATTTCAGCAAAAATCTGACGTTCTGCAATTCACTCAAAAATGTTGGCAAACTGTTGCAAAGGATCCACTGAAATGTTTTTCGGTGGAAACAGATGGGTTTTTATCCTCGGAAACAGAATTAGCCCTCGACGTCTGAACAACTTTTTTTGAAAAAATCCCTAAGCCGCGCGGTCACAATTTGAGCAAAAATCTGACGTTCTGCAATTCACTCAGAAATGGTGCCAAACTGTTGCAAAGGATCCCCTGATATGTTTTTCGGTGGAAACAGGTGGTTTTTTATCCTTGGAAACAGAATTAGCCCTCGACGTCTGAACAACTTTTTCTGAAAAAATCCCTAAACCGCGTGGTCGGTCACAATTTCAGCAAAAATCTGACGTTCTGCAATTCACTCAAAAATGTTGGCAAACTGTTGCAAAGGATCCCCTGATATGTTTTTCGGTGGAAACAGATGGGTTTTTATCCTCGGAAACAGAATTAGCCCTGGACGTCTGAAGAACTTTTTTTGAAAAAATCCCTAAGCCGCGCGGTCACAATTTCAGCAAAAATGTGACGTTCTGCAATTCACTCAAAAATGGTGCCAAACTGTTGCAAACTATCCCCAAAAAGGTTTTTGGTGGAAACAGATGGGTTTTTATCCTCGGAAACAGAATTAGCCCTCGACGTCTGAACAACTTTTTTTGAAAAAATCGCTAAGCCGCGCGGTCACAATTTCAGCAAAAATCTGACGTTCTGCAATTCACTCAAAAATGTTGGCAAACTTGCAAACGATCCCCTGATATGTTTTTCGGTGGAAACCGATGGGTTTTTATCCTCGGAAACAGAATTAGCCCTCGACGTCTGAACAACTTTTTTTGAAAAAATCCCTAAGCCGCGCGGTCACAATTTCAGCAAAAATCTGACGTTCTGCAATTCACTCAAAAATGTTGGCAAACTGTTGCAAAGGATCCCCTGATATGTTTTTCGGTGGAAACAGATGGGTTTTTATCCTCGGAAACAGAATTAGCCCTGGACGTCTGAAGAACTTTTTTTGAAAAAATCCCTAAGCCGCGCGGTCACAATTTCAGCAAAAATGTGACGTTCTGCAATTCACTCAAAAATGGTGCCAAACTGTTGCAAACTATCCCCAAAAAGGTTTTTGGTGGAAACAGATGGGTTTTTATCCTCGGAAACAGAATTAGCCCTCGACGTCTGAACAACTTTTTTTGAAAAAATCGCTAAGCCGCGCGGTCACAATTTCAGCAAAAATCTGACGTTCTGCAATTCACTCAAAAATGTTGCCAAACTGTTGTAAACGATCCCCTGAAATGTTTTTCGGTGGAAACAGATGGGTTTTTATCCTCGGAAACAGTATTTGCCCTCGACGTCTGAAAAACTTTTTTTGAAAAAATCGCTAAGCCGCGCGGTCACAATTTGAGCAAAAATCTGACGTTCTGCAATTCACTCAGAAATGGTGCCAAACTGTTGCAAAGTATCCCCTGAAATGTTTATCGGTGGAAACAGGTGGTTTGTTATCCTTGGAAACAGAATTAGCCCTCGACGTCTGAACAACTTTTTCTGAAAAAATCCCTAAACCGCGTGGTCGGTCACAATTTCAGCAAAAATCTGACGTTCTGCAATTCACTCAAAAATGTTGGCAAACTGTTGCAAACGATACCCTGAAATGGTTTTAGGTGGAAACAGATGTGTTTTTATCCTCGGAAGAAGAATTAGCCCGCAACGTCTAAACAACTTTTTTTGAAAAAATCGCTAAGCTGCGCGGTCACAATTTCAGCAAAAATCTGACGTTCTGCAATTCACTCAAAAATGTTGGCAAACTGTTGCAAACGATCCCCTGATATGTTTTTCGGTGGAAACAGATGGGTTTTTATCCTCGGAATAAGAATTAGCCCTGGACGTCTGAAGAACTTTTTTTGAAAAAATCCCTAAGCCGCGCGGTCACAATTTCAGCAAAAATGTGACGTTCTGCAATTCACTCAAAAATGGTGCCAAACTGTTGCAAACTATCCCCAAAAAGGTTTTTGGTGGAAACAGATGGGTTTTTATCCTCGAAAACAGAATTAGCCCTCGACGTCTGAACAACTTTTTTTGAAAAAATCGCTAAGCCGCGCGGTCACAATTTCAGCAAAAATCTGACGTTCTGCAATTCACTCAAAAATGTTGGCAAACTGTTGTAAAGGATCCCCTGATATGTTTTTCGGTGGAAACAGATGGGTTTTTCTCCTCGAAAACAGAATTAGCCCTCGACGTCTGAACAACTTTTTTTGAAAAAATCTCTAAGCCGCGCGGTCACAATTTCAGCAAAAATCTGACGTTCTGCAATTCACTCAAAAATGTTGGCAAACTGTTGCAAAGGATCCCCTGATATGTTTTTCGGTGGAAACAGATGGGTTTTTATCCCTGGAAACAGAATTAGCCCTCGACGTCTGAACAACTTTTTTTGAAAAAATCCCTAAGCCGCGCGGTCACATTTTCAGCAAAAATCTGACGTTCTGCAATTCACTCAAAAATGGTGCCAAACTGTTGCAAACTATCCCCAAAAAGGTTTTAGGTGGAAACAGATGGGTTTTTATCCTCGAAAACAGAATTAGCCCTCGACGTCTGAACAACTTTTTTTGAAAAAATCCCTAAGCCGCAATTTCAGCAAAAATCTGACGTTCTGCAATTCACTCAAAAATGTTGCCAAACTGTTGCAAACGATCCCCTGAATTGTTTTTCGGTGGAAACAGATGGGTTTTTATCCTCGGAAACAGAATTAGCCCTCGACTTCTGAACAACTTTTTTTGAAAAAAAACCTAAGCCGCGCGGTCAGAATTTCAGCAAAAATCTGACGTTCTGCAATTCACTCAAAAATGTTGGCAAACTGTTGCGAACGATCCCTTGATATGTTTTTCGGTGGAAACAGATGGGTTTTTCTCCTCGGAAACAGAATTAGCCCTCGACGTCTGAACAACTTTTTTTGAAAAAATCCCTAAGCCGCGCGGTCACAATTTCAGCAAAAATCTGACGTTCTGCAATTCACTCAAAAATGTTGGCAAACTGTTGCAAAGGATCCCCTGATATGTTTTTCGGTGGAAACAGATGGGTTTTTATCCTCGGAAACAGAATTAGCCCTGGACGTCTGAAGAACTTTTTTTGAAAAAATCCCTAAGCCGCGCGGTCACAATTTCAGCAAAAATCTGACGTTCTGCAATTCACTCAAAAATGTTGGCAAACTGTTGCGAACGATCCCCTGATATGTTTTTCGGTGGAAACAGATGGGTTTTTCTCCTCGGAAACAGAATTAGCCCTCGACGTCTGAACAACTTTTTTTGAAAAAATCGCTAAGCCGCGCGGTCACAATTTCAGCAAAAATCTGACGTTCTGCAATTCACTCAAAAATGTTGGCAAACTGTTGCAAAGGATCCCCTGATATGTTTTTCGGAGGAAACAGATGGGTTTTTCTCCTCGGAAACAGAATTAGCCCTCGACGTCTGAACAACTTTCTTTGAAAAAATCCCTAAGCCGCGCGGTCACAATTTCAGCAAAAATGTGACGTTCTGCAATTCACTCAAAAATGGTGCCAAACTGTTGCAAAGGATCCCCTGATATGTTTTTCGGTGGAAACAGATGGGTTTTTATCCTCGGAAACAGAATTAGCCCTCGACGTCTGAACAACTTTTTTTGGAAAAATCCCTAAGCCGCGCGGTCACAATTTGAGCAAAAATCTGACGTTCTGCAATTCACTCAGAAATGGTGCCAAACTGTTGCAAAGGATCCCCTGATATGTTTTTCGGTGGAAACAGATGGTTTTTTATCCTTGGAAACAGAATTAGCCCTCGACGTCTGAACAACTTTTTCTGAAAAAATCCCTAAACCGCGTGGTCGGTCACAATTTCAGCAAAAATCTGACGTTCTGCAATTCACTCAAAAATGGTGCCAAACTGTTGCAAACTATCCCCCAAAAGGTTTTAGGTGGAAACAGATGGGTTTTTATCCTCGAAAACAGAATTAGCCCTCGACGTCTGAACAACTTTTTTTGAAAAAATCCCTAAACCGCAAATTCAGCAAAAATCTGACGTTCTGCAATTCACTCAAAAATGTTGGCAAACTGTTGCGAACGATCCCCTGATATGTTTTTTGGTGGAAACAGATGGGTTTTTCTACTCGGAAACAGAATTAGCCCTCGACGTCTGAACAACTTTTTTTGAAAAAATCCCTAAGCCGCGCGGTCACAATTTCAGCAAAAATCTGACGTTCTGCAATTCACTCAAAAATGTTGGCAAACTGTTGCAAAGGATCCCCTGATATGTTTTTCGGTGGAAACAGATGGGTTTTTATCCTCGGAATAAGAATTAGCCCTCGACGTCTGAAGAACTTTTTTTGAAAAAATCCCTAAGCCGCGCGGTCACAATTTCAGCAAAAATGTGACGTTCTGCAATTCACTCAAAAATGGTGCCAAACTGTTGCAAACTATCCCCAAAAAGGTTTTTGGTGGAAACAGATGGGTTTTTATCCTCGGAAACAGAATTAGCCCTCGACGTCTGAACAACTTTTTTTGAAAAAATCGCTAAGCCGCGCGGTCACAATGTCAGCAAAAATCTGACGTTCTGCAATTCACTCAAAAATGTTGGCAAACTGTTGCAAAGGATCCCCTGATATGTTTTTCGGAGGAAACAGATGGGTTTTTCTCCTCGGAAACAGAATTAGCCCTAGACGTCTGAACAACTTTTTTTGAAAAAATCCCTAAGCCGCGCGGTCACAATTTCAGCAAAAATCTGACGTTCTGCAATTCACTCAAAAATGGTGCCAAACTGTTGCAAACGATCCCCTGAAATGTTTTTCGGTGGAAACAGATGGGTTTTTATCCTCGGAAACAGAATTAGCCCTCGACGTCTGAACAACTTTTTTTGAAAAAATCCCAAAGCCGCGCGGTCACAATTTCAGCAAAAATCTGACGTTCTGCAATTCACTCAAAAATGTTGGCAAACTGTTGCAAACGATCCCCTGATATGTTTTTCGGTGGAAACAGATGGGTTTTTATCCTCGGAATAAGAATTAGCCCTGGACATCTGAAGAACTTTTTTTGAAAAAATCCCTAAGCCGCGCGGTCACAATTTCAGCAAAAATGTGACGTTCTGCAATTCACTCAAAAATGTTGCCAAACTGTTGCAAACTATCCCCAAAAAGGTTTTTGGTGGAAACAGATGGGTTTTTATCCCCGGAAACAGAATTAGCCCTCGACGTCTGAACAACTTTTTTTGAAAAAAAACCTAAGCCGCGCGGTCACAATTTCAGCAAAAATCTGACGTTCTGCAATTCACTCAAAAATGTTGGCAAACTTGCAAACGATCCCCTGATATGTTTTTCGGTGGAAACTGATGGGTTTTTATCCTCGGAATATGAATTAGCCCTGGACGTCTGAACAACTTTTTTTGAAAAAATCCCTAAGCCGCGCGGTCACAATTTCAGCAAAAATCTGACGTTCTGCAATTCACTCAAAAATGGTGCCAAACTGTTGCAAACTATCCCCAAAAAGGTTTTAGGTGGAAACAGATGGGTTTTTATCCTCGAAAACAGAATTAGCCCTCGACGTCTGAACAACTTTTTTTGAAAAAACCCCAAAGCCGCGCGGTCACAATTTGAGCAAAAATCTGACGTTCTGCAATTCACTCAGAAATGGTGCTAAACTGTTGCAAAGTATCCTCTGAAATGTTTATCGGTGGAAACAGGTGGTTTTTTATCCTTGGAAACAGAATTAGCCCTCGACGTCTGAACAACTTTTTCTGAAAAAATCCCTAAACCGCGTGGTCGGTCACAATTTCAGCAAAAATCTGACGTTCTGCAATTCACTCAAAAATGTTGGCAAACTGTTGCAAACTATCCCCAAAAAGGTTTTTGGTGGAAACAGATGTGTTTTTATCCTCGGAAGAAGAATTAGCCCGCAACGTCTAAACAACTTTTTTTGACAAAATCGCTAAGCTGCGCGGTCACAATTTCAGCAAAAATCTGACGTTCTTCAATTCACTCAAAAATGGTGCCAAACTGTTGCAAAGGATCCCCTGATATGTTTTTCGGTGGAAACAGATGGGTTTTTATCCTCGGAAACAGAATGAGCCCTTTAGGTCTGAACAACTTTTTTTGAAAAAATCCCTAAGCCGCGCGGTCAGAATTTCAGCAAAAATCTGACGTTCTGCAATTCACTCAAAAATGGTGCCAAACTGTTGCAAACTATCCCCAAAAAGGTTTTAGGTGGAAACAGATGGGTTTTTATCCTCGAAAACAGAATTAGCCCTCGACGTCTGAACAACTTTTTTTGAAAAAATCCCTAAGCCGCAATTTCAGCAAAAATCTGACGTTCTGCAATTCACTCAAAAATGTTGCCAAACTGTTGCAAACGATCCCCTGAAATTTTTTTCGGTGGAAACAGATGGGTTTTTATCCTCGGAAACAGAATTAGCCCTCGACGTCTGAACAACTTTTTTTGAAAAAAAACCTAAGCCGCGCGGTCACAATTTCAGCAAAAATCTGACGTTCTGCAATTCACTCAAAAATGTTGGCAAACTGTTGCGAACGATCCCCTGATATGTTTTTTGGTGGAAACAGATGGCTTTTTCTCCTCGGAAACAGAATTAGCCCTCGACGTCTGAACAACTTTTTTTGAAAAAATCCCTAAGCCGCGCGGTCACAATTTCAGCAAAAATGTGACGTTCTGCAATTCACTCAAAAATGGTGCCAAACTGTTGCAAACTATCCCCAAAAAGGTTTTTGGTGGAAACAGATGGGTTTTTATCCTCGGAAACAGAATTAGCCCTCGACGTCTGAACAACTTTTTTTGAAAAAATCGCTAAGCCGCGCGGTCACAATTTCAGCAAAAATCTGACGTTCTGCAATTCACTCAAAAATGTTGGCAAACTGTTGCAAAGGATCCACTGAAATGTTTTTCGGTGGAAACAGATGGGTTTTTATCCTCGGAAACAGAATTAGCCCTCGACGTCTGAACAACTTTTTTTGAAAAAATCCCTAAGCCGCGCGGTCACAATTTGAGCAAAAATCTGACGTTCTGCAATTCACTCAGAAATGGTGCCAAACTGTTGCAAAGGATCCCCTGATATGTTTTTCGGTGGAAACAGGTGGTTTTTTATCCTTGGAAACAGAATTAGCCCTCGACGTCTGAACAACTTTTCCTGAAAAAATCCCTAAACCGCGTGGTCAGTCACAATTTCAGCAAAAATCTGACGTTCTGCAATTCACTCAAAAATGTTGGCAAACTGTTGCAAACGATACCCTGAAATGGTTTTAGGTGGAAACAGATGTGTTTTTATCCTCGGAAGAAGAATTAGCCCGCAACGTCTAAACAACTTTTTTTGAAAAAATCGCTAAGCTGCGCGGTCACAATTTCAGCAAAAATCTGACGTTCTTCAATTCACTCAAAAATGGTGCCAAACTGTTGCAAAGGATCCCCTGATATGTTTTTCGGTGGAAACAGATGGGTTTTTATCCTCGGAAACAGAATTAGCCCTCGACGTCTGAACAACTTTTTTTCAAAAAATCCCTAAGCCGAGCGGTCACAATTTCAGCAAAAATCTGACGTTCTGCAATTCACTCAAAAATGGTGCCAAACTGTTGCAAACTATCCCCAAAAAGGTTTTAGGTGGAAACAGATGGGTTTTTATCCTCGAAAACAGAATTAGCCCTCGACGTCTGAACAACTTTTTTTGAAAAAATCGCTAAGCCGCGCGGTCACAATTTCAGCAAAAATCTGACGTTCTGCAATTCACTCAAAAATGTTGGCAAACTGTTGCAAAGGATCCCCTGATATGTTTTTCGGAGGAAACAGATGGGTTTTTCTCCTCGGAAACAGAATTAGCCCTAGACGTCTGAACAACTTTTTTTGAAAAAATCCCTAAGCCGCGCGGTCAGAATTTCAGCAAAAATCTGACGTTCTGCAATTCACTCAAAAATGTTGGCAAACTGTTGCAAACGATCCCCTGATATGTTTTTCGGTGGAAACAGATGGGTTTTTATCCTCGGAATAAGAATTAGCCCTGGACATCTGAAGAACTTTTTTTGAAAAAATCCCTAAGCCGCGCGGTCACAATTTCAGCAAAAATGTGACGTTCTGCAATTCACTCAAAAATGTTGCCAAACTGTTGCAAACTATCCCCAAAAAGGTTTTTGGTGGAAACAGATGGGTTTTTATCCCCGGAAACAGAATTAGCCCTCGACGTCTGAACAACTTTTTTTGAAAAAAAACCTAAGCCGCGCGGTCACAATTTCAGCAAAAATCTGACGTTCTGCAATTCACTCAAAAATGTTGGCAAACTTGCAAACGATCCCCTGATATGTTTTTCGGTGGAAACCGATGGGTTTTTATCCTCGGAATAAGAATTAGCCCTGGACGTCTGAACAACTTTTTTTGAAAAAATCCCTAAGCCGCGCGGTCACAATTTCAGCAAAAATCTGACGTTCTGCAATTCACTCAAAAATGGTGCCAAACTGTTGCAAACTATCCCCAAAAAGGTTTTAGGTAGAAACAGATGGGTTTTTATCCTCGAAAACAGAATTAGCCCTCGACGTCTGAACAACTTTTTTTGAAAAAATCCCTAAGCCGCGCGGTCACAATTTGAGCAAAAATCTGACGTTCTGCAATTCACTCAGAAATGGTGCCAAACTGTTGCAAAGTATCCTCTGAAATGTTTATCGGTGGAAACAGGTGGTTTTTTATCCTTGGAAACAGAATTAGCCCTCGACGTCTGAACAACTTTTTCTGAAAAAATCCCTAAACCGCGTGGTCGGCCACAATTTCAGCAAAAATCTGACGTTCTGCAATTCACTCAAAAATGTTGGCAAACTGTTGCAAACAATCCCCTAAAATGGTTTTAGGTGGAAACAGATGTGTTTTTATCCTCGGAAGAAGAATTAGCCCGCAACGTCTAAACAACTTTTTTTGAAAAAATCGCTAAACTGCGCGGTCACAATTTCAGCAAAAATCTGACGTTCTTCAATTCACTCAAAAATGGTGCCAAACTGTTGAAAAGGATCCCCTGATATGTTTTTCGGTGGAAACAGATGGGTTTTTATCCTCGGAAACAGAATGAGCCCTTTAGGTCTGAACAACTTTTTTTGAAAAAATCCCTAAGCGGTCACAATTTCAGCAAAAATCTGACGTTCTGCAATTCACTCAAAAATGGTGCCAAACTGTTGCAAACGATCCCCTGATATGTTTTTCGGTGGAAACAGATGGGTTTTTATCCTCGGAAACAGAATTAGCCCTCGACGTCTGAACAACTTTTTTTGAAAAAATCCCTAAGCCGCGCGGTCACAATTTCAGCAAAAATGTGACGTTCTGCAATTCACTCAAAAATGGTGCCAAACTGTTGCAAAGGATCCCCTGATATGTTTTTCGATGGAAACAGATGGGTTTTTAAACTCGAAAACAGAATTAGCCCTCGACGTCTGAACAACTTTTTTTGAAAAAATCCCTAAGCCGCAATTTCAGCAAAAATCTGACGTTCTGCAATTCACTCAAAAATGTTGCCAAACTGTTGCAAACGATCCCCTGAAATGTTTTTCGGTGGAAACAGATGGGTTTTTATCCTCGGAAACAGAATTAGCCCTCGACGTCTGAACAACTTTTTTTGAAAAAAAACCTAAGCCGCGCGGTCAGAATTTCAGCAAAAATCTGACGTTCTGCAATTCACTCAAAAATGGTGCCAAACTGTTGCAAAGGATCCCCTGATATGTTTTTCGGTGGAAACAGATGGGTTTTTCTCCTCGGAAACAGAATTAGCCCTCGACGTCTGAACAACTTTTTTTGAAAAAATCCCTAAGCCGCGCGGTCACAATTTCAGCAAAAATGTGACGTTCTGCAATTCACTCAGAAATGGTGCCAAACTGTTGCAAAGGATCCCCTGATATGTTTTTCGGTGGAAACAGGTGGTTTTTTATCCTTGGAAACAGAATTAGCCCTCGACGTCTGAACAACTTTTCCTGAAAAAATCCCTAAACCGCGTGGTCAGTCACAATTTCAGCAAAAATCTCACGTTCTGCAATTCACTCAAAAATGTTGGCAAACTGTTGCAAACGATACCCTGAAATGGTTTTAGGTGGAAACAGATGTGTTTTTATCCTCGGAAGAAGAATTAGCCCGCAACGTCTAAACAACTTTTTTTGAAAAAATCGCTAAGCTGCGCGGTCACAATTTCAGCAAAAATCTGACGTTCTTCAATTCACTCAAAAATGGTGCCAAACTGTTGCAAAGGATCCCCTGATATGTTTTTCGGTGGAAACAGATGGGTTTTTATCCTCGGAAACAGAATTAGCCCTCGACGTCTGAACAACTTTTTTTGAAAAAATCCCTAAGCCGAGCGGTCACAATTTCAGCAAAAATCTGACGTTCTGCAATTCACTCAAAAATGGTGCCAAACTGTTGCAAACTATCCCCAAAAAGGTTTTAGGTGGAAACAGATGGGTTTTTATCCTCGAAAACAGAATTAGCCCTCGACGTCTGAACAACTTTTTTTGAAAAAATCGCTAAGCCGCGCGGTCACAATTTCAGCAAAAATCTGACGTTCTGCAATTCACTCAAAAATGTTGGCAAACTGTTGCAAAGGATCCCCTGATATGTTTTTCGGAGGAAACAGATGGGTTTTTCTCCTCGGAAACAGAATTAGCCCTAGACGTCTGAACAACTTTTTTTGAAAAAATCCCTAAGCCGCGCGGTCACAATTTCAGCAAAAATGTGACGTTCTGCAATTCACTCAAAAATGCTGCCAAACTGTTGCAAACGATCCCCTGAAATGTTTTTCGGTGGAAACAGATGGGTTTTTATCCTTGGAAACAGAATTAGCCCTCGACGTCTGAACAACTTTTTTTGAAAAAATCCCTAAGCCGCGCGGTCAGAATTTCAGCAAAAATCTGACGTTCTGCAATTCACTCAAAAATGTTGGCAAACTGTTGCAAACGATCCCCTGATATGTTTTTCGGTGGAAACAGATGGGTTTTTATCCTCGGAATAAGAATTAGCCCTGGACATCTGAAGAACTTTTTTTGAAAAAATCCCTAAGCCGCGCGGTCACAATTTCAGCAAAAATGTGACGTTCTGCAATTCACTCAAAAATGTTGCCAAACTGTTGCAAACTATCCCCAAAAAGGTTTTTGGTGGAAACAGATGGGTTTTTATCCCCGGAAACAGAATTAGCCCTCGACGTCTGAACAACTTTTTTTGAAAAAAAAACCTAAGCCGCGCGGTCACAATTTCAGCAAAAATCTGACGTTCTGCAATTCACTCAAAAATGTTGGCAAACTTGCAAACGATCCCCTGATATGTTTTTCGGTGGAAACCGATGGGTTTTTATCCTCGGAATAAGAATTAGCCCTGGACGTCTGAACAACTTTTTTTGAAAAAATCCCTAAGCCGCGCGGTCACAATTTCAGCAAAAATCTGACGTTCTGCAATTCACTCAAAAATGGTGCCAAACTGTTGCAAACTATCCCCAAAAAGGTTTTAGGTGGAAACAGATGGGTTTTTATCCTCGAAAACAGAATTAGCCCTCGACGTCTGAACAACTTTTTTTGAAAAAATCCCTAAGCCGCGCGGTCACAATTTGAGCAAAAATCTGACGTTCTGCAATTCACTCAGAAATGGTGCCAAACTGTTGCAAAGTATCCTCTGAAATGTTTATCGGTGGAAACAGGTGGTTTTTTATCCTTGGAAACAGAATTAGCCCTCGACGTCTGAACAACTTTTTCTGAAAAAATCCCTAAACCGCGTGGTCGGCCACAATTTCAGCAAAAATCTGACGTTCTGCAATTCACTCAAAAATGTTGGCAAACTGTTGCAAACAATCCCCTAAAATGGTTTTAGGTGGAAACAGATGTGTTTTTATCCTCGGAAGAAGAATTAGCCCGCAACGTCTAAACAACTTTTTTTGAAAAAATCGCTAAGCTGCGCGGTCACAATTTCAGCAAAAATCTGACGTTCTTCAATTCACTCAAAAATGGTGCCAAACTGTTGAAAAGGATCCCCTGATATGTTTTTCGGTGGAAACAGATGGGTTTTTATCCTCGGAAACAGAATGAGCCCTTTAGGTCTGAACAACTTTTTTTGAAAAAATCCCTAAGCGGTCACAATTTCAGCAAAAATCTGACGTTCTGCAATTCACTCAAAAATGGTGCCAAACTGTTGCAAACTATCCCCCAAAAGGTTTTAGGAGGAAACAGATGGGTTTTTAAACTCGAAAACAGAATTAGCCCTCGACGTCTGAACAACTTTTTTTGAAAAAATCCCTAAGCCGCAATTTCAGCAAAAATCTGACGTTCTGCAATTCACTCAAAAATGTTGCCAAACTGTTGCAAACGATCCCCTGAAATGTTTTTCGGTGGAAACAGATGGGTTTTTATCCTCGGAAACAGAATTAGCCCTCGACGTCTGAACAACTTTTTTTGAAAAAAAACCTAAGCCGCGCGGTCAGAATTTCAGCAAAAATCTGACGTTCTGCAATTCACTCAAAAATGGTGCCAAACTGTTGCAAAGGATCCCCTGATATGTTTTTCGGTGGAAACAGATGGGTTTTTCTCCTCGGAAACAGAATTAGCCCTCGACGTCTGAACAACTTTTTTTGAAAAAATCCCTAAGCCGCGCGGTCACAATTTCAGCAAAAATGTGACGTTCTGCAATTCACTCAAAAATGGTGCCAAACTGTTGCAAACTATCCCCAAAAAGGTTTTTGGTGGAAACAGATGGGTTTTTATCCTCGGAAACAGAATTAGCCCTCGACGTCTGAACAACTTTTTTTGAAAAAATCGCTAAGCCGCGCGGTCAGAATTTCAGCAAAAATCTGACGTTCTGCAATTCACTCAAAAATGTTGGCAAACTGTTACAAAGGATCCCCTGATATGTTTTTCGGAGGAAACAGATGGGTTTTTCTCCTCGGAAACAGAATTAGCCCTAGACGTCTGAACACCTTTTTTTGAAAAAATCCCTAAGCCGCGCGGTAACAATTTCAGCAAAAATGTGACGTTCTGCAATTCACTCAAAAATGGTGCCAAACTGTTGCAAACGATCCCCTGAAATGTTTTTCGGTCGAAACAGATGGGTTTTTATCCTCGGAAACCGAATTAGCCCTCGACGTCTGAACAACTTTTTTTGAATAAATCCCTAAGCCGCGCGGTCAGAATTTCAGCAAAAATCTGACGTTCTGCAATTCACTCAAAAATGTTGGCAAACTGTTGCAAACGATCCCCTGATATGTTTTTCGGTGGAAACCGATGGGTTTTTATCCTCGGAATAAGAATTAGCCCTGGACGTCTGAACAACTTTTTTTGAAAAAATCCCTAAGCCGCGCGGTCACAATTTCAGCAAAAATGTGACGTTCTGCAATTCACTCAAAAATGGTGCCAAACTGTTGCAAAGGATCCCCTGATATGTTTTTCGGTGGAAACAGATGGGTTTTTATCCTCGGAAACAGAATTAGCCCTCGACGTCTGAACAACTTTTTTTGAAAAAATCCCTAAGCCGAGCGGTCACAATTTCAGCAAAAATCTGACGTTCTGCAATTCACTCAAAAATGGTGCCAAACTGTTGCAAACTATCCCCAAAAAGGTTTTAGGTGGAAACAGATGGGTTTTTATCCTCGAAAACAGAATTAGCCCTCGACGTCTGAACAACTTTTTTTGAAAAAACCCCTAAGCCGCAATTTCAGCAAAAATCTGACGTTCTGCAATTCACTCAAAAATGTTGGCAAACTGTTGCGAACGATCCCCTGATATGTTTTTTGGTGGAAACAGATGGGTTTTTCTCCTCGGAAACAGAATTAGCCCTCGACGTCTGAACAACTTTTTTTGAAAAAATCCCTAAGCCGCGCGGTCACAATTTCAGCAAAAATCTGACGTTCTGCAATTCACTCAAAAATGTTGGCAAACTGTTGCAAAGGATCCCCTGATATGTTTTTCGGTGGAAACAGATGGGTTTTTATCCTCGGAATAAGAATTAGCCCTGGACGTCTGAAGAACTTTTTTTGAAAAAATCCCTAAGCCGCGCGGTCACAATTTCAGCAAAAATGTGACGTTCTGCAATTCACTCAAAAATGGTGCCAAACTGTTGCAAACTATCCCCAAAAAGGTTTTTGGTGGAAACAGATGGGTTTTTATCCTCGGAATAAGAATTAGCCCTGGACGTCTGAACAACTTTTTTTGAAAAAATCCCTAAGCCGCGCGGTCACAATTTCAGCAAAAATGTGACGTTCTGCAATTCACTCAAAAATGGTGCCAAACTGTTGCAAAGGATCCCCTGATATGTTTTTCGGTGGAAACAGATGGGTTTTTATCCTCGGAAACAGAATTAGCCCTCGACGTCTGAACAACTTTTTCTGAAAAAATCCCTAATCCGCGTGGTCGGTCACAATTTCAACAAAAATCTGACGTTCTGCAATTCACTCAAAAATGTTGGCAAACTGTTGCAAACGATACCCTGAAATGGTTTTAGGTGGAAACAGATGTGTTTTTATCCTCGGAAGAAGAATTAGCCCGCGACGTCTAAACAACTTTTTTTGAAAAAATCGCTAAGCTGCGCGGTCACAATTTCAGCAAAAATCTGACGTTCTTCAATTCACTCAAAAATGGTGCCAAACTGTTGCAAAGGATCCCCTGATATGTTTTTCGGTGGAAACAGATGGGTTTTTATCCTCGGAAACAGAATTAGCCCTCGACGTCTGAACAACTTTTTTTGAAAAAATCCCTAAGCCGAGCGGTCACAATTTCAGCAAAAATCTGACGTTCTGCAATTCACTCAAAAATGGTGCCAAACTGTTGCAAACTATCCCCAAAAAGGTTTTAGGTGGAAACAGATGGGTTTTTATCCTCGAAAACAGAATTAGCCCTCGACGTCTGAACAACTTTTTTTGAAAAAATCCCTAAGCCGCAATTTCAGCAAAAATCTGACGTTCTGCAATTCACTCAAAAATGTTGGCAAACTGTTGCGAACGATCCCCTGATATGTTTTTTGGTGGAAACAGATGGGTTTTTCTCCTCGGAAACAGAATTAGCCCTCGACGTCTGAACAACTTTTTTTGAAAAAATCCCTAAGCCGCGCGGTCACAATTTCAGCAAAAATCTGACGTTCTGCAATTCACTCAAAAATGTTGGCAAACTGTTGCAAAGGATCCCCTGATATGTTTTTCGGTGGAAACAGATGGGTTTTTATCCTCGGAATAAGAATTAGCCCTCGACGTCTGAACAACTTTTTTTGAAAAAATCCCTAAGCCGCGCGGTCACAATTTCAGCAAAAATGTGACGTTCTGCAATTCACTCAAAAATGGTGCCAAACTGTTGCAAACTATCCCCAAAAAGGTTTTTGGTGGAAACAGATGGGTTTTTATCCTCGGAAACAGAATTAGCCCTCGACGTCTGAACAACTTTTTTTGAAAAAATCGCTAAGCCGCGCGGTCACAATTTCAGCAAAAATCTGACGTTCTGCAATTCACTCAAAAATGTTGGCAAACTGTTACAAAGGATCCCCTGGTATGTTTTTCGGAGGAAACAGATGGGTTTTTCTCCTCGGAAACAGAATTAGCCCTAGACGTCTGAACAACTTTTTTTGAAAAAATCCCTAAGCCGCGCGGTAACAATTTCAGCAAAAATGTGACGTTCTGCAATTCACTCAAAAATGGTGCCAAACTGTTGCAAACGATCCCCTGAAATGTTTTTCGGTGGAAACAGATGGGTTTTTATCCTCGGAAACCGAATTAGCCCTCGACGTCTGAACAACTTTTTTTGAAAAAATCCCTAAGCCGCGCGGTCAGAATTTCAGCAAAAATCTGACGTTCTGCAATTCACTCAAAAATGTTGGCAAACTGTTGCAAACGATCCCCTGATATGTTTTTCGGTGGAAACCGATGGGTTTTTATCCTCGGAATAAGAATTAGCCCTGGACGTCTGAACAACTTTTTTTGAAAAAATCCCTAAGCCGCGCGGTCACAATTTCAGCAAAAATGTGACGTTCTGCAATTCACTCAAAAATGGTGCCAAACTGTTGCAAAGGATCCCCTGATATGTTTTTCGGTGGAAACAGATGGGTTTTTATCCTCGGAAACAGAATTAGCCCTCGACGTCTGAACAACTTTTTTTGAAAAAATCCCTAAGCCGAGCGGTCACAATTTCAGCAAAAATCTGACGTTCTGCAATTCACTCAAAAATGGTGCCAAACTGTTGCAAACTATCCCCAAAAAGGTTTTAGGTGGAAACAGATGGGTTTTTATCCTCGAAAACAGAATTAGCCCTCGACGTCTGAACAACTTTTTTTGAAAAAATCCCTAAGCCGCAATTTCAGCAAAAATCTGACGTTCTGCAATTCACTCAAAAATGTTGGCAAACTGTTGCGAACGATCCCCTGATATGTTTTTTGGTGGAAACAGATGGGTTTTTCTCCTCGGAAACAGAATTAGCCCTCGACGTCTGAACAACTTTTTTTGAAAAAATCCCTAAGCCGCGCGGTCACAATTTCAGCAAAAATCTGACGTTCTGCAATTCACTCAAAAATGTTGGCAAACTGTTGCAAAGGATCCCCTGATATGTTTTTCGGTGGAAACAGATGGGTTTTTATCCTCGGAATAAGAATTAGCCCTCGACGTCTGAACAACTTTTTTTGAAAAAATCCCTAAGCCGCGCGGTCACAATTTCAGCAAAAATGTGACGTTCTGCAATTCACTCAAAAATGGTGCCAAACTGTTGCAAACTATCCCCAAAAAGGTTTTTGGTGGAAACAGATGGGTTTTTATCCTCGGAAACAGAATTAGCCCTCGACGTCTGAACAACTTTTTTTGAAAAAATCGCTAAGCCGCGCGGTCACAATTTCAGCAAAAATCTGACGTTCTGCAATTCACTCAAAAATGTTGGCAAACTGTTACAAAGGATCCCCTGGTATGTTTTTCGGAGGAAACAGATGGGTTTTTCTCCTCGGAAACAGAATTAGCCCTAGACGTCTGAACAACTTTTTTTGAAAAAATCCCTAAGCCGCGCGGTAACAATTTCAGCAAAAATCTGACGTTCTGCAATTCACTCAAAAATGGTGCCAAACTGTTGCAAACGATCCCCTGAAATGTTTTTCGGTGGAAACAGATGGGTTTTTATCCTCGGAAACCGAATTAGCCCTCGACGTCTGAACAACTTTTTTTGAAAAAATCCCTAAGCCGCGCGGTCAGAATTTCAGCAAAAATCTGACGTTCTGCAATTCACTCAAAAATGTTGGCAAACTGTTGCAAACGATCCCCTGATATGTTTTTCGGTGGAAACCGATGGGTTTTTATCCTCGGAATAAGAATTAGCCCTGGACGTCTGAACAACTTTTTTTGAAAAAATCCCTAAGCCGCGCGGTCACAATTTCAGCAAAAATGTGACGTTCTGCAATTCACTCAAAAATGGTGCCAAACTGTTGCAAAGGATCCCCTGATATGTTTTTCGGTGGAAACAGATGGGTTTTTATCCTCGGAAACAGAATTAGCCCTCGACGTCTGAACAACTTTTTTTGAAAAAATCCCTAAGACGAGCGGTCACAATTTCAGCAAAAATCTGACGTTCTGCAATTCACTCAAAAATGGTGCCAAACTGTTGCAAACTATCCCCAAAAAGGTTTTAGGTGGAAACAGATGGGTTTTTATCCTCGAAAACAGAATTAGCCCTCGACGTCTGAACAACTTTTTTTGAAAAAACCCCTAAGCCGCAATTTCAGCAAAAATCTGACGTTCTGCAATTCACTCAAAAATGTTGGCAAACTGTTGCGAACTATCCCCTGATATGTTTTTTGGTGGAAACAGATGGGTTTTTCTCCTCGGAAACAGAATTAGCCCTCGACGTCTGAACAACTTTTTTTGAAAAAATCCCTAAGCCGCGCGGTCACAATTTCAGCAAAAATCTGACGTTCTGCAATTCACTCAAAAATGTTGGCAAACTGTTGCAAAGGATCCCCTGATATGTTTTTCGGTGGAAACAGATGGGTTTTTATCCTCGGAATAAGAATTAGCCCTGGACGTCTGAAGAACTTTTTTTGAAAAAATCCCTAAGCCGCGCGGTCAGAATTTCAGCAAAAATCTGACGTTCTGCAATTCACTCAAAAATGGTGCCAAACTGTTGCAAACTATCCCCAAAAAGGTTTTTGGTGGAAACACATGGGTTTTTATCCTGGGAAACAGAATTAGCCCTCGACGTCTGAACAACTTTTTTTGAAAAAATCCCTAAGCCGCGCGGTCACAATTTCAGCAAAAATGTGACGTTCTGCAATTCACTCAAAAATGGTGCCAAACTGTTGCAAAGGATCCCCTGATATGTTTTTCGGTGGAAACAGATGGGTTTTTATCCTCGGAAACAGAATTAGCCCTCGACGTCTGAACAACTTTTTTTGAAAAAATCCCTAAGCCGAGCGGTCACAATTTCAGCAAAAATCTGACGTTCTGCAATTCACTCAAAAATGGTGCCAAACTGTTGCAAACTATCCCCAAAAAGGTTTTAGGTGGAAACAGATGGGTTTTTATCCTCGAAAACAGAATTAGCCCTCGACGTCTGAACAACTTTTTTTGAAAAAATCCCTAAGCCGCAATTTCAGCAAAAATCTGACGTTCTGCAATTCACTCAAAAATGTTGGCAAACTGTTGCGAACGATCCCCTGATATGTTTTTTGGTGGAAACAGATGGGTTTTTCTCCTCGGAAACAGAATTAGCCCTCGACGTCTGAACAACTTTTTTTGAAAAAATCCCTAAGCCGCGCGGTCACAATTTCAGCAAAAATCTGACGTTCTGCAATTCACTCAAAAATGTTGGCAAACTGTTGCAAAGGATCCCCTGATATGTTTTTCGGTGGAAACAGATGGGTTTTTATCCTCGGAATAAGAATTAGCCCTCGACGTCTGAACAACTTTTTTTGAAAAAATCCCTAAGCCGCGCGGTCACAATTTCAGCAAAAATGTGACGTTCTGCAATTCACTCAAAAATGGTGCCAAACTGTTGCAAACTATCCCCAAAAAGGTTTTTGGTGGAAACAGATGGGTTTTTATCCTCGGAAACAGAATTAGCCCTCGACGTCTGAACAACTTTTTTTGAAAAAATCGCTAAGCCGCGCGGTCACAATTTCAGCAAAAATCTGACGTTCTGCAATTCACTCAAAAATGTTGGCAAACTGTTACAAAGGATCCCCTGGTATGTTTTTCGGAGGAAACAGATGGGTTTTTCTCCTCGGAAACAGAATTAGCCCTAGACGTCTGAACAACTTTTTTTGAAAAAATCCCTAAGCCGCGCGGTAACAATTTCAGCAAAAATGTGACGTTCTGCAATTCACTCAAAAATGGTGCCAAACTGTTGCAAACGATCCCCTGAAATGTTTTTCGGTGGAAACAGATGGGTTTTTATCCTCGGAAACCGAATTAGCCCTCGACGTCTGAACAACTTTTTTTGAAAAAATCCCTAAGCCGCGCGGTCAGAATTTCAGCAAAAATCTGACGTTCTGCAATTCACTCAAAAATGTTGGCAAACTGTTGCAAACGATCCCCTGATATGTTTTTCGGTGGAAACCGATGGGTTTTTATCCTCGGAATAAGAATTAGCCCTGGACGTCTGAACAACTTTTTTTGAAAAAATCCCTAAGCCGCGCGGTCACAATTTCAGCAAAAATGTGACGTTCTGCAATTCACTCAAAAATGGTGCCAAACTGTTGCAAAGGATCCCCTGATATGTTTTTCGGTGGAAACAGATGGGTTTTTATCCTCGGAAACAGAATTAGCCCTCGACGTCTGAACAACTTTTTTTGAAAAAATCCCTAAGCCGAGCGGTCACAATTTCAGCAAAAATCTGACGTTCTGCAATTCACTCAAAAATGGTGCCAAACTGTTGCAAACTATCCCCAAAAAGGTTTTAGGTGGAAACAGATGGGTTTTTATCCTCGAAAACAGAATTAGCCCTCGACGTCTGAACAACTTTTTTTGAAAAAACCCCTAAGCCGCAATTTCAGCAAAAATCTGACGTTCTGCAATTCACTCAAAAATGTTGGCAAACTGTTGCGAACTATCCCCTGATATGTTTTTTGGTGGAAACAGATGGGTTTTTCTCCTCGGAAACAGAATTAGCCCTCGACGTCTGAACAACTTTTTTTGAAAAAATCCCTAAGCCGCGCGGTCACAATTTCAGCAAAAATCTGACGTTCTGCAATTCACTCAAAAATGTTGGCAAACTGTTGCAAAGGATCCCCTGATATGTTTTTCGGTGGAAACAGATGGGTTTTTATCCTCGGAATAAGAATTAGCCCTGGACGTCTGAAGAACTTTTTTTGAAAAAATCCCTAAGCCGCGCGGTCAGAATTTCAGCAAAAATCTGACGTTCTGCAATTCACTCAAAAATGGTGCCAAACTGTTGCAAACTATCCCCAAAAAGGTTTTTGGTGGAAACACATGGGTTTTTATCCTGGGAAACAGAATTAGCCCTCGACGTCTGAACAACTTTTTTTGAAAAAATCGCTAAGCCGCGCGGTCACAATTTCAGCAAAAATCTGACGTTCTGCAATTCACTCAAAAATGTTGGCAAACTGTTGCAAAGGATCCCCTGATATGTTTTTCGGAGGAAACAGATGGGTTTTCCTCCTCGGAAACAGAATTAGCCCTAGACGTCTGAACAACTTTTTTTGAAAAAATCCCTAAGCCGCGCGGTCACAATTTCAGCAAAAATGTGACGTTCTGCAATTCACTCAAAAATGGTGCCAAACTGTTGCAAACGATCCCCTGATATGTTTTTCGGTGGAAACCGATGGGTTTTTATCCTCGGAATAAGAATTAGCCCTGGACGTCTGAACAACTTTTTTTGAAAAAATCCCTAAGCCGCGCGGTCACAATTTCAGCAAAAATGTGACGTTCTGCAATTCACTCAAAAATGGTGCCAAACTGTTGCAAAGGATCCCCTGATATGTTTTTCGGTGGAAACAGATGGGTTTTTATCCTCGGAAACAGAATTAGCCCTCGACGTCTGAACAACTTTTTCTGAAAAAATCCCTAATCCGCGTGGTCGGTCACAATTTCAGCAAAAATCTGACGTTCTGCAATTCACTCAAAAATGTTGGCAAACTGTTGCAAACGATACCCTGAAATGGTTTTAGGTGGAAACAGATGTGTTTTTATCCTCGGAAGAAGAATTAGCCCGCGACGTCTAAACAACTTTTTTTGAAAAAATCGCTAAGCTGCGCGGTCACAATTTCAGCAAAAATCTGACGTTCTTCAATTCACTCAAAAATGGTGCCAAACTGTTGCAAAGGATCCCCTGATATGTTTTTCGGTGGAAACAGATGGGTTTTTATCCTCGGAAACAGAATTAGCCCTCGACGTCTGAACAACTTTTTTTGAAAAAATCCCTAAGCCGAGCGGTCACAATTTCAGCAAAAATCTGACGTTCTGCAATTCACTCAAAAATGGTGCCAAACTGTTGCAAACTATCCCCAAAAAGGTTTTAGGTGGAAACAGATGGGTTTTTATCCTCGAAAACAGAATTAGCCCTCGACGTCTGAACAACTTTTTTTGAAAAAATCCCTAAGCCGCAATTTCAGCAAAAATCTGACGTTCTGCAATTCACTCAAAAATGTTGGCAAACTGTTGCAAAGGATCCCCTGATATGTTTTTCGATGGAAACAGATGGGTTTTTCTCCTCGGAAACAGAATTAGCCCTCGACGTCTGAACAACTTTTTTTGAAAAAATCCCTAAGCCGCGCGGTCACAATTTCAACAAAAATCTGACGTTCTGCAATTCACTCAAAAATGTTGGCAAACTGTTGCAAAGGATCCCCTGATATGTTTTTCGGTGGAAACAGATGGGTTTTTATCCTCGGAATAAGAATTAGCCCTGGACGTCTGAAGAACTTTTTTTGAAAAAATCCCTAAGCCGCGCGGTCACAATTTCAGCAAAAATGTGACGTTCTGCAATTCACTCAAAAATGGTGCCAAACTGTTGCAAACTATCCCCAAAAAGGTTTTTGGTGGAAACAGATGGGTTTTTATCCTCGGAAACAGAATTAGCCCTCGACGTCTGAACAACTTTTTTTGAAAAAATCGCTAAGCCGCGCGGTCACAATTTCAATAAAAATCTGACGTTCTGCAATTCACTCAAAAATGTTGGCAAACTGTTGCAAAGGATCCCCTGATATGTTTTTCGGAGGAAACAGATGGGTTTTCCTCCTCGGAAACAGAATTAGCCCTAGACGTCTGAACAACTTTTTTTGAAAAAATCCCTAAGCCGCGCGGTCACAATTTCAGCAAAAATGTGACGTTCTGCAATTCACTCAAAAATGGTGCCAAACTGTTGCAAATGAGCCCCTGAAAAGTTTTTCGGTGGAAACAGATGGGTTTTTATCCTCGGAAACAGAATTAGCCCTCGACGTCTGAACAACTTTTTCTGAAAAAATCCCTAATCCGCGTGGTCGGTCACAATTTCAGCAAAAATCTGACGTTCTGCAATTCACTCAAAAATGTTGGCAAACTGTTGCAAACGATACCCTGAAATGGTTTTAGGTGGAAACAGATGTGTTTTTATCCTCGGAAGAAGAATTAGCCCGCGACGTCTAAACAACTTTTTTTGAAAAAATCGCTAAGCTGCGCGGTCACAATTTCAGCAAAAATCTGACGTTCTTCAATTCACTCAAAAATGGTGCCAAACTGTTGCAAAGGATCCCCTGATATGTTTTTCGGTGGAAACAGATGGGTTTTTATCCTCGGAAACAGAATTAGCCCTCGACGTCTGAACAACTTTTTTTGAAAAAATCCCTAAGCCGAGCGGTCACAATTTCAGCAAAAATCTGACGTTCTGCAATTCACTCAAAAATGGTGCCAAACTGTTGCAAACTATCCCCAAAAAGGTTTTAGGTGGAAACAGATGGGTTTTTATCCTCGAAAACAGAATTAGCCCTCGACGTCTGAACAACTTTTTTTGAAAAAATCCCTAAGCCGCAATTTCAGCAAAAATCTGACGTTCTGCAATTCACTCAAAAATGTTGGCAAACTGTTGCGAACGATCCCCTGATATGTTTTTTGGTGGAAACAGATGGGTTTTTCTCCTCGGAAACAGAATTAGCCCTCGACGTCTGAAGAACTTTTTTTGAAAAAATCCCTAAGCCGCGCGGTCACAATTTCAGCAAAAATCTGACGTTCTGCAATTCACTCAAAAATGTTGGCAAACTGTTGCAAAGGATCCCTGATATGTTTTTCGGTGGAAACAGATGGGTTTTTATCCTCGGAATAAGAATTAGCCCTGGACGTCTGAAGAACTTTTTTTGAAAAAATCCCTAAGCCGCGCGGTCACAATTTCAGCAAAAATGTGACGTTCTGCAATTCACTCAAAAATGGTGCCAAACTGTTGCAAACTATCCCCAAAAAGGTTTTTGGTGGAAACAGATGGGTTTTTATCCTCGGAAACAGAATTAGCCCTCGACGTCTGAACAACTTTTTTTGAAAAAATCGCTAAGCCGCGCGGTCACAATTTCAGCAAAAATCTGACGTTCTGCAATTCACTCAAAAATGTTGGCAAACTGTTGCAAAGGATCCCCTGATATGTTTTTCGGAGGAAACAGATGGGTTTTTCTCCTCGGAAACAGAATTAGCCCTAGACGTCTGAACAACTTTTTTTGAAAAAATCCCTAAGCCGCGCGGTCACAATTTCAGCAAAAATGTGACGTTCTGCAATTCACTCAAAAATGGTGCCAAACTGTTGCAAACGATCCCCTGAAATGTTTTTCGGTGGAAACAGATGGGTTTTTATCCTCGGAAACAGAATTAGCCCTCGACGTCTGAACAACTTTTTTTGAAAAAATCCCTAAGCCGCGCGGTCAGAATTTCAGCAAAAATCTGACGTTCTGCAATTCACTCAAAAATGTTGGCAAACTGTTGCAAACGATCCCCTGATATGTTTTTCGGTGGAAACAGATGGGTTTTTATCCTCGGAATAAGAATTAGCCCTGGACATCTGAAGAACTTTTTTTGAAAAAATCCCTAAGCCGCGCGGTCACAATTTCAGCAAAAATGTGACGTTCTGCAATTCACTCAAAAATGTTGCCAAACTGTTGCAAACTATCCCCAAAAAGGTTTTTGGTGGAAACAGATGGGTTTTTATCCCCGGAAACAGAATTAGCCCTCGACGTCTGAACAACTTTTTTTGAAAAAAAACCTAAGCCGCGCGGTCACAATTTCAGCAAAAATCTGACGTTCTGCAATTCACTCAAAAATGTTGGCAAACTGTTGCAAAGGATCCCCTGATATGTTTTTCGGAGGAAACAGATGGGTTTTTCTCCTCGGAAACAGAATTAGCCCTAGACGTCTGAACAACTTTTTTTGAAAAAATCCCTAAGCCGCGCGGTCACAATTTCAGCAAAAATGTGACGTTCTGCAATTCACTCAAAAATGGTGCCAAACTGTTGCAAATTATCCCCAAAAAGGTTTTAGGTGGAAACAGATGGGTTTTTATCCTCGAAAACAGAATTAGCCCTCGACGTCTGAACAACTTTTTTTGAAAAAATCCCTAAGCCGCAATTTCAGCAAAAATCTGACGTTCTGCAATTCACTCAAAAATGTTGGCAAACTGTTGCGAACGATCCCCTGATATGTTTTTTGGTGGAAACAGATGGGTTTTTCTCCTCGGAAACAGAATTAGCCCTCGACGTCTGAACAACTTTTTTTGAAAAAATCCCTAAGCCGCGCGGTCACAATTTCAACAAAAATCTGACGTTCTGCAATTCACTCAAAAATGTTGGCAAACTGTTGCAAAGGATCCCCTGATATGTTTTTCGGTGGAAACAGATGGGTTTTTATCCTCGGAATAAGAATTAGCCCTGGACGTCTGAAGAACTTTTTTTGAAAAAATCCCTAAGCCGCGCGGTCACAATTTCAGCAAAAATGTGACGTTCTGCAATTCACTCAAAAATGGTGCCAAACTGTTGCAAACTATCCCCAAAAAGGTTTTTGGTGGAAACAGATGGGTTTTTATCCTCGGAAACAGAATTAGCCCTCGACGTCTGAACAACTTTTTTTGAAAAAATCGCTAAGCCGCGCGGTCACAATTTCAATAAAAATCTGACGTTCTGCAATTCACTCAAAAATGTTGGCAAACTGTTGCAAAGGATCCCCTGATATGTTTTTCGGAGGAAACAGATGGGTTTTCCTCCTCGGAAACAGAATTAGCCCTAGACGTCTGAACAACTTTTTTTGAAAAAATCCCTAAGCCGCGCGGTCACAATTTCAGCAAAAATGTGACGTTCTGCAATTCACTCAAAAATGGTGCCAAACTGTTGCAAATGAGCCCCTGAAAAGTTTTTCGGTGGAAACAGATGGGTTTTTATCCTCGGAAACAGAATTAGCCCTCGACGTCTGAACAACTTTTTCTGAAAAAATCCCTAATCCGCGTGGTCGGTCACAATTTCAGCAAAAATCTGACGTTCTGCAATTCACTCAAAAATGTTGGCAAACTGTTGCAAACGATACCCTGAAATGGTTTTAGGTGGAAACAGATGTGTTTTTATCCTCGGAAGAAGAATTAGCCCGCGACGTCTAAACAACTTTTTTTGAAAAAATCGCTAAGCTGCGCGGTCACAATTTCAGCAAAAATCTGACGTTCTTCAATTCACTCAAAAATGGTGCCAAACTGTTGCAAAGGATCCCCTGATATGTTTTTCGGTGGAAACAGATGGGTTTTTATCCTCGGAAACAGAATTAGCCCTCGACGTCTGAACAACTTTTTTTGAAAAAATCCCTAAGCCGAGCGGTCACAATTTCAGCAAAAATCTGACGTTCTGCAATTCACTCAAAAATGGTGCCAAACTGTTGCAAACTATCCCCAAAAAGGTTTTAGGTGGAAACAGATGGGTTTTTATCCTCGAAAACAGAATTAGCCCTCGACGTCTGAACAACTTTTTTTGAAAAAATCCCTAAGCCGCAATTTCAGCAAAAATCTGACGTTCTGCAATTCACTCAAAAATGTTGGCAAACTGTTGCGAACGATCCCCTGATATGTTTTTTGGTGGAAACAGATGGGTTTTTCTCCTCGGAAACAGAATTAGCCCTCGACGTCTGAAGAACTTTTTTTGAAAAAATCCCTAAGCCGCGCGGTCACAATTTCAGCAAAAATCTGACGTTCTGCAATTCACTCAAAAATGTTGGCAAACTGTTGCAAAGGATCCCCTGATATGTTTTTCGGTGGAAACAGATGGGTTTTTATCCTCGGAATAAGAATTAGCCCTGGACGTCTGAAGAACTTTTTTTGAAAAAATCCCTAAGCCGCGCGGTCACAATTTCAGCAAAAATGTGACGTTCTGCAATTCACTCAAAAATGGTGCCAAACTGTTGCAAACTATCCCCAAAAAGGTTTTTGGTGGAAACAGATGGGTTTTTATCCTCGGAAACAGAATTAGCCCTCGACGTCTGAACAACTTTTTTTGAAAAAATCGCTAAGCCGCGCGGTCACAATTTCAGCAAAAATCTGACGTTCTGCAATTCACTCAAAAATGTTGGCAAACTGTTGCAAAGGATCCCCTGATATGTTTTTCGGAGGAAACAGATGGGTTTTTCTCCTCGGAAACAGAATTAGCCCTAGACGTCTGAACAACTTTTTTTGAAAAAATCCCTAAGCCGCGCGGTCACAATTTCAGCAAAAATGTGACGTTCTGCAATTCACTCAAAAATGGTGCCAAACTGTTGCAAACGATCCCCTGAAATGTTTTTCGGTGGAAACAGATGGGTTTTTATCCTCGGAAACAGAATTAGCCCTCGACGTCTGAACAACTTTTTTTGAAAAAATCCCTAAGCCGCGCGGTCAGAATTTCAGCAAAAATCTGACGTTCTGCAATTCACTCAAAAATGTTGGCAAACTGTTGCAAACGATCCCCTGATATGTTTTTCGGTGGAAACAGATGGGTTTTTATCCTCGGAATAAGAATTAGCCCTGGACATCTGAAGAACTTTTTTTGAAAAAATCCCTAAGCCGCGCGGTCACAATTTCAGCAAAAATGTGACGTTCTGCAATTCACTCAAAAATGTTGCCAAACTGTTGCAAACTATCCCCAAAAAGGTTTTTGGTGGAAACAGATGGGTTTTTATCCCCGGAAACAGAATTAGCCCTCGACGTCTGAACAACTTTTTTTGAAAAAAAACCTAAGCCGCGCGGTCACAATTTCAGCAAAAATCTGACGTTCTGCAATTCACTCAAAAATGTTGGCAAACTGTTGCAAAGGATCCCCTGATATGTTTTTCGGAGGAAACAGATGGGTTTTTCTCCTCGGAAACAGAATTAGCCCTAGACGTCTGAACAACTTTTTTTGAAAAAATCCCTAAGCCGCGCGGTCACAATTTCAGCAAAAATGTGACGTTCTGCAATTCACTCAAAAATGGTGCCAAACTGTTGCAAATTATCCCCAAAAAGGTTTTAGGTGGAAACAGATGGGTTTTTATCCCCGGAAACAGAATTAGCCCTCGACGTCTGAACAACTTTTTTTGAAAAAATCCCTAAGCCGCGCGGTCACAATTTCAGCAAAAATCTGACGTTCTGCAATTCACTCAAAAATGTTGGCAAACTGTTGCAAACGATCCCCTGATATGTTTTTCGGTGGAAACAGATGGGTTTTTATCCTCGGAATAAGAATTAGCCCTGGACGTCTGAAGAACTTTTTTTGAAAAAATCCCTAAGCCGCGCGGTCACAATTTCAGCAAAAATGTGACGTTCTGCAATTCACTCAAAAATGGTGCCAAACTGTTGCAAACTATCCCCAAAAAGGTTTTTGGTGGAAACAGATGGGTTTTTATCCTCGGAAACAGAATTAGCCCTCGACGTCTGAACAACTTTTTTTGAAAAAATCGCTAAGCCGCGCGGTCACAATTTCAGCAAAAATCTGACGTTCTGCAATTCACTCAAAAATGTTGGCAAACTGTTGCAAAGGATCCCCTGATATGTTTTTCGGAGGAAACAGATGGGTTTTTCTCCTCGGAAACAGAATTAGCCCTAGACGTCTGAACAACTTTTTTTGAAAAAATCCCTAAGCCGCGCGGTCACAATTTCAGCAAAAATGTGACGTTCTGCAATTCACTCAAAAATGGTGCCAAACTGTTGCAAACGATCCCCTGAAATGTTTTTCGGTGGAAACAGATGGGTTTTTATCCTCGGAAACAGAATTAGCCCTCGTCGTCTGAACAACTTTTTTTGAAAAAATCCCTAAGCCGCGCGGTCAGAATTTCAGCAAAAATCTGACGTTCTGCAATTCACTCAAAAATGTTGGCAAACTGTTGCAAACGATCCCCTGATATGTTTTTCGGTGGAAACAGATGGGTTTTTATCCTCGGAATAAGAATTAGCCCTGGACAGCTGAAGAACTTTTTTTGAAAAAATCCCTAAGCCGCGCGGTCACAATTTCAGCAAAAATGTGACGTTCTGCAATTCACTCAAAAATGTTGCCAAACTGTTGCAAACTATCCCCAAAAAGGTTTTTGGTGGAAACAGATGGGTTTTTATCCCCGGAAACAGAATTAGCCCTCGACGTCTGAACAACTTTTTTTGAAAAAAAACCTAAGCCGCGCGGTCACAATTTCAGCAAAAATCTGACGTTCTGCAATTCACTCAAAAATGTTGGCAAACTTGCAAACGATCCCCTGATATGTTTTTCGGTGGAAACAGATGGGTTTTTATCCTCGGAATAAGAATTAGCCCTGGACGTCTGAACAACTTTTTTTGAAAAAATCCCTAAGCCGCGCGGTCACAATTTCAGCAAAAATCTGACGTTCTGCAATTCACTCAAAAATGTTGCCAAACTGTTGCAAACTATCCCCAAAAAGGTTTTTGGTGGAAACAGATGGGTTTTTATCCCCGGAAACAGAATTAGCCCTCGACGTCTGAACAACTTTTTTTGAAAAAATCCCTAAGCCGCGCGGTCACAATTTCAGCAAAAATCTGACGTTCTGCAATTCACTCAAAAATGTTGGCAAACTTGCAAACGATCCCCTGATATGTTTTTCGGTGGAAACCGATGGGTTTTAATCCTCGGAATAAGAATTAGCCCTGGACGTCTGAACAACTTTTTTTGAAAAAATCCCTAAGCTGCGCGGTCACAATTTCAGCAAAAATGTGACGTTCTGCAATTCACTCAAAAATGGTGCCAAACTGTTGCAAACGATCCCCTGAAATGTTTTTCGGTGGAAACAGATGGGTTTTTATCCTCGGAAACAGAATTAGCCCTCGACGTCTGAACAACTTTTTTTGAAAAAATCCCTAAGCCGCGCGCTCAGAATTTCAGCAAAAATCTGACGTTCTGCAATTCACTCAAAAATGTTGGCAAACTGTTGCAAACGATCCCCTGATATGTTTTTCGGTGGAAACAGATGGGTTTTTATCCTCGGAATAAGAATTAGCCCTGGACGTCTGAAGAACTTTTTTTGAAAAAATCCCTAAGCCGCGCGGTCACAATTTCAGCAAAAATGTGACGTTCTGCAATTCACTCAAAATAGTTGCCAAACTGTTGCAAACTATCCCCAAAAAGGTTTTTGGTGGAAACAGATGGGTTTTTATCCCCGGAAACAGAATTAGCCCTCGACGTCTGAACAACTTTTTTTGAAAAAAAACCTAAGCCGCGCGGTCACAATTTCAGCAAAAATCTGACGTTCTGCAATTCACTCAAAAATGTTGGCAAACTTGCAAACGATCCCCTGATATGTTTTTCGGTGGAAACAGATGGGTTTTTATCCTCGGAATAAGAATTAGCCCTGGATGTCTGAACAACTTTTTTTGAAAAAATCCCTAAGCCGCGCGGTCACAATTTCAGCAAAAATCTGACGTTCTGCAATTCACTCAAAAATGGTGCCAAACTGTTGCAAACTATCCCCAAAAAGGTTTTAGGTGGAAACAGATGGGTTTTTATCCCCGGAAACAGAATTAGCCCTCGACGTCTGAACAACTTTTTTTGAAAAAATCCCTAAGCCGCGCGGTCACAATTTCAGCAAAAATCTGACGTTCTGCAATTCACTCAAAAATGTTGGCAAACTTGCAAACGATCCCCTGATATGTTTTTCGGTGGAAACCGATGGGTTTTAATCCTCGGAATAAGAATTAGCCCTGGACGTCTGAACAACTTTTTTTGAAAAAATCCCTAAGCCGCGCGGTCACAATTTCAGCAAAAATGTGACGTTCTGCAATTCACTCAAAAATGGTGCCAAACTGTTGCAAACTATCCCCAAAAAGGTTTTTGGTGGAAACAGATGGGTTTTTATCCTCGGAAACAGAATTAGCCCTCGACGTCTGAACAACTTTTTTTGAAAAAATCGCTAAGCCGCGCGGTCACAATTTCAGCAAAAATCTGACGTTCTGCAATTCACTCAAAAATGTTGGCAAACTGTTGCAAAGGATCCCCTGATATGTTTTTCGGAGGAAACAGATGGGTTTTTCTCCTCGGAAACAGAATTAGCCCTAGACGTCTGAACAACTTTTTTTGAAAAAATCCCTAAGCCGCGCGGTCACAATTTCAGCAAAAATGTGACGTTCTGCAATTCACTCAAAAATGGTGCCAAACTGTTGCAAACGATCCCCTGAAATGTTTTTCGGTGGAAACAGATGGGTTTTTATCCTCGGAAACAGAATTAGCCCTCGACGTCTGAACAACTTTTTTTGAAAAAATCCCTAAGCCGCGCGGTCAGAATTTCAGCAAAAATCTGACGTTCTGCAATTCACTCAAAAATGTTGGCAAACTGTTGCAAACGATCCCCTGATATGTTTTTCGGTGGAAACAGATGGGTTTTTATCCTCGGAATAAGAATTAGCCCTGGACATCTGAAGAACTTTTTTTGAAAAAATCCCTAAGCCGCGCGGTCACAATTTCAGCAAAAATGTGACGTTCTGCAATTCACTCAAAAATGTTGCCAAACTGTTGCAAACTATCCCCAAAAAGGTTTTTGGTGGAAACAGATGGGTTTTTATCCCCGGAAACAGAATTAGCCCTCGACGTCTGAACAACTTTTTTTGAAAAAAAACCTAAGCCGCGCGGTCACAATTTCAGCAAAAATCTGACGTTCTGCAATTCACTCAAAAATGTTGGCAAACTTGCAAACGATCCCCTGATATGTTTTTCGGTGGAAACAGATGGGTTTTTATCCTCGGAATAAGAATTAGCCCTGGACGTCTGAACAACTTTTTTTGAAAAAATCCCTAAGCCGCGGGGTCACAATTTCAGCAAAAATCTGACGTTCTGCAATTCACTCAAAAATGGTGCCAAACTGTTGCAAACTATCCCCAAAAAGGTTTTAGGTGGAAACAGATGGGTTTTTATCCCCGGAAACAGAATTAGCCCTCGACGTCTGAACAACTTTTTTTGAAAAAATCCCTAAGCCGCGCGGTCACAATTTCAGCAAAAATCTGACGTTCTGCAATTCACTCAAAAATGTTGGCAAACTTGCAAACGATCCCCTGATATGTTTTTCGGTGGAAACCGATGGGTTTTAATCCTCGGAATAAGAATTAGCCCTGGACGTCTGAACAACTTTTTTTGAAAAAATCCCTAAGCCGCGCGGTCACAATTTCAGCAAAAATCTGACGTTCTGCAATTCACTCAAAAATGGTGCCAAACTGTTGCAAACTATCCCCAAAAAGGTTTTAGGTGGAAACAGATGGGTTTTTATCCTCGAAAACAGAATTAGCCCTCAACGTCTGAACAACTTTTTTTGAAAAAATCCCTAAGCCGCGCGGTCACAATTTCAGCAAAAATCTGACGTTCTGCAATTCACTCAAAAATGTTGCCAAACTGTTGCAAACGATCCCCTGAAATGTTTTTCGGTGGAAACAGATGGGTTTTTATCCTCGGAAACAGTATTTGCCCTCGACGTCTGAATTTTTTTTTTGAAAAAATCCCTAAGCCGCGCGGTCACAATTTCAGCAAAAATCTGACGTTCTGCAATTCACTCAGAAATGGTGCCAAACTGTTGCAAAGTATCCTCTGAAATGTTTATCGGTGGAAACAGGTGGTTTTTTATCCTTGGAAACAGAATTAGCCCTCGACGTCTGAAATTTTTTTCTGAAAAAATCCCTAAACCGCGTGGTCGGTCACAATTTCAGCAAAAATCTGACGTTCTGCAATTCACTCAAAAATGTTGGCAAACTGTTGCAAACGATACCCTGAAATGGTTTTAGGTGGAAACAGATGTGTTTTTATCCTCGGAAGAAGAATTAGCCCGCAACGTCTAAACAACTTTTTTTGAAAAAATCGCTAAGCTGCGCGGTCACAATTTCAGCAAAAATCTGACGTTCTGCAATTCACTCAAAAATGGTGCCAAACTGTTGCAAACTATCCCCAAAAAGGTTTTAGGTGGAAACAGATGGGTTTTTATCCCCGGAAACAGAATTAGCCCTCGACGTCTGAACAACTTTTTTTGAAAAAATCCCTAAGCCGCGCGGTCACAATTTCAGCAAAAATCTGACGTTCTGCAATTCACTCAAAAATGTTGGCAAACTTGCAAACGATCCCCTGATATGTTTTTCGGTGGAAACCGATGGGTTTTAATCCTCGGAATAAGAATTAGCCCTGGACGTCTGAACAACTTTTTTTGAAAAAATCCCTAAGCCGCGCGGTCACAATTTCAGCAAAAATGTGACGTTCTGCAATTCACTCAAAAATGGTGCCAAACTGTTGCAAACTATCCCCAAAAAGGTTTTTGGTGGAAACAGATGGGTTTTTATCCTCGGAAACAGAATTAGCCCTCGACGTCTGAACAACTTTTTTTGAAAAAATCGCTAAGCCGCGCGGTCACAATTTCAGCAAAAATCTGACGTTCTGCAATTCACTCAAAAATGTTGGCAAACTGTTGCAAAGGATCCCCTGATATGTTTTTCGGAGGAAACAGATGGGTTTTTCTCCTCGGAAACAGAATTAGCCCTAGACGTCTGAACAACTTTTTTTGAAAAAATCCCTAAGCCGCGCGGTCACAATTTCAGCAAAAATGTGACGTTCTGCAATTCACTCAAAAATGGTGCCAAACTGTTGCAAACGATCCCCTGAAATGTTTTTCGGTGGAAACAGATGGGTTTTTATCCTCGGAAACAGAATTAGCCCTCGACGTCTGAACAACTTTTTTTGAAAAAATCCCTAAGCCGCGCGGTCAGAATTTCAGCAAAAATCTGACGTTCTGCAATTCACTCAAAAATGTTGGCAAACTGTTGCAAACGATCCCCTGATATGTTTTTCGGTGGAAACAGATGGGTTTTTATCCTCGGAATAAGAATTAGCCCTGGACATCTGAAGAACTTTTTTTGAAAAAATCCCTAAGCCGCGCGGTCACAATTTCAGCAAAAATGTGACGTTCTGCAATTCACTCAAAAATGTTGCCAAACTGTTGCAAACTATCCCCAAAAAGGTTTTTGGTGGAAACAGATGGGTTTTTATCCCCGGAAACAGAATTAGCCCTCGACGTCTGAACAACTTTTTTTGAAAAAAAACCTAAGCCGCGCGGTCACAATTTCAGCAAAAATCTGACGTTCTGCAATTCACTCAAAAATGTTGGCAAACTTGCAAACGATCCCCTGATATGTTTTTCGGTGGAAACAGATGGGTTTTTATCCTCGGAATAAGAATTAGCCCTGGACGTCTGAACAACTTTTTTTGAAAAAATCCCTAAGCCGCGGGGTCACAATTTCAGCAAAAATCTGACGTTCTGCAATTCACTCAAAAATGGTGCCAAACTGTTGCAAACTATCCCCAAAAAGGTTTTAGGTGGAAACAGATGGGTTTTTATCCCCGGAAACAGAATTAGCCCTCGACGTCTGAACAACTTTTTTTGAAAAAATCCCTAAGCCGCGCGGTCACAATTTCAGCAAAAATCTGACGTTCTGCAATTCACTCAAAAATGTTGGCAAACTTGCAAACGATCCCCTGATATGTTTTTCGGTGGAAACCGATGGGTTTTAATCCTCGGAATAAGAATTAGCCCTGGACGTCTGAACAACTTTTTTTGAAAAAATCCCTAAGCCGCGCGGTCACAATTTCAGCAAAAATCTGACGTTCTGCAATTCACTCAAAAATGGTGCCAAACTGTTGCAAACTATCCCCAAAAAGGTTTTAGGTGGAAACAGATGGGTTTTTATCCTCGAAAACAGAATTAGCCCTCAACGTCTGAACAACTTTTTTTGAAAAAATCCCTAAGCCGCGCGGTCACAATTTCAGCAAAAATCTGACGTTCTGCAATTCACTCAAAAATGTTGCCAAACTGTTGCAAACGATCCCCTGAAATGTTTTTCGGTGGAAACAGATGGGTTTTTATCCTCGGAAACAGTATTTGCCCTCGACGTCTGAATTTTTTTTTTGAAAAAATCCCTAAGCCGCGCGGTCACAATTTCAGCAAAAATCTGACGTTCTGCAATTCACTCAGAAATGGTGCCAAACTGTTGCAAAGTATCCTCTGAAATGTTTATCGGTGGAAACAGGTGGTTTTTTATCCTTGGAAACAGAATTAGCCCTCGACGTCTGAAATTTTTTTCTGAAAAAATCCCTAAACCGCGTGGTCGGTCACAATTTCAGCAAAAATCTGACGTTCTGCAATTCACTCAAAAATGTTGGCAAACTGTTGCAAACGATACCCTGAAATGGTTTTAGGTGGAAACAGATGTGTTTTTATCCTCGGAAGAAGAATTAGCCCGCAACGTCTAAACAACTTTTTTTGAAAAAATCGCTAAGCTGCGCGGTCACAATTTCAGCAAAAATCTGACGTTCTGCAATTCACTCAAAAATGGTGCCAAACTGTTGCAAACTATCCCCAAAAAGGTTTTAGGTGGAAACAGATGGGTTTTTATCCTCGAAAACAGAATTAGTCCTCGACGTCTGAACAACTTTTTTTGAAAAAATCCCTAAGCCGCAATTTCAGCAAAAATCTGACGTTCTGCAATTCACTCAAAAATGTTGCCAAACTGTTGCAAACGATCCCCTGAAATGTTTTTCGGTGGAAACAGATGGGTTTTTATCCTCGGAAACAGAATTAGCCCTCGACGTCTGAACAACTTTTTTTGAAAAAAAACCTAAGCCGCGCGGTCAGAATTTCAGCAAAAATCTGACGTTCTGCAATTCACTCAAAAATGTTGGCAAACTGTTGCGAACGATCCCCTGATATGTTTTTTGGTGGAAACAGATGGCTTTTTCTCCTCGGAAACAGAATTAGCCCTCGACGTCTGAACAACTTTTTTTGAAAAAATCCCTAAGCCGCGCGGTCACAATTTCAGCAAAAATCTGACGTTCTGCAATTCACTCAAAAATGTTGGCAAACTGTTGCAAAGGATCCCCTGATATGTTTTTCGGAGGAAACAGATGGGTTTTTATCCTCGGAAACAGAATTAGCCCTAGACGTCTGAACAACTTTTTTTGAAAAAATCCCTAAGCCGCGCGGTCACAATTTCAGCAAAAATCTGACGTTCTGCAATTCACTCAAAAATGGTGCCAAACTGTTGCAAACGATCCCCTGAAATGTTTTTCGGTGGAAACAGATGGGTTTTTATCCTCGGAAACAGAATTAGCCCTCGACGTCTGAACAAATTTTTTTGAAAAAATCCCTAAGCCGCGCGGTCAGAATTTCAGCAAAAATCTGACGTTCTGCAATTCACTCAAAAATGTTGGCAAACTGTTGCAAACGATCCCCTGATATGTTTTTCGGTGGAAACCGATGGGTTTTTATCCTCGGAATAAGAATTAGCCCTGGACGTCTGAACAACTTTTTTTGAAAAAATCCCTAAGCCGCGCGGTCACAATTTCAGCAAAAATGTGACGTTCTGCAATTCACTCAAAAATGGTGCCAAACTGTTGCAAAGGATCCCCTGATATGTTTTTCGGTGGAAACAGATGGGTTTTTATCCTCGGAAACAGAATTAGCCCTCGACGTCTGAACAACTTTTTTTGAAAAAAAACCTAAGCCGCGCGGTCAGAATTTCAGAAAAAATCTGACGTTCTGCAATTCACTCAAAAATGTTGGCAAACTGTTGCGAACGATCCCCTGATATGTTTTTCGGTGGAAACAGATGGGTTTTTCTCCTCGGAAACAGAATTAGCCCTCGACGTCTGAACAACTTTTTTTGAAAAAATCCCTAAGCCGCGCGGTCACAATTTCAGCAAAAATCTGACGTTCTGCAATTCACTCAAAAATGTTGCCAAACTGTTGCAAACGATCCCCTGAAATGTTTTTCGGTGGAAACAGATGGGTTTTTATCCTCGGAAACAGTATTTGCCCTCGACGTCTGAATTTTTTTTTTGAAAAAATCCCTAAGCCGCGCGGTCACAATTTCAGCAAAAATCTGACGTTCTGCAATTCACTCAGAAATGGTGCCAAACTGTTGCAAAGTATCCTCTGAAATGTTTATCGGTGGAAACAGGTGGTTTTTTATCCTTGGAAACAGAATTAGCCCTCGACGTCTGAAATTTTTTTCTGAAAAAATCCCTAAACCGCGTGGTCGGTCACAATTTCAGCAAAAATCTGACGTTCTGCAATTCACTCAAAAATGTTGGCAAACTGTTGCAAACGATACCCTGAAATGGTTTTAGGTGGAAACAGATGTGTTTTTATCCTCGGAAGAAGAATTAGCCCGCAACGTCTAAACAACTTTTTTTGAAAAAATCGCTAAGCTGCGCGGTCACAATTTCAGCAAAAATCTGACGTTCTGCAATTCACTCAAAAATGGTGCCAAACTGTTGCAAACTATCCCCAAAAAGGTTTTAGGTGGAAACAGATGGGTTTTTATCCTCGAAAACAGAATTAGTCCTCGACGTCTGAACAACTTTTTTTGAAAAAATCCCTAAGCCGCAATTTCAGCAAAAATCTGACGTTCTGCAATTCACTCAAAAATGTTGCCAAACTGTTGCAAACGATCCCCTGAAATGTTTTTCGGTGGAAACAGATGGGTTTTTATCCTCGGAAACAGAATTAGCCCTCGACGTCTGAACAACTTTTTTTGAAAAAAAACCTAAGCCGCGCGGTCAGAATTTCAGCAAAAATCTGACGTTCTGCAATTCACTCAAAAATGTTGGCAAACTGTTGCGAACGATCCCCTGATATGTTTTTTGGTGGAAACAGATGGCTTTTTCTCCTCGGAAACAGAATTAGCCCTCGACGTCTGAACAACTTTTTTTGAAAAAATCCCTAAGCCGCGCGGTCACAATTTCAGCAAAAATCTGACGTTCTGCAATTCACTCAAAAATGTTGGCAAACTGTTGCAAAGGATCCCCTGATATGTTTTTCGGAGGAAACAGATGGGTTTTTATCCTCGGAAACAGAATTAGCCCTAGACGTCTGAACAACTTTTTTTGAAAAAATCCCTAAGCCGCGCGGTCACAATTTCAGCAAAAATCTGACGTTCTGCAATTCACTCAAAAATGGTGCCAAACTGTTGCAAACGATCCCCTGAAATGTTTTTCGGTGGAAACAGATGGGTTTTTATCCTCGGAAACAGAATTAGCCCTCGACGTCTGAACAATTTTTTTTGAAAAAATCCCTAAGCCGCGCGGTCAGAATTTCAGCAAAAATCTGACGTTCTGCAATTCACTCAAAAATGTTGGCAAACTGTTGCAAACGATCCCCTGATATGTTTTTCGGTGGAAACCGATGGGTTTTTATCCTCGGAATAAGAATTAGCCCTGGACGTCTGAACAACTTTTTTTGAAAAAATCCCTAAGCCGCGCGGTCACAATTTCAGCAAAAATGTGACGTTCTGCAATTCACTCAAAAATGGTGCCAAACTGTTGCAAAGGATCCCCTGATATGTTTTTCGGTGGAAACAGATGGGTTTTTATCCTCGGAAACAGAATTAGCCCTCGACGTCTGAACAACTTTTTTTGAAAAAAAACCTAAGCCGCGCGGTCAGAATTTCAGAAAAAATCTGACGTTCTGCAATTCACTCAAAAATGTTGGCAAACTGTTGCGAACGATCCCCTGATATGTTTTTCGGTGGAAACAGATGGGTTTTTCTCCTCGGAAACAGAATTAGCCCTCGACGTCTGAACAACTTTTTTTGAAAAAATCCCTAAGCCGCGCGGTCATAATTTCAGCAAAAATCTGACGTTCTGCAATTCACTCAAAAATGTTGACAAACTGTTGCAAACGATCCCATGATATGTTTTTCAGTGGAAACAGATGGGTTTTTATCCTCGGAATAAGAATTAGCCCTGGACGTCTGAAGAACTTTTTTTGAAAAAATCCCTAAGCCGCGCGGTCACAATTTCAGCAAAAATGTGACGTTCTGCAATTCACTCAAAAATGTTGCCAAACTGTTGCAAACTATCCCCAAAAAGGTTTTTGGTGGAAACAGATGGGTTTTTATCCCCGGAAACAGAATTAGCCCTCGACGTCTGAACAACTTTTTTTGAAAAAAAACCTAAGCCGCGCGGTCACAATTTCAGCAAAAATCTGACGTTCTGCAATTCACTCAAAAATGTTGGCAAACTTGCAAACGATCCCCTGATATGTTTTTCGGTGGAAACAGATGGGTTTTTATCCTCGGAATAAGAATTAGCCCTGGACGTCTGAACAACTTTTTTTGAAAAAATCCCTAAGCCGCGCGGTCACAATTTCAGCAAAAATCTGACGTTCTGCAATTCACTCAAAAATGGTGCCAAACTGTTGCAAACTATCCCCAAAAAGGTTTTAGGTGGAAACAGATGGGTTTTTATCCCCGGAAACAGAATTAGCCCTCGACGTCTGAACAACTTTTTTTGAAAAAATCCCTAAGCCGCGCGGTCACAATTTCAGCAAAAATCTGACGTTCTGCAATTCACTCAAAAATGTTGGCAAACTTGCAAACGATCCCCTGATATGTTTTTCGGTGGAAACCGATGGGTTTTAATCCTCGGAATAAGAATTAGCCCTGGACGTCTGAACAACTTTTTTTGAAAAAATCCCTAAGCCGCGCGGTCACAATTTCAGCAAAAATCTGACGTTCTGCAATTCACTCAAAAATGGTGCCAAACTGTTGCAAACTATCCCCAAAAAGGTTTTAGGTGGAAACAGATGTGTTTTTATCCTCGAAAACAGAATTAGCCCTCGACGTCTGAACAACTTTTTTTGAAAAAATCCCTAAGCCGCGCGGTCACAATTTCAGCAAAAATCTGACGTTCTGCAATTCACTCAAAAATGTTGCCAAACTGTTGCAAACGATCCCCTGAAATGTTTTTCGGTGGAAACAGATGGGTTTTTATCCTCGGAAACAGTATTTGCCCTTGACGTCTGAAAAACTTTTTTTGAAAAAATCCCTAAGCCGCGCGGTCACAATTTCAGCAAAAATCTGACGTTCTGCAATTCACTCAGAAATGGTGCCAAACTGTTGCAAAGTATCCTCTGAAATGTTTATCGGTGGAAACAGGTGGTTTTTTATCCTTGGAAACAGAATTAGCCCTCGACGTCTGAACAACTTTTTCTGAAAAAATCCCTAAACCGCGTGGTCGGTCACAATTTCAGCAAAAATCTGACGTTCTGCAATTCACTCAAAAATGTTGGCAAACTGTTGCAAACGATACCCTGAAATGGTTTTAGGTGGAAACAGATGTGTTTTTATCCTCGGAAGAAGAATTAGCCCGCAACGTCTAAACAACTTTTTTTGAAAAAATCGCTAAGCTGCGCGGTCACAATTTCAGCAAAAATCTGACGTTCTGCAATTCACTCAAAAATGGTGCCAAACTGTTGCAAACTATCCCCAAAAAGGTTTTAGGTGGAAACAGATGGGTTTTTATCCTCGAAAACAGAATTAGCCCTCGACGTCTGAACAACTTTTTTTGAAAAAATCCCTAAGCCGCAATTTCAGCAAAAATCTGACGTTCTGCAATTCACTCAAAAATGTTGCCAAACTGTTGCAAACGATCCCCTGAAATGTTTTTCGGTGGAAACAGATGGGTTTTTATCCTCGGAAACAGAATTAGCCCTCGACGTCTGAACAACTTTTTTTGAAAAAAAACCTAAGCCGCGCGGTCAGAATTTCAGCAAAAATCTGACGTTCTGCAATTCACTCAAAAATGTTGGCAAACTGTTGCGAACGATCGCCTGATATGTTTTTTGGTGGAAACAGATGGCTTTTTCTCCTCGGAAACAGAATTAGCCCTCGACGTCTGAACAACTTTTTTTGAAAAAATCCCTAAGCCGCGCGGTCACAATTTCAGCAAAAATCTGACGTTCTGCAATTCACTCAAAAATGTTGGCAAACTGTTGCAAAGGATCCCCTGATATGTTTTTCGGAGGAAACAGATGGGTTTTTCTCCTCGGAAACAGAATTAGCCCTAGACGTCTGAACAACTTTTTTTGAAAAAATCCCTAAGCCGCGCGGTCACAATTTCAGCAAAAATCTGACGTTCTGCAATTCACTCAGAAATGGTGCCAAACTGTTGCAAAGTATCCTCTGAAATGTTTATCGGTGGAAACAGGTGGTTTTTTATCCTTGGAAACAGAATTAGCCCTCGACGTCTGAACAACTTTTTCTGAAAAAATCCCTAAACCGCGTGGTCGGTCACAATTTCAGCAAAAATGTGACGTTCTGCAATTCACTCAAAAATGGTGCCAAACTGTTGCAAAGGATCCCCTGATATGTTTTTCGGTGGAAACAGATGGGTTTTTATCCTCGGAAACAGAATTAGCCCTCGACGTCTGAACAACTTTTTTTGAAAAAAAACCTAAGCCGCGCGGTCATAATTTCAGCAAAAATCTGACGTTCTGCAATTCACTCAAAAATGTTGGCAAACTGTTGCAAACGATCCCATGATATGTTTTTCGGTGGAAACAGATGGGTTTTTATCCTCGGAATAAGAATTAGCCCTGGACGTCTGAAGAACTTTTTTTGAAAAAATCCCTAAGCCGCGCGGTCACAATTTCAGCAAAAATGTGACGTTCTGCAATTCACTCAAAAATGTTGCCAAACTGTTGCAAACTATCCCCAAAAAGGTTTTTGGTGGAAACAGATGGGTTTTTATCCCCGGAAACAGAATTAGCCCTCGACGTCTGAACAACTTTTTTTGAAAAAAAACCTAAGCCGCGCGGTCACAATTTCAGCAAAAATCTGACGTTCTGCAATTCACTCAAAAATGTTGGCAAACTTGCAAACGATCCCCTGATATGTTTTTCGGTGGAAACAGATGGGTTTTTATCCTCGGAATAAGAATTAGCCCTGGACGTCTGAACAACTTTTTTTGAAAAAATCCCTAAGCCGCGCGGTCACAATTTCAGCAAAAATCTGACGTTCTGCAATTCACTCAAAAATGGTGCCAAACTGTTGCAAACTATCCCCAAAAAGGTTTTAGGTGGAAACAGATGGGTTTTTATCCCCGGAAACAGAATTAGCCCTCGACGTCTGAACAACTTTTTTTGAAAAAATCCCTAAGCCGCGCGGTCACAATTTCAGCAAAAATCTGACGTTCTGCAATTCACTCAAAAATGTTGGCAAACTTGCAAACGATCCCCTGATATGTTTTTCGGTGGAAACCGATGGGTTTTAATCCTCGGAATAAGAATTAGCCCTGGACGTCTGAACAACTTTTTTTGAAAAAATCCCTAAGCCGCGCGGTCACAATTTCAGCAAAAATCTGACGTTCTGCAATTCACTCAAAAATGGTGCCAAACTGTTGCAAACTATCCCCAAAAAGGTTTTAGGTGGAAACAGATGGGTTTTTATCCTCGAAAACAGAATTAGCCCTCGACGTATGAACAACTTTTTTTGAAAAAATCCCTAAGCCGCGCGGTCACAATTTCAGCAAAAATCTGACGTTCTGCAATTCACTCAAAAATGTTGCCAAACTGTTGCAAACGATCCCCTGAAATGTTTTTCGGTGGAAACAGATGGGTTTTTATCCTCGGAAACAGTATTTGCCCTCGACGTCTGAAAAACTTTTTTTGAAAAAATCCCTAAGCCGCGCGGTCACAATTTCAGCAAAAATCTGACGTTCTGCAATTCACTCAGAAATGGTGCCAAACTGTTGCAAAGTATCCTCTGAAATGTTTATCGGTGGAAACAGGTGGTTTTTTATCCTTGGAAACAGAATTAGCCCTCGACGTCTGAACAACTTTTTCTGAAAAAATCCCTAAACCGCGTGGTCGGTCACAATTTCAGCAAAAATCTGACGTTCTGCAATTCACTCAAAAATGTTGGCAAACTGTTGCAAACGATACCCTGAAATGGTTTTAGGTGGAAACAGATGTGTTTTTATCCTCGGAAGAAGAATTAGCCCGCAACGTCTAAACAACTTTTTTTGAAAAAATCGCTAAGCTGCGCGGTCACAATTTCAGCAAAAATCTGACGTTCTTCAATTCACTCAAAAATGGTGCCAAACTGTTGCAAAGGATCCCCTGATATGTTTTTCGGTGGAAACAGATGGGTTTTTATCCTCGGAAACAGAATGAGCCCTTTAGGTCTGAACAAATTTTTGAAAAAATCCCTAAGCTGCGCGGTCACAATTTCAGCAAAAATCTGACGTTCTGCAATTCACTCAAAAATGGTGCCAAACTGTTGCAAACTATCCCCAAAAAGGTTTTAGGTGGAAACAGATGGGTTTTTATCCTCGAAAACAGAATTAGCCCTCGACGTCTGAACAACTTTTTTTGAAAAAATCCCTAAGCCGCAATTTCAGCAAAAATCTGACGTTCTGCAATTCACTCAAAAATGTTGCCAAACTGTTGCAAACGATCCCCTGAAATGTTTTTCGGTGGAAACAGATGGGTTTTTATCCTCGGAAACAGAATTAGCCCTCGACGTCTGAACAACTTTTTTTGAAAAAAAACCTAAGCCGCGCGGTCAGAATTTCAGCAAAAATCTGACGTTCTGCAATTCACTCAAAAATGTTGGCAAACTGTTGCGAACGATCCCCTGATATGTTTTTTGGTGGAAACAGATGGCTTTTTCTCCTCGGAAACAGAATTAGCCCTCGACGTCTGAACAACTTTTTTTGAAAAAATCCCTAAGCCGCGCGGTCACAATTTCAGCAAAAATCTGACGTTCTGCAATTCACTCAAAAATGGTGCCAAACTGTTGCAAACGATCCCCTGAAATGTTTTTCGGTGGAAACAGATGGGTTTTTATCCTCGGAAACAGAATTAGCCCTCGACGTCTGAACAACTTTTTTTGAAAAAATCTCTAAGCCGCGCGGTCACAATTTCAGCAAAAATCTGACGTTCTGCAATTCACTCAAAAATGTTGGCAAACTGTTGCAAAGGATCCCCTGATATGTTTTTCGGTGGAAACAGATGGGTTTTTATCCTCGGAAACAGAATTAGCCCTCGACGTCTGAACAAATTTTTTTGAAAAAATCCCTAAGCCGCGCGGTCAGAATTTCAGCAAAAATCTGACGTTCTGCAATTCACTCAAAAATGTTGGCAAACTGTTGCAAACGATCCCCTGATATGTTTTTCGGTGGAAACCGATGGGTTTTTATCCTCGGAATAAGAATTAGCCCTGGACGTCTGAACAACTTTTTTTGAAAAAATCCCTAAGCCGCGCGGTCACAATTTCAGCAAAAATGTGACGTTCTGCAATTCACTCAAAAATGGTGCCAAACTGTTGCAAAGGATCCCCTGATATGTTTTTCGGTGGAAACAGATGGGTTTTTATCCTCGGAAACAGAATTAGCCCTCGACGTCTGAACAACTTTTTTTGAAAAAAAACCTAAGCCGCGCGGTCAGAATTTCAGAAAAAATCTGACGTTCTGCAATTCACTCAAAAATGTTGCCAAACTGTTGCAAACTATCCCCAAAAAGGTTTTTGGTGGAAACAGATGGGTTTTTATCCCCGGAAACAGAATTAGCCCTCGACGTCTGAACAACTTTTTTTGAAAAAAAACCTAAGCCGCGCGGTCACAATTTCAGCAAAAATCTGACGTTCTGCAATTCACTCAAAAATGTTGGCAAACTTGCAAACGATCCCGATATGTTTTTCGGTGGAAACAGATGGGTTTTTATCCTCGGAATAAGAATTAGCCCTGGACGTCTGAACAACTTTTTTTGAAAAAATCCCTAAGCCGCGCGGTCACAATTTCAGCAAAAATCTGACGTTCTGCAATTCACTCAAAAATGGTGCCAAACTGTTGCAAACTATCCCCAAAAAGGTTTTAGGTGGAAACAGATGGGTTTTTATCCCCGGAAACAGAATTAGCCCTCGACGTCTGAACAACTTTTTTTGAAAAAATCCCTAAGCCGCGCGGTCACAATTTCAGCAAAAATCTGACGTTCTGCAATTCACTCAAAAATGTTGGCAAACTTGCAAACGATCCCCTGATATGTTTTTCGGTGGAAACCGATGGGTTTTAATCCTCGGAATAAGAATTAGCCCTGGACGTCTGAACAACTTTTTTTGAAAAAATCCCTAAGCCGCGCGGTCACAATTTCAGCAAAAATCTGACGTTCTGCAATTCACTCAAAAATGGTGCCAAACTGTTGCAAACTATCCCCAAAAAGGTTTTAGGTGGAAACAGATGTGTTTTTATCCTCGAAAACAGAATTAGCCCTCGACGTCTGAACAACTTTTTTTGAAAAAATCCCTAAGCCGCGCGGTCACAATTTCAGCAAAAATCTGACGTTCTGCAATTCACTCAAAAATGTTGCCAAACTGTTGCAAACGATCCCCTGAAATGTTTTTCGGTGGAAACAGATGGGTTTTTATCCTCGGAAACAGTATTTGCCCTTGACGTCTGAAAAACTTTTTTTGAAAAAATCCCTAAGCCGCGCGGTCACAATTTCAGCAAAAATCTGACGTTCTGCAATTCACTCAGAAATGGTGCCAAACTGTTGCAAAGTATCCTCTGAAATGTTTATCGGTGGAAACAGGTGGTTTTTTATCCTTGGAAACAGAATTAGCCCTCGACGTCTGAACAACTTTTTCTGAAAAAATCCCTAAACCGCGTGGTCGGTCACAATTTCAGCAAAAATCTGACGTTCTGCAATTCACTCAAAAATGTTGGCAAACTGTTGCAAACGATACCCTGAAATGGTTTTAGGTGGAAACAGATGTGTTTTTATCCTCGGAAGAAGAATTAGCCCGCAACGTCTAAACAACTTTTTTTGAAAAAATCGCTAAGCTGCGCGGTCACAATTTCAGCAAAAATCTGACGTTCTGCAATTCACTCAAAAATGGTGCCAAACTGTTGCAAACTATCCCCAAAAAGGTTTTAGGTGGAAACAGATGGGTTTTTATCCTCGAAAACAGAATTAGCCCTCGACGTCTGAACAACTTTTTTTGAAAAAATCCCTAAGCCGCAATTTCAGCAAAAATCTGACGTTCTGCAATTCACTCAAAAATGTTGCCAAACTGTTGCAAACGATCCCCTGAAATGTTTTTCGGTGGAAACAGATGGGTTTTTATCCTCGGAAACAGAATTAGCCCTCGACGTCTGAACAACTTTTTTTGAAAAAAAACCTAAGCCGCGCGGTCAGAATTTCAGCAAAAATCTGACGTTCTGCAATTCACTCAAAAATGTTGGCAAACTGTTGCGAACGATCGCCTGATATGTTTTTTGGTGGAAACAGATGGCTTTTTCTCCTCGGAAACAGAATTAGCCCTCGACGTCTGAACAACTTTTTTTGAAAAAATCCCTAAGCCGCGCGGTCACAATTTCAGCAAAAATCTGACGTTCTGCAATTCACTCAAAAATGTTGGCAAACTGTTGCAAAGGATCCCCTGATATGTTTTTCGGAGGAAACAGATGGGTTTTTCTCCTCGGAAACAGAATTAGCCCTAGACGTCTGAACAACTTTTTTTGAAAAAATCCCTAAGCCGCGCGGTCACAATTTCAGCAAAAATCTGACGTTCTGCAATTCACTCAGAAATGGTGCCAAACTGTTGCAAAGTATCCTCTGAAATGTTTATCGGTGGAAACAGGTGGTTTTTTATCCTTGGAAACAGAATTAGCCCTCGACGTCTGAACAACTTTTTCTGAAAAAATCCCTAAACCGCGTGGTCGGTCACAATTTCAGCAAAAATGTGACGTTCTGCAATTCACTCAAAAATGGTGACAAACTGTTGCAAAGGATCCCCTGATATGTTTTTCGGTGGAAACAGATGGGTTTTTATCCTCGGAAACAGAATTAGCCCTCGACGTCTGAACAACTTTTTTTGAAAAAAAACCTAAGCCGCGCGGTCATAATTTCAGCAAAAATCTGACGTTCTGCAATTCACTCAAAAATGTTGGCAAACTGTTGCAAACGATCCCATGATATGTTTTTCGGTGGAAACAGATGGGTTTTTATCCTCGGAATAAGAATTAGCCCTGGACGTCTGAAGAACTTTTTTTGAAAAAATCCCTAAGCCGCGCGGTCACAATTTCAGCAAAAATGTGACGTTCTGCAATTCACTCAAAAATGTTGCCAAACTGTTGCAAACTATCCCCAAAAAGGTTTTTGGTGGAAACAGATGGGTTTTTATCCCCGGAAACAGAATTAGCCCTCGACGTCTGAACAACTTTTTTTGAAAAAAAACCTAAGCCGCGCGGTCACAATTTCAGCAAAAATCTGACGTTCTGCAATTCACTCAAAAATGTTGGCAAACTTGCAAACGATCCCCTGATATGTTTTTCGGTGGAAACAGATGGGTTTTTATCCTCGGAATAAGAATTAGCCCTGGACGTCTGAACAACTTTTTTTGAAAAAATCCCTAAGCCGCGCGGTCACAATTTCAGCAAAAATCTGACGTTCTGCAATTCACTCAAAAATGGTGCCAAACTGTTGCAAACTATCCCCAAAAAGGTTTTAGGTGGAAACAGATGGGTTTTTATCCCCGGAAACAGAATTAGCCCTCGACGTCTGAACAACTTTTTTTGAAAAAATCCCTAAGCCGCGCGGTCACAATTTCAGCAAAAATCTGACGTTCTGCAATTCACTCAAAAATGTTGGCAAACTTGCAAACGATCCCCTGATATGTTTTTCGGTGGAAACCGATGGGTTTTAATCCTCGGAATAAGAATTAGCCCTGGACGTCTGAACAACTTTTTTTGAAAAAATCCCTAAGCCGCGCGGTCACAATTTCAGCAAAAATCTGACGTTCTGCAATTCACTCAAAAATGGTGCCAAACTGTTGCAAACTATCCCCAAAAAGGTTTTAGGTGGAAACAGATGGGTTTTTATCCTCGAAAACAGAATTAGCCCTCGACGTATGAACAACTTTTTTTGAAAAAATCCCTAAGCCGCGCGGTCACAATTTCAGCAAAAATCTGACGTTCTGCAATTCACTCAAAAATGTTGCCAAACTGTTGCAAACGATCCCCTGAAATGTTTTTCGGTGGAAACAGATGGGTTTTTATCCTCGGAAACAGTATTTGCCCTCGACGTCTGAAAAACTTTTTTTGAAAAAATCCCTAAGCCGCGCGGTCACAATTTCAGCAAAAATCTGACGTTCTGCAATTCACTCAGAAATGGTGCCAAACTGTTGCAAAGTATCCTCTGAAATGTTTATCGGTGGAAACAGGTGGTTTTTTATCCTTGGAAACAGAATTAGCCCTCGACGTCTGAACAACTTTTTCTGAAAAAATCCCTAAACCGCGTGGTCGGTCACAATTTCAGCAAAAATCTGACGTTCTGCAATTCACTCAAAAATGTTGGCAAACTGTTGCAAACGATACCCTGAAATGGTTTTAGGTGGAAACAGATGTGTTTTTATCCTCGGAAGAAGAATTAGCCCGCAACGTCTAAACAACTTTTTTTGAAAAAATCGCTAAGCTGCGCGGTCACAATTTCAGCAAAAATCTGACGTTCTTCAATTCACTCAAAAATGGTGCCAAACTGTTGCAAAGGATCCCCTGATATGTTTTTCGGTGGAAACAGATGGGTTTTTATCCTCGGAAACAGAATGAGCCCTTTAGGTCTGAACAAATTTTTGAAAAAATCCCTAAGCTGCGCGGTCACAATTTCAGCAAAAATCTGACGTTCTGCAATTCACTCAAAAATGGTGCCAAACTGTTGCAAACTATCCCCAAAAAGGTTTTAGGTGGAAACAGATGGGTTTTTATCCTCGAAAACAGAATTAGCCCTCGACGTCTGAACAACTTTTTTTGAAAAAATCCCTAAGCCGCAATTTCAGCAAAAATCTGACGTTCTGCAATTCACTCAAAAATGTTGCCAAACTGTTGCAAACGATCCCCTGAAATGTTTTTCGGTGGAAACAGATGGGTTTTTATCCTCGGAAACAGAATTAGCCCTCGACGTCTGAACAACTTTTTTTGAAAAAAAACCTAAGCCGCGCGGTCAGAATTTCAGCAAAAATCTGACGTTCTGCAATTCACTCAAAAATGTTGGCAAACTGTTGCGAACGATCCCCTGATATGTTTTTTGGTGGAAACAGATGGCTTTTTCTCCTCGGAAACAGAATTAGCCCTCGACGTCTGAACAACTTTTTTTGAAAAAATCCCTAAGCCGCGCGGTCACAATTTCAGCAAAAATCTGACGTTCTGCAATTCACTCAAAAATGTTGGCAAACTGTTGGAAAGGATCCCCTGATATGTTTTTCGGAGGAAACAGATGGGTTTTTCTCCTCGGAAACAGAATTAGCCCTAGACGTCTGAACAACTTTTTTTGAAAAAATCCCTAAGCCGCGCGGTCACAATTTCAGCAAAAATCTGACGTTCTGCAATTCACTCAAAAATGGTGCCAAACTGTTGCAAACGATCCCCTGAAATGTTTTTCGGTGGAAACAGATGGGTTTTTATCCTCGGAAACAGAATTAGCCCTCGACGTCTGAACAACTTTTTTTGAAAAAATCCCTAAGCCGCGCGGTCAGAATTTCAGCAAAAATCTGACGTTCTGCAATTCACTCAAAAATGTTGGCAAACTGTTGCAAACGATCCCCTGATATGTTTTTTGGTGGAAACCGATGGGTTTTTATCCTCGGAATAAGAATTAGCCCTGGACGTCTGAACAACTTTTTTTGAAAAAATCCCTAAGCCGCGCGGTCACAATTTCAGCAAAAATGTGACGTTCTGCAATTCACTCAAAAATGTTGGCAAACTGTTGCAAAGGATCCCCTGATATGTTTTTCGGAGGAAACAGATGGGTTTTTCTCCTCGGAAACAGAATTAGCCCTAGACGTCTGAACAACTTTTTTTGAAAAAATCCCTAAGCCGCGCGGTCACAATTTCAGCAAAAATCTGACGTTCTGCAATTCACTCAAAAATGGTGCCAAACTGTTGCAAACGATCCCCTGAAATGTTTTTCGGTGGAAACAGATGGGTTTTTATCCTCGGAAACAGAATTAGCCCTCGACGTCTGAACAACTTTTTTTGAAAAAATCCCTAAGCCGCACGGTCAGAATTTCAGCAAAAATCTGACGTTCTGCAATTCACTCAAAAATGTTGGCAAACTGTTGCAAACGATCCCCTGATATGTTTTTCGGTGGAAACCGATGGCTTTTTATCCTCGGAATAAGAATTAGCCCTGGACGTCTGAACAACTTTTTTTGAAAAAATCCCTAAGCCGCGCGGTCACAATTTCAGCAAAAATGTGACGTTCTGCAATTCACTCAAAAATGGTGCCAAACTGTTGCAAAGGATCCCCTGATATGTTTTTCGGTGGAAACAGATGGGTTTTTATCCTCGGAAACAGAATTAGCCCTCGACGTCTGAACAACTTTTTTTGAAAAAAAACCTAAGCCGCGCGGTCAGAATTTCAGAAAAAATCTGACGTTCTGCAATTCACTCAAAAATGTTGGCAAACTGTTGCGAACGATCCCCTGATATGTTTTTCGGTGGAAACAGATGGGTTTTTCTCCTCGGAAACAGAATTAGCCCTCGACGTCTGAACAACTTTTTTTGAAAAAATCCCTAAGCCGCGCGGTCATAATTTCAGCAAAAATCTGACGTTCTGCAATTCACTCAAAAATGTTGGCAAACTGTTGCAAACGATCCCCTGATATGTTTTTCAGTGGAAACAGATGGGTTTTTATCCTCGGAATAAGAATTAGCCCTGGACGTCTGAAGAACTTTTTTTGAAAAAATCCCTAAGCTGCGCGGTCACAATTTCAGCAAAAATGTGACGTTCTGCAATTCACTCAAAAATGGTGCCAAACTGTTGCAAACTATCCCCAAAAAGGTTTTTGGTGGAAACAGATGGGTTTTTATCCTCGAAAACAGAATTAGCCCTCGACGTCTGAACAACTTTTTTTGAAAAAATCGCTAAGCCGCGCGGTCACAATTTCAGCAAAAATCTGACGTTCTGCAATTCACTCAAAAATGTTGGCAAACTGTTGCAAACGATCCCCTGAAATGTTTTTCGGTGGAAACAGATGGGTTTTTATCCTCGGAAACAGAATTAGCCCTCGACGTCTGAACAACTTTTTTTGAAAAAATCGCTAAGCCGCGCGGTCACAATTTCAGCAAAAATCTGACGTTCTGCAATTCACTCAAAAATGTTGGCAAACTGTTGCAAACGATCCCCTGAAATGTTTTTCGGTGGAAACAGATGGGTTTTTATCCTCGGAAACAGAATTAGCCCTCGACGTCTGAACAACTTTTTTTGAAAAAATCGCTAAGCCGCGCGGTCACAATTTCAGCAAAAATCTGACGTTCTGCAATTCACCCAGAAATGTTGGCAAACTGTTGCAAAGGATCCCCTGATATGTTTTTCGGAGGAAACAGATGGGTTTTTATCCTTGGAAACAGAATTAGCCCTCGACGTCTGAACAACTTTTTTTGAAAAAATCCCTAAGCCACGCGGTCACAAATTCAGCAAAAATCTGACGTTCTGCAATTCACTCAAAAATGTTGGCAAACTGTTGCAAAGGATCCCCTGATATGTTTTTCGGTGGAAACAGATGGGTTTTTATCCTTGGAAACAGAATTAGCCCTCGACGTCTGAACAACTTTTTTTGAAAAAATCCCTAAGCCACGCGGTCACAATTTCAGCAAAAATCTGACGTTCTGCAATTCACTCAAAAATGTTGGCAAACTGTTGCAAACGATCCCCTGATATGTTTTTCGGTGGAAACAGATGAGTTTTTATCCTCGGAAACAGAATTAGCGCTGGACGTCTGAACAACCTTTTTTGAAAAAATCGCTAAGCCGCGCGGTCACAATTTCAGCAAAAATGTGACGTTCTGCAATTCACTCAAAAATGGTGCCAAACTGTTGCAAACTATCCCCAAAAAGGTTTTTGGTGGAAACAGATGGGTTTTTATCCTCGGAAACAGAATTAGCCCTCGACGTCTGAACAACTTTTTTTGAAAAAATCGCTAAGCCGCGCGGTCACAATTTCAGCAAAAATCTGACGTTCTGCAATTCACTCAGAAATGTTGACAAACTGTTGCAAAGGATCCCCTGATATGTTTTTCGGAGGAAACAGATGGGTTTTTATCCTTGGAAACAGAATTAGCCCTCGACGTCTGAACAACTTTTTTTGAAAAAATCCCTAAGACACGCGGTCACAATTTCAGCAAAAATCTGACGTTCTGCAATTCACTCAAAAATGTTGGCAAACTGTTGCAAAGGATCCCCTGATATGTTTTTCGGTGGAAACAGATGGGTTTTTATCCTTGGAAACAGAATTAGCCCTCGACGTCTGAACAACTTTTTTTGAAAAAATCCCTAAGCCGCGCGGTCACAATTTCAGCAAAAATCTGACGTTCTGCAATTCACTCAGAAATGTTGGCAAACTGTTGCAAAGGATCCCCTGATATGTTTTTCGGAGGAAACAGATGGGTTTTTATCCTTGGAAACAGAATTAGCCCTCGACGTCTGAACAACTTTTTTTGAAAAAATCCCTAAGCCACGCGGTCACAATTTCAGCAAAAATCTGACGTTCTGCAATTCACTCAAAAATGTTGGCAAACTGTTGCAAACGATCCCCTGATATGTTTTTCGGTGGAAACAGATGAGTTTTTATCCTCAGAAACAGAATTAGCGCTGGACGTCTGAACAAACTTTTTTGAAAAAATCGCTAAGCCGCGCGGTCACAATTTCAGCAAAAATCTGACGTTCTGCAATTCACTCAAAAATGTTGGCAAACTGTTGCAAATGATCCCCTGATATGTTTTTCGGTGGAAACAGATGGGTTTTTATCCTCGGAATCAGAATTAGCCCTGGACGGCTGAACAACTTTTTTTGATAAAATACCTAAGCCGCGCGGTCACAATTTCAGCAAAAATCTGACGTTCTGCAATTCACTCAAAAATGGTGCCAAACTGTTGCAAACTATCCCCAAAAAGGTTTTTCGGTGGAAACAGATGGGTTTTTATCCTCGGAAACAGAATTAGCCCTCAACGTCTGAACAACTTTTTTTGAAAAAATCTCTAAGCCGCGCGGTCACAATTTCAGCAAAAATCTGACGTTCTGCAATTCACTCAAAAATGTTGGCAAACTGTTGTAAAGGATCCCCTGATATGTTTTTCGGTGGAAACAGATGGGTTTTTCTCCTCGGAATAAGAATTAGCCCTCGACGTCTGAACAACTTTTTTTGAAAAAATCTCTAAGCCGCGCGGTCAGAATTTCAGCAAAAATCTAACGTTTTAGCAATTCACTCAAAAATGTTGGCAAACTGTTGCAAAGGATCCCCTGAAATGTTTTTCAGTGGAAACAATTGGGTTTTTATCCTCGGAAACAGAATTAGCCCTCGACGTCTGAACAACTGTTTTTGAAAAAATCCCTAAGCCGCGCGGTCACAATTTCAGCAAAAATCTGACGTTCTGCAATTCACTCAAAAATGTTGGCAAACTGTTGTAAAGGATCCCCTGATATGTTTTTCGGTGGAAACAGATGGGTTTTTCTCCTCGGAATAAGAATTAGCCCTCGACGTCTGAACAACTTTTTTTGAAAAAATCTCTAAGCCGCGCGGTCACAATTTCAGCAAAAATCTGACGTTCTGCAATTCACTCAAAAATGTTGGCAAACTGTTGCAAAGGATCCCCTGATATGTTTTTCGGTGGAAACAGATGGGTTTTTATCCTCGGAAACAGAATTAGCCCTCGACGTCTGAACAACTTTTTTTGAAAAAATCCCTAAGCCGCGCGGTCACAATTTCAGCAAAAATGTGACGTTCTGCAATTCACTCAAAAATGGTGGCAAACTGTTGCAAACTATCCCCAAAAAGGTTTTAGGTGGAAACAGATGGGTTTTTATCCTCGAAAACAGAATTAGCCCTCGACGTCTGAACAACTTTTTTTGAAAAAATCTCTAAGCCGCGCGGTCACAATTTCAGCAAAAATCTGACGTTCTGCAATTCACTCAAAATGTTGGCAAACTGTTGCAAAGGATCCCCTGATATGTTTTTCGGTGGAAACAGATGGGTTTTTATCCTCGGAAACAGAATTAGCCCTCGACGTCTGAACAACTTTTTTTTGAAAAAAAACCTAAGCCGCGCGGTCAGAATTTCAGCAAAAATCTGACGTTCTGCAATTCACTCAAAAATGTTGGCAAACTGTTGCGAACGATCCCCTGATATGTTTTTCCGTGGAAACAGATGGGTTTTTCTCCTCGGAATAAGAATTAGCCCTGGACGTCTGAAGAACTTTTTTTGAAAAAATCCCTAAGCCGCGCGGTCACAATTTCAGGAAAAATGTGACGTTCTGCAATTCACTCAAAAATGGTGCCAAACTGTTGCAAACTATCCCCAAAAAGGTTTTTGGTGGAAACAGATGGGTTTTTATCCTCGGAAACAGAATTAGCCCTCGACGTCTGAACAACTTTTTTTGAAAAAATCGCTAAGCCGCGCGGTCACAATTTCAGCAAAAATCTGACGTTCTGCAATTCACTCAAAAAAGTTGGCAAGCTGTTGCAAACGATCCCCTGAAATGTTTTTCGGTGGAAACCGATGGGTTTTTATCCTCGGAATAAAAATCAGCCCTTGAGGTCTGAACAACTATTTTGAAAAAATTCCTAAGCCGCACGGTCACAATTTCAGCAAAAATCTGACGTTGTGCAATTCACTCAAAAAGGTTGGCAAGCTGTTGCAAACGATCCCCTGAAATGTTTTTCGGTGGAAACCGATGGGTTTTTATCCTCGGAATAAGAATTAGCCCTGGACGTCTGAACAACCTTTTTTGAAAAAATCGCTAAGCCGCACGGTCACAATTTCAGCAAAAATCTGACGTTCTGCAATTCACTCAAAAATGTTGGCAAACTGTTGCAAACGATCCCCTGATATGTTTTTTGGTGGAAACAGATGGGTTTTTATCCTCGGAAACAGAATTAGCCCTCGACGTCTGAACAACTTTTTTTGAAAAAATCTCTAAGCCGCGCGGTCACAATTTCAGCAAAAATCTGACGTTCTGCAATTCACTCAAAAATGTTGACAAACTGTTGCAAACGATCCCCTGATATGTTTTTCGGTGGAAACAGATGGGTTTTTATCCTCGGAAACAGAATTAGCCCTGGACGTCTGAACAACTATTTTGAAAAAATTCCTAAGCCGCGCGGTCACATTTTCAGCAAAAATCTGACGTTCTGCAATTCACTCAAAAATGTTGGCAAACTGTTGTAAACGATCCCCTGAAATGTTTTTCGGTGCAAACAGATGTGTTTTTATCATCGGAAACAGAATTAGCCCTTGAGGTCTCAACAACTTTTTTTGAAAAAATCTCTAAGCCGCGCGGTCACAATTTCAGCAAAAATCTAACGTTCTGCAATTCACTCAATAATGTTGGCAAGCTGTTGCAAACTTTCCCCAAAACGGTTTTATGGTGGAAACAGATTCGTTTTTATCCTCGGAATCAGAATTAGCCCTGGACGGCTGAACAATTTTTTTTGAAAAAATCGCTAAGCCGTGCGGTCACAATTTCAGCAAAAATCTAACGTTCTGCAATTCACTCAAAAAAGTTGGCAAGCTGTTGCAAACGATCCCCTGAAATGTTTTTCGGTGGAAATCGATGGGTTTTTATCCTCGGAATAAAAATCAGCCCTTGAGGTCTGAACAACTATTTTGAAAAAATTCCTAAGCCGCACGGTCACAATTTCAGCAAAAATCTGACGTTGTGCAATTCACTCAAAAATGTTGGCAAGCTGTTGCAAACGATCCCCTAAAATGTTTTTCGGTGGAAACCGATGGGTTTTTATCCTCGGAATAAGAATTAGCCCAGGACGTCTGAACAACCTTTTTTGAAAAAATCTCTAAGCCGCACGGTCACAATTTCAGCAAAAATCTGACGTTCTGCAATTCACTCAAAAATGTTGGCAAACTGTTGCAAACGATCCCCTGATATGTTTTTTGGTGGAAACAGATGGGTTTTTATCCTCGGAAACAGAATTAGCCCTCGACGTCTGAACAACTTTTTTTGAAAAAATCTCTAAGCCGCGCGGTCACAATTTCAGCAAAAATCTGACGTTCTGCAATTCACTCAAAAATGTTGGCAAACTGTTGCAAACGATCCCCTGATATGTTTTTCGGTGGAAACAGATGGGTTTTTATCCTCGGAAACAGAATTAGCCCTGGACGTCTGAACAACTATTTTGAAAAAATTCCTAAGCCGCGCGGTCACAATTTCAGCAAAAATCTGACGTTGTGCAATTCACACAAAAATGTTGGCAAACTGTTGCAAACGATCCCCTGAAATGTTTTTCGGTGCAAACAGATGTGTTTTTATCATCGGAAACAGAATTAGCCCTTGAGGTCTCAACAACTTTTTTTGAAAAAATCTCTAAGCCGCGCGGTCACAATTTCAGCAAAAATCTAACGTTCTGCAATTCACTCAATAATCTTGGCAAGCTGTTGCAAACTTTCCCCAAAACGGTTTTTTGGTGGAAACAGATTCGTTTTTATCCTCGGAATCAGAATTAGCCCTGGACGGCTGAACAATTTTTTTTGAAAAATCGCTAAGCCGTGCGGTCACAATTTCAGCAAAAATCTAACGTTCTGCAATTCACTCAAAAAAGTTGGCAAGCTGTTGCAAACGATCCCCTGAAATGTTTTTCGGTGGAAATCGATGGGTTTTTATCCTCGGAATAAAAATCTGCCCTTGAGGTCTGAACAACTATTTTGAAAAAATTCCTAAGCCGCACGGTCACAATTTCAGCAAAAATCTGACGTTGTGCAATTCACTCAAAAATGTTGGCAAGCTGTTGCAAACGATCCCCTGAAATGTTTTTCGGTGGAAACCGATGGGTTTTTATCCTCGGAATAAGAATTAGCCCAGGACGTCTGAACAACCTTTTTTGAAAAAATCGCTAAGCCGCACGGTCACAATTTCAGCAAAAATCTGACGTTCTGCAATTCACTCAAAAATGTTGGCAAACTGTTGCAAACGATCCCCTGATATGTTTTTTGGTGGAAACAGATGGGTTTTTATCCTCGGAAACAGAATTAGCCCTCGACGTCTGAACAACTTTTTTTGAAAAAATCTCTAAGCCGCGCGGTCACAATTTCAGCAAAAATCTGACGTTCTGCAATTCACTCAAAAATGTTGGCAAACTGTTGCAAACGATCCCCTGATATGTTTTTCGGTGGAAACAGATGGGTTTTTATCCTCGGAAACAGAATTAGCCCTGGACGTCTGAACAACTATTTTGAAAAAATTCCTAAGCCGCGCGGTCACAATTTCAGCAAAAATCTGACGTTGTGCAATTCACACAAAAATGTTGGCAAACTGTTGCAAACGATCCCCTGAAATGTTTTTCGGTGCAAACAGATGTGTTTTTATCATCGGAAACAGAATTAGCCCTTGAGGTCTCAACAACTTTTTTTGAAAAAATCTCTAAGCCGCGCGGTCACAATTTCAGCAAAAATCTAACGTTCTGCAATTCACTCAATAATCTTGGCAAGCTGTTGCAAACTTTCCCCAAAACGGTTTTTTGGTGGAAACAGATTCGTTTTTATCCTCGGAATCAGAATTAGCCCTGGACGGCTGAACAATTTTTTTTGAAAAATCGCTATGCCGTGCGGTCACAATTTCAGCAAAAATCTAACGTTCTGCAATTCACTCAAAAAAGTTGGCAAGCTGTTGCAAACGATCCCCTGAAATGTTTTTCGGTGGAAATCGATGGGTTTTTATCCTCGGAATAAAAATCTGCCCTTGAGGTCTGAACAACTATTTTGAAAAAATTCCTAAGCCGCACGGTCACAATTTCAGCAAAAATCTGACGTTGTGCAATTCACTCAAAAATGTTGGCAAGCTGTTGCAAACGATCCCCTGAAATGTTTTTCGGTGGAAACCGATGGGTTTTTATCCTCGGAATAAGAATTAGCCCAGGACGTCTGAACAACCTTTTTTGAAAAAATCGCTAAGCCGCACGGTCACAATTTCAGCAAAAATCTGACGTTCTGCAATTCACTCAAAAATGTTGGCAAACTGTTGCAAACGATCCCCTGATATGTTTTTTGGTGGAAACAGATGGGTTTTTATCCTCGGAAACAGAATTAGCCCTCGACGTCTGAACAACTTTTTTTGAAAAAATCTCTAAGCCGCGCGGTCACAATTTCAGCAAAAATCTGACGTTCTGCAATTCACTCAAAAATGTTGACAAACTGTTGCAAACGATCCCCAAAAAGGTTTTAGGTGGAAACAGATGGGTTTTTATCCTCGGAAACAGAATTAGCCCTCGACGTCTGAACAACTTTTTTTGAAAAAATCTCTAAGCCGTGCGGTCACAATTTCAGCAAAAATCTGACGTTCTGCAATTCACTCAAAAATGTTGGCAAAATGTTGCAAACGATCCCCAAAAAGGTTTTAGGTGGAAACAGATGGGTTTTTATCATCGGAAACAGAATTAGCCCTTGAGGTCTGCACAACTTTTTTTGAAAAAATCTCTAAGCCGCGCGGTCACAATTTCAGCAAAAATCTAACGTTCTGCAATTCACTCAAAAAAAGTTGGCAAGCTGTTGCAAACGATCCCCTGAAATGTTTTTCGGTGGAAACCGATGGGTTTTTATCCTCGGAATAAAAATCAGCCCTTTAGGTCTGAACAACTATTTTGAAAAAATTCCTAAGCCGCACGGTCACAATTTCAGCAAAAATCTGACGTTGTGCAATTCACTCAAAAATGTTGGCAAGCTGTTGCAAACGATCCCCTGAAATGTTTTTCGGTGGAAACCGATGGGTTTTTATCCTCGGAATAAGAATTAGCCCTGGACGTCTGAACAACCTTTTTTGAAAAAATCGCTAAGCCGCACGGTCACAATTTCAGCAAAAATCTGACGTTCTGCAATTCACTCAAAAATGTTGGCAAACTGTTGCAAACGATCCCCTGATATGTTTTTCGGTGGAAACAGATGGGTTTTTATCCTCGGAAACAGAATTAGCCCTGGACGTCTGAACAACTTTTTTTGAAAAAATTCCTAAGCCGCGCGGTCACAATTTCAGCAAAAATCTGACGTTGTGCAATTCACTCAAAAATGTTGGCAAACTGTTGCAAACGATCCCCTGAAATGTTTTTCGGTGCAAACAGATGTGTTTTTATCATCGGAAACAGAATTAGCCCTTGAGGTCTCAACAACTTTTTTTGAAAAAATCTCTAAGCCGCGCGGTCACAATTTCAGCAAAAATCTAACGTTCTGCAATTCACTCAATAATGTTGGCAAGCTGTTGCAAACTTTCCCCAAAACGGTTTTTTGGTGGAAACAGATTTGTTTTTATCCTCGGAATCAGAATTAGCCCTGGACGGCTGAACAATTTTTTTTTGAAAAAATCGCTAAGCCGTGCGGTCACAATTTCAGCAAAAATCTAACGTTCTGCAATTCACTCAAAAAAGTTGGCAAGCTGTTGCAAACGATCCCCTGAAATGTTTTTCGGTGGAAACCGATGGGTTTTTATCCTCGGAATCAGAATTAGCCCTGGACGGCTGAACAACTTTTTTTGATAAAATCCCTAAGCCGCGCGGTCACAATTTCAGCAAAAATCTGACGTTCTGCAATTCACTCAAAAATGGTGCCAAACTGTTGCAAAGGATCCCCTGATATGTTTTTCGGTGGAAACAGATGGGTTTTTCTCCTTGGAAACAGAATTAGCCCTCGACGTCTGAACAACTTTTTTTGAAAAAATCCCTAAGCCACGCGGTCACAATTTCAGCAAAAATCTGACTTTCTGCAATTCACTCAAAAATGTTGGCAAACTGTTGCAAACGATCTCCTGATATGTTTTTCGGTGGAAACAGATGAGTTTTTATCCTCGGAAACAGAATTAGCCCTGGACGTCTGAACAACCTTTTTTGAAAAAATCGCTGAGCCGCGCGGTCACAATTTCAGCAAAAATCTGACGTTCTGCAATTCACTCAAAAATGTTGGCAAACTGTTGCAAAGGATCCCCTGATATGTTTTTCGGTGGAAACAGATGGGTTTTTATCCTGGGAAACAGAATTAGCCCTCAACGTCTGAACAACTTTTTTTGAAAAAATCTCTAAGCCGCGCGGTCAGAATTTCAGCAAAAATCTAACGTTTTGCAATTCACTCAAAAATGTTGGCAAGCTGTTGGAAACGATCCCCTGAAATGTTTTTCGGTGGAAACAGATGGGTTTTTATCCTCGGAATAAGAATCAGCCCTTGAGGTCTGAACAACTATTTTGAAAAAATCCCTAATTTGGTCACAATTTCACCAAAAATCTGACGTTCTGCAATTCACTCAAAAATGTTGGCAAACTGTTGCAAAGGATCCCCTGAAATGTTTTTCGGTGGAAACAATTGGGTTTTTATCCTCGGAAACAGAATTAGCCCTCGACGTCTGAACAACTTTTTTTGAAAAAATCGCTAAGCCACGCGGTCACAATTTCAGCAAAAATCTGACGTTCTGCAATTCACTCAAAAATGTTGGCAAACTGTTGCAAACGATCCCCTGATATGTTTTTCGGTGGAAACAGATGGGTTTTTATCCTCGGAATCAGAATTAGCCCTGGACGGCAGAACAACTTTTTTTGATAAAATCCCTAAGCCGCGCGGTCACAATTTCAGCAAAAATCTGACATTCTGCAATTCACTCAAAAATGTTGGCAAACTGTTGCAAACGATCCCCTGATATGTTTTTCGGTGGAAACAGATGGGTTTTTATCCTCGGAATCAGAATTAGCCCTGGACGGCTGAACAACTTTTTTTGATAAAATCCCTAAGCCGCGCGGTCACAATTTCAGCAAAAATCTGACGTTCTGCAATTCACTCAAAAATGTTGGCAAACTGTTGCAAAGGATCCCCAAAAAGGTTTTAGGTGGAAACAGATGGGTTTTTATCCTTGGAAACAGAATTAGCCCTCGACGTCTGAACAACTTTTTTTGAAAAAATCCCTAAGCCACGCGGTCACAATTTCAGCAAAAATCTGACGTTCTGCAATTCACTCAAAAATGTTGGCAAACTGTTGCAAACGATCCCCTGATATGTTTTTCGGTGGAAACAGATGAGTTTTTATCCTCGGAAACAGAATTAGCGCTAGACGTCTGAACAACCTTTTTTGAAAAAATCGCTAAGCCGCTCGGTCACAATTTCAGCAAAAATCTGACGTTCTGCAATTCACTCAAAAATGTTGGCAAACTGTTGCAAATGATCCCCTGATATATTTTTCGGTGGAAACAGATGGGTTTTTATCCTCAGAATCAGAATTAGCCCTGGACGGCTGAACAACTTTTTTTGATAAAATCCCTAAGCCGCGCGGTCACAATTTCAGCAAAAATCTGACGTTCTGCAATTCACTCAAAAATGGTGCCAAACTGTTGCAAACTATCCCCAAAACGGTTTTTCGGTGGAAACAGATGGGTTTTTATCCTCGGAAACAGAATTAGCCCTCAACGTCTGAACAACTTTTTTTGAAAAAATCTCTAAGCCGTGCGGTGACAATTTCAGCAAAAATCTGACGTTCTGCAATTCACTCAAAAATGTTGGCAAGCTGTTGCAAACGGTCCCCTGATATGTTTTTCGGTGGAAACCGATGGGTGTTTATCCTCGGAATAAGAATTAGCCCTGGATGTCTGAACAACTTTTTTTGAAAAAATCCCTAAGCCGCGCGGTCACAATTTCAGCAACAATCTGACGTTCTGCAATTCACTCAAAAATGGTGCCAAACTGTTGCAAACTATCCCCAAAAAGGTTTTAGGTGGAAACAGATGGGTTTTTATCCTCGGAAACAGAATTAGCCCTCGACGTCTGAACAACTTTTTTTGAAAAAATCTCTAAGCCGTGCGGTCACAATTTCAGCAAAAATCTGACGTTCTGCAATTCACTCAAAAATGTTGGCAAAATGTTGCAAACGATCCCCAAAAAGGTTTTAGGTGGAAACAGATGGGTTTTTATCATCGGAAACAGAATTAGCCCTTGAGGTCTGAACAACTATTTTGAAAAAATTCCTAAGCCGCACGGTCACAATTTCAGCAAAAATCTGACGTTGTGCAATTCACTCAAAAATGTTGGCAAGCTGTTGCAAACGATCCCCTGAAATGTTTTTCGGTGGAAACCAATGGGTTTTTATCCTCGGAATAAGAATTAGCCCTGGACGTCTGAACAACCTTTTTTGAAAAAATCGCTAAGCCGCACGGTCACAATTTCAGCAAAAATCTGACGTTCTGCAATTCACTCAAAAATGTTGGCAAACTGTTGCAAACGATCCCCTGATATGTTTTTTGGTGGAAACAGATGGGTTTTTATCCTCGGAAACAGAATTAGCCCTCGACGTCTGAACAACTTTTTTTGAAAAAATCTCTAAGCCGCGCTGTCACAATTTCAGCAAAAATCTGACGTTCTGCAATTCACTCAAAAATGTTGACAAACTGTTGCAAACGATCCCCTGATATGTTTTTCGGTGGAAACAGATGGGTTTTTATCCTCGGAAACAGAATTAGCCCTGGACGTCTGAACAACCTTTTTTGAAAAAATCGCTAAGCCGCACGGTCACAATTTCAGCAAAAATCTGACGTTCTGCAATTCACTCAAAAATGTTGGCAAACTGTTGCAAACGATCCCCTGATATGTTTTTTGGTGGAAACAGATGGGTTTTTATCCTCGGAAACAGAATTAGCCCTCGACGTCTGAACAACTTTTTTTGAAAAAATCTCTAAGCCGCGCTGTCACAATTTCAGCAAAAATCTGACGTTGTGCAATTCACTCAAAAATGTTGGCAAACTGTTGCAAACGATCCCCTGAAATGTTTTTCGGTGCAAACAGATGTGTTTTTATCATCGGAAACAGAATTAGCCCTTGAGGTCTCAACAACTTTTTTTGAAAAAATCTCTAAGCCGCGCGGTCACAATTTCAGCAAAAATCTAACGTTCTGCAATTCACACAATAATGTTGGCAAGCTGTTGCAAACTTTCCCCAAAACGGTTTTTTGGTGGAAACAGATTTGTTTTTATCCTCGGAATCAGAATTAGCCCTGGACGGCTGAACAATTTTTTTGAAAAAATCGCTAAGCCGTGCGGTCACAATTTCAGCAAAAATCTAACGTTCTGCAATTCACTCAAAAAAGTTGGCAAGCTGTTGCAAACGATCCCCTGAAATGTTTTTCGGTGGAAACCGATGGGTTTTTATCCTCGGAATAAAAATCAGCCCTTGAGGTCTGAACAACTATTTTGAAAAAATTCCTAAGCCGCACGGTCACAATTTCAGCAAAAATCTGACGTTGTGCAATTCACTCAAAAATGTTGGCAAGCTGTTGCAAACGATCCCCTGAAATGTTTTTCGGTGGAAACCGATGGGTTTTTATCCTCGGAATAAGAATTAGCCCAGGACGTCTGAACAACCTTTTTTGAAAAAATCGCTAAGCCGCACGGTCACAATTTCAGCAAAAATCTGACGTTCTGCAATTCACTCAAAAATGTTGGCAAACTGTTGCAAACGATCCCCTGATATGTTTTTTGGTGGAAACAGATGGGTTTTTATCCTCGGAAACAGAATTAGCCCTCGACGTCTGAACAACTTTTTTTGAAAAAATCTCTAAGCCGCGCGGTCACAATTTCAGCAAAAATCTGACGTTCTGCAATTCACTCAAAAATGTTGACAAACTGTTGCAAACGATCCCCAAAAAGGTTTTAGGTGGAAACAGATGGGTTTTTATCCTCGGAAACAGAATTAGCCCTCGACGTCTGAACAACTTTTTTTGAAAAAATCTCTAAGCCGTGCGGTCACAATTTCAGCAAAAATCTGACGTTCTGCAATTCACTCAAAAATGTTGGCAAAATGTTGCAAACGATCCCCAAAAAGGTTTTAGGTGGAAACAGATGGGTTTTTATCATCGGAAACAGAATTAGCCCTTGAGGTCTGCACAACTTTTTTTGAAAAAATCTCTAAGCCGCGCGGTCACAATTTCAGCAAAAATCTAACGTTCTGCAATTCACTCAAAAAAGTTGGCAAGCTGTTGCAAACGATCCCCTGAAATGTTTTTCGGTGGAAACCGATGGGTTTTTATCCTCGGAATAAAAATCAGCCCTTGAGGTCTGAACAACTATTTTGAAAAAATTCCTAAGCCGCACGGTCACAATTTCAGCAAAAATCTGACGTTGTGCAATTCACTCAAAAATGTTGGCAAGCTGTTGCAAACGATCCCCTGAAATGTTTTTCGGTGGAAACCGATGGGTTTTTATCCTCGGAATAAGAATTAGCCCTAGACGTCTGAACAACTTTTTTTGAAAAAATCCCTAAGCCGCGCGGTCACAATTTCAGCAAAATGTGACGTTCTGCAATTCACTCAAAAATGGTGGCAAACTGTTGCAAACTATCCCCAAAAAGGTTTTAGGTGGAAACAGATGGGTTTTTATCCTCGAAAACAGAATTAGCCCTCGACGTCTGAACAACTTTTTTTGAAAAAATCTCTAAGCCGCGCGGTCAGAATTTCAGCAAAAATCTAACGTTTTAGCAATTCACTCAAAATGTTGGCAAGCTGTTGGAAACGATCCCCTGAAATGTTTTTCGGTGGAAAACGATGGGTTTTTAACCTCGGAATAAGAATTAGCCCTTGAGGTCTGAACAACTATTTTGAAAAAATCCCAAATTTGGTCACAATTTCACCAAAAATCTGACGTTCTGCAATTCACTCAAAAATGTTGGCAAACTGTTGCAAAGGATCCCCTGAAATGTTTTTCGGTGGAAACAGATGAGTTTTTATCCTCGGAAACAGAATTAGCGCTAGACGTCTGAACAACCTTTTTTGAAAAAATCGCTAAGCCGCTCGGTCACAATTTCAGCAAAAATCTGACGTTCTGCAATTCACTCAAAAATGTTGGCAAACTGTTGCAAATGATCCCCTGATATATTTTTCGGTGGAAACAGATGGGTTTTTATCCTCAGAATCAGAATTAGCCCTGGACGGCTGAACAACTTTTTTTGATAAAATCCCTAAGCCGCGCGGTCACAATTTCAGCAAAAATCTGACGTTCTGCAATTCACTCAAAAATGGTGCCAAACTGTTGCAAACTATCCCCAAAACGGTTTTTCGGTGGAAACAGATGGGTTTTTATCCTCGGAAACAGAATTAGCCCTCAACGTCTGAACAACTTTTTTTGAAAAAATCTCTAAGCCGTGCGGTGACAATTTCAGCAAAAATCTGACGTTCTGCAATTCACTCAAAAATGTTGGCAAGCTGTTGCAAACGGTCCCCTGATATGTTTTTCGGTGGAAACCGATGGGTGTTTATCCTCGGAAACAGAATTAGCCCTCGACGTCTGAACAACTTTTTTTGAAAAAATCTCTAAGCCGTGCGGTCACAATTTCAGCAAAAATCTGACGTTCTGCAATTCACTCAAAAATGTTGGCAAAATGTTGCAAACGATCCCCAAAAAGGTTTTAGGTGGAAACAGATGGGTTTTTATCATCGGAAACAGAATTAGCCCTTGAGGTCTGAACAACTATTTTGAAAAAATTCCTAAGCCGCACGGTCACAATTTCAGCAAAAATCTGACGTTGTGCAATTCACTCAAAAATGTTGGCAAGCTGTTGCAAACGATCCCCTGAAATGTTTTTCGGTGGAAACCAATGGGTTTTTATCCTCGGAATAAGAATTAGCCCTGGACGTCTGAACAACCTTTTTTGAAAAAATCGCTAAGCCGCACGGTCACAATTTCAGCAAAAATCTGACGTTCTGCAATTCACTCAAAAATGTTGGCAAACTGTTGCAAACGATCCCCTGATATGTTTTTTGGTGGAAACAGATGGGTTTTTATCCTCGGAAACAGAATTAGCCCTCGACGTCTGAACAACTTTTTTTGAAAAAATCTCTAAGCCGCGCTGTCACAATTTCAGCAAAAATCTGACGTTGTGCAATTCACTCAAAAATGTTGGCAAACTGTTGCAAACGATCCCCTGAAATGTTTTTCGGTGCAAACAGATGTGTTTTTATCATCGGAAACAGAATTAGCCCTTGAGGTCTCAACAACTTTTTTTGAAAAAATCTCTAAGCCGCGCGGTCACAATTTCAGCAAAAATCTAACGTTCTGCAATTCACACAATAATGTTGGCAAGCTGTTGCAAACTTTCCCCAAAACGGTTTTTTGGTGGAAACAGATTTGTTTTTATCCTCGGAATCAGAATTAGCCCTGGACGGCTGAACAATTTTTTTTGAAAAAATCGCTAAGCCGTGCGGTCACAATTTCAGCAAAAATCTAACGTTCTGCAATTCACTCAAAAAAGTTGGCAAGCTGTTGCAAACGATCCCCTGAAATGTTTTTCGGTGGAAACCGATGGGTTTTTATCCTCGGAATAAAAATCAGCCCTTGAGGTCTGAACAACTATTTTGAAAAAATTCCTAAGCCGCACGGTCACAATTTCAGCAAAAATCTGACGTTGTGCAATTCACTCAAAAATGTTGGCAAGCTGTTGCAAACGATCCCCTGAAATGTTTTTCGGTGGAAACCGATGGGTTTTTATCCTCGGAATAAGAATTAGCCCAGGACGTCTGAACAACCTTTTTTGAAAAAATCGCTAAGCCGCACGGTCACAATTTCAGCAAAAATCTGACGTTCTGCAATTCACTCAAAAATGTTGGCAAACTGTTGCAAACGATCCCTGATATGTTTTTTGGTGGAAACAGATGGGTTCTTATCCTCGGAAACAGAATTAGCCCTCGACGTCTGAACAACTTTTTTTGAAAAAATCTCTAAGCCGCGCGGTCACAATTTCAGCAAAAATCTGACGTTCTGCAATTCACTCAAAAATGTTGACAAACTGTTGCAAACGATCCCAAAAAGGTTTTAGGTGGAAACAGATGGGTTTTTATCCTCGGAAACAGAATTAGCCCTCGACGTCTGAACAACTTTTTTTGAAAAAATCTCTAAGCCGTGCGGTCACAATTTCAGCAAAAATCTGACGTTCTGCAATTCACTCAAAAATGTTGGCAAAATGTTGCAAACGATCCCCA